>NC_090445.1:722594133-723219133 GCF_031143425.1 Pleurodeles waltl
TTAGCTCAGCCAGCACCTAGGGAAAACCTACCAAACCTGTGCATTTCTGAAAACTAGAGACCTAGGGGAATCTAAGGAGGGGTGACTTGCGGGGCTCGGACCAGGTTCTGTTACCCAGAATCCTTTGCAAACCTCAAAATGTGGCTAAAAAAACACATGTTCCTCACATTTCTGTGGCAGAAAGTTCTGGAATCTGAGAGAGCCACAAATTTCCTTCCACCCAGCGTTCCCCCAAGTCTCCCGATAAATTGATACCTCACTTGTGTGGGTAGGCCTAGAGCCCGCGACAGGAAACGCCCCAAAGCGCAACGTGGACACATCCAAATTTTTGGAAGAAAACAGAGGTGTTTTTTTGCGAAGTGCCTACCTGTAGATTTTGGCATCTAGCTCAGCCGGCACATAGGGAAACCTACCAAACCTGTGCATTTCTGAAAACTAGAGACCTAGGGGAATCCAAGATGGGGTGACCTGCGGGGCTCGGACCAGGTTTTGTTACCCAGAATCCTTTGCAAACCTCAAAATTTGGCTAAAAATACACATGTTACTCACATTTCTGTGGCAGAAAGTTCTGGAATCTGAGAGGAGCCACAAATTTCCTTCCACCCAGCGTTCCCCCAAGTCTTCTGATAAAAATGATACCTCACTTGTGTGGGTAGGCCTAGCGCCCGCGACAGGAAACGTCCCAAAGCGCAACGTGGACACATCCAAATTTTTGGAAGAAAACAGAGGTGTTTTTTGCGAAGTGCCTACCTGTAGATTTTGGCCTCTAGCTCAGCCGGCACCTAGGGAAACCTACCAAACCTGTGCATTTCTGAAAACTAGAGACCTAGGGGAATCCAAGATGGGGTGACTTGCGGGGCTCGGACCAGGTTCTGTTACCCAGAATCCTTTGCAAACCTCAAAATTTGGCTAAAAATACACATGTTACTCACATTTCTGTGGCAGAAAGTTCTGGAATCTGAGAGGAGCCACAAATTTCCTTCCACCCAGCGTTCCCCCAAGTCTCCCGATAAAAATGATACCTCACTTGTATGGGTAGGCCTAGCGCCCGCGAAAGTAAAACGCCCCAAAGCGCAACGTGGACACATCCAAATTTTGGAAGAAAACAGAGGTGTTTTTTGCGAAGTGCCTACCTGTAGATTTTGGCATCTAGCTCAGCCGGCACCTAGGGAAACCTACCAAACCTGTGCATTTCTGAAAACTAGAGACCTAGGGGAATCCAAGATGGGGTGACTTGCGGGCTCGGACCAGGTTCTGTTACCCAGAATCCTTTGCAAACCTCAAAATTTGGCTAAAAATACACATGTTACTCACATTTCTGTGGCAGAAAAGTTCTGGAATCTGAGAGGAGCCACAAATTTCCTTCCACCCAGCGTTCCCCCAAGTCTCCCGATAAAAATGATACCTCACTTGTGTGGGTAGGCCTAGCGCCCGCGAAAGGAAACACCCCAAAGCGCAACGTGGACACATCCAAATTTTTGGAAGAAAACAGAGGTGTTTTTGCGAAGTGCCTACCTGTAGATTTTGGCCTTTAGCTCAGCCAGCACCTAGGGAAACCTACCAAACCTGTGCATTTCTGAAAACTAGAGACCTAGGGGAATCCAAGGAGGGGTGACTTGCGGGGCTCGGACCAGGTTCTGTTACCCAGAATCCTTTGCAAACCTCAAAATGTGGCTAAAAAAACACATGTTCCTCACATTTCTGTGGCAGAAAAGTTCTGGAATCTGAGAGGAGCCACAAATTTCCTTCCACCCAGCGTTCCCCCAAGTCTCCCGATAAAAATGATACCTCACTTGTGTGGGTAGGCCTAGCGCCCGCGACAGGAAACGCCCCAAAGCGCAACGTGGACACATCCAAATTTTTGGAAGAAAACAGAGGTGTTTTTTGCGAAGTGCCTACCTGTAGATTTTGGCCTCTAGCTCAGCCGGCACCTAGGGAAACCTACCAAACCTGTGCATTTCTGAAAACTAGAGACCTAGGGGAATCCAAGATGGGGTGACTTGCGGGGCTCGGACCAGGTTCTGTTACCCAGAATCCTTTGCAAACCTCAAATTTGGCTAAAAATACACATGTTACTCACATTTCTGTGGCAGAAAGTTCTGGAATCTGAGAGGAGCCACAAATTTCCTTCACCCAGCGTTCCCCCAAGTCTCCCGATAAAAATGATACCTCACTTGTATGGGTAGGCCTAGCGCCCGCGACAGGAAACGCCCAAAGCGCAACGTGGACACATCCAAATTTTTGGAAGAAAACAGAGGTGTTTTTTGCGAAGTGCCTACCTGTAGATTTTGGCCTCTAGCTCAGCCCGGCACCTAGGGAAACCTACCAAACCTGTGCATTTCTGAAAACTAGAGACCTAGGGGAATCCAAGATGGGGTGACTTGCGGGGCTCGGACCAGGTTCTGTTACCCAGAATCCTTTGCAAACCTCAAATTTGGCTAAAAATACACATGTTACTCACATTTCTGTGGCAGAAAGTTCTGGAATCTGAGAGGAGCCACAAATTTCCTTCCACCCAGCGTTCCCCCAAGTCTCCCGATAAAAATGATACCTCACTTGTATGGGTAGGCCTAGCGCCCGCGACAGGAAACGCCCCAAAGCGCAACGTGGACACATCCAAATTTTTGGAAGAAAACAGAGGTGTTTTTTGCGAAGTGCCTACCTGTAGATTTTGGCCTCTAGCTCAGCCGGCACCTAGGGAAACCTACCAAACCTGTGCATTTCTGAAAACTAGAGACCTAGGGGAATCCAAGATGGGGTGGACTTGCGGGGCTCGGACCAGGTTCTGTTACCCAGAATCCTTTGCAAACCTCAAAATTTGGCTAAAAATACACATGTTACTCACATTTCTGTGGCAGAAAGTTCTGGAATCTGAGAGGAGCCACAAATTTCCTTCCACCCAGCGTTCCCCCAAGTCTCCCGATAAAATGATACCTCACTTGTGTGGGTAGGCAAAGCGCCCGCAACAGGAAACGCCCCAAAGCGCAACGTGGACACATCCAAATTTTGGGAAGAAAACAGAGGTGTTTTTTGCGAAGTGACTACCTGTAGATTTTGGCCTGTAGCTCAGCCGCCCTAGGCCACCACCTACCAAACCTGTTCATTTCTGAAAACTAGAGACCTAGAGGAATCCAAGATGGGGTGACTTGCGGGGCTCGGACCAGGTTCTGTTACCCAGAATCCTTTGCAAACCTCAAATGTGGCTAAAAAAACACATGTTCCTCACATTTCTGTGGCAGAAAGTTCTGGAATCTGAGAGGAGCCACAAATGTCCTTCTACCCAGCGTTCCCCCAAGTCTCCCGATAAAAATGATACCTCACTTGTGTGGGTAGGCCTAGCGCCCGCGACAGGAAACGCCCCAAAGCGCAACGTGGACACATCCAAATTTTTGGAAGAAAACAGAGGTGTTTTTTGCGAAGTGACTACCTGTAGATTTTGGCCTCTAGCTCAGCCGCCACCTAGGGAAACCTACCAAACCTGTTCATTCTGAAAACTAGAGACCTAGAGGAATCCAAGATGGGGTGACTTGCGGGGCTCGGACCAGGTTCTGTTACCCAGAATCCTTTGCAAACCTCAAAATGTGGCTAAAAAAACACATGTTCCTCACATTTCTGTGGCAGAAAGTTCTGGAATCTGAGAGGAGCCACAAATTTCCTTCTACCCCAGCGTTCCCCCAAGTCTCCCGATAAAAATGATACCTCACTTGTGTGGGTAGGCCTAGCGCCCGCGACAGGAAACGCCCCAAAGCGCAACGTGGACACATCCAAATTTTTGGAAGAAAACAGAGGTGTTTTTTGCGAAGTGACTACCTGTAGATTTTGGCCTGTAGCTCAGCCGCCACCTAGGGAAACCTACCAAACCTGTGCATTTCTGAAAACTAGAGACCTAGAGGAATCCAAGATGGGGTGACTTGCGGGCTCGGACCAGGTTCTGTTACCCAGAATCCTTTGCAAACCTCAAAATTTGGCTAAAAAAACACATGTTACTCACATTTCTGTGGCAGAAAGTTCTGGAATCTGAGAGGAGCCACAAATTTCCTTCCACCAGCGTTCCCCCCAAGTCTCCCGATAAAAATGATACCTCACTTGTGTGGGTAGGCCTAGCGCCCGCGACAGGAAACACCCCAAAGCGCAACGTGGACACATCCAAATTTTTGGAAGAAAACAGGTGTTTTTTGCGAAGTGCGTACCTGTAGATTTTGGCCTTTAGCTCAGCCAGCACCTAGGGAAACCTACCAAACCTGTGCATTTCTGAAAACTAGAGACCTAGGGGAATCTAAGGAGGGGTGACTTGCGGGGCTCGGACCAGGTTCTGTTACCCAGAATCCTTTGCAAACCTCAAAATGTGGCTAAAAAAAACACATGTTCCTCACATTTCTGTGGCAGAAAGTTCTGGAATCTGAGAGGAGCCACAAATTTCCTTCCACCCAGCGTTCCCCCAAGTCTCCCGATAAAATTGATACCTCACTTGTGTGGATAGGCCTAGAGCCCGCGACAGGAAACGCCCCAAAGCGCAACGTGGACACATCCAAATTTTTGGAAGAAAACAGAGGTGTTTTTTGCGAAGTGCCTACCTGTAGATTTTGGCCTCTAGCTCAGCCGGCACCTAGGGAAACCTACCAAACCTGTGCATTTCTGAAAACTAGAGACCTAGGGGAATCCAAGATGGGGTGACCTGCGGGGCTCGGACCAGGTTTTGTTACCCAGAATCCTTTGCAAACCTCAAAATGTGGCTAAAAAAACACATGTTCCTCACATTTCTGTGGCAGAAAGTTCTGGAATCTGAGAGGAGCCACAAATTTCCTTCTACCCAGCGTTCCCCCAAGTCTCCGATAAAAATGATACCTCACTTGTGTGGGTAGGCCTAGCGCCCGCGACAGGAAACGCCCCAAAGCGCAACGTGGACACATCCAAATTTTTGGAAGAAAACAGAGGTGTTTTTTGCGAAGTGACTACCTGTAGATTTTGGCCTGTAGCTCAGCCGCCACCTAGGGAAACCTACCAAACCTGTGCATTTCTGAAAACTAGAGACCTAGAGGAATCCAAGATGGGGTGACTTGCGGGGCTCGGACCAGGTTCTGTTACCCAGAATCCTTTGCAAACCTCAAAATTTGGCTAAAAAAACACATGTTACTCACATTTCTGTGGCAGAAAGTTCTGGAATCTGAGAGGAGCCACAAATTTCCTTCCACCCAGCGTTCCCCCAAGTCTTCTGATAAAAATGATACCTCACTTGTGTGGGTAGGCCTAGCGCCCGCGACAGGAAACGCCCCAAAGCGCAACGTGGACACATCCAAATTTTTGGAAGAAAACAGAGGTGTTTTTTGCGAAGTGCCTACCTGTAGATTTTGGCCTCTAGCTCAGCCGGCACCTAGGGAAACCTACCAAACCTGTGCATTTCTGAAAACTAGAGACCTAGGGGAATCCAAGATGGGGTGACTTGCGGGGCTCGGACCAGGTTCTGTTACCCAGAATCCTTTGCAAACCTCAAAATTTGGCTAAAAATACACATGTTACTCACATTTCTGTGGCAGAAAGTTCTGGAATCTGAGAGGAGCCACAAATTTCCTTCCACCCAGCGTTCCCCCAAGTCTCCCGATAAAAATGATACCTCACTTGTATGGGTAGGCCTAGCGCCCGCGAAAGTAAACGCCCCAAAGCGCAACGTGGACACATCCAAATTTTTGGAAGAAAACAGAGGTGTTTTTTGCGAAGTGCCTACCTGTAGATTTTGGCATCTAGCTCAGCCGGCACCTAGGGAAACCTACCAAACCTGTGCATTTCTGAAAACTAGAGACCTAGGGGAATCCAAGATGGGGTGACTTGCGGGCTCGGACCAGGTTCTGTTACCCAGAATCCTTTGCAAACCTCAAAATTTGGCTAAAAATACACATGTTACTCACATTTCTGTGGCAGAAAGTTCTGGAATCTGAGAGGAGCCACAAATTTCCTTCCACCCAGCGTTCCCTCAAGTCTCCCGATAAAAATGATACCTCACTTGTATGGGTAGGCCTAGCGCCCGCGAAAGTAAACGCCCCAAAGCGCAACGTGGACACATCCAAATTTTTGGAAGAAAACAGAGGTGTTTTTTGCGAAGTGCCTACCTGTAGATTTTGGCATCTAGCTCAGCCGGCACCTAGGGAAACCTACCAAACCTGTGCATTTCTGAAAACTAGAGACCTAGGGGAATCCAAGATGGGGTGACTTGCGGGCTCGGACCAGGTTCTGTTACCCAGAATCCTTTGCAAACCTCAAAATTTGGCTAAAAATACACATGTTACTCACATTTCTGTGGCAGAAAGTTCTGGAATCTGAGAGGAGCCACAAATTTCCTTCCACCCAGCGTTCCCCCAAGTCTCCCGATAAAAATGATACCTCACTTGTGTGGGTAGGCCTAGCGCCCGCGAAAGGAAACACCCCAAAGCGCAACGTGGACACATCCAAATTTTTGGAAGAAAACAGAGGTGTTTTTTGCGAAGTGCCTACCTGTAGATTTTGGCGTTTAGCTCAGCCAGCACCTAGGGAAACCTACCAAACCTGTGCATTTCTGAAAACTAGAGACCTAGGGGAATCCAAGATGGGGTGACTTGCGGGCTCGGACCAGGTTCTGTTACCCAGAATCCTTTGCAAACCTCAAAATGTGGCTAAAAAAACACATGTTCCTCACATTTCTGTGGCAGAAAGTTCTGGAATCTGAGAGGAGCCACAAATTTCCTTCCACCCAGCGTTCCCCCAAGTCTCCCGATAAAAATGATACCTCACTTGTGTGGGTAGGCCTAGCGCCCGCGACAGGAAACGCCCCAAAGCGCAACGTGGACACATCCAAATTTTTGGAAGAAAACAGAGGTGTTTTTTGCGAAGTGCCTACCTGTAGATTTTGGCCTCTAGCTCAGCCGGCACCTAGGGAAACCTACCAAACCTGTGCATTTCTGAAAACTAGAGACCTAGGGGAATCCAAGATGGGGTGACTTGCGGGGCTCGGACCAGGTTCTGTTACCCAGAATCCTTTGCAAACCTCAAAATTTGGCTAAAAATACACATGTTACTCACATTTCTGTGGCAGAAAGTTCTGGAATCTGAGAGGAGCCACAAATTTCCTTCCACCCAGCGTTCCCCCAAGTCTCCCGATAAAAATGATACCTCACTTGTATGGGTAGGCCTAGCGCCCGCGACAGGAAACGCCCCAAAGCGCAACGTGGACACATCCAAATTTTTGGAAGAAAACAGAGGTGTTTTTTGCGAAGTGCCTACCTGTAGATTTTGGCCTCTAG
Organism: Pleurodeles waltl; assembly: GCF_031143425.1. Lineage (NCBI taxonomy): Eukaryota > Metazoa > Chordata > Amphibia > Caudata > Salamandridae > Pleurodeles > Pleurodeles waltl. The sequence goes on from NC_090445.1 coordinate 722,601,405, forward strand.
CTCAGCCGGCACCTAGGGAAACCTACCAAACCTGTGCATTTCTGAAAACTAGAGACCTAGGGGAATCCAAGATGGGGTGACTTGCGGGGCTCGGACCAGGTTCTGTTACCCAGAATCCTTTGCAAACCTCAAAATTTGGCTAAAAATACACATGTTACTCACATTTCTGTGGCAGAAAGTTCTGGAATCTGAGAGGAGCCACAAATTTCCTTCCACCCAGCGTTCCCCCAAGTCTCCCGATAAAAATGATACCTCACTTGTGTGGGTAGGCAAAGCGCCCGCGACAGGAAACGCCCCAAAGCGCAACGTGGACACATCCAAATTTTGGGAAGAAAACAGAGGTGTTTTTTGCGAAGTGACTACCTGTAGATTTTGGCCTGTAGCTCAGCCGCCACCTAGGGAAACCTACCAAACCTGTTCATTTCTGAAAACTAGAGACCTAGAGGAATCCAAGATGGGGTGACTTGTGGGGCTCGGACCAGGTTCTGTTACCCAGAATCCTTTGCAAACCTCAAAATTTAGCTAAAAAAACACATCTTACTCACATTTCTGTGGCAGAAAGTTCTGGAATCTGAGAGGAGCCACAAATTTCCTTCTACCCAGCATTCCCCCAAGTCTCCCGATAAAAATGATACCTCACTTGTGTGGGTAGGCCTAGCGCCCGCGACAGGAAACGCCCCAAAGCGCAACGTGGACACATCCAAATTTTTGGAAGAAAACAGAGGTGTTTTTTGCGAAGTGCCTACCTGTAGATTTTGGCCTCTAGCTCAGCCGGCACCTAGGGAAACCTACCAAACCTGTGCATTTCTGAAAACTAGAGACCTAGGGGAATCCAAGATGGGGTGACTTGCGGGGCTCGGACCAGGTTCTGTTACCCAGAATCCTTTGCAAACCTCAAAATTTGGCTAAAAATACACATGTTCCTCACATTTCTGTAGCAGAAAGTTCTGGAATCTGAGAGGAGCCACAAATTTCCTTCCACCCAGCGTTCCCCCAAGTCTCCCGATAAAAATGATACCTCACTTGTGTGGGTAGGCAAAGCGCCAGCGACAGGAAATGCCCCAAAGCGCAACGTGGAAACATTAACATTTTTGGAAGAAAACAGAGGTGTTTTTTGCGAAGTGACTACCTGTAGATTTTGGCCTGTAGCTCAGCCGCCACCTAGGGAAACCAACCAAACCTGTGCATTTCTGAAAACTAGAGACCTAGAGGAATCCAAGATGGGGTGACTTGCGGGGCTCGGACCAGGTTTTGTTACCCAGAATCCTTTGCAAACCTCAAAATTTGGCTAAAAATACACATGTTACTCACATTTCTGTGGCAGAAAGTTCTGGAATCTGAGAGGAGCCACAAATTTCCTTCCACCCAGCGTTCCCCCAAGTCTTCTGATAAAAATTATATCTCACTTGTGTGGGTAGGCCTAGCGCCCGCGACAGGAAACGCCCCAAAGCGCAACGTAGACACATCCAAATTTTTGGAAGAAAACAGAGGTGTTTTTTGCGAAGTGCCTACCTGTAGATTTTGGCCTCTACCTCAGCCGGCACCTAGGGAAACCTACCAAACCTGTGCATTTCTGAAAACTAGAGACCTAGGGGAATCCAAGATGGGGTGACTTGCGGGGCTCGGACCAGGTTCTGTTACCCAGAATCCTTTGCAAACCTCAAAATTTGGCTAAAAATACACATGTTACTCACATTTCTGTGGCAGAAAGCTCTGGAATCTGAGAGGAGCCACAAATTTCCTTCCACCCAGCGTTCCCCCAAGTCTCCCGATAAAAATGATACCTCAATTGTATGGGTAGGCCTAGCGCCCGCGAAAGTAAACGCCCCAAAGCGCAACGTGGACACATCCAAATTTTTGGAAGAAAACAGAGGTGTTTTTTGCGAAGTGCCTACCTGTAGATTTTGGCATCTAGCTCAGCCGGCACCTAGGGAAACCTACCAAACCTGTGCATTTCTTTAAACTAGAGACCTAGGGGAATCCAAGATGGGGTGACTTGCGGGCTCGGACCAGGTTCTGTTACCCAGAATCCTTTGCAAACCTCAAAATTTGGCTAAAAATACACATATTACTCACATTTCTGTGGCAGAAAGTTCTGGAATCTGAGAGGAGCCACAAATTTCCTTCCACCCAGCGTTCCCCCAAGTCTCCCGATAAAAATGATACCTCACTTGTGTGGGTAGGCCTAGCGCCCGCGACAGGAAACACCCCAAAGCGCAACGTGGACAAATCCAAATTTTTGGAAGAAAACAGAGGTGTTTTTTGCGAAGTGCCTACCTGTAGATTTTGGCCTTTAGCTCAGCCAGCACCTAGGGAAACCTACCAAACCTGTGCATTTCTGAAAACTAGAGACCTAGGGGAATCCAAGGAGGGGTGACTTGCGGGGCTCGGACCAGGTTCTGTTACCCAGAATCCTTTGCAAACCTCAAAATGTGGCTAAAAAAACACATGTTCCTCACATTTCTGTGGCAGAAAGTTCTGGATTCTGAGAGGAGCCACAAATTTCCTTCCACCCAGCGTTCCCCCAAGTCTCCCGATAAAAATGATACCTCACTTGTGTGGGTAGGCCTAGCGCCCGCGACAGGAAACGCCCCAAAGCGCAACGTGGACACATCCAAATTTTTGGAAGAAAACAGAGGTGTTTTTTGCGAAGTGCCTACCTGTAGATTTTGGCCTCTAGCTCAGCCGGCACCTAGGGAAACCTACCAAACCTGTGCATTTCTGAAAACTAGAGACCTAGGGGAATCCAAGATGGGGTGACTTGCGGGGCTCGGACCAGGTTCTGTTACCCAGAATCCTTTGCAAACCTCAAAATTTGGCTAAAAATACACATGTTACTCACATTTCTGTGGCAGAAAGTTCAGGAATCTGAGAGGAGCCACAAATTTCCTTCCACCCAGCGTTCCCCCAAGTCTCCCGATAAAAATGATACCTCACTTGTATGGGTAGGCCTAGCGCCCGCGACAGGAAACGCCCCAAAGCGCAACGTGGACACATCCAAATTTTTGGAAGAAAACAGAGGTGTTTTTTGCGAAGTGCCTACCTGTAGATTTTGGCCTCTAGCTCAGCCGGCACCTAGGGAAACCTACCAAACCTGTGCATTTCTGAAAACTAGAGACCTAGGGGAATCCAAGATGGGGTGACTTGCGGGGCTCGGACCAGGTTCTGTTACCCAGAATCCTTTGCAAACCTCAAAATTTGGCTAAAAATACACATGTTACTCACATTTCTGTGGCAGAAAGTTCTGGAATCTGAGAGGAGCCACAAATTTCCTTCCACCCAGCGTTCCCCCAAGTCTCCCGATAAAAATGATACCTCACTTGTGTGGGTAGGCAAAGCGCCCGCAACCGGAAACGCCCCAAAGCGCAACGTGGACACATCCAAATTTTGGGAAGAAAACAGAGGTGTTTTTTGCGAAGTGACTACCTGTAGATTTTGGCCTGTAGCTCAGCCGCCACCTAGGGAAACCTACCAAACCTGTTCATTTCTGAAAACTAGAGACCTAGAGGAATCCAAGATGGGGTGACTTGCGGGGCTCGGACCAGGTTCTGTTACCCAGAATCCTTTGCAAACCTCAAAATGTGGCTAAAAAACACATGTTCCTCTCATTTCTGTGGCAGAAAGTTCTGGAATCTGAGAGGAGCCACAAATTTCCTTCTACCCAGCGTTCCCCCAAGTCTCCCGATAAAAATGATACCTCACTTGTGTGGGTAGGCCTAGCGCCCGCGACAGGAAACACCCCAAAGCGCAACGTGGACACATCCAAATTTTTGGAAGAAAACAGAGGTGTTTTTTGCGAAGTGACTACCTGTAGATTTTGGCCTGTAGCTCAACCGCCACCTAGGGAAACCTACCAAACCTGTTCATTTCTGAAAACTAGAGACCTAGAGGAATCCAAGATGGGGTGACTTGCGGGGCTCGGACCAGGTTCTGTTACCCAGAATCCTTTGCAAACCTCAAAATGTGGCTAAAAAAACACATGTTCCTCACATTTCTGTGGCAGAAAGTTCTGGAATCTGAGAGGAGCCACAAATTTCCTTCTACCCAGCGTTCCCCCAAGTCTCCCGATAAAAATGATACCTCACTTGTGTGGGTAGGCCTAGCGCCCGCGACAGGAAACGCCCCAAAGCACAACGTGGACACATCCAAATTTTTGGAAGAAAACAGAGGTGTTTTTTGCGAAGTGCCTACCTGTAGATTTTGGCCTCTAGCTCAGCCGGCACCTAGGGAAACCTACCAAACCTGTGCATTTCTGAAAACTAGAGACCTAGGGGAATCCAAGATGGGGTGACTTGGGGGGCTCGGACCAGGTTCTGTTACCCAGAATCCTTTGCAAACCTCAAAATTTGGCTAAAAATACACATGTTACTCACATTTCTGTGGCAGAAAGTTCTGGAATCTGAGAGGAGCCACAAATTTCCTTCCACCCAGCGTTCCCCCAAGTCTCCCGATAAAAATGATACCTCACTTGTGTGGGTAGGCAAAGCGCCAGCGACAGGAACTGCCCCAAAGCGCAACGTGGAAACATTAACTTTTTGGAAGAAAACAGAGGTGTTTTTTGCGAAGTGACTACCTGTAGATTTTGGCCTGTAGCTCAGCCGCCACCTAGGGAAACCTACCAAACCTGTGCATTTCTGAAAACTAGAGACCTAGAGGAATCCAAGATGGGGTGACTTGCGGGGCTCGGACCAGGTTCTGTTACCCAGAATCCTTTGCAAACCTCAAAATTTGGCTAAAAAAACACATGTTACTCACATTTCTGTGGCAGAAAGTTCTGGAATCTGAGAGGAGCCACAAATTTCCTTCCACCCAGCGTTCCCCCAAGTCTCCCGATAAAAATGATACCTCACTTGTGTGGGTAGGCTTGGCGCCCGCGACAGGAATCACCCCAAAGCGCAACGTGGACACATCCAAATTTTTGGAAGAAAACAGAGGTGTTTTTTGCGAAGTGCCTACCTGTAGATTTTGGCCTTTAGCTCAGCCAGCACCTAGGGAAACCTACCAAACCTGTGCATTTCTGAAAACTAGAGACCTAGGGGAATCTAAGGAGGGGTGACTTGCGGGGCTCGGACCAGGTTCTGTTACCCAGAATCCTTTGCAAACCTCAAAATGTGGCTAAAAAAACACATGTTCCTCACATTTCTGTGGCAGAAAGTTCTGGAATCTGAGAGGAGCCACAAATTTCCTTCCACCCAGCGTTCCCCCAAGTCTCCCGATAAAATTGATACCTCACTTGTGTGGGTAGGCCTAGAGCCCGCGACAGGAAACGCCCCAAAGCGCAACGTGGACACATCCAAATTTTTGGAAGAAAACAGAGGTGTTTTTTGCGAAGTGCCTACCTGTAGATTTTGGCATCTAGCTCAGCCGGCACATAGGGAAACCTACCAAACCTGTGCATTTCTGAAAACTAGAGACCTAGGGGAATCCAAGATGGGGTGACCTGCGGGGCTCGGACCAGGTTTTGTTACCCAGAATCCTTTGCAAACCTCAAAATTTGGCTAAAAATACACATGTTACTCACATTTCTGTGGCAGAAAGTTCTGGAATCTGAGAGGAGCCACAAATTTCCTTCCACCCAGCGTTCCCCCAAGTCTTCTGATAAAAATGATACCTCACTTGTGTGGGTAGGCCTAGCGCCCGCGACAGGAAACGTCCCAAAGCGCAACGTGGACACATCCAAATTTTTGGAAGAAAACAGAGGTGTTTTTTGCGAAGTGCCTACCTGTAGATTTTGGCCTCTAGCTCAGCCGGCACCTAGGGAAACCTACCAAACCTGTGCATTTCTGAAAACTAGAGACCTAGGGGAATCCAAGATGGGGTGACTTGCGGGGCTCGGACCAGGTTCTGTTACCCAGAATCCTTTGCAAACCTCAAAATTTGGCTAAAAATACACATGTTACTCACATTTCTGTGGCAGAAAGTTCTGGAATCTGAGAGGAGCCACAAATTTCCTTCCACCCAGCGTTCCCCCAAGTCTCCCGATAAAAATGATACCTCACTTGTATGGGTAGGCCTAGCGCCCGCGAAAGTAAACGCCCCAAAGCGCAACGTGGACACATCCAAATTTTTGGAAGAAAACAGAGGTGTTTTTTGCGAAGTGCCTACCTGTAGATTTTGGCATCTAGCTCAGCCGGCACCTAGGGAAACCTACCAAACCTGTGCATTTCTGAAAACTAGAGACCTAGGGGAATCCAAGATGGGGTGACTTGCGGGCTCGGACCAGGTTCTGTTACCCAGAATCCTTTGCAAACCTCAAAATTTGGCTAAAAATACACATGTTACTCACATTTCTGTGGCAGAAAGTTCTGGAATCTGAGAGGAGCCACAAATTTCCTTCCACCCAGCGTTCCCCCAAGTCTCCCGATAAAAATGATACCTCACTTGTGTGGGTAGGCCTAGCGCCCGCGAAAGGAAACACCCCAAAGCGCAACGTGGACACATCCAAATTTTTGGAAGAAAACAGAGGTGTTTTTTGCGAAGTGCCTACCTGTAGATTTTGGCCTTTAGCTCAGCCAGCACCTAGGGAAACCTACCAAACCTGTGCATTTCTGAAAACTAGAGACCTAGGGGAATCCAAGGAGGGGTGACTTGCGGGGCTCGGACCAGGTTCTGTTACCCAGAATCCTTTGCAAACCTCAAAATGTGGCTAAAAAAACACATGTTCCTCACATTTCTGTGGCAGAAAGTTCTGGAATCTGAGAGGAGCCACAAATTTCCTTCCACCCAGCGTTCCCCCAAGTCTCCCGATAAAAATGATACCTCACTTGTGTGGGTAGGCCTAGCGCCCGCGACAGGAAACGCCCCAAAGCGCAACGTGGACACATCCAAATTTTTGGAAGAAAACAGAGGTGTTTTTTGCGAAGTGCCTACCTGTAGATTTTGGCCTCTAGCTCAGCCGGCACCTAGGGAAACCTACCAAACCTGTGCATTTCTGAAAACTAGAGACCTAGGGGAATCCAAGATGGGGTGACTTGCGGGGCTCGGACCAGGTTCTGTTACCCAGAATCCTTTGCAAACCTCAAAATTTGGCTAAAAATACACATGTTACTCACATTTCTGTGGCAGAAAGTTCTGGAATCTGAGAGGAGCCACAAATTTCCTTCCACCCAGCGTTCCCCCAAGTCTCCCGATAAAAATGATACCTCACTTGTATGGGTAGGCCTAGCGCCCGCGACAGGAAACGCCCCAAAGCGCAACGTGGACACATCCAAATTTTTGGAAGAAAACAGAGGTGTTTTTTGCGAAGTGCCTACCTGTAGATTTTGGCCTCTAGCTCAGCCGGCACCTAGGGAAACCTACCAAACCTGTGCATTTCTGAAAACTAGAGACCTAGGGGAATCCAAGATGGGGTGACTTGCGGGGCTCGGACCAGGTTCTGTTACCCAGAATCCTTTGCAAACCTCAAAATTTGGCTAAAAATACACATGTTACTCACATTTCTGTGGCAGAAAGTTCTGGAATCTGAGAGGAGCCACAAATTTCCTTCCACCCAGCGTTCCCCCAAGTCTCCCGATAAAAATGATACCTCACTTGTATGGGTAGGCCTAGCGCCCGCGACAGGAAACGCCCCAAAGCGCAACGTGGACACATCCAAATTTTTGGAAGAAAACAGAGGTGTTTTTTGCGAAGTGCCTACCTGTAGATTTTGGCCTCTAGCTCAGCCGGCACCTAGGGAAACCTACCAAACCTGTGCATTTCTGAAAACTAGAGACCTAGGGGAATCCAAGATGGGGTGACTTGCGGGGCTCGGACCAGGTTCTGTTACCCAGAATCCTTTGCAAACCTCAAAATTTGGCTAAAAATACACATGTTACTCACATTTCTGTGGCAGAAAGTTCTGGAATCTGAGAGGAGCCACAAATTTCCTTCCACCCAGCGTTCCCCCAAGTCTCCCGATAAAAATGATACCTCACTTGTGTGGGTAGGCAAAGCGCCCGCAACAGGAAACGCCCCAAAGCGCAACGTGGACACATCCAAATTTTGGGAAGAAAACAGAGGTGTTTTTTGCGAAGTGACTACCTGTAGATTTTGGCCTGTAGCTCAGCCGCCACCTAGGGAAACCTACCAAACCTGTTCATTTCTGAAAACTAGAGACCTAGAGGAATCCAAGATGGGGTGACTTGCGGGGCTCGGACCAGGTTCTGTTACCCAGAATCCTTTGCAAACCTCAAAATGTGGCTAAAAAAACACATGTTCCTCACATTTCTGTGGCAGAAAGTTCTGGAATCTGAGAGGAGCCACAAATGTCCTTCTACCCAGCGTTCCCCCAAGTCTCCCGATAAAAATGATACCTCACTTGTGTGGGTAGGCCTAGCGCCCGCGACAGGAAACGCCCCAAAGCGCAACGTGGACACATCCAAATTTTTGGAAGAAAACAGAGGTGTTTTTTGCGAAGTGACTACCTGTAGATTTTGGCCTCTAGCTCAGCCGCCACCTAGGGAAACCTACCAAACCTGTTCATTTCTGAAAACTAGAGACCTAGAGGAATCCAAGATGGGGTGACTTGCGGGGCTCGGACCAGGTTCTGTTACCCAGAATCCTTTGCAAACCTCAAAATGTGGCTAAAAAAACACATGTTCCTCACATTTCTGTGGCAGAAAGTTCTGGAATCTGAGAGGAGCCACAAATTTCCTTCTACCCAGCGTTCCCCCAAGTCTCCCGATAAAAATGATACCTCACTTGTGTGGGTAGGCCTAGCGCCCGCGACAGGAAACGCCCCAAAGCGCAACGTGGACACATCCAAATTTTTGGAAGAAAACAGAGGTGTTTTTTGCGAAGTGACTACCTGTAGATTTTGGCCTGTAGCTCAGCCGCCACCTAGGGAAACCTACCAAACCTGTGCATTTCTGAAAACTAGAGACCTAGAGGAATCCAAGATGGGGTGACTTGCGGGGCTCGGACCAGGTTCTGTTACCCAGAATCCTTTGCAAACCTCAAAATTTGGCTAAAAAAACACATGTTACTCACATTTCTGTGGCAGAAAGTTCTGGAATCTGAGAGGAGCCACAAATTTCCTTCCACCCAGCGTTCCCCCAAGTCTCCCGATAAAAATGATACCTCACTTGTGTGGGTAGGCCTAGCGCCCGCGACAGGAAACACCCCAAAGCGCAACGTGGACACATCCAAATTTTTGGAAGAAAACAGGTGTTTTTTGCGAAGTGCGTACCTGTAGATTTTGGCCTTTAGCTCAGCCAGCACCTAGGGAAACCTACCAAACCTGTGCATTTCTGAAAACTAGAGACCTAGGGGAATCTAAGGAGGGGTGACTTGCGGGGCTCGGACCAGGTTCTGTTACCCAGAATCCTTTGCAAACCTCAAAATGTGGCTAAAAAAACACATGTTCCTCACATTTCTGTGGCAGAAAGTTCTGGAATCTGAGAGGAGCCACAAATTTCCTTCCACCCAGCGTTCCCCCAAGTCTCCCGATAAAATTGATACCTCACTTGTGTGGATAGGCCTAGAGCCCGCGACAGGAAACGCCCCAAAGCGCAACGTGGACACATCCAAATTTTTGGAAGAAAACAGAGGTGTTTTTTGCGAAGTGCCTACCTGTAGATTTTGGCCTCTAGCTCAGCCGGCACCTAGGGAAACCTACCAAACCTGTGCATTTCTGAAAACTAGAGACCTAGGGGAATCCAAGATGGGGTGACCTGCGGGGCTCGGACCAGGTTTTGTTACCCAGAATCCTTTGCAAACCTCAAAATGTGGCTAAAAAAACACATGTTCCTCACATTTCTGTGGCAGAAAGTTCTGGAATCTGAGAGGAGCCACAAATTTCCTTCTACCCAGCGTTCCCCCAAGTCTCCCGATAAAAATGATACCTCACTTGTGTGGGTAGGCCTAGCGCCCGCGACAGGAAACGCCCCAAAGCGCAACGTGGACACATCCAAATTTTTGGAAGAAAACAGAGGTGTTTTTTGCGAAGTGACTACCTGTAGATTTTGGCCTGTAGCTCAGCCGCCACCTAGGGAAACCTACCAAACCTGTGCATTTCTGAAAACTAGAGACCTAGAGGAATCCAAGATGGGGTGACTTGCGGGGCTCGGACCAGGTTCTGTTACCCAGAATCCTTTGCAAACCTCAAAATTTGGCTAAAAAAACACATGTTACTCACATTTCTGTGGCAGAAAGTTCTGGAATCTGAGAGGAGCCACAAATTTCCTTCCACCCAGCGTTCCCCCAAGTCTTCTGATAAAAATGATACCTCACTTGTGTGGGTAGGCCTAGCGCCCGCGACAGGAAACGCCCCAAAGCGCAACGTGGACACATCCAAATTTTTGGAAGAAAACAGAGGTGTTTTTTGCGAAGTGCCTACCTGTAGATTTTGGCCTCTAGCTCAGCCGGCACCTAGGGAAACCTACCAAACCTGTGCATTTCTGAAAACTAGAGACCTAGGGGAATCCAAGATGGGGTGACTTGCGGGGCTCGGACCAGGTTCTGTTACCCAGAATCCTTTGCAAACCTCAAAATTTGGCTAAAAATACACATGTTACTCACATTTCTGTGGCAGAAAGTTCTGGAATCTGAGAGGAGCCACAAATTTCCTTCCACCCAGCGTTCCCCCAAGTCTCCCGATAAAAATGATACCTCACTTGTATGGGTAGGCCTAGCGCCCGCGAAAGTAAACGCCCCAAAGCGCAACGTGGACACATCCAAATTTTTGGAAGAAAACAGAGGTGTTTTTTGCGAAGTGCCTACCTGTAGATTTTGGCATCTAGCTCAGCCGGCACCTAGGGAAACCTACCAAACCTGTGCATTTCTGAAAACTAGAGACCTAGGGGAATCCAAGATGGGGTGACTTGCGGGCTCGGACCAGGTTCTGTTACCCAGAATCCTTTGCAAACCTCAAAATTTGGCTAAAAATACACATGTTACTCACATTTCTGTGGCAGAAAGTTCTGGAATCTGAGAGGAGCCACAAATTTCCTTCCACCCAGCGTTCCCTCAAGTCTCCCGATAAAAATGATACCTCACTTGTATGGGTAGGCCTAGCGCCCGCGAAAGTAAACGCCCCAAAGCGCAACGTGGACACATCCAAATTTTTGGAAGAAAACAGAGGTGTTTTTTGCGAAGTGCCTACCTGTAGATTTTGGCATCTAGCTCAGCCGGCACCTAGGGAAACCTACCAAACCTGTGCATTTCTGAAAACTAGAGACCTAGGGGAATCCAAGATGGGGTGACTTGCGGGCTCGGACCAGGTTCTTTTACCCAGAATCCTTTGCAAACCTCAAAATTTGGCTAAAAATACACATGTTACTCACATTTCTGTGGCAGAAAGTTCTGGAATCTGAGAGGAGCCACAAATTTCCTTCCACCCAGCGTTCCCCCAAGTCTCCCGATAAAAATGATACCTCACTTGTGTGGGTAGGCCTAGCGCCCGCGAAAGGAAACACCCCAAAGCGCAACGTGGACACATCCAAATTTTTGGAAGAAAACAGAGGTGTTTTTTGCGAAGTGCCTACCTGTAGATTTTGGCGTTTAGCTCAGCCAGCACCTAGGGAAACCTACCAAACCTGTGCATTTCTGAAAACTAGAGACCTAGGGGAATCCAAGATGGGGTGACTTGCGGGCTCGGACCAGGTTCTGTTACCCAGAATCCTTTGCAAACCTCAAAATGTGGCTAAAAAAACACATGTTCCTCACATTTCTGTGGCAGAAAGTTCTGGAATCTGAGAGGAGCCACAAATTTCCTTCCACCCAGCGTTCCCCCAAGTCTCCCGATAAAAATGATACCTCACTTGTGTGGGTAGGCCTAGCGCCCGCGACAGGAAACGCCCCAAAGCGCAACGTGGACACATCCAAATTTTTGGAAGAAAACAGAGGTGTTTTTTGCGAAGTGCCTACCTGTAGATTTTGGCCTCTAGCTCAGCCGGCACCTAGGGAAACCTACCAAACCTGTGCATTTCTGAAAACTAGAGACCTAGGGGAATCCAAGATGGGGTGACTTGCGGGGCTCGGACCAGGTTCTGTTACCCAGAATCCTTTGCAAACCTCAAAATTTGGCTAAAAATACACATGTTACTCACATTTCTGTGGCAGAAAGTTCTGGAATCTGAGAGGAGCCACAAATTTCCTTCCACCCAGCGTTCCCCCAAGTCTCCCGATAAAAATGATACCTCACTTGTATGGGTAGGCCTAGCGCCCGCGACAGGAAACGCCCCAAAGCGCAACGTGGACACATCCAAATTTTTGGAAGAAAACAGAGGTGTTTTTTGCGAAGTGCCTACCTGTAGATTTTGGCCTCTAGCTCAGCCGGCACCTAGGGAAACCTACCAAACCTGTGCATTTCTGAAAACTAGAGACCTAGGGGAATCCAAGATGGGGTGACTTGCGGGGCTCGGACCAGGTTCTGTTACCCAGAATCCTTTGCAAACCTCAAAATTTGGCTAAAAATACACATGTTACTCACATTTCTGTGGCAGAAAGTTCTGGAATCTGAGAGGAGCCACAAATTTCCTTCCACCCAGCGTTCCCCCAAGTCTCCCGATAAAAATGATACCTCACTTGTGTGGGTAGGCAAAGCGCCCGCGACAGGAAACGCCCCAAAGCGCAACGTGGACACATCCAAATTTTGGGAAGAAAACAGAGGTGTTTTTTGCGAAGTGACTACCTGTAGATTTTGGCCTGTAGCTCAGCCGCCACCTAGGGAAACCTACCAAACCTGTTCATTTCTGAAAACTAGAGACCTAGAGGAATCCAAGATGGGGTGACTTGTGGGGCTCGGACCAGGTTCTGTTACCCAGAATCCTTTGCAAACCTCAAAATTTAGCTAAAAAAACACATCTTACTCACATTTCTGTGGCAGAAAGTTCTGGAATCTGAGAGGAGCCACAAATTTCCTTCTACCCAGCATTCCCCCAAGTCTCCCGATAAAAATGATACCTCACTTGTGTGGGTAGGCCTAGCGCCCGCGACAGGAAACGCCCCAAAGCGCAACGTGGACACATCCAAATTTTTGGAAGAAAACAGAGGTGTTTTTTGCGAAGTGCCTACCTGTAGATTTTGGCCTCTAGCTCAGCCGGCACCTAGGGAAACCTACCAAACCTGTGCATTTCTGAAAACTAGAGACCTAGGGGAATCCAAGATGGGGTGACTTGCGGGGCTCGGACCAGGTTCTGTTACCCAGAATCCTTTGCAAACCTCAAAATTTGGCTAAAAATACACATGTTCCTCACATTTCTGTAGCAGAAAGTTCTGGAATCTGAGAGGAGCCACAAATTTCCTTCCACCCAGCGTTCCCCCAAGTCTCCCGATAAAAATGATACCTCACTTGTGTGGGTAGGCAAAGCGCCAGCGACAGGAAATGCCCCAAAGCGCAACGTGGAAACATTAACATTTTTGGAAGAAAACAGAGGTGTTTTTTGCGAAGTGACTACCTGTAGATTTTGGCCTGTAGCTCAGCCGCCACCTAGGGAAACCAACCAAACCTGTGCATTTCTGAAAACTAGAGACCTAGAGGAATCCAAGATGGGGTGACTTGCGGGGCTCGGACCAGGTTTTGTTACCCAGAATCCTTTGCAAACCTCAAAATTTGGCTAAAAATACACATGTTACTCACATTTCTGTGGCAGAAAGTTCTGGAATCTGAGAGGAGCCACAAATTTCCTTCCACCCAGCGTTCCCCCAAGTCTTCTGATAAAAATTATATCTCACTTGTGTGGGTAGGCCTAGCGCCCGCGACAGGAAACGCCCCAAAGCGCAACGTAGACACATCCAAATTTTTGGAAGAAAACAGAGGTGTTTTTTGCGAAGTGCCTACCTGTAGATTTTGGCCTCTACCTCAGCCGGCACCTAGGGAAACCTACCAAACCTGTGCATTTCTGAAAACTAGAGACCTAGGGGAATCCAAGATGGGGTGACTTGCGGGGCTCGGACCAGGTTCTGTTACCCAGAATCCTTTGCAAACCTCAAAATTTGGCTAAAAATACACATGTTACTCACATTTCTGTGGCAGAAAGCTCTGGAATCTGAGAGGAGCCACAAATTTCCTTCCACCCAGCGTTCCCCCAAGTCTCCCGATAAAAATGATACCTCAATTGTATGGGTAGGCCTAGCGCCCGCGAAAGTAAACGCCCCAAAGCGCAACGTGGACACATCCAAATTTTTGGAAGAAAACAGAGGTGTTTTTTGCGAAGTGCCTACCTGTAGATTTTGGCATCTAGCTCAGCCGGCACCTAGGGAAACCTACCAAACCTGTGCATTTCTTTAAACTAGAGACCTAGGGGAATCCAAGATGGGGTGACTTGCGGGCTCGGACCAGGTTCTGTTACCCAGAATCCTTTGCAAACCTCAAAATTTGGCTAAAAATACACATATTACTCACATTTCTGTGGCAGAAAGTTCTGGAATCTGAGAGGAGCCACAAATTTCCTTCCACCCAGCGTTCCCCCAAGTCTCCCGATAAAAATGATACCTCACTTGTGTGGGTAGGCCTAGCGCCCGCGACAGGAAACACCCCAAAGCGCAACGTGGACAAATCCAAATTTTTGGAAGAAAACAGAGGTGTTTTTTGCGAAGTGCCTACCTGTAGATTTTGGCCTTTAGCTCAGCCAGCACCTAGGGAAACCTACCAAACCTGTGCATTTCTGAAAACTAGAGACCTAGGGGAATCCAAGGAGGGGTGACTTGCGGGGCTCGGACCAGGTTCTGTTACCCAGAATCCTTTGCAAACCTCAAAATGTGGCTAAAAAAACACATGTTCCTCACATTTCTGTGGCAGAAAGTTCTGGATTCTGAGAGGAGCCACAAATTTCCTTCCACCCAGCGTTCCCCCAAGTCTCCCGATAAAAATGATACCTCACTTGTGTGGGTAGGCCTAGCGCCCGCGACAGGAAACGCCCCAAAGCGCAACGTGGACACATCCAAATTTTTGGAAGAAAACAGAGGTGTTTTTTGCGAAGTGCCTACCTGTAGATTTTGGCCTCTAGCTCAGCCGGCACCTAGGGAAACCTACCAAACCTGTGCATTTCTGAAAACTAGAGACCTAGGGGAATCCAAGATGGGGTGACTTGCGGGGCTCGGACCAGGTTCTGTTACCCAGAATCCTTTGCAAACCTCAAAATTTGGCTAAAAATACACATGTTACTCACATTTCTGTGGCAGAAAGTTCAGGAATCTGAGAGGAGCCACAAATTTCCTTCCACCCAGCGTTCCCCCAAGTCTCCCGATAAAAATGATACCTCACTTGTATGGGTAGGCCTAGCGCCCGCGACAGGAAACGCCCCAAAGCGCAACGTGGACACATCCAAATTTTTGGAAGAAAACAGAGGTGTTTTTTGCGAAGTGCCTACCTGTAGATTTTGGCCTCTAGCTCAGCCGGCACCTAGGGAAACCTACCAAACCTGTGCATTTCTGAAAACTAGAGACCTAGGGGAATCCAAGATGGGGTGACTTGCGGGGCTCGGACCAGGTTCTGTTACCCAGAATCCTTTGCAAACCTCAAAATTTGGCTAAAAATACACATGTTACTCACATTTCTGTGGCAGAAAGTTCTGGAATCTGAGAGGAGCCACAAATTTCCTTCCACCCAGCGTTCCCCCAAGTCTCCCGATAAAAATGATACCTCACTTGTGTGGGTAGGCAAAGCGCCCGCAACCGGAAACGCCCCAAAGCGCAACGTGGACACATCCAAATTTTGGGAAGAAAACAGAGGTGTTTTTTGCGAAGTGACTACCTGTAGATTTTGGCCTGTAGCTCAGCCGCCACCTAGGGAAACCTACCAAACCTGTTCATTTCTGAAAACTAGAGACCTAGAGGAATCCAAGATGGGGTGACTTGCGGGGCTCGGACCAGGTTCTGTTACCCAGAATCCTTTGCAAACCTCAAAATGTGGCTAAAAAACACATGTTCCTCTCATTTCTGTGGCAGAAAGTTCTGGAATCTGAGAGGAGCCACAAATTTCCTTCTACCCAGCGTTCCCCCAAGTCTCCCGATAAAAATGATACCTCACTTGTGTGGGTAGGCCTAGCGCCCGCGACAGGAAACGCCCCAAAGCGCAACGTGGACACATCCAAATTTTTGGAAGAAAACAGAGGTGTTTTTTGCGAAGTGACTACCTGTAGATTTTGGCCTGTAGCTCAACCGCCACCTAGGGAAACCTACCAAACCTGTTCATTTCTGAAAACTAGAGACCTAGAGGAATCCAAGATGGGGTGACTTGCGGGGCTCGGACCAGGTTCTGTTACCCAGAATCCTTTGCAAACCTCAAAATGTGGCTAAAAAAACACATGTTCCTCACATTTCTGTGGCAGAAAGTTCTGGAATCTGAGAGGAGCCACAAATTTCCTTCTACCCAGCGTTCCCCCAAGTCTCCCGATAAAAATGATACCTCACTTGTGTGGGTAGGCCTAGCGCCCGCGAGAGGAAACGCCCCAAAGCACAACGTGGACACATCCAAATTTTTGGAAGAAAACAGAGGTGTTTTTTGCGAAGTGCCTACCTGTAGATTTTGGCCTCTAGCTCAGCCGGCACCTAGGGAAACCTACCAAACCTGTGCATTTCTGAAAACTAGAGACCTAGGGGAATCCAAGATGGGGTGACTTGGGGGGCTCGGACCAGGTTCTGTTACCCAGAATCCTTTGCAAACCTCAAAATTTGGCTAAAAATACACATGTTACTCACATTTCTGTGGCAGAAAGTTCTGGAATCTGAGAGGAGCCACAAATTTCCTTCCACCCAGCGTTCCCCCAAGTCTCCCGATAAAAATGATACCTCACTTGTGTGGGTAGGCAAAGCGCCAGCGACAGGAACTGCCCCAAAGCGCAACGTGGAAACATTAACTTTTTGGAAGAAAACAGAGGTGTTTTTTGCGAAGTGACTACCTGTAGATTTTGGCCTGTAGCTCAGCCGCCACCTAGGGAAACCTACCAAACCTGTGCATTTCTGAAAACTAGAGACCTAGAGGAATCCAAGATGGGGTGACTTGCGGGGCTCGGACCAGGTTCTGTTACCCAGAATCCTTTGCAAACCTCAAAATTAGGCTAAAAAAACACATGTTACTCACATTTCTGTGGCAGAAAGTTCTGGAATCTGAGAGGAGCCACAAATTTCCTTCCACCCAGCGTTCCCCCAAGTCTCCCGATAAAAATGATACCTCACTTGTGTGGGTAGGCTTGGCGCCCGCGACAGGAATCACCCCAAAGCGCAACGTGGACACATCCAAATTTTTGGAAGAAAACAGAGGTGTTTTTTGCGAAGTGCCTACCTGTAGATTTTGGCCTTTAGCTCAGCCAGCACCTAGGGAAACCTACCAAACCTGTGCATTTCTGAAAACTAGAGACCTAGGGGAATCTAAGGAGGGGTGACTTGCGGGGCTCGGACCAGGTTCTGTTACCCAGAATCCTTTGCAAACCTCAAAATGTGGCTAAAAAAACACATGTTCCTCACATTTCTGTGGCAGAAAGTTCTGGAATCTGAGAGGAGCCACAAATTTCCTTCCACCCAGCGTTCCCCCAAGTCTCCCGATAAAATTGATACCTCACTTGTGTGGGTAGGCCTAGAGCCCGCGACAGGAAACGCCCCAAAGCGCAACGTGGACACATCCAAATTTTTGGAAGAAAACAGAGGTGTTTTTTGCGAAGTGCCTACCTGTAGATTTTGGCCTCTAGCTCAGCCGGCACCTAGGGAAACCTACCAAACCTGTGCATTTCTGAAAACTAGAGACCTAGGGGAATCCAAGATGGGGTGACCTGCGGGGCTCGGACCAGGTTTTGTTACCCAGAATCCTTTGCAAACCTCAAAATTTGGCTAAAAATACACATGTTACTCACATTTCTGTGGCAGAAAGTTCTGGAATCTGAGAGGAGCCACAAATTTCCTTCCACCCAGCGTTCCCCCAAGTCTTCTGATAAAAATGATACCTCACTTGTGTGGGTAGGCCTAGCGCCCGCGACAGGAAACGTCCCAAAGCGCAACGTTGACACATCCAAATTTTTGGAAGAAAACAGAGGTGTTTTTTGCGAAGTGCCTACCTGTAGATTTTGGCCTCTAGCTCAGCCGGCACCTAGGGAAACCTACCAAACCTGTGCATTTCTGAAAACTAGAGACCTAGGGGAATCCAAGATGGGGTGACTTGCGGGGCTCGGACCAGGTTCTGTTACCCAGAATCCTTTGCAAACCTCAAAATTTGGCTAAAAATACACATGTTACTCACATTTCTGTGGCAGAAAGTTCTGGAATCTGAGAGGAGCCACAAATTTCCTTCCACCCAGCGTTCCCCCAAGTCTCCCGATAAAAATGATACCTCACTTGTATGGGTAGGCCTAGCGCCCGCGAAAGTAAACGCCCCAAAGCGCAACGTGGACACATCCAAATTTTTGGAAGAAAACAGAGGTGTTTTTTGCGAAGTGCCTACCTGTAGATTTTGGCATCTAGCTCAGCCGGCACCTAGGGAAACCTACCAAACCTGTGCATTTCTGAAAACTAGAGACCTAGGGGAATCCAAGATGGGGTGACTTGCGGGCTCGGACCAGGTTCTGTTACCCAGAATCCTTTGCAAACCTCAAAATTTGGCTAAAAATACACATGTTACTCACATTTCTGTGGCAGAAAGTTCTGGAATCTGAGAGGAGCCACAAATTTCCTTCCACCCAGCGTTCCCCCAAGTCTCCCGATAAAAATGATACCTCACTTGTGTGGGTAGGCCTAGCGCCCGCGAAAGGAAACACCCCAAAGCGCAACGTGGACACATCCAAATTTTTGGAAGAAAACAGAGGTGTTTTTTGCGAAGTGCCTACCTGTAGATTTTGGCCTTTAGCTCAGCCAGCACCTAGGGAAACCTACCAAACCTGTGCATTTCTGAAAACTAGAGACCTAGGGGAATCCAAGGAGGGGTGACTTGCGGGGCTCGGACCAGGTTCTGTTACCCAGAATCCTTTGCAAACCTCAAAATGTGGCTAAAAAAACACATGTTCCTCACATTTCTGTGGCAGAAAGTTCTGGAATCTGAGAGGAGCCACAAATTTCCTTCCACCCAGCGTTCCCCCAAGTCTCCCGATAAAAATGATACCTCACTTGTGTGGGTAGGCCTAGCGCCCGCGACAGGAAACGCCCCAAAGCGCAACGTGGACACATCCAAATTTTTGGAAGAAAACAGAGGTGTTTTTTGCGAAGTGCCTACCTGTAGATTTTGGCCTCTAGCTCAGCCGGCACCTAGGGAAACCTACCAAACCTGTGCATTTCTGAAAACTAGAGACCTAGGGGAATCCAAGATGGGGTGACTTGCGGGGCTCGGACCAGGTTCTGTTACCCAGAATCCTTTGCAAACCTCAAAATTTGGCTAAAAATACACATGTTACTCACATTTCTGTGGCAGAAAGTTCTGGAATCTGAGAGGAGCCACAAATTTCCTTCCACCCAGCGTTCCCCCAAGTCTCCCGATAAAAATGATACCTCACTTGTATGGGTAGGCCTAGCGCCCGCGACAGGAAACGCCCCAAAGCGCAACGTGGACACATCCAAATTTTTGGAAGAAAACAGAGGTGTTTTTTGCGAAGTGCCTACCTGTAGATTTTGGCCTCTAGCTCAGCCGGCACCTAGGGAAACCTACCAAACCTGTGCATTTCTGAAAACTAGAGACCTAGGGGAATCCAAGATGGGGTGACTTGCGGGGCTCGGACCAGGTTCTGTTACCCAGAATCCTTTGCAAACCTCAAAATTTGGCTAAAAATACACATGTTACTCACATTTCTGTGGCAGAAAGTTCTGGAATCTGAGAGGAGCCACAAATTTCCTTCCACCCAGCGTTCCCCCAAGTCTCCCGATAAAAATGATACCTCACTTGTATGGGTAGGCCTAGCGCCCGCGACAGGAAACGCCCCAAAGCGCAACGTGGACACATCCAAATTTTTGGAAGAAAACAGAGGTGTTTTTTGCGAAGTGCCTACCTGTAGATTTTGGCCTCTAGCTCAGCCGGCACCTAGGGAAACCTACCAAACCTGTGCATTTCTGAAAACTAGAGACCTAGGGGAATCCAAGATGGGGTGACTTGCGGGGCTCGGACCAGGTTCTGTTACCCAGAATCCTTTGCAAACCTCAAAATTTGGCTAAAAATACACATGTTACTCACATTTCTGTGGCAGAAAGTTCTGGAATCTGAGAGGAGCCACAAATTTCCTTCCACCCAGCGTTCCCCCAAGTCTCCCGATAAAAATGATACCTCACTTGTGTGGGTAGGCAAAGCGCCCGCAACAGGAAACGCCCCAAAGCGCAACGTGGACACATCCAAATTTTGGGAAGAAAACAGAGGTGTTTTTTGCGAAGTGACTACCTGTAGATTTTGGCCTGTAGCTCAGCCGCCACCTAGGGAAACCTACCAAACCTGTTCATTTCTGAAAACTAGAGACCTAGAGGAATCCAAGATGGGGTGACTTGCGGGGCTCGGACCAGGTTCTGTTACCCAGAATCCTTTGCAAACCTCAAAATGTGGCTAAAAAAACACATGTTCCTCACATTTCTGTGGCAGAAAGTTCTGGAATCTGAGAGGAGCCACAAATTTCCTTCTACCCAGCGTTCCCCCAAGTCTCCCGATAAAAATGATACCTCACTTGTGTGGGTAGGCCTAGCGCCCGCGACAGGAAACGCCCCAAAGCGCAACGTGGACACATCCAAATTTTTGGAAGAAAACAGAGGTGTTTTTTGCGAAGTGACTACCTGTAGATTTTGGCCTCTAGCTCAGCCGCCACCTAGGGAAACCTACCAAACCTGTTCATTTCTGAAAACTAGAGACCTAGAGGAATCCAAGATGGGGTGACTTGCGGGGCTCGGACCAGGTTCTGTTACCCAGAATCCTTTGCAAACCTCAAAATGTGGCTAAAAAAACACATGTTCCTCACATTTCTGTGGCAGAAAGTTCTGGAATCTGAGAGGAGCCACAAATTTCCTTCTACCCAGCGTTCCCCCAAGTCTCCCGATAAAAATGATACCTCACTTGTGTGGGTAGGCCTAGCGCCCGCGACAGGAAACGCCCCAAAGCGCAACGTGGACACATCCAAATTTTTGGAAGAAAACAGAGGTGTTTTTTGCGAAGTGACTACCTGTAGATTTTGGCCTGTAGCTCAGCCGCCACCTAGGGAAACCTACCAAACCTGTGCATTTCTGAAAACTAGAGACCTAGAGGAATCCAAGATGGGGTGACTTGCGGGGCTCGGACCAGGTTCTGTTACCCAGAATCCTTTGCAAACCTCAAAATTTGGCTAAAAAAACACATGTTACTCACATTTCTGTGGCAGAAAGTTCTGGAATCTGAGAGGAGCCACAAATTTCCTTCCACCCAGCGTTCCCCCAAGTCTCCCGATAAAATTGATACCTCACTTGTGTGGATAGGCCTAGAGCCCGCGACAGGAAACGCCCCAAAGCGCAACGTGGACACATCCAAATTTTTGGAAGAAAACAGAGGTGTTTTTTGCGAAGTGCCTACCTGTAGATTTTGGCCTCTAGCTCAGCCGGCACCTAGGGAAACCTACCAAACCTGTGCATTTCTGAAAACTAGAGACCTAGGGGAATCCAAGATGGGGTGACCTGCGGGGCTCGGACCAGGTTTTGTTACCCAGAATCCTTTGCAAACCTCAAAATGTGGCTAAAAAAACACATGTTCCTCACATTTCTGTGGCAGAAAGTTCTGGAATCTGAGAGGAGCCACAAATTTCCTTCTACCCAGCGTTCCCCCAAGTCTCCCGATAAAAATGATACCTCACTTGTGTGGGTAGGCCTAGCGCCCGCGACAGGAAACGCCCCAAAGCGCAACGTGGACACATCCAAATTTTTGGAAGAAAACAGAGGTGTTTTTTGCGAAGTGACTACCTGTAGATTTTGGCCTGTAGCTCAGCCGCCACCTAGGGAAACCTACCAAACCTGTGCATTTCTGAAAACTAGAGACCTAGAGGAATCCAAGATGGGGTGACTTGCGGGGCTCGGACCAGGTTCTGTTACCCAGAATCCTTTGCAAACCTCAAAATTTGGCTAAAAAAACACATGTTACTCACATTTCTGTGGCAGAAAGTTCTGGAATCTGAGAGGAGCCACAAATTTCCTTCCACCCAGCGTTCCCCCAAGTCTTCTGATAAAAATGATACCTCACTTGTGTGGGTAGGCCTAGCGCCCGCGACAGGAAACGCCCCAAAGCGCAACGTGGACACATCCAAATTTTTGGAAGAAAACAGAGGTGTTTTTTGCGAAGTGCCTACCTGTAGATTTTGGCCTCTAGCTCAGCCGGCACCTAGGGAAACCTACCAAACCTGTGCATTTCTGAAAACTAGAGACCTAGGGGAATCCAAGATGGGGTGACTTGCGGGGCTCGGACCAGGTTCTGTTACCCAGAATCCTTTGCAAACCTCAAAATTTGGCTAAAAATACACATGTTACTCACATTTCTGTGGCAGAAAGTTCTGGAATCTGAGAGGAGCCACAAATTTCCTTCCACCCAGCGTTCCCCCAAGTCTCCCGATAAAAATGATACCTCACTTGTATGGGTAGGCCTAGCGCCCGCGAAAGTAAACGCCCCAAAGCGCAACGTGGACACATCCAAATTTTTGGAAGAAAACAGAGGTGTTTTTTGCGAAGTGCCTACCTGTAGATTTTGGCATCTAGCTCAGCCGGCACCTAGGGAAACCTACCAAACCTGTGCATTTCTGAAAACTAGAGACCTAGGGGAATCCAAGATGGGGTGACTTGCGGGCTCGGACCAGGTTCTGTTACCCAGAATCCTTTGCAAACCTCAAAATTTGGCTAAAAATACACATGTTACTCACATTTCTGTGGCAGAAAGTTCTGGAATCTGAGAGGAGCCACAAATTTCCTTCCACCCAGCGTTCCCTCAAGTCTCCCGATAAAAATGATACCTCACTTGTATGGGTAGGCCTAGCGCCCGCGAAAGTAAACGCCCCAAAGCGCAACGTGGACACATCCAAATTTTTGGAAGAAAACAGAGGTGTTTTTTGCGAAGTGCCTACCTGTAGATTTTGGCATCTAGCTCAGCCGGCACCTAGGGAAACCTACCAAACCTGTGCATTTCTGAAAACTAGAGACCTAGGGGAATCCAAGATGGGGTGACTTGCGGGCTCGGACCAGGTTCTGTTACCCAGAATCCTTTGCAAACCTCAAAATTTGGCTAAAAATACACATGTTACTCACATTTCTGTGGCAGAAAGTTCTGGAATCTGAGAGGAGCCACAAATTTCCTTCCACCCAGCGTTCCCCCAAGTCTCCCGATAAAAATGATACCTCACTTGTGTGGGTAGGCCTAGCGCCCGCGAAAGGAAACACCCCAAAGCGCAACGTGGACACATCCAAATTTTTGGAAGAAAACAGAGGTGTTTTTTGCGAAGTGCCTACCTGTAGATTTTGGCGTTTAGCTCAGCCAGCACCTAGGGAAACCTACCAAACCTGTGCATTTCTGAAAACTAGAGACCTAGGGGAATCCAAGGAGGGGTGACTTGCGGGGCTCGGACCAGGTTCTGTTACCCAGAATCCTTTGCAAACCTCAAAATGTGGCTAAAAAAACACATGTTCCTCACATTTCTGTGGCAGAAAGTTCTGGAATCTGAGAGGAGCCACAAATTTCCTTCCACCCAGCGTTCCCCCAAGTCTCCCGATAAAAATGATACCTCACTTGTGTGGGTAGGCCTAGCGCCCGCGACAGGAAACGCCCCAAAGCGCAACGTGGACATATCCAAATTTTTGGAAGAAAACAGAGGTGTTTTTTGCGAAGTGCCTACCTGTAGATTTTGGCCTCTAGCTCAGCCGGCACCTAGGGAAACCTACCAAACCTGTGCATTTCTGAAAACTAGAGACCTAGGGGAATCCAAGATGGGGTGACTTGCGGGGCTCGGACCAGGTTCTGTTACCCAGAATCCTTTGCAAACCTCAAAATTTGGCTAAAAATACACATGTTACTCACATTTCTGTGGCAGAAAGTTCTGGAATCTGAGAGGAGCCACAAATTTCCTTCCACCCAGCGTTCCCCCAAGTCTCCCGATAAAAATGATACCTCACTTGTATGGGTAGGCCTAGCGCCCGCGAAAGTAAACGCCCCAAAGCGCAACGTGGACACATCCAAATTTTGGGAAGAAAACAGAGGTGTTTTTTGCGAAGTGCCTACCTGTAGATTTTGGCATCTAGCTCAGCCGGCACCTAGGGAAACCTACCAAACCTGTGCATTTCTGAAAACTAGAGACCTAGGGGAATCCAAGATGGGGTGACTTGCGGGCTCGGACCAGGTTCTGTTACCCAGAATCCTTTGCAAACCTCAAAATTTGGCTAAAAATACACATGTTACTCACATTTCTGTGGCAGAAAGTTCTGGAATCTGAGAGGAGCCACAAATTTCCTTCCACCCAGCGTTCCCCCAAGTCTCCCGATAAAAATGATACCTCACTTGTGTGGGTAGGCCTAGCGCCCGCGACAGGAAACGCCCCAAAGCGCAACGTGGACACATCCAAATTTTTGGAAGAAAACAGAGGTGTTTTTTGCGAAGTGACTACCTGTAGATTTTGCCCTGTAGCTCAGCCGCCACCTAGGGAAACCTACCAAACCTGTGCATTTCTGAAAACTAGAGACCTAGAGGAATCCAAGATGGGGTGACTTGCGGGGCTCGGACCAGGTTCTGTTACCCAGAATCCTTTGCAAACCTCAAAATTTGGCTAAAAAAACACATGTTACTCACATTTCTGTGGCAGAAAGTTCTGGAATCTGAGAGGAGCCACAAATTTCCTTCCACCCAGCGTTCCCCCAAGTCTCCCGATAAAAATGATACCTCACTTGTGTGGGTAGGCCTAGCGCCCGTGACAGGAAACACCCCAAAGCGCAACGTGGACACATCCAAATTTTTGGAAGAAAACAGGTGTTTTTTGCGAAGTGCGTACCTGTAGATTTTGGCCTTTAGCTCAGCCGGCACCTAGGGAAACCTACCAAACCTGTGCATTTCTGAAAACTAGAGACCTAGGGGAATCTAAGGAGGGGTGACTTGCGGGGCTCGGACCAGGTTCTGTTACCCAGAATCCTTTGCAAACCTCAAAATGTGGCTAAAAAAACACATGTTCCTCACATTTCTGTGGCAGAAAGTTCTGGAATCTGAGAGGAGCCACAAATTTCCTTCCACCCAGCGTTCCCCCAAGTCTCCCGATAAAATTGATACCTCACTTGTGTGGATAGGCCTAGAGCTCGCGACAGGAAACGCCCCAAAGCGCAACGTGGACACATCCAAATTTTTGGAAGAAAACAGAGGTGTTTTTTGCGAAGTGCCTACCTGTAGATTTTGGCCTCTAGCTCAGCCGGCACCTAGGGAAACCTACCAAACCTGTGCATTTCTGAAAACTAGAGACCTAGGGGAATCCAAGATGGGGTGACCTGCGGGGCTCGGACCAGGTTTTGTTACCCAGAATCCTTTGCAAACCTCAAAATGTGGCTAAAAAAACACATGTTCCTCACATTTCTGTGGCAGAAAGTTCTGGAATCTGAGAGGAGCCACAAATTTCCTTCTACCCAGCGTTCCCCCAAGTCTCCCGATAAAAATGATACCTCACTTGTGTGGGTAGGCCTAGCGCCCGCGACAGGAAACGCCCCAAAGCGCAACGTGGACACATCCAAATTTTTGGAAGAAAACAGAGGTGTTTTTTGCGAAGTGACTACCTGTAGATTTTGGCCTGTAGCTCAGCCGCCACCTAGGGAAACCTACCAAACCTGTGCATTTCTGAAAACTAGAGACCTAGAGGAATCCAAGATGGGGTGACTTGCGGGGCTCGGACCAGGTTCTGTTACCCAGAATCCTTTGCAAACCTCAAAATTTGGCTAAAAAAACACATGTTACTCACATTTCTGTGGCAGAAAGTTCTGGAATCTGAGAGGAGCCACAAATTTCCTTCCACCCAGCGTTCCCCCAAGTCTTCTGATAAAAATGATACCTCACTTGTGTGGGTAGGCCTAGCGCCCGCGACAGGAAACGCCCCAAAGCGCAACGTGGACACATCCAAATTTTTGGAAGAAAACAGAGGTGTTTTTTGCGAAGTGCCTACCTGTAGATTTTGGCCTCTAGCTCAGCCGGCACCTAGGGAAACCTACCAAACCTGTGCATTTCTGAAAACTAGAGACCTAGGGGAATCCAAGATGGGGTGACTTGCGGGGCTCGGACCAGGTTCTGTTACCCAGAATCCTTTGCAAACCTCAAAATTTGGCTAAAAATACACATGTTACTCACATTTCTGTGGCAGAAAGTTCTGGAATCTGAGAGGAGCCACAAATTTCCTTCCACCCAGCGTTCCCCCAAGTCTCCCGATAAAAATGATACCTCACTTGTATGGGTAGGCCTAGCGCCCGCGAAAGTAAACGCCCCAAAGCGCAACGTGGACACATCCAAATTTATGGAAGAAAACAGAGGTGTTTTTTGCGAAGTGCGTACCTGTAGATTATGGCATCTAGCTCAGCCGGCACCTAGGGAAACCTACCAAACCTGTGCATTTCTGAAAACTAGAGACCTAGGGGAATCCAAGATGGGGTGACTTGCGGGCTCGGACCAGGTTCTGTTACCCAGAATCCTTTGCAAACCTCAAAATTTGGCTAAAAATACACATGTTACTCACATTTCTGTGGCAGAAAGTTCTGGAATCTGAGAGGAGCCACAAATTTCCTTCCACCCAGCGTTCCCCCAAGTCTCCCGATAAAAATGATACCTCACTTGTATGGGTAGGCCTAGCGCCCGCGAAAGTAAACGCCCCAAAGCGCAACGTGGACACATCCAAATTTTTGGAAGAAAACAGAGGTGTTTTTTGCGAAGTGCCTACCTGTAGATTTTGGCATCTAGCTCAGCCGGCACCTAGGGAAACCTACCAAACCTGTGCATTTCTGAAAACTAGAGACCTAGGGGAATCCAAGATGGGGTGACTTGCGGGCTCGGACCAGGTTCTGTTACCCAGAATCCTTTGCAAACCTCAAAATTTGGCTAAAAATACACATGTTACTCACATTTCTGTGGCAGAAAGTTCTGGAATCTGAGAGGAGCCACAAATTTCCTTCCACCCAGCGTTCCCCCAAGTCTCCCGATAAAAATGATACCTCACTTGTGTGGGTAGGCCTAGCGCCCGCGAAAGGAAACACCCCAAAGCGCAACGTGGACACATCCAAATTTTTGGAAGAAAACAGAGGTGTTTTTTGCGAAGTGCCTACCTGTAGATTTTGGCGTTTAGCTCAGCCAGCACCTAGGGAAACCTACCAAACCTGTGCATTTCTGAAAACTAGAGACCTAGGGGAATCCAAGGAGGGGTGACTTGCGGGGCTCGGACCAGGTTCTGTTACCCAGAATCCTTTGCAAACCTCAAAATGTGGCTAAAAAAACACATGTTCCTCACATTTCTGTGGCAGAAAGTTCTGGAATCTGAGAGGAGCCACAAATTTCCTTCCACCCAGCGTTCCCCCAAGTCTCCCGATAAAAATGATACCTCACTTGTGTGGGTAGGCCTAGCGCCCGCGACAGGAAACGCCCCAAAGCGCAACGTGGACATATCCAAATTTTTGGAAGAAAACAGAGGTGTTTTTTGCGAAGTGCCTACCTGTAGATTTTGGCCTCTAGCTCAGCCGGCACCTAGGGAAACCTACCAAACCTGTGCATTTCTGAAAACTAGAGACCTAGGGGAATCCAAGATGGGGTGACTTGCGGGGCTCGGACCAGGTTCTGTTACCCAGAATCCTTTGCAAACCTCAAAATTTGGCTAAAAATACACATGTTACTCACATTTCTGTGGCAGAAAGTTCTGGAATCTGAGAGGAGCCACAAATTTCCTTCCACCCAGCGTTCCCCCAAGTCTCCCGATAAAAATGATACCTCACTTGTATGGGTAGGCCTAGCGCCCGCGAAAGTAAACGCCCCAAAGCGCAACGTGGACACATCCAAATTTTTGGAAGAAAACAGAGGTGTTTTTTGCGAAGTGCCTACCTGTAGATTTTGGCATCTAGCTCAGCCGGCACCTAGGGAAACCTACCAAACCTGTGCATTTCTGAAAACTAGAGACCTAGGGGAATCCAAGATGGGGTGACTTGCGGGCTCGGACCAGGTTCTGTTACCCAGAATCCTTTGCAAACCTCAAAATTTGGCTAAAAAAACACATGTTACTCACATTTCTGTGGCAGAAAGTTCTGGAATCTGAGAGGAGCCACAAATTTCCTTCCACCCAGCGTTCCCCCAAGTCTCCCGATAAAAATGATACCTCACTTGTGTGGGTAGGCCTAGCGCCCGCGACAGGAAACACCCCAAAGCGCAACGTGGACACATCCAAATTTTTGGAAGAAAACAGGTGTTTTTTGCGAAGTGCGTACCTGTAGATTTTGGCCTTTAGCTCAGCCAGCACCTAGGGAAACCTACCAAACCTGTGCATTTCTGAAAACTAGAGACCTAGGGGAATCTAAGGAGGGGTGACTTGCGGGGCTCGGACCAGGTTCTGTTACCCAGAATCCTTTGCAAACCTCAAAATGTGGCTAAAAAAACACATGTTCCTCACATTTCTGTGGCAGAAAGTTCTGGAATCTGAGAGGAGCCACAAATTTCCTTCCACCCAGCGTTCCCCCAAGTCTCCCGATAAAATTGATACCTCACTTGTGTGGATAGGCCTAGAGCCCGCGACAGGAAACGCCCCAAAGCGCAACGTGGACACATCCAAATTTTTGGAAGAGAACAGAGGTGTTTTTTGCGAAGTGCCTACCTGTAGATTTTGGCCTCTAGCTCAGCCGGCACCTAGGGAAACCTACCAAACCTGTGCATTTCTGAAAACTAGAGACCTAGGGGAATCCAAGATGGGGTGACCTGCGGGGCTCGGACCAGGTTTTGTTACCCAGAATCCTTTGCAAACCTCAAAATGTGGCTAAAAAAACACATGTTCCTCACATTTCTGTGGCAGAAAGTTCTGGAATCTGAGAGGAGCCACAAATTTCCTTCTACCCAGCGTTCCCCCAAGTCTCCCGATAAAAATTATACCTCACTTGTGTGGGTAGGCCTAGCGCCCGCGACAGGAAACGCCCCAAAGCGCAACGTGGACACATCCAAATTTTTGGAAGAAAACAGAGGTGTTTTTTGCGAAGTGACTACCTGTAGATTTTGGCCTGTAGCTCAGCCGCCACCTAGGGAAACCTACCAAACCTGTGCATTTCTGAAAACTAGAGACCTAGAGGAATCCAAGATGGGGTGACTTGCGGGGCTCGGACCAGGTTCTGTTACCCAGAATCCTTTGCAAACCTCAAAATTTGGCTAAAAAAACACATGTTACTCACATTTCTGTGGCAGAAAGTTCTGGAATCTGAGAGGAGCCACAAATTTCCTTCCACCCAGCGTTCCCCCAAGTCTTCTGATAAAAATGATACCTCACTTGTGTGGGTAGGCCTAGCGCCCGCGACAGGAAACGCCCCAAAGCGCAACGTGGACACATCCAAATTTTTGGAAGAAAACAGAGGTGTTTTTTGCGAAGTGCCTACCTGTAGATTTTGGCCTCTAGCTCAGCCGGCACCTAGGGAAACCTACCAAACCTGTGCATTTCTGAAAACTAGAGACCTAGGGGAATCCAAGATGGGGTGACTTGCGGGGCTCGGACCAGGTTCTGTTACCCAGAATCCTTTGCAAACCTCAAAATTTGGCTAAAAATACACATGTTACTCACATTTCTGTGGCAGAAAGTTCTGGAATCTGAGAGGAGCCACAAATTTCCTTCCACCCAGCGTTCCCCCAAGTCTCCCGATAAAAATGATACCTCACTTGTATGGGTAGGCCTAGCGCCCGCGAAAGTAAACGCCCCAAAGCGCAACGTGGACACATCCAAATTTTTGGAAGAAAACAGAGGTGTTTTTTGCGAAGTGCCTACCTGTAGATTTTGGCATCTAGCTCAGCCGGCACCTAGGGAAACCTACCAAACCTGTGCATTTCTGAAAACTAGAGACCTAGGGGAATCCAAGATGGGGTGACTTGCGGGCTCGGACCAGGTTCTGTTACCCAGAATCCTTTGCAAACCTCAAAATTTGGCTAAAAATACACATGTTACTCACATTTCTGTGGCAGAAAGTTCTGGAATCTGAGAGGAGCCACAAATTTCCTTCCACCCAGCGTTCCCTCAAGTCTCCCGATAAAAATGATACCTCACTTGTATGGGTAGGCCTAGCGCCCGCGAAAGTAAACGCCCCAAAGCGCAACGTGGACACATCCAAATTTTTGGAAGAAAACAGAGGTGTTTTTTGCGAAGTGCCTACCTGTAGATTTTGGCATCTAGCTCAGCCGGCACCTAGGGAAACCTACCAAACCTGTGCATTTCTGAAAACTAGAGACCTAGGGGAATCCAAGATGGGGTGACTTGCGGGCTCGGACCAGGTTCTGTTACCCAGAATCCTTTGCAAACCTCAAAATTTGGCTAAAAATACACATGTTACTCACATTTCTGTGGCAGAAAGTTCTGGAATCTGAGAGGAGCCACAAATTTCCTTCCACCCAGCGTTCCCCCAAGTCTCCCGATAAAAATGATACCTCACTTGTGTGGGTAGGCCTAGCGCCCGTGAAAGGAAACACCCCAAAGCGCAACGTGGACACATCCAAATTTTTGGAAGAAAACAGAGGTGTTTTTTGCGAAGTGCCTACCTGTAGATTTTGGCGTTTAGCTCAGCCAGCACCTAGGGAAACCTACCAAACCTGTGCATTTCTGAAAACTAGAGACCTAGGGGAATCCAAGGAGGGGTGACTTGCGGGGCTCGGACCAGGTTCTGTTACCCAGAATCCTTTGCAAACCTCAAAATGTGGCTAAAAAAACACATGTTCCTCACATTTCTGTGGCAGAAAGTTCTGGAATCTGAGAGGAGCCACAAATTTCCTTCCACCCAGCGTTCCCCCAAGTCTCCCGATAAAAATGATACCTCACTTGTGTGGGTAGGCCTAGCGCCCGCGACAGGAAACGCCCCAAAGCGCAACGTGGACATATCCAAATTTTTGGAAGAAAACAGAGGTGTTTTTTGCGAAGTGCCTACCTGTAGATTTTGGCCTCTAGCTCAGCCGGCACCTAGGGAAACCTACCAAACCTGTGCATTTCTGAAAACTAGAGACCTAGGGGAATCCAAGATGGGGTGACTTGCGGGGCTCGGACCAGGTTCTGTTACCCAGAATCCTTTGCAAACCTCAAAATTTGGCTAAAAATACACATGTTACTCACATTTCTGTGGCAGAAAGTTCTGGAATCTGAGAGGAGCCACAAATTTCCTTCCACCCAGCGTTCCCCCAAGTCTCCCGATAAAAATGATACCTCACTTGTATGGGTAGGCCTAGCGCCCGCGAAAGTAAACGCCCCAAAGCGCAACGTGGACACATCCAAATTTTTGGAAGAAAACAGAGGTGTTTTTTGCGAAGTGCCTACCTGTAGATTTTGGCATCTAGCTCAGCCGGCACCTAGGGAAACCTACCAAACCTGTGCATTTCTGAAAACTAGAGACCTAGGGGAATCCAAGATGGGGTGACTTGCGGGCTCGGACCAGGTTCTGTTACCCAGAATCCTTTGCAAACCTCAAAATTTGGCTAAAAATACACATGTTACTCACATTTCTGTGGCAGAAAGTTCTGGAATCTGAGAGGAGCCACAAATTTCCTTCCACCCAGCGTTCCCCCAAGTCTCCCGATAAAAATGATACCTCACTTGTGTGGGTAGGCCTAGCGCCCGCGACAGGAAACGCCCCAAAGCGCAACGTGGACACATCCAAATTTTTGGAAGAAAACAGAGGTGTTTTTTGCGAAGTGACTACCTGTAGATTTTGGCCTGTAGCTCAGCCGCCACCTAGGGAAACCTACCAAACCTGTGCATTTCTGAAAACTAGAGACCTAGAGGAATCCAAGATGGGGTGACTTGCGGGGCTCGGACCAGGTTCTGTTACCCAGAATCCTTTGCAAACCTCAAAATTTGGCTAAAAAAACACATGTTACTCACATTTCTGTGGCAGAAAGTTCTGGAATCTGAGAGGAGCCACAAATTTCCTTCCACCCAGCGTTCCCCCAAGTCTCCCGATAAAAATGATACCTCACTTGTGTGGGTAGGCCTAGCGCCCGTGACAGGAAACACCCCAAAGCGCAACGTGGACACATCCAAATTTTTGGAAGAAAACAGGTGTTTTTTGCGAAGTGCGTACCTGTAGATTTTGGCCTTTAGCTCAGCCAGCACCTAGGGAAACCTACCAAACCTGTGCATTTCTGAAAACTAGAGACCTAGGGGAATCTAAGGAGGGGTGACTTGCGGGGCTCGGACCAGGTTCTGTTACCCAGAATCCTTTGCAAACCTCAAAATGTGGCTAAAAAAACACATGTTCCTCACATTTCTGTGGCAGAAAGTTCTGGAATCTGAGAGGAGCCACAAATTTCCTTCCACCCAGCGTTCCCCCAAGTCTCCCGATAAAATTGATACCTCACTTGTGTGGATAGGCCTAGAGCTCGCGACAGGAAACGCCCCAAAGCGCAACGTGGACACATCCAAATTTTTGGAAGAAAACAGAGGTGTTTTTTGCGAAGTGCCTACCTGTAGATTTTGGCCTCTAGCTCAGCCGGCACCTAGGGAAACCTACCAAACCTGTGCATTTCTGAAAACTAGAGACCTAGGGGAATCCAAGATGGGGTGACCTGCGGGGCTCGGACCAGGTTTTGTTACCCAGAATCCTTTGCAAACCTCAAAATGTGGCTAAAAAAACACATGTTCCTCACATTTCTGTGGCAGAAAGTTCTGGAATCTGAGAGGAGCCACAAATTTCCTTCTACCCAGCGTTCCCCCAAGTCTCCCGATAAAAATGATACCTCACTTGTGTGGGTAGGCCTAGCGCCCGCGACAGGAAACGCCCCAAAGCGCAACGTGGACACATCCAAATTTTTGGAAGAAAACAGAGGTGTTTTTTGCGAAGTGACTACCTGTAGATTTTGGCCTGTAGCTCAGCCGCCACCTAGGGAAACCTACCAAACCTGTGCATTTCTGAAAACTAGAGACCTAGAGGAATCCAAGATGGGGTGACTTGCGGGGCTCGGACCAGGTTCTGTTACCCAGAATCCTTTGCAAACCTCAAAATTTGGCTAAAAAAACACATGTTACTCACATTTCTGTGGCAGAAAGTTCTGGAATCTGAGAGGAGCCACAAATTTCCTTCCACCCAGCGTTCCCCCAAGTCTTCTGATAAAAATGATACCTCACTTGTGTGGGTAGGCCTAGCGCCCGCGACAGGAAACGCCCCAAAGCGCAACGTGGACACATCCAAATTTTTGGAAGAAAACAGAGGTGTTTTTTGCGAAGTGCCTACCTGTAGATTTTGGCCTCTAGCTCAGCCGGCACCTAGGGAAACCTACCAAACCTGTGCATTTCTGAAAACTAGAGACCTAGGGGAATCCAAGATGGGGTGACTTGCGGGGCTCGGACCAGGTTCTGTTACCCAGAATCCTTTGCAAACCTCAAAATTTGGCTAAAAATACACATGTTACTCACATTTCTGTGGCAGAAAGTTCTGGAATCTGAGAGGAGCCACAAATTTCCTTCCACCCAGCGTTCCCCCAAGTCTCCCGATAAAAATGATACCTCACTTGTATGGGTAGGCCTAGCGCCCGCGAAAGTAAACGCCCCAAAGCGCAACGTGGACACATCCAAATTTTTGGAAGAAAACAGAGGTGTTTTTTGCGAAGTGCCTACCTGTAGATTTTGGCATCTAGCTCAGCCGGCACCTAGGGAAACCTACCAAACCTGTGCATTTCTGAAAACTAGAGACCTAGGGGAATCCAAGATGGGGTGACTTGCGGGCTCGGACCAGGTTCTGTTACCCAGAATCCTTTGCAAACCTCAAAATTTGGCTAAAAATACACATGTTACTCACATTTCTGTGGCAGAAAGTTCTGGAATCTGAGAGGAGCCACAAATTTCCTTCCACCCAGCGTTCCCCCAAGTCTCCCGATAAAAATGATACCTCACTTGTATGGGTAGGCCTAGCGCCCGCGAAAGTAAACGCCCCAAAGCGCAACGTGGACACATCCAAATTTTTGGAAGAAAACAGAGGTGTTTTTTGCGAAGTGCCTACCTGTAGATTTTGGCATCTAGCTCAGCCGGCACCTAGGGAAACCTACCAAACCTGTGCATTTCTGAAAACTAGAGACCTAGGGGAATCCAAGATGGGGTGACTTGCGGGCTCGGACCAGGTTCTGTTACCCAGAATCCTTTGCAAACCTCAAAATTTGGCTAAAAATACACATGTTACTCACATTTCTGTGGCAGAAAGTTCTGGAATCTGAGAGGAGCCACAAATTTCCTTCCACCCAGCGTTCCCCCAAGTCTCCCGATAAAAATGATACCTCACTTGTGTGGGTAGGCCTAGCGCCCGCGAAAGGAAACACCCCAAAGCGCAACGTGGACACATCCAAATTTTTGGAAGAAAACAGAGGTGTTTTTTGCGAAGTGCCTACCTGTAGATTTTGGCGTTTAGCTCAGCCAGCACCTAGGGAAACCTACCAAACCTGTGCATTTCTGAAAACTAGAGACCTAGGGGAATCCAAGGAGGGGTGACTTGCGGGGCTCGGACCAGGTTCTGTTACCCAGAATCCTTTGCAAACCTCAAAATGTGGCTAAAAAAACACATGTTCCTCACATTTCTGTGGCAGAAAGTTCTGGAATCTGAGAGGAGCCACAAATTTCCTTCCACCCAGCGTTCCCCCAAGTCTCCCGATAAAAATGATACCTCACTTGTGTGGGTAGGCCTAGCGCCCGCGACAGGAAACGCCCCAAAGCGCAACGTGGACATATCCAAATTTTTGGAAGAAAACAGAGGTGTTTTTTGCGAAGTGCCTACCTGTAGATTTTGGCCTCTAGCTCAGCCGGCACCTAGGGAAACCTACCAAACCTGTGCATTTCTGAAAACTAGAGACCTAGGGGAATCCAAGATGGGGTGACTTGCGGGGCTCGGACCAGGTTCTGTTACCCAGAATCCTTTGCAAACCTCAAAATTTGGCTAAAAATACACATGTTACTCACATTTCTGTGGCAGAAAGTTCTGGAATCTGAGAGGAGCCACAAATTTCCTTCCACCCAGCGTTCCCCCAAGTCTCCCGATAAAAATGATACCTCACTTGTATGGGTAGGCCTAGCGCCCGCGAAAGTAAACGCCCCAAAGCGCAACGTGGACACATCCAAATTTTTGGAAGAAAACAGAGGTGTTTTTTGCGAAGTGCCTACCTGTAGATTTTGGCATCTAGCTCAGCCGGCACCTAGGGAAACCTACCAAACCTGTGCATTTCTGAAAACTAGAGACCTAGGGGAATCCAAGATGGGGTGACTTGCGGGCTCGGACCAGGTTCTGTTACCCAGAATCCTTTGCAAACCTCAAAATTTGGCTAAAAATACACATGTTACTCACATTTCTGTGGCAGAAAGTTCTGGAATCTGAGAGGAGCCACAAATTTCCTTCCACCCAGCGTTCCCCCAAGTCTCCCGATAAAAATGATACCTCACTTGTGTGGGTAGGCCTAGCGCCCGCGAAAGGAAACACCCCAAAGCGCAACGTGGACACATCCAAATTTTTGGAAGAAAACAGAGGTGTTTTTTGCGAAGTGCCTACCTGTAGATTTTGGCGTTTAGCTCAGCCAGCACCTAGGGAAACCTACCAAACCTGTGCATTTCTGAAAACTAGAGACCTAGGGGAATCCAAGGAGGGGTGACTTGCGGGGCTCGGACCAGGTTCTGTTACCCAGAATCCTTTGCAAACCTCAAAATGTGGCTAAAAAAACA
The DNA here is from genome assembly GCF_031143425.1 of Pleurodeles waltl. Lineage (NCBI taxonomy): Eukaryota > Metazoa > Chordata > Amphibia > Caudata > Salamandridae > Pleurodeles > Pleurodeles waltl. Next base: position 722,637,143 of record NC_090445.1, read on the forward strand.
CATGTTCCTCACATTTCTGTGGCAGAAAGTTCTGGAATCTGAGAGGAGCCACAAATTTCCTTCCACCCAGCGTTCCCCCAAGTCTCCCGATAAAAATGATACCTCACTTGTGTGGGTAGGCCTAGCGCCCGCGACAGGAAACGCCCCAAAGCGCAACGTGGACATATCCAAATTTTTGGAAGAAAACAGAGGTGTTTTTTGCGAAGTGCCTACCTGTAGATTTTGGCCTCTAGCTCAGCCGGCACCTAGGGAAACCTACCAAACCTGTGCATTTCTGAAAACTAGAGACCTAGGGGAATCCAAGATGGGGTGACTTGCGGGGCTCGGACCAGGTTCTGTTACCCAGAATCCTTTGCAAACCTCAAAATTTGGCTAAAAATACACATGTTACATTTCTGTGGCAGAAAGTTCTGGAATCTGAGAGGAGCCACAAATTTCCTTCAACCCAGCGTTCCCCCAAGTCTCCCGATAAAAATGATACCTCACTTGTATGGGTAGGCCTAGCGCCCGCGACAGGAAACGCCCCAAAGCGCAACGTGGACACATCCAAATTTTTGGAAGAAAACAGAGGTGTTTTTTGCGAAGTGCCTACCTGTAGATTTTGGCCTTTAGCTCAGCCAGCACCTAGGGAAACCTACCAAACCTGTGCATTTCTGAAAACTAGAGACCTAGGGGAATCTAAGGAGGGGTGACTTGCGGGGCTCGGACCAGGTTCTGTTACCCAGAATCCTTTGCAAACCTCAAAATGTGGCTAAAAAAACACATGTTCCTCACATTTCTGTGGCAGAAAGTTCTGGAATCTGAGAGGAGCCACAAATTTCCTTCTACCCAGCGTTCCCCCAAGTCTCCCGATAAAAATGATACCTCACTTGTGTGGGTAGGCCTAGCGCCCGCGACAGGAAACGCCCCAAAGCGCAACGTGGACACATCCAAATTTTTGGAAGAAAACAGAGGTGTTTTTTGCGAAGTGCCTACCTGTAGATTTTGGCCTCTAGCTCAGCCGGCAGCTAGGGAAACCTACCAAACCTGTGCATTTCTGAAAACTAGAGACCTAGGGGAATCCAAGATGGGGTGACTTGCGGGGCTCGGACCAGGTTCTGTTACCCAGAATCCTTTGCAAACCTCAAAATTTGGCTAAAAATACACATGTTACTCACATTTCTGTGGCAGAAAGTTCTGGAATCTGAGAGGAGCCACAAATTTCCTTCCACCCAGCGTTCCCCCAAGTCTCCCGATAAAAATGATACCTCACTTGTATGGGTAGGCCTAGCGCCCGCGACAGGAAACGCCCCAAAGCGCAACGTGGACACATCCAAATTTTTGGAAGAAAACAGAGGTGTTTTTTGCGAAGTGCCTACCTGTAGATTTTGGCCTCTAGCTCAGCCGGCACCTAGGGAAACCTACCAAACCTGTGCATTTCTGAAAACTAGAGACCTAGGGGAATCCAAGATGGGGTGACTTGCGGGGCTCGGACCAGGTTCTGTTACCCAGAATCCTTTGCAAACCTCAAAATTTGGCTAAAAATACACATGTTACTCACATTTCTGTGGCAGAAAGTTCTGGAATCTGAGAGGAGCCACAAATTTCCTTCCACCCAGCGTTCCCCCAAGTCTCCCGATAAAAATGATACCTCACTTGTGTGGGTAGGCAAAGCGCCCGCAACAGGAAACGCCCCAAAGCGCAACGTGGACACATCCAAATTTTGGGAAGAAAACAGAGGTGTTTTTTGCGAAGTGACTACCTGTAGATTTTGGCCTGTAGCTCAGCCGCCACCTAGGGAAACCTACCAAACCTGTTCATTTCTGAAAACTAGAGACCTAGAGGAATCCAAGATGGGGTGACTTGCGGGGCTCGGACCAGGTTCTGTTACCCAGAATCCTTTGCAAACCTCAAAATGTGGCTAAAAAAACACATGTTCCTCACATTTCTGTGGTAGAAAGTTCTGGAATCTGAGAGGAGCCACAAATTTCCTTCTACCCAGCGTTCCCCCAAGTCTCCCGATAAAAATGATACCTCACTTGTGTGGGTAGGCCTAGCGCCCGCGACAGGAAACGCCCCAAAGCGCAACGTGGACACATCCAAATTTTTGGAAGAAAACAGAGGTGTTTTTTGCGAAGTGCCTACCTGTAGATTTTGGCCTCTAGCTCAGCCGGCACCTAGGGAAACCTACCAAACCTGTGCATTTCTGAAAACTAGAGACCTAGGGGAATCCAAGATGGGGTGACTTGCGGGGCTCGGACCAGGTTCTGTTACCCAGAATCCTTTGCAAACCTCAAAATTTGGCTAAAAATACACATGTTCCTCACATTTCTGTAGCAGAAAGTTCTGGAATCTGAGAGGAGCCACAAATTTCCTTCCACCCAGCGTTCCCCCAAGTCTCCCGATAAAAATGATACCTCACTTGTGTGGGTAGGCAAAGCGCCAGCGACAGGAAATGCCCCAAAGCGCAACGTGGAAACATTAACATTTTTGGAAGAAAACAGAGGTGTTTTTTGCGAAGTGACTACCTGTAGATTTTGGCCTGTAGCTCAGCCGCCACCTAGGGAAACCAACCAAACCTGTGCATTTCTGAAAACTAGAGACCTAGAGGAATCCAAGATGGGGTGACTTGCGGGGCTCGGACCAGGTTCTGTTACCCAGAATCCTTTGCAAACCTCAAAATTTGGCTAAAAAAACACATGTTACTCACATTTCTGTGGCAGAAAGTTCTGGATTCTGAGAGGAGCCACAAATTTCCTTCCACCCAGCGTTCCCCCAAGTCTCCCGATAAAAATGATACCTCACTTGTGTGGGTAGGCCTAGCGCCCGCGACAGGAAACACCCCAAAGCGCAACGTGGACACATCCAAATTTTTGGAAGAAAACAGAGGTGTTTTTGGCGAAGTGCCTACCTGTAGATTTTGGCCTCTAGCTCAGCCGGCACCTAGGGAAACCTACCAAACCTGTGCATTTCTGAAAACTAGAGACCTAGGGGAATCCAAGATGGGGTGACTTGCGGGGCTCGGACCAGGTTTTGTTACCCAGAATCCTTTGCAAACCTCAAAATTTGGCTAAAAATACACATGTTACTCACATTTCTGTGGCAGAAAGTTCTGGAATCTGAGAGGAGCCACAAATTTCCTTCCACCCAGCGTTCCCCCAAGTCTTCTGATAAAAATGATATCTCACTTGTGTGGGTAGGCCTAGCTCCCGCGACAGGAAACGCCCCAAAGCGCAACGTAGACACATCCAAATTTTTGGAAGAAAACAGAGGTGTTTTTTGCGAAGTGCCTACCTGTAGATTTTGGCCTCTACCTCAGCCGGCACCTAGGGAAACCTACCAAACCTGTGCATTTCTGAAAACTAGAGACCTAGGGGAATCCAAGATGGGGTGACTTGCGGGGCTCGGACCAGGTTCTGTTACCCAGAATCCTTTGCAAACCTCAAAATTTGGCTAAAAATACACATATTACTCACATTTCTGTGGCAGAAAGTTCTGGAATCTGAGAGGAGCCACAAATTTCCTTCCACCCAGCGTTCCCCCAAGTCTCCCGATAAAAATGATACCTCACTTGTGTGGGTAGGCCTAGCGCCCGCGACAGGAAACACCCCAAAGCGCAACGTGGACAAATCCAAATTTTTGGAAGAAAACAGAGGTGTTTTTTGCGAAGTGCCTACCTGTAGATTTTGGCCTTTAGCTCAGCCAGCACCTAGGGAAACCTACCAAACCTGTGCATTTCTGAAAACTAGAGACCTAGGGGAATCCAAGGAGGGGTGACTTGCGGGGCTCGGACCAGGTTCTGTTACCCAGAATCCTTTGCAAACCTCAAAATGTGGCTAAAAAAACACATGTTCCTCACATTTCTGTGGCAGAAAGTTCTGGATTCTGAGAGGAGCCACAAATTTCCTTCCACCCAGCGTTCCCCCAAGTCTCCCGATAAAAATGATACCTCACTTGTGTGGGTAGGCCTAGCGCCCGCGACAGGAAACGCCCCAAAGCGCAACGTGGACACATCCAAATTTTTGGAAGAAAACAGAGGTGTTTTTTGCGAAGTGCCTACCTTTAGATTTTGGCCTCTAGCTCAGCCGGCACCTAGGGAAACCTACCAAACCTGTGCATTTCTGAAAACTAGAGACCTAGGGGAATCCAAGATGGGGTGACTTGCGGGGCTCGGACCAGGTTCTGTTACCCAGAATCCTTTGCAAACCTCAAAATTTGGCTAAAAATACACATGTTACTCACATTTCTGTGGCAGAAAGTTCAGGAATCTGAGAGGAGCCACAAATTTCCTTCCACCCAGCGTTCCCCCAAGTCTCCCGATAAAAATGATACCTCACTTGTATGGGTAGGCCTAGCGCCCGCGACAGGAAACGCCCCAAAGCGCAACGTGGACACATCCAAATTTTTGGAAGAAAACAGAGGTGTTTTTTGCGAAGTGCCTACCTGTAGATTTTGGCCTCTAGCTCAGCCGCCACCTAGGGAAACCTACCAAACCTGTGCATTTCTGAAAACTAGAGACCTAGGGGAATCCAAGATGGGGTGACTTGCGGGGCTCGGACCAGGTTCTGTTACCCAGAATCCTTTGCAAACCTCAAAATTTGGCTAAAAATACACATGTTACTCACATTTCTGTGGCAGAAAGTTCTGGAATCTGAGAGGAGCCACAAATTTCCTTCCACCCAGCGTTCCCCCAAGTCTCCCGATAAAAATGATACCTCACTTGTGTGGGTAGGCAAAGCGCCCGCAACCGGAAACGCCCCAAAGCGCAACGTGGACACATCCAAATTTTGGGAAGAAAACAGAGGTGTTTTTTGCGAAGTGACTACCTGTAGATTTTGGCCTGTAGCTCAGCCGCCACCTAGGGAAACCTACCAAACCTGTTCATTTCTGAAAACTAGAGACCTAGAGGAATCCAAGATGGGGTGACTTGCGGGGCTCGGACCAGGTTCTGTTACCCAGAATCCTTTGCAAACCTCAAAATGTGGCTAAAAAACACATGTTCCTCACATTTCTGTGGCAGAAAGTTCTGGAATCTGAGAGGAGCCACAAATTTCCTTCTACCCAGCGTTCCCCCAAGTCTCCCGATAAAAATGATACCTCACTTGTGTGGGTAGGCCTAGCGCCCGCGTCAGGAAACGCCCCAAAGCGCAACGTGGACACATCCAAATTTTTGGAAGAAAACAGAGGTGTTTTTTGCGAAGTGACTACCTGTAGATTTTGGCCTGTAGCTCAACCGCCACCTAGGGAAACCTACCAAACCTGTTCATTTCTGAAAACTAGAGACCTAGAGGAATCCAAGATGGGGTGACTTGCGGGGCTCGGACCAGGTTCTGTTACCCAGAATCCTTTGCAAACCTCAAAATGTGGCTAAAAAAACACATGTTCCTCACATTTCTGTGGCAGAAAGTTCTGGAATCTGAGAGGAGCCACAAATTTCCTTCTACCCAGCGTTCCCCCAAGTCTCCCGATAAAAATGATACCTCACTTGTGTGGGTAGGCCTAGCGCCCGCGACAGGAAACGCCCCAAAGCACAACGTGGACACATCCAAATTTTTGGAAGAAAACAGAGGTGTTTTTTGCGAAGTGCCTACCTGTAGATTTTGGCCTCTAGCTCAGCCGGCACCTAGGGAAACCTACCAAACCTGTGCATTTCTGAAAACTAGAGACCTAGGGGAATCCAAGATGGGGTGACTTGGGGGGCTCGGACCAGGTTCTGTTACCCAGAATCCTTTGCAAACCTCAAAATTTGGCTAAAAATACACATGTTACTCACATTTCTGTGGCAGAAAGTTCTGGAATCTGAGAGGAGCCACAAATTTCCTTCCACCCAGCGTTCCCCCAAGTCTCCCGATAAAAATGATACCTCACTTGTGTGGGTAGGCAAAGCGCCAGCGACAGGAACTGCCCCAAAGCGCAACGTGGAAACATTAACTTTTTGGAAGAAAACAGAGGTGTTTTTTGCGAAGTGACTACCTGTAGATTTTGGCCTGTAGCTCAGCCGCCACCTAGGGAAACCTACCAAACCTGTGCATTTCTGAAAACTAGAGACCTAGAGGAATCCAAGATGGGGTGACTTGCGGGGCTCGGACCAGGTTCTGTTACCCAGAATCCTTTGCAAACCTCAAAATTGGGCTAAAAAAACACATGTTACTCACATTTCTGTGGCAGAAAGTTCTGGAATCTGAGAGGAGCCACAAATTTCCTTCCACCCAGCGTTCCCCCAAGTCTCCCGATATAAATGATACCTCACTTGTGTGGGTAGGCTTGGCGCCCGCGACAGGAATCACCCCAAAGCGCAACGTGGACACATCCAAATTTTTGGAAGAAAACAGAGGTGTTTTTTGCGAAGTGCCTACCTGTAGATTTTGGCCTTTAGCTCAGCCAGCACCTAGGGAAACCTACCAAACCTGTGCATTTCTGAAAACTAGAGACCTAGGGGAATCTAAGGAGGGGTGACTTGCGGGGCTCGGACCAGGTTCTGTTACCCAGAATCCTTTGCAAACCTCAAAATGTGGCTAAAAAAACACATGTTCCTCACATTTCTGTGGCAGAAAGTTCTGGAATCTGAGAGGAGCCACAAATTTCCTTCCACCCAGCGTTCCCCCAAGTCTCCCGATAAAATTGATACCTCACTTGTGTGGGTAGGCCTAGAGCCCGCGACAGGAAACGCCCCAAAGCGCAACGTGGACACATCCAAATTTTTGGAAGAAAACAGAGGTGTTTTTTGCGAAGTGCCTACCTGTAGATTTTGGCCTCTAGCTCAGCCGGCACCTAGGGAAACCTACCAAACCTGTGCATTTCTGAAAACTAGAGACCTAGGGGAATCCAAGATGGGGTGACCTGCGGGGCTCGGACCAGGTTTTGTTACCCAGAATCCTTTGCAAACCTCAAAATTTGGCTAAAAATACACATGTTACTCACATTTCTGTGGCAGAAAGTTCTGGAATCTGAGAGGAGCCACAAATTTCCTTCCACCCAGCGTTCCCCCAAGTCTTCTGATAAAAATGATACCTCACTTGTGTGGGTAGGCCTAGCGCCCGCGACAGGAAACGTCCCAAAGCGCAACGTGGACACATCCAAATTTTTGGAAGAAAACAGAGGTGTTTTTTGCGAAGTGCCTACCTGTAGATTTTGGCCTCTAGCTCAGCCGGCACCTAGGGAAACCTACCAAACCTGTGCATTTCTGAAAACTAGAGACCTAGGGGAATCCAAGATGGGGTGACTTGCGGGGCTCGGACCAGGTTCTGTTACCCAGAATCCTTTGCAAACCTCAAAATTTGGCTAAAAATACACATGTTACTCACATTTCTGTGGCAGAAAGTTCTGGAATCTGAGAGGAGCCACAAATTTCCTTCCACCCAGCGTTCCCCCAAGTCTCCCGATAAAAATGATACCTCACTTGTATGGGTAGGCCTAGCGCCCGCGAAAGTAAACGCCCCAAAGCGCAACGTGGACACATCCAAATTTTTGGAAGAAAACAGAGGTGTTTTTTGCGAAGTGCCTACCTGTAGATTTTGGCATCTAGCTCAGCCGGCACCTACGGAAACCTACCAAACCTGTGCATTTCTGAAAACTAGAGACCTAGGGGAATCCAAGATGGGGTGACTTGCGGGCTCGGACCAGGTTCTGTTACCCAGAATCCTTTGCAAACCTCAAAATTTGGCTAAAAATACACATGTTACTCACATTTCTGTGGCAGAAAGTTCTGGAATCTGAGAGGAGCCACAAATTTCCTTCCACCCAGCGTTCCCCCAAGTCTCCCGATAAAAATGATACCTCACTTGTGTGGGTAGGCCTAGCGCCCGCGAAAGGAAACACCCCAAAGCGCAACGTGGACACATCCAAATTTTTGGAAGAAAACAGAGGTGTTTTTTGCGAAGTGCCTACCTGTAGATTTTGGCCTTTAGCTCAGCCAGCACCTAGGGAAACCTACCAAACCTGTGCATTTCTGAAAACTAGAGACCTAGGGGAATCCAAGGAGGGGTGACTTGCGGGGCTCGGACCAGGTTCTGTTACCCAGAATCCTTTGCAAACCTCAAAATGTGGCTAAAAAAACACATGTTCCTCACATTTCTGTGGCAGAAAGTTCTGGAATCTGAGAGGAGCCACAAATTTCCTTCCACCCAGCGTTCCCCCAAGTCTCCCGATAAAAATGATACCTCACTTGTGTGGGTAGGCCTAGCGCCCGCGACAGGAAACGCCCCAAAGCGCAACGTGGACACATCCAAATTTTTGGAAGAAAACAGAGGTGTTTTTTGCGAAGTGCCTACCTGTAGATTTTGGCCTCTAGCTCAGCCGGCACCTAGGGAAACCTACCAAACCTGTGCATTTCTGAAAACTAGAGACCTAGGGGAATCCAAGATGGGGTGACTTGCGGGGCTCGGACCAGGTTCTGTTACCCAGAATCCTTTGCAAACCTCAAAATTTGGCTAAAAATACACATGTTACTCACATTTCTGTGGCAGAAAGTTCTGGAATCTGAGAGGAGCCACAAATTTCCTTCCACCCAGCGTTCCCCCAAGTCTCCCGATAAAAATGATACCTCACTTGTATGGGTAGGCCTAGCGCCCGCGACAGGAAACGCCCCAAAGCGCAACGTGGACACATCCAAATTTTTGGAAGAAAACAGAGGTGTTTTTTGCGAAGTGCCTACCTGTAGATTTTGGCCTCTAGCTCAGCCGGCACCTAGGGAAACCTACCAAACCTGTGCATTTCTGAAAACTAGAGACCTAGGGGAATCTAAGATGGGGTGACTTGCGGGGCTCGGACCAGGTTCTGTTACCCAGAATCCTTTGCAAACCTCAAAATTTGGCTAAAAATACACATGTTACTCACATTTCTGTGGCAGAAAGTTCTGGAATCTGAGAGGAGCCACAAATTTCCTTCCACCCAGCGTTCCCCCAAGTCTCCCGATAAAAATGATACCTCACTTGTATGGGTAGGCCTAGCGCCCGCGACAGGAAACGCCCCAAAGCGCAACGTGGACACATCCAAATTTTTGGAAGAAAACAGAGGTGTTTTTTGCGAAGTGCCTACCTGTAGATTTTGGCCTCTAGCTCAGCCGGCACCTAGGGAAACCTACCAAACCTGTGCATTTCTGAAAACTAGAGACCTAGGGGAATCCAAGATGGGGTGACTTGCGGGGCTCGGACCAGGTTCTGTTACCCAGAATCCTTTGCAAACCTCAAAATTTGGCTAAAAATACACATGTTACTCACATTTCTGTGGCAGAAAGTTCTGGAATCTGAGAGGAGCCACAAATTTCCTTCCACCCAGCGTTCCCCCAAGTCTCCCGATAAAAATGATACCTCACTTGTGTGGGTAGGCAAAGCGCCCGCAACAGGAAACGCCCCAAAGCGCAACGTGGACACATCCAAATTTTGGGAAGAAAACAGAGGTGTTTTTTGCGAAGTGACTACCTGTAGATTTTGGCCTGTAGCTCAGCCGCCACCTAGGGAAACCTACCAAACCTGTTCATTTCTGAAAACTAGAGACCTAGAGGAATCCAAGATGGGGTGACTTGCGGGGCTCGGACCAGGTTCTGTTACCCAGAATCCTTTGCAAACCTCAAAATGTGGCTAAAAAAACACATGTTCCTCACATTTCTGTGGCAGAAAGTTCTGGAATCTGAGAGGAGCCACAAATTTCCTTCTACCCAGCGTTCCCCCAAGTCTCCCGATAAAAATGATACCTCACTTGTGTGGGTAGGCCTAGCGCCCGCGACAGGAAACGCCCCAAAGCGCAACGTGGACACATCCAAATTTTTGGAAGAAAACAGAGGTGTTTTTTGCGAAGTGACTACCTGTAGATTTTGGCCTCTAGCTCAGCCGCCACCTAGGGAAACCTACCAAACCTGTTCATTTCTGAAAACTAGAGACCTAGAGGAATCCAAGATGGGGTGACTTGCGGGGCTCGGACCAGGTTCTGTTACCCAGAATCCTTTGCAAACCTCAAAATGTGGCTAAAAAAACACATGTTCCTCACATTTCTGTGGCAGAAAGTTCTGGAATCTGAGAGGAGCCACAAATTTCCTTCTACCCAGCGTTCCCCCAAGTCTCCCGATAAAAATGATACCTCACTTGTGTGGGTAGGCCTAGCGCCCGCGACAGGAAACGCCCCAAAGCGCAACGTGGACACATCCAAATTTTTGGAAGAAAACAGAGGTGTTTTTTGCGAAGTGACTACCTGTAGATTTTGGCCTGTAGCTCAGCCGCCACCTAGGGAAACCTACCAAACCTGTGCATTTCTGAAAACTAGAGACCTAGAGGAATCCAAGATGGGGTGACTTGCGGGGCTCGGACCAGGTTCTGTTACCCAGAATCCTTTGCAAACCTCAAAATTTGGCTAAAAAAACACATGTTACTCACATTTCTGTGGCAGAAAGTTCTGGAATCTGAGAGGAGCCACAAATTTCCTTCCACCCAGCGTTCCCCCAAGTCTCCCGATAAAAATGATACCTCACTTGTGTGGGTAGGCCTAGCGCCCGCGACAGGAAACACCCCAAAGCGCAACGTGGACACATCCAAATTTTTGGAAGAAAACAGGTGTTTTTTGCGAAGTGCGTACCTGTAGATTTTGGCCTTTAGCTCAGCCAGCACCTAGGGAAACCTACCAAACCTGTGCATTTCTGAAAACTAGAGACCTAGGGGAATCTAAGGAGGGGTGACTTGCGGGGCTCGGACCAGGTTCTGTTACCCAGAATCCTTTGCAAACCTCAAAATGTGGCTAAAAAAACACATGTTCCTCACATTTCTGTGGCAGAAAGTTCTGGAATCTGAGAGGAGCCACAAATTTCCTTCCACCCAGCGTTCCCCCAAGTCTCCCGATAAAATTGATACCTCACTTGTGTGGATAGGCCTAGAGCCCGCGACAGGAAACGCCCCAAAGCGCAACGTGGACACATCCAAATTTTTGGAAGAAAACAGAGGTGTTTTTTGCGAAGTGCCTACCTGTAGATTTTGGCCTCTAGCTCAGCCGGCACCTAGGGAAACCTACCAAACCTGTGCATTTCTGAAAACTAGAGACCTAGGGGAATCCAAGATGGGGTGACCTGCAGGGCTCGGACCAGGTTTTGTTACCCAGAATCCTTTGCAAACCTCAAAATTTGGCTAAAAATACACATGTTACTCACATTTCTGTGGCAGAAAGTTCTGGAATCTGAGAGGAGCCACAAATTTCCTTCCACCCAGCGTTCCCCCAAGTCTTCTGATAAAAATGATACCTCACTTGTGTGGGTAGGCCTAGCGCCCGCGACAGGAAACGCCCCAAAGCGCAACGTGGACACATCCAAATTTTTGGAAGAAAACAGAGGTGTTTTTTGCGAAGTGCCTACCTGTAGATTTTGGCCTCTAGCTCAGCCGGCACCTAGGGAAACCTACCAAACCTGTGCATTTCTGAAAACTAGAGACCTAGGGGAATCCAAGATGGGGTGACTTGCGGGGCTCGGACCAGGTTCTGTTACCCAGAATCCTTTGCAAACCTCAAAATTTGGCTAAAAATACACATGTTACTCACATTTCTGTGGCAGAAAGTTCTGGAATCTGAGAGGAGCCACAAATTTCCTTCCACCCAGCGTTCCCCCAAGTCTCCCGATAAAAATGATACCTCACTTGTATGGGTAGGCCTAGCGCCCGCGAAAGTAAACGCCCCAAAGCGCAACGTGGACACATCCAAATTTTTGGAAGAAAACAGAGGTGTTTTTTGCGAAGTGCCTACCTGTAGATTTTGGCATCTAGCTCAGCCGGCACCTAGGGAAACCTACCAAACCTGTGCATTTCTGAAAACTAGAGACCTAGGGGAATCCAAGATGGGGTGACTTGCGGGCTCGGACCAGGTTCTGTTACCCAGAATCCTTTGCAAACCTCAAAATTTGGCTAAAAATACACATGTTACTCACATTTCTGTGGCAGAAAGTTCTGGAATCTGAGAGGAGCCACAAATTTCCTTCCACCCAGCGTTCCCCCAAGTCTCCCGATAAAAATGATACCTCACTTGTATGGGTAGGCCTAGCGCCCGCGAAAGTAAACGCCCCAAAGCGCAACGTGGACACATCCAAATTTTTGGAAGAAAACAGAGGTGTTTTTTGCGAAGTGCCTACCTGTAGATTTTGGCATCTAGCTCAGCCGGCACCTAGGGAAACCTACCAAACCTGTGCATTTCTGAAAACTAGAGACCTAGGGGAATCCAAGATGGGGTGACTTGCGGGCTCGGACCAGGTTCTGTTACCCAGAATCCTTTGCAAACCTCAAAATTTGGCTAAAAATACACATGTTACTCACATTTCTGTGGCAGAAAGTTCTGGAATCTGAGAGGAGCCACAAATTTCCTTCCACCCAGCGTTCCCCCAAGTCTCCCGATAAAAATGATACCTCACTTGTGTGGGTAGGCCTAGCGCCCGCGAAAGGAAACACCCCAAAGCGCAACGTGGACACATCCAAATTTTTGGAAGAAAACAGAGGTGTTTTTTGCGAAGTGCCTACCTGTAGATTTTGGCGTTTAGCTCAGCCAGCACCTAGGGAAACCTACCAAACCTGTGCATTTCTGAAAACTAGAGACCTAGGGGAATCCAAGGAGGGGTGACTTGCGGGGCTCGGACCAGGTTCTGTTACCCAGAATCCTTTGCAAACCTCAAAATGTGGCTAAAAAAACACATGTTCCTCACATTTCTGTGGCAGAAAGTTCTGGAATCTGAGAGGAGCCACAAATTTCCTTCCACCCAGCGTTCCCCCAAGTCTCCCGATAAAAATGATACCTCACTTGTGTGGGTAGGCCTAGCGCCCGCGACAGGAAACGCCCCAAAGCGCAACGTGGACATATCCAAATTTTTGGAAGAAAACAGAGGTGTTTTTTGCGAAGTGCCTACCTGTAGATTTTGGCCTCTAGCTCAGCCGGCACCTAGGGAAACCTACCAAACCTGTGCATTTCTGAAAACTAGAGACCTAGGGGAATCCAAGATGGGGTGACTTGCGGGGCTCGGACCAGGTTCTGTTACCCAGAATCCTTTGCAAACCTCAAAATTTGGCTAAAAATACACATGTTACTCACATTTCTGTGGCAGAAAGTTCTGGAATCTGAGAGGAGCCACAAATTTCCTTCCACCCAGCGTTCCCCCAAGTCTCCCGATAAAAATGATACCTCACTTGTATGGGTAGGCCTAGCGCCCGCGAAAGTAAACGCCCCAAAGCGCAACGTGGACACATCCAAATTTTTGGAAGAAAACAGAGGTGTTTTTTGCGAAGTGCCTACCTGTAGATTTTGGCATCTAGCTCAGCCGGCACCTAGGGAAACCTACCAAACCTGTGCATTTCTGAAAACTAGAGACCTAGGGGAATCCAAGATGGGGTGACTTGCGGGCTCGGACCAGGTTCTGTTACCCAGAATCCTTTGCAAACCTCAAAATTTGGCTAAAAATACACATGTTACTCACATTTCTGTGGCAGAAAGTTCTGGAATCTGAGAGGAGCCACAAATTTCCTTCCACCCAGCGTTCCCCCAAGTCTCCCGATAAAAATGATACCTCACTTGTGTGGGTAGGCCTAGCGCCCGCGAAAGGAAACACCCCAAAGCGCAACGTGGACACATCCAAATTTTTGGAAGAAAACAGAGGTGTTTTTTGCGAAGTGCCTACCTGTAGATTTTGGCGTTTAGCTCAGCCAGCACCTAGGGAAACCTACCAAACCTGTGCATTTCTGAAAACTAGAGACCTAGGGGAATCCAAGGAGGGGTGACTTGCGGGGCTCGGACCAGGTTCTGTTACCCAGAATCCTTTGCAAACCTCAAAATGTGGCTAAAAAAACACATGTTCCTCACATTTCTGTGGCAGAAAGTTCTGGAATCTGAGAGGAGCCACAAATTTCCTTCCACCCAGTGTTCCCCCAAGTCTCCCGATAAAAATGATACCTCACTTGTGTGGGTAGGCCTAGCGCCCGCGACAGGAAACGCCCCAAAGCGCAACGTGGACATATCCAAATTTTTGGAAGAAAACAGAGGTGTTTTTTGCGAAGTGCCTACCTGTAGATTTTGGCCTCTAGCTCAGCCGGCACCTAGGGAAACCTACCAAACCTGTGCATTTCTGAAAACTAGAGACCTAGGGGAATCCAAGATGGGGTGACTTGCGGGGCTCGGACCAGGTTCTGTTACCCAGAATCCTTTGCAAACCTCAAAATTTGGCTAAAAATACACATGTTACATTTCTGTGGCAGAAAGTTCTGGAATCTGAGAGGAGCCACAAATTTCCTTCAACCCAGCGTTCCCCCAAGTCTCCCGATAAAAATGATACCTCACTTGTATGGGTAGGCCTAGCGCCCGCGACAGGAAACGCCCCAAAGCGCAACGTGGACACATCCAAATTTTTGGAAGAAAACAGAGGTGTTTTTTGCGAAGTGCCTACCTGTAGATTTTGGCCTTTAGCTTAGCCAGCACCTAGGGAAACCTACCAAACCTGTGCATTTCTGAAAACTAGAGACCTAGGGGAATCTAAGGAGGGGTGACTTGCGGGGCTCGGACCAGGTTCTGTTACCCAGAATCCTTTGCAAACCTCAAAATGTGGCTAAAAAAACACATGTTCCTCACATTTCTGTGGCAGAAAGTTCTGGAATCTGAGAGGAGCCACAAATTTCCTTCTACCCAGCGTTCCCCCAAGTCTCCCGATAAAAATGATACCTCACTTGTGTGGGTAGGCCTAGCGCCCGCGACAGGAAACGCCCCAAAGCGCAACGTGGACACATCCAAATTTTTGGAAGAAAACAGAGGTGTTTTTTGCGAAGTGCCTACCTGTAGATTTTGGCCTCTAGCTCAGCCGGCACCTAGGGAAACCTACCAAACCTGTGCATTTCTGAAAACTAGAGACCTAGGGGAATCCAAGATGGGGTGACTTGCGGGGCTCGGACCAGGTTCTGTTACCCAGAATCCTTTGCAAACCTCAAAATTTGGCTAAAAATACACATGTTACTCACATTTCTGTGGCAGAAAGTTCTGGAATCTGAGAGGAGCCACAAATTTCCTTCCACCCAGCGTTCCCCCAAGTCTCCCGATAAAAATGATACCTCACTTGTATGGGTAGGCCTAGCGCCCGCGACAGGAAACGCCCCAAAGCGCAACGTGGACACATCCAAATTTTTGGAAGAAAACAGAGGTGTTTTTTGCGAAGTGCCTACCTGTAGATTTTGGCCTCTAGCTCAGCCGGCACCTAGGGAAACCTACCAAACCTGTGCATTTCTGAAAACTAGAGACCTAGGGGAATCCAAGATGGGGTGACTTGCGGGGCTCGGACCAGGTTCTGTTACCCAGAATCCTTTGCAAACCTCAAAATTTGGCTAAAAATACACATGTTACTCACATTTCTGTGGCAGAAAGTTCTGGAATCTGAGAGGAGCCACAAATTTCCTTCCACCCAGCGTTCCCCCAAGTCTCCCGATAAAAATGATACCTCACTTGTGTGGGTAGGCAAAGCGCCCGCAACAGGAAACGCCCCAAAGCGCAACGTGGACACATCCAAATTTTGGGAAGAAAACAGAGGTGTTTTTTGCGAAGTGACTACCTGTAGATTTTGGCCTGTAGCTCAGCCGCCACCTAGGGAAACCTACCAAACCTGTTCATTTCTGAAAACTAGAGACCTAGAGGAATCCAAGATGGGGTGACTTGCGGGGCTCGGACCAGGTTCTGTTACCCAGAATCCTTTGCAAACCTCAAAATGTGGCTAAAAAAACACATGTTCCTCACATTTCTGTGGCAGAAAGTTCTGGAATCTGAGAGGAGCCACAAATTTCCTTCTACCCAGCGTTCCCCCAAGTCTCCCGATAAAAATGATACCTCACTTGTGTGGGTAGGCCTAGCGCCCGCGACAGGAAACGCCCCAAAGCGCAACGTGGACACATCCAAATTTTTGGAAGAAAACAGAGGTGTTTTTTGCGAAGTGACTACCTGTAGATTTTGGCCTGTAGCTCAGCCGGCACCTAGGGAAACCTACAAAACCTGTGCATTTCTGAAAACTAGAGACCTAGGGGAATCCAAGATGGGGTGACTTGCGGGGCTCGGACCAGGTTCTGTTACCCAGAATCCTTTGCAAACCTCAAAATTTGGCTAAAAATACACATGTTCCTCACATTTCTGTGGCAGAAAGTTCTGGAATCTGAGAGGAGCCACAAATTTCCTTCTACCCAGCGTTCCCCCAAGTCTCCCGATAAAAATGATACCTCACTTGTATGGGTAGGCCTAGCGCCCGCGACAGGAAACGCCCCAAAGCGCAACGTGGACACATCCAAATTTTTGGAAGAAAACAGAGGTGTTTTTTGCGAAGTGCCTACCTGTAGATTTTGGCCTTTAGCTCAGCCAGCACCTAGGGAAACCTACCAAACCTGTGCATTTCTGAAAACTAGAGACCTAGGGGAATCTAAGGAGGGGTGACTTGCGGGGCTCGGACCAGGTTCTGTTACCCAGAATCCTTTGCAAACCTCAAAATGTGGCTAAAAAAACACATGTTCCTCACATTTCTGTGGCAGAAAGTTCTGGAATCTGAGAGGAGCCACAAATTTCCTTCTACCCAGCGTTCCCCCAAGTCTCCCGATAAAAATGATACCTCACTTGTGTGGGTAGGCCTAGCGCCCGCGACAGGAAACGCCCCAAAGCGCAACGTGGACACATCCAAATTTTTGGAAGAAAACAGAGGTGTTTTTTGCGAAGTGCCTACCTGTAGATTTTGGCCTCTAGCTCAGCCGGCACCTAGGGAAACCTACCAAACCTGTGCATTTCTGAAAACTAGAGACCTAGGGGAATCCAAGATGGGGTGACTTGCGGGGCTCGGACCAGGTTCTGTTACCCAGAATCCTTTGCAAACCTCAAAATTTGGCTAAAAATACACATGTTACTCACATTTCTGTGGCAGAAAGTTCTGGAATCTGAGAGGAGCCACAAATTTCCTTCCACCCAGCATTCCCCCAAGTCTCCCGATAAAAATAATACCTCACTTGTATGGGTAGGCCTAGCGCCCGCGACAGGAAACGCCCCAAAGCGCAACGTGGACACATCCAAATTTTTGGAAGAAAACAGAGGTGTTTTTTGCGAAGTGCCTACCTGTAGATTTTGGCCTCTAGCTCAGCCGGCACCTAGGGAAACCTACCAAACCTGTGCATTTCTGAAAACTAGAGACCTAGGGGAATCCAAGATGGGGTGACTTGCGGGGCTCGGACCAGGTTCTGTTACCCAGAATCCTTTGCAAACCTCAAAATTTGGCTAAAAATACACATGTTACTCACATTTCTGTGGCAGAAAGTTCTGGAATCTGAGAGGAGCCACAAATTTCCTTCCACCCAGCGTTCCCCCAAGTCTCCCGATAAAAATGATACCTCACTTGTGTGGGTAGGTAAAGCGCCCGCAACAGGAAACGCCCCAAAGCGCAACGTGGACACATCCAAATTTTGGGAAGAAAACAGAGGTGTTTTTTGCGAAGTGACTACCTGTAGATTTTGGCCTGTAGCTCAGCCGCCACCTAGGGAAACCTACCAAACCTGTTCATTTCTGAAAACTAGAGACCTAGAGGAATCCAAGATGGGGTGACTTGCGGGGCTCGGACCAGGTTCTGTTACCCAGAATCCTTTGCAAACCTCAAAATGTGGCTAAAAAAACACATGTTCCTCACATTTCTGTGGCAGAAAGTTCTGGAATCTGAGAGGAGGCACAAATTTCCTTCTACCCAGCGTTCCCCCAAGTCTCCCGATAAAAATGATACCTCACTTGTGTGGGTAGGCCTAGCGCCCGCGACAGGAAACGCCCCAAAGCGCAACGTGGACACATCCAAATTTTTGGAAGAAAACAGAGGTGTTTTTTGCGAAGTGACTACCTGTAGATTTTGGCCTGTAGCTCAGCCGCCACCTAGGGAAACCTACCAAACCTGTGCATTTCTGAAAACTAGAGACCTAGAGGAATCCAAGATGGGGTGACTTGCGGGGCTCGGACCAGGTTCTGTTACCCAGAATCCTTTGCAAACCTCAAAATTTGGCTAAAAAAACACATGTTACTCACATTTCTGTGGCAGAAAGTTCTGGAATCTGAGAGGAGCCACAAATTTCCTTCCACCCAGCGTTCCCCCAAGTCTCCCGATAAAAATGATACCTCACTTGTGTGGGTAGGCCTAGCGCCCGCGACAGGAAACACCCCAAAGCGCAACGTGGACACATCCAAATTTTTGGAAGAAAACAGAGGTGTTTTTTGCGAAGTGCCTACCTGTAGATTTTGGCCTTTAGCTCAGCCGGCACCTAGGGAAACCTACCAAACCTGTGCATTTCTGAAAACTAGAGACCTAGGGGAATCCAAGATGGGGTGACCTGCGGGGCTCGGACCAGGTTTTGTTACCCAGAATCCTTTGCAAACCTCAAAATTTGGCTAAAAATACACATGTTACTCACATTTCTGTGGCAGAAAGTTCTGGAATCTGAGAGGAGCCACAAATTTCCTTCCACCCAGCGTTCCCCCAAGTCTTCTGATAAAAATGATACCTCACTTGTGTGGGTAGGCCTAGCGCCCGTGACAGGAAACGCCCCAAAGCGCAACGTGGACACATCCAAATTTTTGGAAGAAAACAGAGGTATTTTTTGCGAAGTGCCTATCTGTAGATTTTGGCCTCTAGCTCAGCCGGCACCTAGGGAAACCTACCAAACCTGTGCATTTCTGAAAAATAGAGACCTAGGGGAATCCAAGATGGGGTGACTTGCGGGGCTCGGACCAGGTTCTGTTACCCAGAATCCTTTGCAAACCTCAAAATTTGGCTAAAAATACACATGTTACTCACATTTCTGTGGCAGAAAGTTCTGGAATCTGAGAGGAGCCACAAATTTCCTTCCACCCAGCGTTCCCCCAAGTCTCCCGATAAAAATGATACCTCACTTGTATGGGTAGGCCTAGCGCCCGCGAAAGTAAACGCCCCAAAGCGCAACGTGGACACATCCAAATTTTTGGAAGAAAACAGAGGTGTTTTTTGCGAAGTGCCTACCTGTAGATTTTGGCATCTAGCTCAGCCGGCACCTAGGGAAACCTACCAAACCTGTGCATTTCTGAAAACTAGAGACCTAGGGGAATCCAAGATGGGGTGACTTGCGGGCTCGGACCAGGTTCTGTTACCCAGAATCCTTTGCAAACCTCAAAATTTGGCTAAAAATACACATGTTACTCACATTTCTGTGGCAGAAAGTTCTGGAATCTGAGAGGAGCCACAAATTTCCTTCCACCCAGCGTTCCCCCAAGTCTCCCGATAAACATGATACCTCACTTGTATGGGTAGGCCTAGCGCCCGCGAAAGTAAACGCCCCAAAGCGCAACGTGGACACATCCAAATTTTTGGAAGAAAACAGAGGTGTTTTTTGCGAAGTGCCTACCTGTAGATTTTGGCATCTAGCTCAGCCGGCACCTATGGAAACCTACCAAACCTGTGCATTTCTGAAAACTAGAGACCTAGGGGAATCCAAGATGGGGTGACTTGCGGGCTCGGACCAGGTTCTGTTACCCAGAATCCTTTGCAAACCTCAAAATTTGGCTAAAAATACACATGTTACTCACATTTCTGTGGCAGAAAGTTCTGGAATCTGAGAGGAGCCACAAATTTCCTTCCACCCAGCGTTCCCCCAAGTCTCCCGATAAAAATGATACCTCACTTGTGTGGGTAGGCCTAGCGCCCGCGAAAGGAAACACCCCAAACTGCAACGTGGACACATCCAAATTTTTGGAAGAAAACAGAGGTGTTTTTTGCGAAGTGCCTACCTGTAGATTTTGGCCTTTAGCTCAGCCAGCACCTAGGGAAACCTACCAAACCTGTGCATTTCTGAAAACTAGAGACCTAGGGGAATCCAAGGAGGGGTGACTTGCGGGGCTCGGACCAGGTTCTGTTACCCAGAATCCTTTGCAAACCTCAAAATGTGGCTAAAAAAACACATGTTCCTCACATTTCTGTGGCAGAAAGTTCTGGAATCTGAGAGGAGCCACAAATTTCCTTCCACCCAGCGTTCCCCCAAGTCTCCCGATAAAAATGATACCTCACTTGTGTGGGTAGGCCTAGCGCCCGCGACAGGAAACGCCCCAAAGCGCAACGTGGACACATCCAAATTTTTGGAAGAAAACAGAGGTGTTTTTTGCGAAGTGCCTACCTGTAGATTTTGGCCTCTAGCTCAGCCGGCACCTAGGGAAACCTACCAAACCTGTGCATTTCTGAAAACTAGAGACCTAGGGGAATCCAAGATGGGGTGACTTGCGGGGCTCGGACCAGGTTCTGTTACCCAGAATCCTTTGCAAACCTCAAAATTTGGCTAAAAATACACATGTTACTCACATTTCTGTGGCAGAAAGTTCTGGAATCTGAGAGGAGCCACAAATTTCCTTCCACCCAGCGTTCCCCCAAGTCTCCCGATAAAAATGATACCTCACTTGTATGGGTAGGCCTAGCGCCCGCGACAGGAAACGCCCCAAAGCGCAACGTGGACACATCCATATTTTTGGAAGAAAACAGAGGTGTTTTTTGCGAAGTGCCTACCTGTAGATTTTGGCCTCTAGCTCAGCCGGCACCTAGGGAAACCTACCAAACCTGTGCATTTCTGAAAACTAGAGACCTAGGGGAATCCAAGATGGGGTGACTTGCGGGGCTCGGACCAGGTTCTGTTACCCAGAATCCTTTGCAAACCTCAAAATTTGGCTAAAAATACACATGTTACTCACATTTCTGTGGCAGAAAGTTCTGTAATCTGAGAGGAGCCACAAATTTCCTTCCACCCAGCGTTCCCCCAAGTCTCCCGATAAAAATGATACCTCACTTGTGTGGGTAGGCAAAGCGCCCGCGACAGGAAACGCCCCAAAGCGCAACGTGGACACATCCAAATTTTGGGAAGAAAACAGAGGTGTTTTTTGCGAAGTGACTACCTGTAGATTTTGGCCTGTAGCTCAGCCGCCACCTAGGGAAACCTACCAAACCTGTTCATTTCTGAAAACTAGAGACCTAGAGGAATCCAAGATGGGGTGACTTGTGGGGCTCGGACCAGGTTCTGTTACCCAGAATCCTTTGCAAACCTCAAAATTTAGCTAAAAAAACACATGTTACTCACATTTCTGTGGCAGAAAGTTCTGGAATCTGAGAGGAGCCACAAATTTCCTTCCACCCAGCGTTCCCCCAAGTCTCCCGATAAAAATGAAACCTCACTTGTATGGGTAGGCCTAGCGCCCGCAAAAGTAAATGCCCCAAAGCGCAACGTGGACACATCCAAATTTTTGGAAGAAAACAGAGGTGTTTTTTGCGAAGTGCCTACCTGTAGATTTTGGCCTTTAGCTCAGCCAGCACCTAGGGAAACCTACCAAACCTGTGCATTTCTGAAAACTAGAGACCTAGGGGAATCCAAGATGGGGTGACTTGCGGGCTCGGACCAGGTTCTGTTACCCAGAATCCTTTGCAAACCTCAAAATTTGGCTAAAAATACACATGTTACTCACATTTCTGTGGCAGAAAGTTCTGGAATCTGAGAGGAGCCACAAATTTCATTCCACCCAGCGTTCCCCCAAGTCTCCCGATAAAAATGATATCTCACTTGGGTGGGTAGGCTTAGCGCCCGCGACAGGAAACGCCCCAAAGCGCAACGTGGACACATCCAAATTTTTGGAAGAAAACAGAGGTGTTTTTTGCGAAGTGCCTACCTGTAGATTTTGGCATCTAGCTCAGCCGGCACCTAGGGAAACCTACCAAACCTGTGCATTTCTGAAAACTAGAGACCTAGGGGAATCCAAGATGGGGTGACTTGCGGGCTCGGACCAGGTTCTGTTACCCAGAATCCTTTGCAAACCTCAAAATTTGGCTAAAAATACACATGTTACTCACATTTCTGTGGCAGAAAGTTCTGGAATCTGAGAGGAGCCACAAATTTCCTTCCACCCAGCGTTCCCCCAAGTCTCCCGATAAAAATGATACCTCACTTGTATGGGTAGGCCTAGCGCCCGCGACAGGAAACGCCCCAAAGCGCAACGTGGACACATCCAAATTTTTGGAAGAAAACAGAGGTGTTTTTTGCGAAGTGCCTACCTGTAGATTTTGGCCTCTAGCTCAGCCGGCACCTAGGGAAACCTACCAAACCTGTGCATTTCTGAAAACTAGAGACCTAGGGCAATCCAAGATGGGGTGACTTGCGGGGCTCGGACCAGGTTCTGTTACCCAGAATCCTTTGCAAACCTCAAAATTTGGCTAAAAATACACGTTACTCACATTTCTGTGGCAGAAAGTTCTGGAATCTGAGAGGAGCCACAAATTTCCTTCCACCCAGCGTTCCCCCAAGTCTCCCGATAAAAATGATACCTCACTTGTGTGGGTAGGCAAAGCGCCCGCGACAGGAAACGCCCCAAAGCGCAACGTGGACACATCCAAATTTTTGGAAGAAAACAGAGGTGTTTTTTGCGAAGTGCCTACCTGTAGATTTTGGCCTCTAGCTCAGCCGGCACCTAGGGAAACCTACCAAACCTGTGCATTTCTGAAAACTAGAGACCTAGGGGAATCCAAGATGGGGTGACTTGAGGGCTCGGACCAGGTTCTGTTACCCAGAATCCTTTGCAAACCTCAAAATTTGGCTAAAAATACACATGTTATTCACATTTCTGTGGCAGAAAGTTCTGGAATCTGAGAGGAGCCACAAATTTCCTTCCACCCAGCGTTCCCCCAAGTCTCCCGATAAAAATGATACCTCACTTGTATGGGTAGGCCTAGCGCCCGCGAAAGTAAATGCCCCAAAGCGCAACGTGGACACATCCAAATTTTTGGAAGAAAACAGAGGTGTTTTTTGCGAAGTGCCTACCTGTAGATTTTGGCATCTAGCTCAGCCGGCACCTAGGGAAACCTACCAAACCTGTGCATTTCTGAAAACTAGAGACCTAGGGGAATCCAAGATGGGGTGACTTGCGGGCTCGGACCAGGTTCTGTTAGCCAGAATCCTTTGCAAACCTCAAAATTTGGCTAAAAATACACATGTTACTCACATTTCTGTGGCAGAAAGTTCTGGAATCTGAGAGGAGCCACAAATTTCCTTCCACCCAGCGTTTCCCCAAGTCTCCCGATAAAAATGATACCTCACTTGTGTGGGTAGGCCTAGCGCCCGCGAAAGGAAACACCCCAAAGCGCAACGTGGACACATCCAAATTTTTGGAAGAAAACAGAGGTGTTTTTTGCGAAGTGCCTACTTGTAGATTTTGGCCTTTAGCTCAGCCAGCACCTAGGGAAACCTACCAAAACTGTGCATTTCTGAAAACTAGAGACCTAGGGCAATCCAAGATGGGGTGACTTGCGGGGCTCGGACCAGGTTCTGTTACCCAGAATCCTTTGCAAACCTCAAAATTTGGCTAAAAATACATGTTACTCACATTTCTGTGGCAGAAAGTTCTGGAATCTGAGAGGAGCCACAAATTTCCTTCCACCCAGCGTTCCCCCAAGTCTCCCGATAAAAATGATACCTCACTTGTGTGGGTAGGCAAAGCGCCCGCGACAGGAAACGCCCCAAAGCGCAACGTGGACACATCCAAATTTTTGGAAGAAAACAGAGGTGTTTTTTGCGAAGTGCCTACCTGTAGATTTTGGCCTCTAGCTCAGCCGGCACCTAGGGAAACCTACCAAACCTGTGCATTTCTGAAAACTAGAGACCTAGGGGAATCCAAGATGGGGTGACTTGCGGGCTCGGACCAGGTTCTGTTACCCAGAATCCTTTGCAAACCTCAAAATTTGGCTAAAAATACACATGTTATTCACATTTCTGTGGCAGAAAGTTCTGGAATCTGAGAGGAGCCACAAATTTCCTTCCACCCAGCGTTCCCCCAAGTCTCCCGATAAAAATGATACCTCACTTGTATGGGTAGGCCTAGCGCCCGCGAAAGTAAATGCCCCAAAGCGCAACGTGGACACATCCAAATTTTTGGAAGAAAACAGAGGTGTTTTTTGCGAAGTGCCTACCTGTAGATTTTGGCATCTAGCTCAGCCGGCACCTAGGGAAACCTACCAAACCTGTGCATTTCTGAAAACTAGAGACCTAGGGGAATCCAAGATGGGGTGACTTGCGGGCTCGGACCAGGTTCTGTTACCCAGAATCCTTTGCAAACCTCAAAATTTGGCTAAAAATACACATGTTACTCACATTTCTGTGGCAGAAAGTTCTGGAATCTGAGAGGAGCCACAAATTTCCTTCCACCCAGCGTTCCCCCAAGTCTCCCGATAAAAATGATACCTCACTTGTGTGGGTAGGCCTAGCGCCCGCGAAAGGAAACACCCCAAAGCGCAACGTGGACACATCCAAATTTTTGGAAGAAAACAGAGGTGTTTTTTGCGAAGTGCCTACCTGTAGATTTTGGCCTTTAGCTCAGCCAGCACCTAGGGAAACCTACCAAACCTGTGCATTTCTGAAAACTAGAGACCTAGGGGAATCCAAGGAGGGGTGACTTGCGGGGCTCGGACCAGGTTCTGTTACCCAGAATCCTTTGCAAACCTCAAAATGTGGCTAAAAAAACACATGTTCCTCACATTTCTGTGGCAGAAAGTTCTGGAATCTGAGAGGAGCCACAAATTTCATTCCACCCAGCGTTCCCCCAAGTCTCCCGATAAAAATGATACCTCACTTGTGTGGGTAGGCCTAGCGCCCGCGACAGGAAACGCCCCAAAGCGCAACGTGGACACATCCAAATTTTTGGAAGAAAACAGAGGTGTTTTTTGCGAAGTGCCTACCTGTAGATTTTGGCCTCTAGCTCAGCCGGCACCTAGGGAAACCTACCAAACCTGTGCATTTCTGAAAACTAGAGACCTAGGGGAATCCAAGATGGGGTGACTTGCGGGGCTCGGACCAGGTTCTGTTACCCAGAATCCTTTACAAACCTCAAAATTTGGCTAAAAATACACATGTTACTCACATTTCTGTGGCAGAAAGTTCTGGAATCTGAGAGGAGCCACAAATTTCCTTCCACTCAGCGTTCCCCCAAGTCTCCCGATAAAAATGATACCTCACTTGTATGGGTAGGCCTAGCGCCCGCGACAGGAAACGCCCCAAAGCGCAACGTGGACACATCCAAATTTTTGGAAGAAAACAGAGGTGTTTTTTGCGAAGTGCCTACCTGTAGATTTTGGCCTCTAGCTCAGCCGGCACCTAGGGAAACCTACCAAACCTGTGCATTTCTGAAAACTAGAGACCTAGGGGAATCCAAGATGGGGTGACTTGCGGGGCTCGGACCAGGTTCTGTTACCCAGAATCCTTTGCAAACCTCAAAATTTGGCTAAAAATACACGTTACTCACATTTCTGTGGCAGAAAGTTCTGGAATCTGAGAGGAGCCACAAATTTCCTTCCACCCAGCGTTCCCCCAAGTCTCCCGATAAAAATGATACCTCACTTGTGTGGGTAGGCAAAGCGCCCGCGACAGGAAACGCCCCAAAGCGCAACGTGGACACATCCAAATTTTGGGAAGAAAACAGAGGTGTTTTTTGCGAAGTGACTACCTGTAGATTTTGGCCTGTAGCTCAGCCGCCACCTAGGGAAACCTACCAAACCTGTTCATTTCTGAAAACTAGAGACCTAGAGGAATCCAAGATGGGGTGACTTGTGGGGCTCGGACCAGGTTCTGTTACCCAGAATCCTTTGCAAACCTCAAAATTTAGCTAAAAAAACACATGTTACTCACATTTCTGTGGCAGAAAGTTCTGGAATCTGAGAGGAGCCACAAATTTCCTTCTACCCAGCGTTCCCCCAAGTCTCCCGATAAAAATGATACCTCACTTGTGTGGGTAGGCCTAGCGCCCGCGACAGGAAACGCCCCAAAGCGCAACGTGGACACATCCAAATTTTTGGAAGAAAACAGAGGTGTTTTTTGCGAAGTGCCTACCTGTAGATTTTGGCCTCTAGCTCAGCCGGCACCTAGGGAAACCTACCAAACCTGTGCATTTCTGAAAACTAGAGACCTAGGGGAATCCAAGATGGGGTGACTTGCGGGGCTCGGACCAGGTTCTGTTACCCAGAATCCTTTGCAAACCTCAAAATTTGGCTAAAAATACACATGTTCCTCACATTTCTGTGGCAGAAAGTTCTGGAATCTGAGAGGAGCCACAAATTTCCTTCCACCCAGCGTTCCCCCAAGTCTCCAGATAAAAATGATACCTCACTTGTGTGGGTAGGCAAAGCGCCAGCGACAGGAAATGCCCCAAAGCGCAACGTGGAAACATTAAAATTTTTGGAAGAAAACAGAGGTGTTTTTTGCGAAGTGACTACCTGTAGATTTTGGCCTGTAGCTCAGCCACCACCTAGGGAAACCTACCAAACCTGTGCATTTCTGAAAACTAGAGACCTAGAGGAATCCAAGATGGGGTGACTTGCGGGGCTCGGACCAGGTTCTGTTACCCAGAATCGTTTGCAAACCTCAAAATTTGGCTAAAAAAACACATGTTACTCACATTTCTGTGGCAGAAAGTTCTGGATTCTGAGAGGAGCCACAAATTTCCTTCCACCCAGCGTTCCCCCAAGTCTCCCGATAAAAATGATACCTCACTTGTGTGGGTAGGCCTAGCGCCCGCGACAGGAAACACCCCAAAGCGCAACGTGGACACATCCAAATTTTTGGAAGAAAACAGAGGTGTTTTTTGCGAAGTGCCTACCTGTAGATTTTGGCCTTTAGCTCAGCCAGCACCTAGTGAAACCTACCAAACCTGTGCATTTCTGAAAACTAGAGACCTAGGGGAATCTAAGGAGGGGTGACTTGCGGGGCTCGGACCAGGTTCTGTTACCCAGAATCCTTTGCAAACCTCAAAATGTGGCTAAAAAAACACATGTTCCTCACATTTCTGTGGCAGAAAGTTCTGGAATCTGAGAGGAGCCACAAATTTCCTTCCACCCAGCGTTCCCCCAAGTCTCCCGATAAAATTGATACCTCACTTGTGTGGGTAGGCCTAGAGCCCGCGACAGGAAACGCCCCAAAGCGCAACGTGGACACATCCAAATTTTTGGAAGAAAACAGAGGTGTTTTTTGCGAAGTGCCTACCTGTAGATTTTGGCCTCTAGCTCAGCCGGCACCTAGGAAAACCTACCAAACCTGTGCATTTCTGAAAACTGGAGACCTAGGGGAATCCAAGATGGGGTGACTTGCGGGGCTCGGACCAGGTTTTGTTACCCAGAATCCTTTGCAAACCTCAAAATGTGGCTAAAAAAACACATGTTCCTCACATTTCTGTGGCAGAAAGTTTTGGAATCTGAGAGGAGCCACAAGTTTCCTTCCACCCAGCGTTCCCCCAAGTCTCCCGATAAAAATGATACCTCACTTGTGTGGGTAGGCCTAGCGCCCGCGACAGGAAACGCCCCAAAGCGCAACGTGGACACATCCAAATTTTTGGAAGAAAACAGAGGTGTTTTTTGCAAAGTGCCTACCTGTAGATTTTGGCCTCTAGCTCAGCCGGCACCTAGGGAAACCTACCAAACCTGTGCATTTCTGAAAACTAGAGACCTAGGGGAATCCAAGATGGGGTGACTTGCGGGGCTCGGACCAGGTTCTGTTACCCAGAATCCTTTGCAAACCTCAAAATTTGGCTAAAAATACACATGTTACTCACATTTCTGTGGCAGAAAGTTCTGGAATCTGAGAGGAGCCACAAATTTCCTTCTACCCAGCGTTCCCCCAAGTCTCCCGATAAAAATGATACCTCACTTGTGTGGGTAGGCCTAGCGCCCGCGACAGGAAACGCCCCAAAGCGCAACGTGGACACATCCAAATTTTTGGAAGAAAACAGAGGTGTTTTTTGCGAAGTGCCTACCTGTAGATTTTGGCCTCTAGCTCAGCCGGCACCTAGGGAAAGCTACCAAACCTGTGCATTTCTGAAAACTAGAGACCTAGGGGAATCCAAGATGGGGTGACTTGCGGGGCTCGGACCAGGTTTTGTTACCCAGAATCCTTTGCAAACCTCAAAATTTGGCTATAAATACACATGTTACTCACATTTCTGTGGCAGAAAGTTCTGGAATCTGAGAGGAGCCACTAATTTCCTTCCACTCAGCGTTCCCCCAAGTCTTCTGATAAAAATGATACCTCACTTGTGTGGGTAGGCCTAGCGCCCGCGACAGGAAACGCCGCAAAGCGCAACGTGGACACATCCAAATTTTTGGAAGAAAACAGAGGTGTTTTTTGCGAAGTGCCTACCTGTAGATTTTGGCCTCTAGCTCAGCCGGCACCTAGGGAAACCTACCAAACCTGTGCATTTCTGAAAACTAGAGACCTAGGGGAATCCAAGATGGGGTGACTTGCGGGGCTCGGACCAGGTTCTGTTACCCAGAATCCTTTGCAAACCTCAAAATTTGGCTAAAAATACACATGTTACTCACATTTCTGTGGCAGAAAGTTCTGGAATCTGAGAGGAGCCACAAATTTCCTTCCACCCAGCGTTCCCCCAAGTCTCCCGATAAAAATGATACCTCACTTGTATGGGTAGGCCTAGCGCCCGCGAAAGTAAACGCCCCAAAGCGCAACGTGGACACATCCAAATTTTTGGAAGAAAACAGAGGTGTTTTTTGCGAAGTGCCTACCTGTAGATTTTGGCATCTAGCTCAGCCGGCACCTAGGGAAACCTACCAAACCTGTGCATTTCTGAAAACTAGAGACCTAGGGGAATCCAAGATGGGGTGACTTGCGGGCTCGGACCAGGTTCTGTTACCCAGAATCCTTTGCAAACCTCAAAATTTGGCTAAAAATACACATGTTACTCACATTTCTGTGGCAGAAAGTTCTGGAATCTGAGAGGAGCCACAAATTTCCTTCCACCCAGCGTTCCCCCAAGTCTCCCGATAAAAATGATACCTCACTTGTGTGGGTAGGCCTAGCGCCCGCGACAGGAAACACCCCAAAGCGCAACGTGGACAAATCCAAATTTTTGGAAGAAAACAGAGGTGTTTTTTGCGAAGTGCCTACCTGTAGATTTTGGCCTTTAGCTCAGCCAGCACCTAGGGAAACCTACCAAACCTGTGCATTTCTGAAAACTAGAGACCTAGGGGAATCCAAGGAGGGGTGACTTGCGGGGCTCGGACCAGGTTCTGTTACCCAGAATCCTTTGCAAACCTCAAAATGTGGCTAAAAAAACACATGTTCCTCACATTTCTGTGGCAGAAAGTTCTGGAATCTGAGAGGAGCCACAAATTTCCTTCCACCCAGCGTTCCCCCAAGTCTCCCGATAAAAATGATACCTCACTTGTGTGGGTAGGCCTAGCGCCCGCGACAGGAAACGCCCCAAAGCGCAACGTGGACACATCCAAATTTTTGGAAGAAAACAGAGGTGTTTTTTGCGAAGTGCCTACCTGTAGATTTTGGCCTCTAGCTCAGCCGGCACCTAGGGAAACCTACCAAACCTGTGCATTTCTGAAAACTAGAGACCTAGGGGAATCCAAGATGGGGTGACTTGCGGGGCTCGGACCAGGTTCTGTTACCCAGAATCCTTTGCAAACCTCAAAATTTGGCTAAAAATACACATGTTACTCACATTTCTGTGGCAGAAAGTTCTGGAATCTGAGAGGAGCCACAAATTTCCTTCCACCCAGCGTTCCCCCAAGTCTCCCGATAAAAATGATACCTCACTTGTATGGGTAGGCCTAGCGCCCGCGACAGGAAACGCCCCAAAGCGCAACGTGGACACATCCAAATTTTTGGAAGAAAACAGAGGTGTTTTTTGCGAAGTGCCTACCTGTAGATTTTGGCCTCTAGCTCAGCCGGCACCTAGGGAAACCTACCAAACCTGTGCATTTCTGAAAACTAGAGACCTAGGGGAATCCAAGATGGGGTGACTTGCGGGGCTCGGACCAGGTTCTGTTACCCAGAATCCTTTGCAAACCTCAAAATTTGGCTAAAAATACACATGTTACTCACATTTCTGTGGCAGAAAGTTCTGGAATCTGAGAGGAGCCACAAATTTCCTTCCACCCAGCGTTCCCCCAAGTCTCCCGATAAAAATTATACCTCACTTGTGTGGGTAGGCAAAGCGCCTGCGACAGGAAACGCCCCAAAGCGCAATGTGGACACATCCAAATTTTGGGAAGAAAACAGAGGTGTTTTTTGCGAAGTGACTACCTGTAGATTTTGGCCTGTAGCTCAGCCGCCACCTAGGGAAACCTACCAAACCTGTTCATTTCTGAAAACTAGAGACCTAGAGGAATCCAAGATGGGGTGACTTGCGGGGCTCGGACCAGGTTCTGTTACCCAGAATCCTATGCAAACCTCAAAATGTGGCTAAAAAAACACATGTTCCTCACATTTCTGTGGCAGAAAGTTCTGGAATCTGAGAGGAGCGACAAATTTCCTTCTACCCAGCGTTCCCCCAAGTCTCCCGATAAAAATGATACCTCACTTGTGTGGGTAGGCCTAGCGCCCGCGTCAGGAAACGCCCCAAAGCGCAACGTGGACACATCCAAATTTTTGGAAGAAAACAGAGGTGTTTTTTGCGAAGTGCCTACCTGTAGATTTTGGCCTCTAGCTCAGCCGGCACCTAGGGAAACCTACCAAACCTGTGCATTTCTGAAAACTAGAGACCTAGGGGAATCCAAGATGGGGTGACTTGCGGGGCTCGGACCAGGTTCTGTTACGCAGAATCCTTTGCAAACCTCAAAATTTGGCTAAAAATACACATGTTACTCACATTTCTGTGGCAGAAAGTTCTGGAATCTGAGAGGAGCCACAAATTTCCTTCCACCCAGCGTTCCCCCAAGTCTCCCGATATAAATGATACCTCACTTGTGTGGGTAGGCAAAGCGCCCGCGACAGGAAACGCCCCAAAGCGCAACGTGGACACATCCAAATTTTGGGAAGAAAACAGAGGTGTTTTTTGCGAAGTGACTACCTGTAGATTTTGGCCTGTAGCTCAGCCGCCACCTAGGGAAACCTACCAAACCTGTTCATTTCTGAAAACTAGAGACCTAGAGGAATCCAAGATGGGGTGACTTGTGGGGCTCGGACCAGGTTCTGTTACCCAGAATCCTTTGCAAACCTCAAAATTTAGCTAAAAAAACACATGTTACTCACATTTCTGTGGCAGAAAGTTCTGGAATCTGAGAGGAGCCACAAATTTCCTTCTACCCAGCGTTCCCCCAAGTCTCCCGATAAAAATGATACCTCACTTGTGTGGGTAGGCCTAGCGCCCGCGACAGGAAACGCCCCAAAGCGCAACGTGGACACATCCACATTTTTGGAAGAAAACAGAGGTGTTTTTTGCGAAGTGCCTACCTGTAGATTTTGGCCTCTAGCTCAGCCGGCACCTAGGGAAACCTACCAAACCTGTGCATTTCTGAAAACTAGAGACCTAGGGGAATCCAAGATGGGGTGACTTGCGGGGCTCGGACCAGGTTCTGTTACCCAGAATCCTTTGCAAACCTCAAAATTTGGCTAAAAATACACATGTTCCTCACATTTCTGTGGCAGAAAGTTCTGGAATCTGAGAGGAGCCACAAATTTCCTTCCACCCAGCGTTCCCCCAAGTCTCCAGATAAAAATGATACCTCACTTGTGTGGGTAGGCAAAGCGCCAGCGACAGGAAATGCCCCAAAGCGCAACGTGGAAACATTAAAATTTTTGGAAGAAAACAGAGGTGTTTTTTGCGAAGTGACTACCTGTAGATTTTGGCCTGTAGCTCAGCCACCACCTAGGGAAACCTACCAAACCTGTGCATTTCTGAAAACTAGAGACCTAGAGGAATCCAAGATGGGGTGACTTGCGGGGCTCGGACCAGGTTCTGTTACCCAGAATCGTTTGCAAACCTCAAAATTTGGCTAAAAAAACACATGTTACTCACATTTCTGTGGCAGAAAGTTCTGGATTCTGAGAGGAGCCACAAATTTCCTTCCACCCAGCGTTCCCCCAAGTCTCCCGATAAAAATGATACCTCACTTGTGTGGGTAGGCCTAGCGCCCGCGACAGGAAACACCCCAAAGCGCAACGTGGACACATCCAAATTTTTGGAAGAAAACAGAGGTGTTTTTTGCGAAGTGCCTACCTGTAGATTTTGGCCTTTAGCTCAGCCAGCACCTAGTGAAACCTACCAAACCTGTGCATTTCTGAAAACTAGAGACCTAGGGGAATCTAAGGAGGGGTGACTTGCGGGGCTCGGACCAGGTTCTGTTACCCAGAATCCTTTGCAAACCTCAAAATGTGGTTAAAAAAACACATGTTCCTCACATTTCTGTGGCAGAAAGTTCTGGAATCTGAGAGGAGCCACAAATTTCCTTCCACCCAGCGTTCCCCCAAGTCTCCCGATAAAATTGATACCTCACTTGTGTGGGTAGGCCTAGAGCCCGCGACAGGAAACGCCCCAAAGCGCAACGTGGACACATCCAAATTTTTGGAAGAAAACAGAGGTGTTTTTTGCGAAGTGCCTACCAGTAGATTTTGGCCTCTAGCTCAGCCGGCACCTAGGAAAACCTACCAAACCTGTGCATTTCTGAAAACTAGAGACCTAGGGGAATCCAAGATGGGGTGACTTGCGGGGCTCGGACCAGGTTTTGTTACCCAGAATCCTTTGCAAACCTCAAAATTTGGCTAAAAATACACATGTTACTCACATTTCTGTGGCAGAAAGTTCTGGAATCTGAGAGGAGCCACAAATTTCCTTCCACCCAGCGTTCCCCCAAGTCTCCCGATAAAATTGATACCTCACTTGTGTGGGTAGGCCTAGCGCCCGCGACAGGAAACACCCCAAAGCGCAACGTGGACACATCCAAGTTTTTGGAAGAAAACAGAGGTGTTTTTTGCGAAGTGCCTACCTGTAGATTTTGGCCTTTAGCTCAGCCAGCACCTAGGGAAACCTACCAAACCTGTGCATTTCTGAAAACTAGAGACCTAGGGGAATCTAAGGAGGGCTGACTTGCGGGGCTCGGACCAGGTTCTGTTACCCAGAATCCTTTGCAAACCTCAAAATGTGGCTAAAAAAACACATGTTCCTCACATTTCTGTGGCAGAAAGTTTTGGAATCTGAGAGGACCCACAAATTTCCTTCCACCCAGCGTTCCCCCAAGTCTCCCGATAAAAATGATACCTCACTTGTGTGGGTAGGCCCAGCGCCCGCGACAGGAAACGCCCCAAAGCGCAACGTGGACACATCCAAATTTTTGGAAGAAAACAGAGGTGTTTTTTGCGAAGTGCCTACCTGTAGATTTTGGCCTCTAGCTCAGCCGGCACCTAGGGAAACCTACCAAACCTGTGCATTTCTGAAAACTAGAGACCTAGGGGAATCCAAGATGGGGTGACTTGCGGGGCTCGGACCAGGTTCTGTTACCCAGAATCCTTTGCAAACCTCAAAATTTGGCTAAAAATACACATGTTACTCACATTTCTGTGGCAGAAAGTTCTGGAATCTGAGAGGAGCCACAAATTTCCTTCTACCCAGCGTTCCCCCAAGTCTCCCGATAAAAATGATACCTCACTTGTGTGGGTAGGCCTAGCGCCCGCGACAGGAAACGCCCCAAAGCGCAACGTGGACACATCCAAATTTTTGGAAGAAAACAGAGGTGTTTTTTGCGAAGTGCCTACCTGTAGATTTTGGCCTCTAGCTCAGCCGGCACCTAGGGAAACCTACCAAACCTGTGCATTTCTGAAAACTAGAGACCTAGGGGAATCCAAGATGGGGTGACTTGCGGGGCTCGGACCAGGTTCTGTTACCCAGAATCCTTTGCAAACCTCAAAATTTGGCTAAAAAAACACATGTTACTCACATTTCTGTGGCAGAAAGTTCTGGATTCTGAGAGGAGCCACAAATTTCCTTCCACCCAGCGTTCCCCCAAGTCTCCCGATAAAAATGATACCTCACTTGTGTGGGTAGGCCTAGCGCCCACGACAGGAAACGCCCCAAAGCGCAACGTGGACACATCCAAATTTTTGGAAGAAAACAGAGGTGTTTTTTGCGAAGTGCCTACCTGTAGATTTTGGCCTCTAGCTCAGCCGGCACCTAGGGAAAGCTACCAAACCTGTGCATTTCTGAAAACTAGAGACCTAGGGGAATCCAAGGAGGGGTGACTTGCGGGGCTCGGACCAGGTTCTGTTACCCAGAATCCTTTGCAAACCTCAAAATGTGGCTAAAAAAACACATGTTCCTCACATTTCTGTGGCAGAAAGTTCTGGAATCTGAGAGGAGCCACAAATTTCCTTCCACCCAGCGTTCCCCCAAGTCTCCCGATAAAAATGATACCTCACTTGTGTGGGTAGGCCTAGCGCCCGCGACAGGAAACGCCCCAAAGCGCAACGTGGACACATCCAAATTTTTGGAAGAAAACAGAGGTGTTTTTTGCGAAGTGCCTACCTGTAGATTTTGGCCTCTAGCTCAGCCGGCACCTAGGGAAACCTACCAAACCTGTGCATTTCTGAAAACTAGAGACCTAGGGGAATCCAAGATGGGGTGACTTGCGGGGCTCGGACCAGGTTCTGTTACCCAGAATCCTTTGCAAACCTCAAAATTTGGCTAAAAATACACATGTTACTCACATTTCTGTGGCAGAAAGTTCTGGAATCTGAGAGGAGCCACAAATTTCCTTCCACCCAGCGTTCCCCCAAGTCTCCCGATAAAAATGATACCTCACTTGTATGGGTAGGCCTAGCGCCCGCGACAGGAAACGCCCCAAAGCGCAACGTGGACACATCCAAATTTTTGGAAGAAAACAGAGGTGTTTTTTGCGAAGTGCCTACCTGTAGATTTTGGCCTCTAGCTCAGCCGGCACCTAGGGAAACCTACCAAACCTGTGCATTTCTGAAAACTAGAGACCTAGGGGAATCCAAGATGGGGTGACTTGCGGGGCTCGGACCAGGTTCTGTTACCCAGAATCCTTTGCAAACCTCAAAATTTGGCTAAAAATACACATGTTACTCACATTTCTGTGGCAGAAAGTTCTGGAATCTGAGAGGAGCCACAAATTTCCTTCCACCCAGCGTTCCCCCAAGTCTCCCGATAAAAATTATACCTCACTTGTGTGGGTAGGCAAAGCGCCTGCGACAGGAAACGCCCCAAAGCGCAATGTGGACACATCCAAATTTTGGGAAGAAAACAGAGGTGTTTTTTGCGAAGTGACTACCTGTAGATTTTGGCCTGTAGCTCAGCCGCCACCTAGGGAAACCTACCAAACCTGTTCATTTCTGAAAACTAGAGACCTAGAGGAATCCAAGATGGGGTGACTTGCGGGGCTCGGACCAGGTTCTGTTACCCAGAATCCTATGCAAACCTCAAAATGTGGCTAAAAAAACACATGTTCCTCACATTTCTGTGGCAGAAAGTTCTGGAATCTGAGAGGAGCGACAAATTTCCTTCTACCCAGCGTTCCCCCAAGTCTCCCGATAAAAATGATACCTCACTTGTGTGGGTAGGCCTAGCGCCCGCGTCAGGAAACGCCCCAAAGCGCAACGTGGACACATCCAAATTTTTGGAAGAAAACAGAGGTGTTTTTTGCGAAGTGCCTACCTGTAGATTTTGGCCTCTAGCTCAGCCGGCACCTAGGGAAACCTACCAAACCTGTGCATTTCTGAAAACTAGAGACCTAGGGGAATCCAAGATGGGGTGACTTGCGGGGCTCGGACCAGGTTCTGTTACCCAGAATCCTTTGCAAACCTCAAAATTTGGCTAAAAATACACATGTTACTCACATTTCTGTGGCAGAAAGTTCTGGA
The DNA here is from genome assembly GCF_031143425.1 of Pleurodeles waltl. Classification (NCBI taxonomy): domain Eukaryota; kingdom Metazoa; phylum Chordata; class Amphibia; order Caudata; family Salamandridae; genus Pleurodeles; species Pleurodeles waltl. The sequence continues at coordinate 722,672,767 of NC_090445.1, forward strand.
ATCTGAGAGGAGCCACAAATTTCCTTCCACCCAGCGTTCCCCCAAGTCTCCCGATATAAATGATACCTCACTTGTGTGGGTAGGCAAAGCGCCCGCGACAGGAAACGCCCCAAAGCGCAACGTGGACACATCCAAATTTTGGGAAGAAAACAGAGGTGTTTTTTGCGAAGTGACTACCTGTAGATTTTGGCCTGTAGCTCAGCCGCCACCTAGGGAAACCTACCAAACCTGTTCATTTCTGAAAACTAGAGACCTAGAGGAATCCAAGATGGGGTGACTTGTGGGGCTCGGACCAGGTTCTGTTACCCAGAATCCTTTGCAAACCTCAAAATTTAGCTAAAAAAACACATGTTACTCACATTTCTGTGGCAGAAAGTTCTGGAATCTGAGAGGAGCCACAAATTTCCTTCTACCCAGCGTTCCCCCAAGTCTCCCGATAAAAATGATACCTCACTTGTGTGGGTAGGCCTAGCGCCCGCGACAGGAAACGCCCCAAAGCGCAACGTGGACACATCCACATTTTTGGAAGAAAACAGAGGTGTTTTTTGCGAAGTGCCTACCTGTAGATTTTGGCCTCTAGCTCAGCCGGCACCTAGGGAAACCTACCAAACCTGTGCATTTCTGAAAACTAGAGACCTAGGGGAATCCAAGATGGGGTGACTTGCGGGGCTCGGACCAGGTTCTGTTACCCAGAATCCTTTGCAAACCTCAAAATTTGGCTAAAAATACACATGTTCCTCACATTTCTGTGGCAGAAAGTTCTGGAATCTGAGAGGAGCCACAAATTTCCTTCCACCCAGCGTTCCCCCAAGTCTCCAGATAAAAATGATACCTCACTTGTGTGGGTAGGCAAAGCGCCAGCGACAGGAAATGCCCCAAAGCGCAACGTGGAAACATTAAAATTTTTGGAAGAAAACAGAGGTGTTTTTTGCGAAGTGACTACCTGTAGATTTTGGCCTGTAGCTCAGCCACCACCTAGGGAAACCTACCAAACCTGTGCATTTCTGAAAACTAGAGACCTAGAGGAATCCAAGATGGGGTGACTTGCGGGGCTCGGACCAGGTTCTGTTACCCAGAATCGTTTGCAAACCTCAAAATTTGGCTAAAAAAACACATGTTACTCACATTTCTGTGGCAGAAAGTTCTGGATTCTGAGAGGAGCCACAAATTTCCTTCCACCCAGCGTTCCCCCAAGTCTCCCGATAAAAATGATACCTCACTTGTGTGGGTAGGCCTAGCGCCCGCGACAGGAAACACCCCAAAGCGCAACGTGGACACATCCAAATTTTTGGAAGAAAACAGAGGTGTTTTTTGCGAAGTGCCTACCTGTAGATTTTGGCCTTTAGCTCAGCCAGCACCTAGTGAAACCTACCAAACCTGTGCATTTCTGAAAACTAGAGACCTAGGGGAATCTAAGGAGGGGTGACTTGCGGGGCTCGGACCAGGTTCTGTTACCCAGAATCCTTTGCAAACCTCAAAATGTGGTTAAAAAAACACATGTTCCTCACATTTCTGTGGCAGAAAGTTCTGGAATCTGAGAGGAGCCACAAATTTCCTTCCACCCAGCGTTCCCCCAAGTCTCCCGATAAAATTGATACCTCACTTGTGTGGGTAGGCCTAGAGCCCGCGACAGGAAACGCCCCAAAGCGCAACGTGGACACATCCAAATTTTTGGAAGAAAACAGAGGTGTTTTTTGCGAAGTGCCTACCTGTAGATTTTGGCCTCTAGCTCAGCCGGCACCTAGGAAAACCTACCAAACCTGTGCATTTCTGAAAACTAGAGACCTAGGGGAATCCAAGATGGGGTGACTTGCGGGGCTCGGACCAGGTTTTGTTACCCAGAATCCTTTGCAAACCTCAAAATTTGGCTAAAAATACACATGTTACTCACATTTCTGTGGCAGAAAGTTCTGGAATCTGAGAGGAGCCACAAATTTCCTTCCACCCAGCGTTCCCCCAAGTCTCCCGATAAAATTGATACCTCACTTGTGTGGGTAGGCCTAGCGCCCGCGACAGGAAACACCCCAAAGCGCAACGTGGACACATCCAAGTTTTTGGAAGAAAACAGAGGTGTTTTTTGCGAAGTGCCTACCTGTAGATTTTGGCCTTTAGCTCAGCCAGCACCTAGGGAAACTTACCAAACCTGTGCATTTCTGAAAACTAGAGACCTAGGGGAATCTAAGGAGGGCTGACTTGCGGGGCTCGGACCAGGTTCTGTTACCCAGAATCCTTTGCAAACCTCAAAATGTGGCTAAAAAAACACATGTTCCTCACATTTCTGTGGCAGAAAGTTTTGGAATCTGAGAGGACCCACAAATTTCCTTCCACCCAGCGTTCCCCCAAGTCTCCCGATAAAAATGATACCTCACTTGTGTGGGTAGGCCCAGCGCCCGCGACAGGAAACGCCCCAAAGCGCAACGTGGACACATCCAAATTTTTGGAAGAAAACAGAGGTGTTTTTTGCGAAGTGCCTACCTGTAGATTTTGGCCTCTAGCTCAGCCGGCACCTAGGGAAACCTACCAAACCTGTGCATTTCTGAAAACTAGAGACCTAGGGGAATCCAAGATGGGGTGACTTGCGGGGCTCGGACCAGGTTCTGTTACCCAGAATCCTTTGCAAACCTCAAAATTTGGCTAAAAATACACATGTTACTCACATTTCTGTGGCAGAAAGTTCTGGAATCTGAGAGGAGCCACAAATTTCCTTCTACCCAGCGTTCCCCCAAGTCTCCCGATAAAAATGATACCTCACTTGTGTGGGTAGGCCTAGCGCCCGCGACAGGAAACGCCCCAAAGCGCAACGTGGACACATCCAAATTTTTGGAAGAAAACAGAGGTGTTTTTTGCGAAGTGCCTACCTGTAGATTTTGGCCTCTAGCTCAGCCGGCACCTAGGGAAACCTACCAAACCTGTGCATTTCTGAAAACTAGAGACCTAGGGGAATCCAAGATGGGGTGACTTGCGGGGCTCGGACCAGGTTCTGTTACCCAGAATCCTTTGCAAACCTCAAAATTTGGCTAAAAAAACACATGTTACTCACATTTCTGTGGCAGAAAGTTCTGGATTCTGAGAGGAGCCACAAATTTCCTTCCACCCAGCGTTCCCCCAAGTCTCCCGATAAAAATGATACCTCACTTGTGTGGGTAGGCCTAGCGCCCACGACAGGAAACGCCCCAAAGCGCAACGTGGACACATCCAAATTTTTGGAAGAAAACAGAGGTGTTTTTTGCGAAGTGCCTACCTGTAGATTTTGGCCTCTAGCTCAGCCGGCACCTAGGGAAAGCTACCAAACCTGTGCATTTCTGAAAACTAGAGACCTAGGGGAATCCAAGATGGGGTGACTTGCGGGGCTCGGACCAGGTTTTGTTACCCAGAATCCTTTGCAAACCTCAAAATTTGGCTAAAAATACACATGTTACTCACATTTCTGTGGCAGAAAGTTCTGGAATCTGAGAGGAGCCACAAATTTCCTTCCACCCAGCGTTCCCCCAAGTCTTCTGATAAAAATGATACCTCACTTGTGTGGGTAGGCCTAGCGCCCGCGACAGGAAACGCCCCAAAGCGCAACGTGGACACATCCAAATTTTTGGAAGAAAACAGAGGTGTTTTTTGCGAAGTGCCTACCTGTAGATTTTGGCCTCTAGCTCAGCCGGCACCTAGGGAAACCTACCAAACCTGTGCATTTCTGAAAACTAGAGACCTAGGGGAATCCAAGATGGGGTGACTTGCGGGGCTCGGACCAGGTTCTGTTACCCAGAATCCTTTGCAAACCTCAAAATTTGGCTAAAAATACACATGTTACTCACATTTCTGTGGCAGAAAGTTCTGGAATCTGAGAGGAGCCACAAATTTCCTTCCACCCAGCGTTCCCCCAAGTCTCCCGATAAAAATGATACCTCACTTGTATGGGTAGGCCTAGCGCCCGCGAAAGTAAACGCCCCAAAGCGCAACGTGGACACATCCAAATTTTTGGAAGAAAACAGAGGTGTTTTTTGCGAAGTGCCTACCTGTAGATTTTGGCATCTAGCTCAGCCGGCACCTAGGGAAACCTACCAAACCTGTGCATTTCTTTAAACTAGAGACCTAGGGGAATCCAAGATGGGGTGACTTGCGGGCTCGGACCAGGTTCTGTTACCCAGAATCCTTTGCAAACCTCAAAATTTGGCTAAAAATACACATGTTACTCACATTTCTGTGGCAGAAAGTTCTGGAATCTGAGAGGAGCCACAAATTTCCTTCCACCCAGCGTTCCCCCAAGTCTCCCGATAAAAATGATACCTCACTTGTGTGGGTAGGCCTAGCGCCCGCGACAGGAAACACCCCAAAGCGCAACGTGGACAAATCCAAATTTTTGGAAGAAAACAGAGGTGTTTTTTGCGAAGTGCCTACCTGTAGATTTTGGCCTTTAGCTCAGCCAGCACCTAGGGAAACCTACCAAACCTGTTCATTTCTGAAAACTAGAGACCTAGAGGAATCCAAGATGGGGTGACTTGCGGGGCTCGGACCAGGTTCTGTTACCCAGAATCCTATGCAAACCTCAAAATGTGGCTAAAAAAACACATGTTCCTCACATTTCTGTGGCAGAAAGTTCTGGAATCTGAGAGGAGCGACAAATTTCCTTCTACCCAGCGTTCCCCCAAGTCTCCCGATAAAAATGATACCTCACTTGTGTGGGTAGGCCTAGCGCCCGCGTCAGGAAACGCCCCAAAGCGCAACGTGGACACATCCAAATTTTTGGAAGAAAACAGAGGTGTTTTTTGCGAAGTGCCTACCTGTAGATTTTGGCCTCTAGCTCAGCCGGCACCTAGGGAAACCTACCAAACCTGTGCATTTCTGAAAACTAGAGACCTAGGGGAATCCAAGATGGGGTGACTTGCGGGGCTCGGACCAGGTTCTGTTACCCAGAATCCTTTGCAAACCTCAAAATTTGGCTAAAAATACACATGTTACTCACATTTCTGTGGCAGAAAGTTCTGGAATCTGAGAGGAGCCACAAATTTCCTTCCACCCAGCGTTCCCCCAAGTCTCCCGATATAAATGATACCTCACTTGTGTGGGTAGGCAAAGCGCCCGCGACAGGAAACGCCCCAAAGCGCAACGTGGACACATCCAAATTTTGGGAAGAAAACAGAGGTGTTTTTTGCGAAGTGACTACCTGTAGATTTTGGCCTGTAGCTCAGCCGCCACCTAGGGAAACCTACCAAACCTGTTCATTTCTGAAAACTAGAGACCTAGAGGAATCCAAGATGGGGTGACTTGTGGGGCTCGGACCAGGTTCTGTTACCCAGAATCCTTTGCAAACCTCAAAATTTAGCTAAAAAAACACATGTTACTCACATTTCTGTGGCAGAAAGTTCTGGAATCTGAGAGGAGCCACAAATTTCCTTCTACCCAGCGTTCCCCCAAGTCTCCCGATAAAAATGATACCTCACTTGTGTGGGTAGGCCTAGCGCCCGCGACAGGAAACGCCCCAAAGCGCAACGTGGACACATCCACATTTTTGGAAGAAAACAGAGGTGTTTTTTGCGAAGTGCCTACCTGTAGATTTTGGCCTCTAGCTCAGCCGGCACCTAGGGAAACCTACCAAACCTGTGCATTTCTGAAAACTAGAGACCTAGGGGAATCCAAGATGGGGTGACTTGCGGGGCTCGGACCAGGTTCTGTTACCCAGAATCCTTTGCAAACCTCAAAATTTGGCTAAAAATACACATGTTCCTCACATTTCTGTGGCAGAAAGTTCTGGAATCTGAGAGGAGCCACAAATTTCCTTCCACCCAGCGTTCCCCCAAGTCTCCAGATAAAAATGATACCTCACTTGTGTGGGTAGGCAAAGCGCCAGCGACAGGAAATGCCCCAAAGCGCAACGTGGAAACATTAAAATTTTTGGAAGAAAACAGAGGTGTTTTTTGCGAAGTGACTACCTGTAGATTTTGGCCTGTAGCTCAGCCACCACCTAGGGAAACCTACCAAACCTGTGCATTTCTGAAAACTAGAGACCTAGAGGAATCCAAGATGGGGTGACTTGCGGGGCTCGGACCAGGTTCTGTTACCCAGAATCGTTTGCAAACCTCAAAATTTGGCTAAAAAAACACATGTTACTCACATTTCTGTGGCAGAAAGTTCTGGATTCTGAGAGGAGCCACAAATTTCCTTCCACCCAGCGTTCCCCCAAGTCTCCCGATAAAAATGATACCTCACTTGTGTGGGTAGGCCTAGCGCCCGCGACAGGAAACACCCCAAAGCGCAACGTGGACACATCCAAATTTTTGGAAGAAAACAGAGGTGTTTTTTGCGAAGTGCCTACCTGTAGATTTTGGCCTTTAGCTCAGCCAGCACCTAGTGAAACCTACCAAACCTGTGCATTTCTGAAAACTAGAGACCTAGGGGAATCTAAGGAGGGGTGACTTGCGGGGCTCGGACCAGGTTCTGTTACCCAGAATCCTTTGCAAACCTCAAAATGTGGTTAAAAAAACACATGTTCCTCACATTTCTGTGGCAGAAAGTTCTGGAATCTGAGAGGAGCCACAAATTTCCTTCCACCCAGCGTTCCCCCAAGTCTCCCGATAAAATTGATACCTCACTTGTGTGGGTAGGCCTAGAGCCCGCGACAGGAAACGCCCCAAAGCGCAACGTGGACACATCCAAATTTTTGGAAGAAAACAGAGGTGTTTTTTGCGAAGTGCCTACCTGTAGATTTTGGCCTCTAGCTCAGCCGGCACCTAGGAAAACCTACCAAACCTGTGCATTTCTGAAAACTAGAGACCTAGGGGAATCCAAGATGGGGTGACTTGCGGGGCTCGGACCAGGTTTTGTTACCCAGAATCCTTTGCAAACCTCAAAATTTGGCTAAAAATACACATGTTACTCACATTTCTGTGGCAGAAAGTTCTGGAATCTGAGAGGAGCCACAAATTTCCTTCCACCCAGCGTTCCCCCAAGTCTCCCGATAAAATTGATACCTCACTTGTGTGGGTAGGCCTAGCGCCCGCGACAGGAAACACCCCAAAGCGCAACGTGGACACATCCAAGTTTTTGGAAGAAAACAGAGGTGTTTTTTGCGAAGTGCCTACCTGTAGATTTTGGCCTTTAGCTCAGCCAGCACCTAGGGAAACCTACCAAACCTGTGCATTTCTGAAAACTAGAGACCTAGGGGAATCTAAGGAGGGCTGACTTGCGGGGCTCGGACCAGGTTCTGTTACCCAGAATCCTTTGCAAACCTCAAAATGTGGCTAAAAAAACACATGTTCCTCACATTTCTGTGGCAGAAAGTTTTGGAATCTGAGAGGACCCACAAATTTCCTTCCACCCAGCGTTCCCCCAAGTCTCCCGATAAAAATGATACCTCACTTGTGTGGGTAGGCCCAGCGCCCGCGACAGGAAACGCCCCAAAGCGCAACGTGGACACATCCAAATTTTTGGAAGAAAACAGAGGTGTTTTTTGCGAAGTGCCTACCTGTAGATTTTGGCCTCTAGCTCAGCCGGCACCTAGGGAAACCTACCAAACCTGTGCATTTCTGAAAACTAGAGACCTAGGGGAATCCAAGATGGGGTGACTTGCGGGGCTCGGACCAGGTTCTGTTACCCAGAATCCTTTGCAAACCTCAAAATTTGGCTAAAAATACACATGTTACTCACATTTCTGTGGCAGAAAGTTCTGGAATCTGAGAGGAGCCACAAATTTCCTTCTACCCAGCGTTCCCCCAAGTCTCCCGATAAAAATGATACCTCACTTGTGTGGGTAGGCCTAGCGCCCGCGACAGGAAACGCCCCAAAGCGCAACGTGGACACATCCAAATTTTTGGAAGAAAACAGAGGTGTTTTTTGCGAAGTGCCTACCTGTAGATTTTGGCCTCTAGCTCAGCCGGCACCTAGGGAAACCTACCAAACCTGTGCATTTCTGAAAACTAGAGACCTAGGGGAATCCAAGATGGGGTGACTTGCGGGGCTCGGACCAGGTTCTGTTACCCAGAATCCTTTGCAAACCTCAAAATTTGGCTAAAAAAACACATGTTACTCACATTTCTGTGGCAGAAAGTTCTGGATTCTGAGAGGAGCCACAAATTTCCTTCCACCCAGCGTTCCCCCAAGTCTCCCGATAAAAATGATACCTCACTTGTGTGGGTAGGCCTAGCGCCCACGACAGGAAACGCCCCAAAGCGCAACGTGGACACATCCAAATTTTTGGAAGAAAACAGAGGTGTTTTTTGCGAAGTGCCTACCTGTAGATTTTGGCCTCTAGCTCAGCCGGCACCTAGGGAAAGCTACCAAACCTGTGCATTTCTGAAAACTAGAGACCTAGGGGAATCCAAGATGGGGTGACTTGCGGGGCTCGGACCAGGTTTTGTTACCCAGAATCCTTTGCAAACCTCAAAATTTGGCTAAAAATACACATGTTACTCACATTTCTGTGGCAGAAAGTTCTGGAATCTGAGAGGAGCCACAAATTTCCTTCCACCCAGCGTTCCCCCAAGTCTTCTGATAAAAATGATACCTCACTTGTGTGGGTAGGCCTAGCGCCCGCGACAGGAAACGCCCCAAAGCGCAACGTGGACACATCCAAATTTTTGGAAGAAAACAGAGGTGTTTTTTGCGAAGTGCCTACCTGTAGATTTTGGCCTCTAGCTCAGCCGGCACCTAGGGAAACCTACCAAACCTGTGCATTTCTGAAAACTAGAGACCTAGGGGAATCCAAGATGGGGTGACTTGCGGGGCTCGGACCAGGTTCTGTTACCCAGAATCCTTTGCAAACCTCAAAATTTGGCTAAAAATACACATGTTACTCACATTTCTGTGGCAGAAAGTTCTGGAATCTGAGAGGAGCCACAAATTTCCTTCCACCCAGCGTTCCCCCAAGTCTCCCGATAAAAATGATACCTCACTTGTATGGGTAGGCCTAGCGCCCGCGAAAGTAAACGCCCCAAAGCGCAACGTGGACACATCCAAATTTTTGGAAGAAAACAGAGGTGTTTTTTGCGAAGTGCCTACCTGTAGATTTTGGCATCTAGCTCAGCCGGCACCTAGGGAAACCTACCAAACCTGTGCATTTCTTTAAACTAGAGACCTAGGGGAATCCAAGATGGGGTGACTTGCGGGCTCGGACCAGGTTCTGTTACCCAGAATCCTTTGCAAACCTCAAAATTTGGCTAAAAATACACATGTTACTCACATTTCTGTGGCAGAAAGTTCTGGAATCTGAGAGGAGCCACAAATTTCCTTCCACCCAGCGTTCCCCCAAGTCTCCCGATAAAAATGATACCTCACTTGTGTGGGTAGGCCTAGCGCCCGCGACAGGAAACACCCCAAAGCGCAACGTGGACAAATCCAAATTTTTGGAAGAAAACAGAGGTGTTTTTTGCGAAGTGCCTACCTGTAGATTTTGGCCTTTAGCTCAGCCAGCACCTAGGGAAACCTACCAAACCTGTACATTTCTGAAAACTAGAGACCTAGGGGAATCCAAGGAGGGGTGACTTGCGGGGCTCGGACCAGGTTCTGTTACCCAGAATCCTTTGCAAACCTCAAAATGTGGCTAAAAAAACACATGTTCCTCACATTTCTGTGGCAGAAAGTTCTGGAATCTGAGAGGAGCCACAAATTTCCTTCCACCCAGCGTTCCCCCAAGTCTCCCGATAAAAATGATACCTCACTTGTGTGGGTAGGCCTAGCGCCCGCGACAGGAAACGCCCCAAAGCGCAACGTGGACACATCCAAATTTTTGGAAGAAAACAGAGGTGTTTTTTGCGAAGTGCCTACCTGTAGATTTTGGCCTCTAGCTCAGCCGGCACCTAGGGAAACCTACCAAACCTGTGCATTTCTGAAAACTAGAGACCTAGGGGAATCCAAGATGGGGTGACTTGCGGGGCTCGGACCAGGTTCTGTTACCCAGAATCCTTTGCAAACCTCAAAATTTGGCTAAAAATACACATGTTACTCACATTTCTGTGGCAGAAAGTTCTGGAATCTGAGAGGAGCCACAAATTTCCTTCCACCCAGCGTTCCCCCAAGTCTCCCGATAAAAATGATACCTCACTTGTATGGGTAGGCCTAGCGCCCGCGACAGGAAACGCCCCAAAGCGCAACGTGGACACATCCAAATTTTTGGAAGAAAACAGAGGTGTTTTTTGCGAAGTGCCTACCTGTAGATTTTGGCCTCTAGCTCAGCCGGCACCTAGGGAAACCTACCAAACCTGTGCATTTCTGAAAACTAGAGACCTAGGGGAATCCAAGATGGGGTGACTTGCGGGCTCGGACCAGGTTCTGTTACCCAGAATCCTTTGCAAACCTCAAAATTTGGCTAAAAATACACATGTTACTCACATTTCTGTGGCAGAAAGTTCTGGAATCTGAGAGGAGCCACAAATTTCCTTCCACCCAGCGTTCCCCCAAGTCTCCCGATAAAATTGATACCTCACTTGTGTGGGTAGGCCTAGAGCCCGCAACAGGAAACGCCCCAAAGCGGAACGTGGACACATCCACATTTTTGGAAGAAAACAGAGGTGTTTTTTGCGAAGTGCCTACCTGTAGATTTTGGCCTCTAGCTCAGCCGGCACCTAGGAAAACCTACCAAACCTGTGCATTTCTGAAAACTAGAGACCTAGGGGAATCCAAGATGGGGTGACTTGCGGGGCTCGGACCAGGTTTTGTTACCCAGAATCCTTTGCAAACCTCAAAATTTGGCTAAAAATACACGTTACTCACATTTCTGTGGCAGAAAGTTCTGGAATCTGAGAGGAGCCACAAATTTCCTTCCACCCAGCGTTCCCCCAAGTCTCCCGATAAAATTGATACCTCACTTGTGTGGGTAGGCCTAGCGCCCGCGACAGGAAACACCCCAAAGCGCAACGTGGACACATCCAAGTTTTTGGAAGAAAACAGAGGTGTTTTTTGCGAAGTGCCTACCTGTAGATTTTGGCCTTTAGCTCAGCCAGCACCTAGGGAAACCTACCAAACCTGTGCATTTCTGAAAACTAGAGACCTAGGGGAATCTAAGGAGGGGTGACTTGCGGGGCTCGGACCAGGTTCTGTTACCCAGAATCCTTTGCAAACCTCAAAATGTGGCTAAAAAAACACATGTTCCTCACATTTCTGTGGCAGAAAGTTTTGGAATCTGAGAGGAGCCACAAATTTCCTTCCACCCAGTGTTCCCCCAAGTCTCCCGATAAAAATGATACCTCACTTGTGTGGGTAGGCCTAGCGCCCGCGACAGGAAACGCCCCAAAGCGCAACGTGGACACATCCAAATTTTTGGAAGAAAACAGAGGTGTTTTTTGCGAAGTGCCTACCTGTAGATTTTGGCCTCTAGCTCAGCCGGCACCTAGGGAAACCTACCAAACCTGTGCATTTCTGAAAACTAGAGACCTAGGGGAATCCAAGATGGGGTGACTTGCGGGGCTCGGACCAGGTTCTGTTACCCAGAATCCTTTGCAAACCTCAAAATTTGGCTAAAAATACACATGTTACTCACATTTCTGTGGCAGAAAGTTCTGGAATCTGAGAGGAGCCACAAATTTCCTTCTACCCAGCGTTCCCCCAAGTCTCCCGATAAAAATGATACCTCACTTGTGTGGGTAGGCCTAGCGCCCGCGACAGGAAACGCCCCAAAGTGCAACGTGGACACATCCAAATTTTTGGAAGAAAACAGAGGTGTTTTTTGCGAAGTGCCTACCTGTAGATTTTGGCCTCTAGCTCAGCCGGCACCTAGGGAAACCTACCAAACCTGTGCATTTCTGCAAACTAGAGACCTAGGGGAATCCAAGATGGGGTGACTTGCGGGGCTCGGACCAGGTTCTGTTACCCAGAATCCTTTGCAAACCTCAAAATTTGGCTAAAAAAACACATGTTACTCACATTTCTGTGGCAGAAAGTTCTGGATTCTGAGAGGAGCCACAAATTTCCTTCCACCCAGCGTTCCCCCAAGTCTCCCGATAAAAATGATACCTCACTTGTGTGGGTAGGCCTAGCGCCCGCGACAGGAAACGCCCCAAAGCGCAATGTGGACACATCCAAATTTTTGGAAGAAAACAGAGGTGTTTTTTGCGAAGTGCCTACCTGTAGATTTTGGCCTCTAGCTCAGCCGGCACCTAGGGAAACCTACCAAACCTGTGCATTTCTGAAAACTAGAGACCTAGGGGAATCCAAGATGGGGTGACTTGCGGGGCTCGGACCAGGTTTTGTTACCCAGAATCCTTTGCAAACCTCAAAATTTGGCTAAAAATACACATGTTACTCACATTTCTGTGGCAGAAAGTTCTGGAATCTGAGAGGAGCCACACATTTCCTTCCACCCAGCGTTCCCCCAAGTCTTCTGATAAAAATGATACCTCACTTGTGTGGGTAGGCCTAGCGCCCGCGACAGGAAACGCCCCAAAGCGCAACGTGGACACATCCAAATTTTTGGAAGAAAACAGAGGTGTTTTTTGCGAAGTACCTACCTGTAGATTTTGGCCTCTAGCTCAGCCGGCACCTAGGGAAACCTACCAAACCTGTGCATTTCTGAAAACTAGAGACCTAGGGGAATCCAAGATGGGGTGACTTGCGGGGCTCGGACCAGGTTCTGTTACCCAGAATCCCTTGCAAACCTCAAAATTTGGCTAAAAATACACATGTTACTCACATTTCTGTGGCAGAAAGTTCTGGAATCTGAGAGGAGCCACAAATTTCCTTCCACCCAGCGTTCCCCCAAGTCTCCCGATAAAAATGATACCTCACTTGTATGGGTAGGCCTAGCGCCCGCGAAAGTAAACGCCCCAAAGCGCAACGTGGACACATCCAAATTTTTGGAAGAAAACAGAGGTGTTTTTTGCGAAGTGCCTACCTGTAGATTTTGGCATCTAGCTCAGCCGGCACCTAGGGAAACCTACCAAACCTGTGCATTTCTTTAAACTAGAGACCTAGGGGAATCCAAGATGGGGTGACTTGCGGGCTCGGACCAGGTTCTGTTACCCAGAATCCTTTGCAAACCTCAAAATTTGGCTAAAAATACACATGTTACTCACATTTCTGTGGCAGAAAGTTCTGGAATCTGAGAGGAGCCACAAATTTCCTTCCACCCAGCGTTCCCCCAAGTCTCCCGATAAAATTGATACCTCACTTGTGTGGGTAGGCCTAGCGCCCGCGACAGGAAACACCCCAAAGCGCAACGTGGACACATCCAAGTTTTTGGAAGAAAACAGAGGTGTTTTTTGCGAAGTGCCTACCTGTAGATTTTGGCCTTTAGCTCAGCCAGCACCTAGGGAAACCTACCAAACCTGTGCATTTCTGAAAACTAGAGACCTAGGGGAATCTAAGGAGGGGTGACTTGCGGGGCTCGGACCAGGTTCTGTTACCCAGAATCCTTTGCAAACCTCAAAATGTGGCTAAAAAAACACATGTTCCTCACATTTCTGTGGCAGAAAGTTTTGGAATCTGAGAGGAGCCACAAATTTCCTTCCACCCAGCGTTCCCCCAAGTCTCCCGATAAAAATGATACCTCACTTGTGTGGGTAGGCCTAGCACCCGCGACAGGAAACGCCCCAAAGCGCAACGTGGACACATCCAAATTTTTGGAAGAAAACAGAGGTGTTTTTTGCGAAGTGCCTACCTGTAGATTTTGGCCTCTAGCTCAGCCGGCACCTAGGGAAACCTACCAAACCTGTGCATTTCTGAAAACTAGAGACCTAGGGGAATCCAAGATGGGGTGACTTGCGGGGCTCGGACCAGGTTCTGTTACCCAGAATCCTTTGCAAACCTCAAAATTTGGCTAAAAAAACACATGTTACTCACATTTCTGTGGCAGAAAGTTCTGGATTCTGAGAGGAGCCACAAATTTCCTTCCACCCAGCGTTCCCCCAAGTCTTCCGATAAAAATGATACCTCACTTGTGTGGGTAGGCCTAGCGCCCGCGACAGGAAACGCCCCAAAGCGCATCGTGGACACATCCAAATTTTTGGAAGAAAACAGAGGTGTTTTTTGCGAAGTGCCTACCTGTAGATTTTGGCCTCTAGCTCAGCCGGCACCTAGGGAAACCTACCAAACCTGTGCATTTCTGAAAACTAGAGACCTAGGGGAATCCAAGATGGGGTGACTTGCGGGGCTCGGACCAGGTTTTGTTACCCAGAATCCTTTGCAAACCTCAAAATTTGGCTAAAAATACACATGTTACTCACATTTCTGTGGCAGAAAGTTCTGGAATCTGAGAGGAGCCACAAATTTCCTTCTACCCAGCGTTCCCCCAAGTCTTCTGATAAAAATGATACCTCACTTGTGTGGGTAGGCCTAGCGCCCGCGACAGGAAACGCCCCAAAGCGCAACGTGGACACATCCAAATTTTTGGAAGAAAACAGAGGTGTTTTTTGCGAAGTGCCTACCTGTAGATTTTGGCCTCTAGCTCAGCCGGCACCTAGGGAAACCTACCAAACCTGTGCATTTCTGAAAACTAGAGACCTAGGGGAATCCAAGATGGGGTGACTTGCGGGGCTCGGACCAGGTTCTGTTACCCAGAATCCTTTGCAAACCTCAAAATTTGGCTAGAAATACACATGTTACTCACATTTCTGTGGCAGAAAGTTCTGGAATCTGAGAGGAGCCACAAATTTCCTTCCACCCAGCGTTCCCCCAAGTCTCCCGATAAAAATGATACCTCACTTGTATGGGTAGGCCTAGCGCCCGCGAAAGTAAACGCCCCAAAGCGCAACGTGGACACATCCAAATTTTTGGAAGAAAACAGAGGTGTTTTTTGCGAAGTGCCTACCTGTAGATTTTGGCCTTTAGCTCAGCCAGCACCTAGGGAAACCTACCAAACCTGTGCATTTCTGAAAACTAGAGACCTAGGGGAATCCAAGGAGGGGTGACTTGCGGGGCTCGGACCAGGTTCTGTTACCCAGAATCCTTTGCAAACCTCAAAATGTGGCTAAAAAAACACATGTTCCTCACATTTCTGTGGCAGAAAGTTCTGGAATCTGAGAGGAGCCACAAATTTCCTTCCACCCAGCGTTCCCCCAAGTCTCCCGATAAAAATGATACCTCACTTGTGTGGGTAGGCCTTGCGCCCGCGACAGGAAACGCCCCAAAGCGCAACGTGGACACATCCAAATTTTTGGAAGAAAACAGAGGTGTTTTTTGCGAAGTGCCTACCTGTAGATTTTGGCCTCTAGCTCAGCCGGCACCTAGGGAAACCTACCAAACCTGTGCATTTCTGAAAACTAGAGACCTAGGGGAATCCAAGATGGGGTGACTTGCGGGGCTCGGACCAGGTTCTGTTACCCAGAATCCTTTGCAAACCTCAAAATTTGGCTAAAAATACACATGTTACTCACATTTCTGTGGCAGAAAGTTCTGGAATCTGAGAGGAGCCACAAATTTCCTTCCACCCAGCGTTCCCCCAAGTCTCCCGATAAAAATGATACCTCACTTGTATGGGTAGGCCTAGCGCCCGTGACAGGAAACGCCCCAAAGCGCAACGTGGACACATCCAAATTTTTGGAAGAAAACAGAGGTGTTTTTTGCGAAGTGCCTACCTGTAGATTTTGGCCTCTAGCTCAGCCGGCACCTAGGGAAACCTACCAAACCTGTGCATTTCTGAAAACTAGAGACCTAGGGGAATCCAAGATGGGGTGACTTGCGGGGCTCGGACCAGGTTCTGTTACCCAGAATCCTATGCAAACCTCAAAATTTGGCTAAAAATACACATGTTACTCACATTTCTGTGGCAGAAAGTTCTGGAATCTGAGAGGAGCCACAAATTTCCTTCCACCCAGCGTTCCCCAAAGTCTCCCGATAAAAATGATACCTCACTTGTGTGGGTAGGCAAAGCGCCTGCGACAGGAAACGCCCCAAAGCGCAACGTGGACACATCCAAATTTTGGGAAGAAAACAGAGGTGTTTTTTGCGAAGTGACTACCTGTAGATTTTGGCCTGTAGCTCAGCCGCCACCTAGGGAAACCTACCAAACCTGTTCATTTCTGAAAACTAGAGACCTAGAGGAATCCAAGATGGGGTGACTTGCGGGGCTCGGACCAGGTTCTGTTACCCAGAATCCTATGCAAACCTCAAAATGTGGCTAAAAAAACACATGTTCCTCACATTTCTGTGGCAGAAAGTTCTGGAATCTGAGAGGAGCCACAAATTTCCTTCTACCCAGCGTTCCCCCAAGTCTCCCGATAAAAATGATACCTCACTTGTGTGGGTAGGCCTAGCGCCCGCGACAGGAAACGCCCCAAAGCGCAACGTGGACACATCCAAATTTTTGGAAGAAAACAGAGGTGTTTTTTGCGAAGTGCCTACCTGTAGATTTTGGCCTCTAGCTCAGCCGGCACCTAGGGAAACCTACCAAACCTGTGCATTTCTGAAAACTAGAGACCTAGGGGAATCCAATATGGGGTGACTTGCGGGGCTCGGACCAGGTTCTGTTACCCAGAATCCTTTGCAAACCTCAAAATTTGGCTAAAAATACACATGTTACTCACATTTCTGTGGCAGAAAGTTCTGGAATCTGAGGGGAGCCACAAATTTCCTTCCACCCAGCGTTCCCCCAAGTCTCCCGATAAAAATGATACCTCACTTGTGTGGGTAGGCAAAGCGCCAGCGACAGGAAATGCCCCAAAGTGCAACGTTGAAACATTAAAATTTTTGGAAGAAAACAGAGGTGTTTTTTGCGAAGTGACTACCTGTAGATTTTGGCCTGTAGCTCAGCCGCCACCTAGGGAAACCTACCAAACCTGTGCATTTCTGAAAACTAGAGACCTAGAGGAATCCAAGATGGGGTGACTTGCGGAGCTCGGACCAGGTTCTGTTACCCAGAATCCTTTGCAAACCTCAAAATTTGGCTAAAAAAACACATGTTACTCACATTTCTGTGGCAGAAAGTTCTGGAATCTGAGAGGAGCCACAAATTTCCTTCCACCCAGCGTTCCCCCAAGTCTCCCGATAAAAATCATACCTCACTTGTGTGGGTAGGCCTAGCGCCCGCGACAGGAAACACCCCAAAGCGCAACGTGGACACATCCAAATTTTTGGAAGAAAACAGAGGTGTTTTTTGCGAAGTGCCTACCTGTAGATTTTGGCCTTTAGCTCAGCCACCACCTAGGGAAACCTACCAAACCTGTGCATTTCTGAAAACTAGAGTCCTAGGGGAATCTAAGGAGGGGTGACTTGCGGGGCTCGGACCAGGTTCTGTTACCCAGAATCCTTTGCAAACCTCAAAATGTGGCTAAAAAAACACATGTTCCTCACATTTCTGTGGCAGAAAGTTCTGGAATCTGAGAGGAGCCACAAATTTCCTTCCACCCAGCGTTCCCCCAAGTCTCCCGATAAAATTGATACCTCACTTGTGTGGGTAGGCCTAGAGCCCGCGACAGGAAACGCCCCAAAGCGCAACGTGGACACATCCAAATTTTTGGAAGAAAACAGAGGTGTTTTTTGCGAAGTGCCTACCTGTAGATTTTGGCCTCTAGCTCAGCCGGCACCTGGGGAAACCTACCAAACCTGTGCATTTCTGAAAACTAGAGACCTAGGGGAATCTAAGGAGGGGTGACTTGCGGGGCTCGGACCAGGTTCTGTTACCCAGAATCCTTTGCAAACCTCAAAATGTGGCTAAAAATACACATGTTCCTCACATTTCTGTGGCAGAAAGTTTTGGAATCTGAGAGGAGCCACAAATTTCCTTCCACCCAGCGTTCCCCCAAGTCTCCCGATAAAAATGATACCTCACTTGTGTGGGTAGGCCCAGCGCCCGCGACAGGAAACGCCCCAAAGCGCAACGTGGACACATCCAAATTTTTGGAAGAAAACAGAGGTGTTTTTTGCGAAGTGCCTACCTGTAGATTTTGGCCTCTAGCTCAGCCGGCACCTAGGGAAACCTACCAAACCTGTGCATTTCTGAAAACTAGAGACCTAGGGGAATCCAAGATGGGGTGACTTGCGGGGCTCGGACCAGGTTCTGTTACCCAGAATCCTTTGCAAACCTCAAAATTTGGCTAAAAATACACATGTTACTCACATTTCTGTGGCAGAAAGTTCTGGAATCTGAGAGGAGCCACAAATTTCCTTCTACCCAGCGTTCCCCCAAGTCTCCCGATAAAAATGATACCTCACTTGTGTGGGTAGGCCTAGCGCCCGCGACAGGAAACGCCCCAAAGCGCAACGTGGACACATCCAAATTTTTGGAAGAAAACAGAGGTGTTTTTTGCGAAGTGCCTACCTGTAGATTTTGGCCTCTAGCTCAGCCGGCACCTAGGGAAACCTACCAAACCTGTGCATTTCTGAAAACTAGAGACCTAGGGGAATCCAAGATGGGGTGACTTGCGGGGCTCGGACCAGGTTCTGTTACCCAGAATCCTTTGCAAACCTCAAAATTTGGCTAAAAAAACACATGTTACTCACATTTCTGTGGCAGAAAGTTCTGGATTCTGAGAGGAGCCACAAATTTCCTTCCACCCAGCGTTCCCCCAAGTCTCCCGATAAAAATGATACCTCACTTGTGTGGGTAGGCCTAGCGCCCGCGACAGGAAACGCCCCAAAGCGCAACGTGGACACATCCAAATTTTTGGAAGAAAACAGAGGTGTTTTTTGCGAAGTGCCTACCTGTAGATTTTGGCCTCTAGCTCAGCCGGCACCTAGGGAAAGCTACCAAACCTGTGCATTTCTGAAAACTAGAGACCTAGGGGAATCCAAGATGGGGTGACTTGCGGGGCTCGGACCAGGTTCTGTTACCCAGAATCCTTTGCAAACCTCAAAATTTGGCTAAAAATACACATGTTACTCACATTTCTGTGGCAGAAAGTTCTGGAATCTGAGAGGAGCCACAAATTTCCTTCCACCCAGCGTTCCCCCAAGTCTTCTGATAAAAATGATACCTCACTTGTGTGGGTAGGCCTAGCGCCCGCGACAGGAAACGCCCCAAAGCGCAACGTGGACACATCCAAATTTTTGGAAGAAAACAGAGGTGTTTTTTGCGAAGTGCCTACCTGTAGATTTTGGCCTCTAGCTCAGCCGGCACCTAGGGAAACCTACCAAACCTGTGCATTTCTGAAAACTAGAGACCTAGGGGAATCCAAGATGGGGTGACTTGCGGGGCTCGGACCAGGTTCTGTTACCCAGAATCCTTTGCAAACCTCAAAATTTGGCTAAAAATACACATGTTACTCACATTTCTGTGGCAGAAAGTTCTGGAATCTGAGAGGAGCCACAAATTTCCTTCCACCCAGCGTTCCCCCAAGTCTCCCGATAAAAATGATACCTCACTTGTATGGGTAGGCCTAGCGCCCGCGAAAGTAAACGCCCCAAAGCGCAACGTGGACACATCCAAATTTTTGGAAGAAAACAGAGGTGTTTGTTGCGAAGTGCCTACCTGTAGATTTTGGCATCTAGCTCAGCCGGCACCTAGGGAAACCTACCAAACCTGTGCATTTCTTTAAACTAGAGACCTAGGGGAATCCAAGATGGGGTGACTTGCGGGCTCGGACCAGGTTCTGTTACCCAGAATCCTTTGCAAACCTCAAAATTTGGCTAAAAATACACATGTTACTCACATTTCTGTGGCAGAAAGTTCTGGAATCTGAGAGGAGCCACAAATTTCCTTCCACCCAGCGATCCTCCAAGTCTCCCGATAAAAATGATACCTCACTTGTGTGGGTAGGCCTAGCGCCCGCGACAGGAAACACCCCAAAGCGCAACGTGGACACATCCACATTTTTGGAAGAAAACAGAGGTGTTTTTTGCGAAGTGCCTACCTGTAGATTTTGGCCTTTAGCTCAGCCAGCACCTAGGGAAACCTACCAAACCTGTACATTTCTGAAAACTAGAGACCTAGGGGAATCCAAGGAGGGGTGACTTGCGGGGCTCGGACCAGGTTCTGTTACCCAGAATCCTTTGCAAACCTCAAAATGCGGCTAAAAAAACACATGTTCCTCACATTTCTGTGGCAGAAAGTTCTGGAATCTGAGAGGAGCCACAAATTTCCTTCCACCCAGCGTTCCCCCAAGTCTCCCGATAAAATTGATACCTCACTTGTGTGGGTAGGCCTAGCGCCCGCGACAGGAAACGCCCCAAAGCGCAACGTGGACACATCCAAATTTTTGGAAGAAAACAGAGGTGTTTTTTGCGAAGTGCCTACCTGTAGATTTTGGCCTCTAGCTCAGCCGGCACCTAGGGAAACCTACCAAACCTGTGCATTTCTGAAAACTAGAGACCTAGGGGAATCCAAGATGGGGTGACTTGCGGGGCTCGGACCAGGTTCTGTTACCCAGAATCCTTTGCAAACCTCAAAATTTGGCTAAAAATACACATGTTACTCACATTTCTGTGGCAGAAAGTTCTGGAATCTGAGAGGAGCCACAAATTTCCTTCCACCCAGCGTTCCCCCAAGTCTCCCGATAAAAATGATACCTCACTTGTATGGGTAGGCCTAGCGCCCGCGACAGGAAACGCCCCAAAGCGCAACATGGACACATCCAAATTTTTGGAAGAAAACAGAGGTGTTTTTTGCGAAGTGCCTACCTGTAGATTTTGGCCTCTAGCTCAGCCGGCACCTAGGGAAACCTACCAAACCTGTGCATTTCTGAAAACTAGAGACCTAGGGGAATCCAAGATGGGGTGACTTGCGGGGCTCGGACCAGGTTCTGTTACCCAGAATCCTTTGCAAACCTCAAAATTTGGCTAAAAATACACATGTTACTCACATTTCTGTGGCAGAAAGTTCTGGAATCTGAGAGGAGCCACAAATTTCCTTCCACCCAGCGTTCCCCCAAGTCTCCCGATAAAATTGATACCTCACTTGTGTGGGTAGGCCTAGAGCCCGCAACAGGAAACGCCCCAAAGCGCAACGTGGACACATCCAAATTTTTGGAAGAAAACAGAGGTGTTTTTTGCGAAGTGCCTACCTGTAGATTTTGGCCTCTAGCTCAGCCGGCACCTAGGAAAACCTACCAAACCTGTGCATTTCTGAAAACTAGAGACCTAGGGGAATCCAAGATGGGGTGACTTGCGGGGCTCGGACCAGGTTTTGTTACCCAGAATCCTTTGCAAACCTCAAAATTTGGCTAAAAATACACATGTTACTCACATTTCTGTGGCAGAAAGTTCTGGAATCTGAGAGGAGCCACAAATTTCCTTCCACCCAGCGTTCCCCCAAGTCTCCCGATAAAATTGATACCTCACTTGTGTGGGTAGGCCTAGCGCCCGCGACAGGAAACACCCCAAAGCGCAACGTGGACACATCCAAGTTTTTGGAAGAAAACAGAGGTGTTTTTTGCGAAGTGCCTACCTGTAGATTTTGGCCTTTAGCTCAGCCAGCACCTAGGGAAACCTACCAAACCTGTGCATTTCTGAAAACTAGAGACCTAGGGGAATCTAAGGAGGGGTGACTTGCGGGGCTCGGACCAGGTTCTGTTACCCAGAATCCTTTGCAAACCTCAAAATGTGGCTAAAAAAACACATGTTCCTCACATTTCTGTGGCAGAAAGTTTTGGAATCTGAGAGGAGCCACAAATTTCCTTCCACCCAGTGTTCCCCCAAGTCTCCCGATAAAAATGATACCTCACTTGTGTGGGTAGGCCTAGCGCCCGCGACAGGAAACGCCCCAAAGCGCAACGTGGACACATCCAAATTTTTGGAAGAAAACAGAGGTGTTTTTTGCGAAGTGCCTACCTGTAGATTTTGGCCTCTAGCTCAGCCGGCACCTAGGGAAACCTACCAAACCTGTGCATTTCTGAAAACTAGAGACCTAGGGGAATCCAAGATGGGGTGACTTGCGGGGCTCGGACCAGGTTCTGTTACCCAGAATCCTTTGCAAACCTCAAAATTTGGCTAAAAATACACATGTTACTCACATTTCTGTGGCAGAAAGTTCTGGAATCTGAGAGGAGCCACAAATTTCCTTCTACCCAGCGTTCCCCCAAGTCTCCCGATAAAAATGATACCTCACTTGTGTGGGTAGGCCTAGCGCCCGCGACAGGAAACGCCCCAAAGTGCAACGTGGACACATCCAAATTTTTGGAAGAAAACAGAGGTGTTTTTTGCGAAGTGCCTACCTGTAGATTTTGGCCTCTAGCTCAGCCGGCACCTAGGGAAACCTACCAAACCTGTGCATTTCTGAAAACTAGAGACCTAGGGGAATCCAAGATGGGGTGACTTGCGGGGCTCGGACCAGGTTCTGTTACCCAGAATCCTTTGCAAACCTCAAAATTTGGCTAAAAAAACACATGTTACTCACATTTCTGTGGCAGAAAGTTCTGGATTCTGAGAGGAGCCACAAATTTCCTTCCACCCAGCGTTCCCCCAAGTCTCCCGATAAAAATGATACCTCACTTGTGTGGGTAGGCCTAGCGCCCGCGACAGGAAACGCCCCAAAGCGCAACGTGGACACATCCAAATTTTTGGAAGAAAACAGAGGTGTTTTTTGCGAAGTGCCTACCTGTAGATTTTGGCCTCTAGCTCAGCCGGCACCTAGGGAAACCTACCAAACCTGTGCATTTCTGAAAACTAGAGACCTAGGGGAATCCAAGATGGGGTGACTTGCGGGGCTCGGACCAGGTTTTGTTACCCAGAATCCTTTGCAAACCTCAAAATTTGGCTAAAAATACACATGTTACTCACATTTCTGTGGCAGAAAGTTCTGGAATCTGAGAGGAGCCACAAATTTCCTTCCACCCAGCGTTCCCCCAAGTCTTCTGATAAAAATGATACCTCACTTGTGTGGGTAGGCCTAGCGCCCGCGACAGGAAACGCCCCAAAGCGCAACGTGGACACATCCAAATTTTTGGAAGAAAACAGAGGTGTTTTTTGCGAAGTGCCTACCTGTAGATTTTGGCCTCTAGCTCAGCCGGCACCTAGGGAAACCTACCAAACCTGTGCATTTCTGAAAACTAGAGACCTAGGGGAATCCAAGATGGGGTGACTTGCGGGGCTCGGACCAGGTTCTGTTACCCAGAATCCTTTGCAAACCTCAAAATTTGGCTAAAAATACACATGTTACTCACATTTCTGTGGCAGAAAGTTCTGGAATCTGAGAGGAGCCACAAATTTCCTTCCACCCAGCGTTCCCCCAAGTCTCCCGATAAAAATGATACCTCACTTGTATGGGTAGGCCTAGCGCCCGCGAAAGTAAACGCCCCAAAGCGCAACGTGGACACATCCAAATTTTTGGAAGAAAACAGAGGTGTTTTTTGCGAAGTGCCTACCTGTAGATTTTGGCATCTAGCTCAGCCGGCACCTAGGGAAACCTACCAAACCTGTGCATTTCTTTAAACTAGAGACCTAGGGGAATCCAAGATGGGGTGACTTGCGGGCTCGGACCAGGTTCTGTTACCCAGAATCCTTTGCAAACCTCAAAATTTGGCTAAAAATACACATGTTACTCACATTTCTGTGGCAGAAAGTTCTGGAATCTGAGAGGAGCCACAAATTTCCTTCCACCCAGCGTTCCCCCAAGTCTTCTGATAAAATTGATACCTCACTTGTGTGGGTAGGCCTAGCGCCCGCGACAGGAAACACCCCAAAGCGCAACGTGGACACATCCAAGTTTTTGGAAGAAAACAGAGGTGTTTTTTGCGAAGTGCCTACCTGTAGATTTTGGCCTTTAGCTCAGCCAGCACCTAGGGAAACCTACCAAACCTGTGCATTTCTGAAAACTAGAGACCTAGGGGAATCTAAGGAGGGGTGACTTGCGGGGCTCGGACCAGGTTCTGTTACCCAGAATCCTTTGCAAACCTCAAAATGTGGCTAAAAAAACACATGTTCCTCACATTTCTGTGGCAGAAAGTTTTGGAATCTGAGAGGAGCCACAAATTTCCTTCCACCCAGCGTTCCCCCAAGTCTCCCGATAAAAATGATACCTCACTTGTGTGGGTAGGCCTAGCGCCCGCGACAGGAAACGCCCCAAAGCGCAACGTGGACACATCCACATTTTTGGAAGAAAACAGAGGTGTTTTTTGCGAAGTGCCTACCTGTAGATTTTGGCCTCTAGCTCAGCCGGCACCTAGGGAAACCTACCAAACCTGTGCATTTCTGAAAACTAGAGACCTAGGGGAATCCAAGATGGGGTGACTTGCGGGGCTCGGACCAGGTTCTGTTACCCAGAATCCTTTGCAAACCTCAAAATTTGGCTAAAAATACACATGTTACTCACATTTCTGTGGCAGAAAGTTCTGGAATCTGAGAGGAGCCACAAATTTCCTTCTACCCAGCGTTCCCCCAAGTCTCCCGATAAAAATGATACCTCACTTGTGTGGGTAGGCCTAGCGCCCGCGACAGGAAACGCCCCAAAGTGCAACGTGGACACATCCAAATTTTTGGAAGAAAACAGAGGTGTTTTTTGCGAAGTGCCTACCTGTAGATTTTGGCCTCTAGCTCAGCCGGCACCTAGGGAAACCTACCAAACCTGTGCATTTCTGAAAACTAGAGACCTAGGGGAATCCAAGATGGGGTGACTTGCGGGGCTCGGACCAGGTTCTGTTACCCAGAATCCTTTGCAAACCTCAAAATTTGGCTAAAAAAACACATGTTACTCACATTTCTGTGGCAGAAAGTTCTGGATTCTGAGAGGAGCCACAAATTTCCTTCCACCCAGCGTTCCCCCAAGTCTCCCGATAAAAATGATACCTCACTTGTGTGGGTAGGCCTAGCGCCCGCGACAGGAAACGCCCCAAAGCGCAACGTGGACACATCCAAATTTTTGGAAGAAAACAGAGGTGTTTTTTGCGAAGTGCCTACCTGTAGATTTTGGCCTCTAGCTCAGCCGGCACCTAGGGAAACCTACCAAACCTGTGCATTTCTGAAAACTAGAGACCTAGGGGAATCAAAGATGGGGTGACTTGCGGGGCTCGGACCAGGTTTTGTTACCCAGAATCCTTTGCAAACCTCAAAATTTGGCTAAAAATACACATGTTACTCACATTTCTGTGGCAGAAAGTTCTGGAATCTGAGAGGAGCCACAAATTTCCTTCTACCCAGCGTTCCCCCAAGTCTTCTGATAAAAATGATACCTCACTTGTGTGGGTAGGCCTAGCGCCCGCAACAGGAAACGCCCCAAAGCGCAACGTGGACACATCCAAATTTTTGGAAGAAAACAGAGGTGTTTTTTGCGAAGTGCCTACCTGTAGATTTTGGCCTCTAGCTCAGCCGGCACCTAGGGAAACCTACCAAACCTGTGCATTTCTGAAAACTAGAGACCTAGGGGAATCCAAGATGGGGTGACTTGCGGGGCTCGGACCAGGTTCTGTTACCCAGAATCCTTTGCAAACCTCAAAATTTGGCTAAAAATACACATGTTACTCACATTTCTGTGGCAGAAAGTTCTGGAATCTGAGAGGAGCCACAAATTTCCTTCCACCCAGCGTTCCCCCAAGTCTCCCGATAAAAATGATACCTCACTTGTATGGGTAGGCCTAGCGCCCGCGAAAGTAAACGCCCCAAAGCGCAACGTGGACACATCCAAATTTTTGGAAGAAAACAGAGGTGTTTTTTGCGAAGTGCCTACCTGTAGATTTTGGCATCTAGCTCAGCCGGCACCTAGGGAAACCTACCAAACCTGTGCATTTCTTTAAACTAGAGACCTAGGGGAATCCAAGATGGGGTGACTTGCGGGCTCGGACCAGGTTCTGTTACCCAGAATCCTTTGCAAACCTCAAAATTTGGCTAAAAATACACATGTTACTCACATTTCTGTGGCAGAAAGTTCTGGAATCTGAGAGGAGCCACAAATTTCCTTCCACCCAGCATTCCCCCAAGTCTCCCGATAAAAATGATACCTCACTTGTGTGGGTAGGCCTAGTGCCCGCGACAGGAAACACCCCAAAGCGCAACGTGGACAAATCCAAATTTTTGGAAGAAAACAGAGGTGTTTTTTGCGAAGTGCCTACCTGTAGATTTTGGCCTTTAGCTCAGCCAGCACCTAGGGAAACCTACCAAACCTGTGCATTTCTGAAAACTAGAGACCTAGGGGAATCCAAGGAGGGGTGACTTGCGGGGCTCGGACCAGGTTCTGTTACCCAGAATCCTTTGCAAACCTCAAAATGTGGCTAAAAAAACACATGTTCCTCACATTTCTGTGGCAGAAAGTTCTGGAATCTGAGAGGAGCCACAAATTTCCTTCCACCCAGCGTTCCCCCAAGTCTCCCGATAAAAATGATACCTCACTTGTGTGGGTAGGCCTTGCGCCCGCGACAGGAAACGCCCCAAAGCGCAACGTGGACACATCCAAATTTTTGGAAGAAAACAGAGGTGTTTTTTGCGAAGTGCCTACCTGTAGATTTTGGCCTCTAGCTCAGCCGGCACCTAGGGAAACCTACCAAACCTGTGCATTTCTGAAAACTAGAGACCTAGGGGAATCCAAGATGGGGTGACTTGCGGGGCTCGGACCAGGTTCTGTTACCCAGAATCCTTTGCAAACCTCAAAATTTGGCTAAAAATACACATGTTACTCACATTTCTGTGGCAGAAAGTTCTGGAATCTGAGAGGAGCCACAAATTTCCTTCCACCCAGCGTTCCCCCAAGTCTCCCGATAAAAATGATACCTCACTTGTATGGGTAGGCCTAGCGCCCGCGACAGGAAACGCCCCAAAGCGCAACGTGGACACATCCAAATTTTTGGAAGAAAACAGAGGTGTTTTTTGCGAAGTGCCTACCTGTAGATTTTGGCCTCTAGCTCAGCCGGCACCTAGGGAAACCTACCAAACCTGTGCATTTCTGAAAACTAGAGACCTAGGGGAATCCAAGATGGGGTGACTTGCGGGGCTCGGACCAGGTTCTGTTACCCAGAAACCTTTGCAAACCTCAAAATTTGGCTAAAAATACACATGTTACTCACATTTCTGTGGCAGAAAGTTCTGGAATCTGAGAGGAGCCACAAATTTCCTTCCACCCAGCGTTCCCCCAAGTCTCCCGATAAAAATGATACCTCACTTGTGTGGGTAGGCAAAGCGCCTGCGACAGGAAACGCCCCAAAGCGCAACGTGGACACATCCAAATTTTGGGAAGAAAACAGAGGTGTTTTTTGCGAAGTGACTACCTGTAGATTTTGGCCTGTAGCTCAGCCGCCACCTAGGGAAACCTACCAAACCTGTTCATTTCTGAAAACTAGAGACCTAGAGGAATCCAAGATGGGGTGACTTGCGGGGCTCGGACCAGGTTCTGTTACCCAGAATCCTATGCAAACCTCAAAATGTGGCTAAAAAAACACATGTTCCTCACATTTCTGTGGCAGAAAGTTCTGGAATCTGAGAGGAGCCACAAATTTCCTTCTACCCAGCGTTCCCCCAAGTCTCCCGATAAAAATGATACCTCACTTGTGTGGGTAGGCCTAGCGCCCGCGACAGGAAACGCCCCAAAGCGCAACGTGGACACATCCAAATTTTTGGAAGAAAACAGAGGTGTTTTTTGCGAAGTGCCTACCTGTAGATTTTGGCCTCTAGCTCAGCCGGCACCTAGGGAAACCTACCAAACCTGTGCATTTCTGAAAACTAGAGACCTAGGGGAATCCAAGATGGGGTGACTTGCGGGGCTCGGACCAGGTTCTGTTACCCAGAATCCTTTGCAAACCTCAAAATTTGGCTAAAAATACACATGTTACTCACATTTCTGTGGCAGAAAGTTCTGGAATCTGAGAGGAGCCACAAATTTCCTTCCACCCAGCGTTCCCCCAAGTCTCCCGATAAAAATGATACCTCACTTGTGTGGGTAGGCAAAGCGCCAGCGACAGGAAATGCCCCAAAGTGCAACGTTGAAACATTAAAATTTTTGGAAGAAAACAGAGGTGTTTTTTGCGAAGTGACTACCTGTAGATTTTGGCCTGTAGCTCAGCCGCCACCTAGGGAAACCTACCAAACCTGTGCATTTCTGAAAACTAGAGACCTAGAGGAATCCAAGATGGGGTGACTTGCGGAGCTCGGACCAGGTTCTGTTTCCCAGAATCCTTTGCAAACCTCAAAATTTGGCTAAAAAAACACATGTTACTCACATTTCTGTGGCAGAAAGTTCTGGAATCTGAGAGGAGCCACAAATTTCCTTCCACCCAGCGTTCCCCCAAGTCTCCCGATAAAAATGATACCTCACTTGTGTGGGTAGGCCTAGCGCCCGCGACAGGAAACACCCCAAAGCGCAACGTGGACACATCCAAATTTTTGGAAGAAAACAGAGGTGTTTTTTGCGAAGTGCCTACCTGTAGATTTTGGCCTTTAGCTCAGCCAGCACCTAGGGAAACCTACCAAACCTGTGCATTTCTGAAAACTAGAGACCTAGGGGAATCTAAGGAGGGGTGACTTGCGGGGCTCGGACCAGGTTCTGTTACCCAGAATCCTTTGCAAACCTCAAAATGTGGCTAAAAAAACACATGTTCCTCACATTTCTGTGGCAGAAAGTTCTGGAATCTGAGAGGAGCCACAAATTTCCTTCCACCCAGCGTTCCCCCAAGTCTCCCGATAAAATTGATACCTCACTTGTGTGGGTAGGCCTAGAGCCCGCGACAGGAAACGCCCCAAAGCGCAACGTGGACACATCCAAATTTTTGGAAGAAAACAGAGGTGTTTTTTGCGAAGTGCCTACCTGTAGATTTTGGCCTCTAGCTCAGCCGGCACCTAGGGAAACCTACCAAACCTGTGCATTTCTGAAAACTAGAGACCTAGGGGAATCCAAGATGGGGTGTCCTGCGGGGCTCGGACCAGGTTTTGTTACCCAGAATCCTTTGCAAACCTCAAAATTTGGCTAAAAATACACATGTTACTCACATTTCTGTGGCAGAAAGTTCTGGAATCTGAGAGGAGCCACAAATTTCCTTCCACCCAGCGTTCCCCCAAGTCTTCTGATAAAAATGATACCTCACTTGTGTGGGTAGGCCTAGCGCCCGCGACAGGACACGCCCCAAAGCGCAACGTGGACACATCCACATTTTTGGAAGAAAACAGAGGTGTTTTTTGCGAAGTGCCTACCTGTAGATTTTGGCCTCTAGCTCAGCCGGCACCTAGGGAAACCTACCAAACCTGTGCATTTCTGAAAACTAGAGACCTAGGGGAATCCAAGATGGGGTGACTTGCGGGGCTCGGACCAGGTTCTGTTACCCAGAATCCTTTGCAAACCTCAAAATTTGGCTAAAAATACACATGTTACTCACATTTCTGTGGCAGAAAGTTCTGGAATCTGAGAGGAGCCACAAATTTCCTTCCACCCAGCGTTCCCCCAAGTCTCCCGATAAAAATGATACCTCACTTGTATGGGTAGGCCTAGTGCCCGCGAAAGTAAACGCCCCAAAGCGCAACGTGGACACATCCAAATTTTTGGAAGAAAACAGAGGTGTTTTTTGCGAAGTGCCTACCTGTAGATTTTGGCATCTAGCTCAGCCGGCACCTAGGGAAACCTACCAAACCTGTGCATTTCTGAAAACTAGAGACCTAGGGGAATCCAAGATGGGGTGACTTGCGGGGCTCGGACCAGGTTCTGTTACCCAGAATCCTTTGCAAACCTCAAAATTTGGCTAAAAATACACATGTTACTCACATTTCTGTGGCAGAAGTTCTGGAATCTGAGAGGAGCCACAAATTTCCTTCCACCCAGCGTTCCCCCAAGTCTCCCGATAAAAATGATACCTCACTTGTATGGGTAGGCCTAGCGCCCGCGAAAGTAAACGCCCCAAAGCGCAACGTGGACACATCCAAATTTTTGGAAGAAAACAGAGGTGTTTTTTGCGAAGTGCCTACCTGTAGATTTTGGCATCTAGCTCAGCCGGCACCTAGGGAAACCTACCAAACCTGTGCATTTCTGAAAACTAGAGACCTAGGGGAATCCAAGATGGGGTGACTTGCGGGCTCGGACCAGGTTCTGTTACCCAGAATCCTTTGCAAACCTCAAAATTTGGCTAAAAATACACGTTACTCACATTTCTGTGGCAGAAAGTTCTGGAATCTGAGAGGAGCCACAAATTTCCTTCCACCCAGCGTTCCCCCAAGTCTCCCGATAAAAATGATACCTCACTTGTGTGGGTAGGCCTAGCGCCCGCGAAAGGAAACACCCCAAAGCGCAACGTGGACACATCCAAATTTTTAGAAGAAAACAGAGGTGTTTTTTGCGAAGTGCCTACCTGTAGATTTTGGCCTTTAGCTCAGCCAGCACCTAGGGAAACCTACCAAACCTGTGCATTTCTGAAAACTAGAGACCTAGGGGAATCCAAGGAGGGGTGACTTGCGGGGCTCGGACCAGGTTCTGTTACCCAGAATCCTTTGCAAACCTCAAAATTTGGCTAAAAATACACATGTTACTCACATTTCTGTGGCAGAAAGTTCTGGAATCTGAGAGGAGCCACAAATTTCCTTCCACCCAGCGTTCCCCCAAGTCTCCCGATAAAAATGATACCTCACTTGTGTGGGTAGGCAAAGCGCCCGCGACAGGAAACGCCCCAAAGCGCAACGTGGACACATCCAAATTTTGGGAAGAAAACAGAGGTGTTTTTTGCGAAGTGACTACCTGTAGATTTTGGCCTGTAGCTCAGCCGCCACCTAGGGAAACCTACCAAACCTGTTCATTTCTGAAAACTAGAGACCTAGAGGAATCCAAGATGGGGTGACTTGTGGGGCTCGGACCAGGTTCTGTTACCCAGAATCCTTTGCAAACCTCAAAATTTAGCTAAAAAAACACATGTTACTCACATTTCTGTGGCAGAAAGTTCTGGAATCTGAGAGGAGCCACAAATTTCCTTCCACCCAGCGTTCCCCCAAGTCTCCCGATAAAAATTATACCTCACTTGTGTGGGTAGGCCTAGCGCCCGCGACAGGAAACACCCCAAAGCGCAACGTGGACACATCCAAATTTTTGGAATAAAACAGAGGTGTTTTTTGCGAAGTGCCTACCTGTAGATTTTGGCCTTTAGCTCAGCCAGCACCTAGGGAAACCTACCAAACCTGTGCATTTCTGAAAACTAGAGACCTAGGGGAATCTAAGGAGGGGTGACTTGCGGGGCTCGGACCAGGTTCTGTTACCCAGAATCCTTTGCAAACCTCAAAATGTGGCTAAAAAAACACATGTTCCTCACATTTCTGTGGCAGAAAGTTCTGGAATCTGAGAGGAGCCACAAATTTCCTTCCACCCAGCGTTCCCCCAAGTCTCCCGATAAAAATGATACCTCACTTGTGTGGGTAGGCCTAGCGCCCGCGACAGGAAACGCCCCAAAGCGCAACGTGGACACATCCAAATTTTTGGAAGAAAACAGAGGTGTTTTTTGCGAAGTGCCTACCTGTAGATTTTGGCCTCTAGCTCAGCCGGCACCTAGGGAAACCTACCAAACCTGTGCATTTCTGAAAACTAGAGACCTAGGGGAATCCAAGATGGGGTGACTTGCGGGGCTCGGACCAGGTTCTGTTACCCAGAATCCTTTGCAAACCTCAAAATTTGGCTAAAAATACACATGTTACTCACATTTCTGTGGCAGAAAGTTCTGGAATCTGAGAGGAGCCACAAATTTCCTTCCACCCAGCGTTCCCCCAAGTCTCCCGATAAAAATGATACCTCACTTGTGTGGGTAGGCAAAGCGCCAGCGACAGGAAATGCCCCAAAGCGCAACGTGGAAACATTAAAATTTTTGGAAGAAAACAGAGGTGTTTTTTGCGAAGTGACTACCTGTAGATTTTGGCCTGTAGCTCAGCCGCCACCTAGGGAAACCTACCAAACCTGTGCATTTCTGAGAACTAGAGACCTAGAGGAATCCAAGATGGGGTGACTTGCGGGGCTCGGACCAGGTTCTGTTACCCAGAATCCTTTGCAAACCTCAAAATTTGGCTAAAAAAACACATGTTACTCACATTTCTGTGGCAGAAAGTTCTGGAATCTGAGAGGAGCCACAAATTTCCTTCCACCCAGCGTTCCCCCAAGTCTCCCGATAAAAATGATACCTCACTTGTGTGGGTAGGCCTAGCGCCCGCGACAGGAAACACCCCAAAGCGCAACGTGGACACTTCCAAATTTTTTGAAGAAAACAGAGGTGTTTTTTGCGAAGTGCCTACCTGTAGATTTTGGCCTTTAGCTCAGCCAGCACCTAGGGAAACCTACCAAACCTGTGCATTTCTGAAAACTAGAGACCTAGGGGAATCTAAGGAGGGGTGACTTGCGGGGCTCGGACCAGGTTCTGTTACCCTGAATCCTTTGCAAACCTCAAAATGTGGCTAAAAAAACACATGTTCCTCACATTTCTGTGGCAGAAAGTTCTGGAATCTGAGAGGAGCCACAAATTTCCTTCCACCCAGCGTTCCCCCAAGTCTCCCGATAAAATTGATACCTCACTTGTGTGGGTAGGCCTAGAGCCCGCGACAGGAAACGCCCCAAAGCGCAACGTGGACACATCCAAATTTTTGGAAGAAAACAGAGGTGTTTTTTGCGAAGTGCCTACCTGTAGATTTTGGCCTCTAGCTCAGCCGGCACCTAGGGAAACCTACCAAACCTGTGCATTTCTGAAAACTAGAGACCTAGGGGAATCCAAGATGGGGTGACCTGCGGGGCTCGGACCAGGTTTTGTTACCCAGAATCCTTTGCAAACCTCAAAATTTGGCTAAAAATACACATGTTACTCACATTTCTGTGGCAGAAAGTTCTGGAATCTGAGATTAGCCACAAATTTCCTTCCACCCAGCGTTCCCCCAAGTCTTCTGATAAAAATGATACCTCACTTGTGTGGGTAGGCCTAGCGCCCGCGACAGGAAACGCCCCAAAGCGCAACGTGGACACATCCAAATTTTTGGAAGAAAACAGAGGTGTTTTTTGCGAAGTGCCTACCTGTAGATTTTGGCCTCTAGCTCAGCCGGCACCTAGGGAAACCTACCAAACCTGTGCATTTCTGAAAACTAGAGACCTAGGGGAATCCAAGATGGGGTGACTTGCGGGGCTCGGACCAGGTTCTGTTACCCAGAATCCTTTGCAAACCTCAAAATTTGGCTAAAAATACACATGTTACTCACATTTCTGTGGCAGAAAGTTCTGGAATCTGAGAGGAGCCACAAATTTCCTTCCACCCAGCGTTCCCCCAAGTCTCCCGATAAAAATGATACCTCACTTGTATGGGTAGGCCTAGTGCCCGCGAAAGTAAACGCCCCAAAGCGCAACGTGGACACATCCAAATTTTTGGAAGAAAACAGAGGTGTTTTTTGCGAAGTGCCTACCTGTAGATTTTGGCATCTAGCTCAGCCGGCACCTAGGGAAACCTACCAAACCTGTGCATTTCTGAAAACTAGATACCTAGGGGAATCCAAGATGGGGTGACTTGCGGGCTCGGACCAGGTTCTGTTACCCAGAATCCTTTGCAAACCTCAAAATTTGGCTAAAAATACACATGTTACTCACATTTCTGTGGCAGAAAGTTCTGGAATCTGAGAGGAGCCACAAATTTCCTTCCACCCAGCGTTCCCCCAAGTCTCCCGATAAAAATGATACCTCACTTGTATGGGTAGGCCTAGCGCCCGCGAAAGTTAACGCCCCAAAGCGCAACGTGGACACATCCAAATTTTTGGAAGAAAACAGAGGTGTTTTTTGCGAAGTGCCTACCTGTAGATTTTGGCATCTAGCTCAGCCGGCACCTAGGGAAACCTACCAAACCTGTGCATTTCTGAAAACTAGAGACTTAGGGGAATCCAAGATGGGGTGACTTGCGGGCTCGGACCAGGTTCTGTTACCCAGAATCCTTTGCAAACCTCAAAATTTGGCTAAAAATACACATGTTACTCACATTTCTGTGGCAGAAAGTTCTGGAATCTGAGAGGAGCCACCAATTTCCTTCCACCCAGCGTTCCCCCAAGTCTCCCGATAAAAATGATACCTCACTTGTGTGGGTAGGCCTAGCGCCCGCGAAAGGAAACACCCCAAAGCGCAACGTGGACACATCCAAATTTTTGGAAGAAAACAGAGGTGTTTTTTGCGAAGTGCCTACCTGTAGATTTTGGCCTTTAGCTCAGCCAGCACCTAGGGAAACCTACCAAACCTGTGCATTTCTGAAAACTAGAGACCTAGGGGAATCCAAGGAGGGGTGACTTGCGGGGCTCGGACCAGGTTCTGTTACCCAGAATCCTTTGCAAACCTCAAAATGTGGCTAAAAAAACACATGTTCCTCACATTTCTGTGGCAGAAAGTTCTGGAATCTGAGAGGAGCCACAAATTTCCTTCCACCCAGCGTTCCCCCAAGTCTCCCGATAAAAATGATACCTCACTTGTGTGGGTAGGCCTAGCGCCCGCGACAGGAAACGCCCCAAAGCGCAACGTGGACACATCCAAATTTTTGGAAGAAAACAGAGGTGTTTTTTGCGAAGTGCCTACCTGTAGATTTTGGCATCTAGCTCAGCCGGCACCTAGGGAAACCTACCAAACCTGTGCATTTCTGAAAACTAGAGACCTAGGGGAATCCAAGATGGGGTGACTTGCGGGCTCGGACCAGGTTCTGTTACCCAGAATCCTTTGCAAACCTCAAAATTTGGCTAAAAATACACATGTTACTCACATTTCTGTGGCAGAAAGTTCTGGAATCTGAGAGGAGCCACAAATTTCCTTCCACCCAGCGTTCCCCCAAGTCTCCCGATAAAAATGATACCTCACTTGTATGGGTAGGCCTAGCGCCCGCGAAAGTAAACGCCCCAAAGCGCAACGTGGACACATCCAAATTTTTGGAAGAAAACAGAGGTGTTTTTTGCGAAGTGCCTACCTGTAGATTTTGGCATCTAGCTCAGCCGGCACCTAGGGAAACCTACCAAACCTGTGCATTTCTGAAAACTAGAGACCTAGGGGAATCCAAGATGGGGTGACTTGCGGGCTCGGACCAGGTTCTGTTACCCAGAATCCTTTGCAAAACTCAAAATTTGGCTAAAAATACACATGTTACTCACATTTCTGTGGCAGAAAGTTCTGGAATCTGAGAGGAGCCACCAATTTCCTTCCACCCAGCGTTCCCCCAAGTCTCCCGATAAAAATGATACCTCACTTGTGTGGGTAGGCCTAGCGCCCGCGAAAGGAAACACCCCAAAGCGCAACGTGGACACATCCAAATTTTTGGAAGAAAACAGAGGTGTTTTTTGCGAAGTGCCTACCTGTAGATTTTGGCCTTTAGCTCAGCCAGCACCTAGGGAAACCTACCAAACCTGTGCATTTCTGAAAACTAGAGACCTAGGGGAATCCAAGGAGGGGTGACTTGCGGGCTCGGACCAGGTTCTGTTACCCAGAATCCTTTGCAAACCTCAAAATGTGGCTAAAAAAACACATGTTCCTCACATTTCTGTGGCAGAAAGTTCTGGAATCTGAGAGGAGCCACGAATTTCCTTCCACCCAGCGTTCCCCCAAGTCTCCCGATAAAAATGATACCTCACTTGTGTGGGTAGGCCTAGCGCCCGCGACAGGAAACGCCCCAAAGCGCAACGTGGACACATCCAAATTTTTGGAAGAAAACAGAGGTGTTTTTTGCGAAGTGCCTACCTGTAGATTTTGGCCTCTAGCTCAGCCGGCACCTAGGGAAACCTACCAAACCTGTGCATTTCTGAAAACTAGAGACCTAGGGGAATCCAAGATGGGGTGACTTGCGGGGCTCGGACCAGGTTCTGTTACCCAGAATCCTTTGCAAACCTCAAAATTTGGCTAAAAATACACATGTTACTCACATTTCTGTGGCAGAAAGTTCTGGAATCTGAGAGGAGCCACAAATTTCCTTCCACCCAGCGTTCCCCCAAGTCTCCCGATAAAAATGATACCTCACTTGTATGGGTAGGCCTAGCGCCCGCGACAGGAAACGCCCCAAAGCGCAACGTGGACACATCCAAATTTTTGGAAGAAAACAGAGGTGTTTTTTGCGAAGTGCCTACCTGTAGATTTTGGCCTCTAGCTCAGCCGGCACCTAGGGAAACCTACCAAACCTGTGCATTTCTGAAAACTAGAGACCTAGGGGAATCCAAGATGGGGTGACTTGCGGGGCTCGGACCAGGTTCTGTTACCCAGAATCCTTTGCAAACCTCAAAATTTGGCTAAAAATACACATGTTACTCACATTTCTGTGGCAGAAAGTTCTGGAATCTGAGAGGAGCCACAAATTTCCTTCCACCCAGCGTTCCCCCAAGTCTCCCGATAAAAATGATACCTCACTTGTGTGGGTAGGCAAAGCGCCCGCGACAGGAAACGCCCCAAAGCGCAACGTGGACACATCCAAATTTTGGGAAGAAAACAGAGGTGTTTTTTGCGAAGTGACTACCTGTAGATTTTGGCCTGTAGCTCAGCCGCCACCTAGGGAAACCTACCAAACCTGTTCATTTCTGAAAACTAGAGACCTAGAGGAATCCAAGATGGGGTGACTTGTGGGGCTCGGACCAGGTCCTGTTACCCAGAATCCTTTGCAAACCTCAAAATTTAGCTAAAAAAACACATGTTACTCACATTTCTGTGGCAGAAAGTTCTGGAATCTGAGAGGAGCCACAAATTTCCTTCCACCCAGCGTTCCCCCAAGTCTCCCGATAAAAATGATACCTCACTTGTGTGGGTAGGCCTAGCGCCCGCGACAGGAAACACCCCAAAGCGCAACGTGGACACATCCAAATTTTTGGAAGAAAACAGAGGTGTTTTTTGCGAAGTGCCTACCTGTAGATTTTGGCCTTTAGCTCAGCCAGCACCTAGGGAAACCTACCAAACCTGTGCATTTCTGAAAACTAGAGACCTAGGGGAATCTAAGGAGGGGTGACTTGCGGGGCTCGGACCAGGTTCTGTTACCCAGAATCCTTTGCAAACCTCAAAATGTGGCTAAAAAAACACATGTTCCTCACATTTCTGTGGCAGAAAGTTCTGGAATCTGAGAGGAGCCACAAATTTCCTTCTACCCAGTGTTCACCCAAGTCTCCCGATAAAAATGATACCTCACTTGTGTGGGTAGGCCTAGCGCCCGCGACAGAAAACGCCCCAAAGCGCAACGTGGACACATCCAAATTTTTGGAAGAAAACAGAGGTGTTTTTTGCGAAGTGCCTACCTGTAGATTTTGGCCTCTAGCTCAGCCGGCACCTAGGGAAACCTACCAAACCTGTGCATTTCTGAAAACTAGAGACCTAGGGGAATCCAAGATGGGGTGACTTGCGGGGCTCGGACCAGGTTCTGTTACCCAGAATCCTTTGCAAACCTCAAAATTTGGCTAAAAATACACATGTTCCTCACATTTCTGTGGCAGAAAGTTCTGGAATCTGAGAGGAGCCACAAATTTCCTTCCACCCAGCGTTCCCCCAAGTCTCCCGATAAAAATGATACCTCACTTTTGTGGGTAGGCAAAGCGCCAGTGACAGGAAATGCCCCAAAGCGCAACGTGGAAACATTAAAATTTTTGGAAGAAAACAGAGGTGTTTTTTGCGAAGTGACTACCTGTAGATTTTGGCCTGTAGCTCAGCCGCCACCTAGGGAAACCTACCAAACCTGTGCATTTCTGAAAACTAGAGACCTAGAGGAATCCAAGATGGGGTGACTTGCGGGGCTCGGACCAGGTTCTGTTACCCAGAATCCTTTGCAAACCTCAAAATTTGGCTAAAAAAACACATGTTACTCACATTTCTGTGGCAGAACGTTCTGGAATCTGAGAGGAGCCACAAATTTCCTTCCACCCAGCGTTCCCCCAAGTCTCCCGATAAAAATCATACCTCACTTGTGTGGGTAGGCCTAGCGCCCGCGACAGGAAACACCCCAAAGCGCAACGTGGACACATCCAAATTTTTGGAAGAAAACAGAGGTGTTTTTTGCGAAGTGCCTACCTGTAGATTTTGGCCTTTAGCTCAGCCAGCACCTAGGGAAACCTACCAAACCTGTGCATTTCTGAAAACTAGAGACCTAGGGGAATCTAAGGAGGGGTGACTTGCGGGGCTCGGACCAGGTTCTGTTACCCAGAATCCTTTGCAAACCTCAAAATGTGGCTAAAAAAACACATGTTCCTCACATTTCTGTGGCAGAAAGTTCTGGAATCTGAGAGGAGCCACAAATTTCCTTCCACCCAGCGTTCCCCCAAGTCTCCCGATAAAATTGATACCTCACTTGTGTGGGTAGGCCTAGAGCCCGCGACAGGAAACGCCCCAAAGCGCAACGTGGACACATCCAAATTTTTGGAAGAAAACAGAGGTGTTTTTTTTTTTTGCGAAGTGCCTACCTGTAGATTTTGGCCTCTAGCTCAGCCGGCACCTAGGGAAACCTACCAAACCTGTGCATTTCTGAAAACTAGAGACCTAGGGGAATCCAAGATGGGGTGACCTGCGGGGCTCGGACCAGGTTTTGTTACCCAGAATCCTTTGCAAACCTCAAAATTTGGCTAAAAATACACATGTTACTCACATTTCTGTGGCAGAAAGTTCTGGAATCTGAGAGGAGCCACAAATTTCCTTCCACCCAGCGTTCCCCCAAGTCTTCTGATAAAAATGATACCTCACTTGTGTGGGTAGGCCTAGCGCCCGCGACAGGAAACGCCCCAAAGCGCAACGTGGACACATCCAAATTTTTGGAAGAAAACAGAGGTGTTTTTTGCGAAGTGCCTACCTGTAGATTTTGGCCTCTAGCTCAGCCGGCACCTAGGGAAACCTACCAAACCTGTGCATTTCTGAAAACTAGAGACCTAGGGGAATCCAAGATGGGGTGACTTGCGGGGCTCGGACCAGGTTCTGTTACCCAGAATCCTTTGCAAACCTCAAAATTTGGCTAAAAATACACATGTTACTCACATTTCTGTGGCAGAAAGTTCTGGAATCTGAGAGGAGCCACAAATTTCCTTCCACCCAGCGTTCCCCCAAGTCTCCCGATAAAAATGATACCTCACTTGTATGGGTAGGCCTAGCGCCCGCGAAAGTAAACGCCCCAAAGCGCAACGTGGACACATCCAAATTTTTGGAAGAAAACAGAGGTGTTTTTTGCGAAGTGCCTACCTGTAGATTTTGGCATCTAGCTCAGCCGGCACCTAGGGAAACCTACCAAACCTGTGCATTTCTGAAAACTAGAGACCTAGGGGAATCCAAGATGGGGTGACTTGCGGGCTCGGACCAGGTTCTGTTACCCAGAATCCTTTGCAAACCTCAAAATTTGGCTAAAAATACACGTTACTCACATTTCTGTGGCAGAAAGTTCTGGAATCTGAGAGGAGCCACAAATTTCCTTCCACCCAGCGTTCCCCCAAGTCTCCCGATAAAAATGATACCTCACTTGTGTGGGTAGGCCTAGCGCCCGCGAAAGGAAACACCCCAAAGCGCAACGTGGACACATCCAAATTTTTGGAAGAAAACAGAGGTGTTTTTTGCGAAGTGCCTACCTGTAGATTTTGGCCTTTAGCTCAGCCAGCACCTAGGGAAACCTACCAAACCTGTGCATTTCTGAAAACTAGAGACCTAGGGGAATCCAAGGAGGGGTGACTTGCGGGGCTCGGACCAGGTTCTGTTACCCAGAATCCTTTGCAAACCGCAAAATTTGGCTAAAAATACACGTTACTCACATTTCTGTGGCAGAAAGTTCTGGAATCTGAGAGGAGCCACAAATTTCCTTCCACCCAGCGTTCCCCTAAAGTCTCCCGATAAAAATGATACCTCACTTGTGTGGGTAGGCAAAGCGCCCGCGACAGGAAACGCCCCAAAGCGCAACGTGGACACATCCAAATTTTGGGAAGAAAACAGAGGTGTTTTTTGCGAAGTGACTACCTGTAGATTTTGGCCTGTAGCTCAGCCGCCACCTAGGGAAACCTACCAAACCTGTTCATTTCTGAAAACTAGAGACCTAGAGGAATCCAAGATGGGGTGACTTGTGGGGCTCGGACCAGGTTCTGTTACCCAGAATCCTTTGCAAACCTCAAAATTTAGCTAAAAAAACACATGTTACTCACATTTCTGTGGCAGAAAGTTCTGGAATCTGAGAGGAGCCACAAATTTCCTTCCACCCAGCGTTCCCCCAAGTCTCCCGATAAAAATGATACCTCACTTGTGTGGGTAGGCCTAGCGCCCACGACAGGAAACACCCCAAAGCGCAACGTGGACACATCCAAATTTTTGGAAGAAAACAGAGGTGTTTTTTGCGAAGTGCCTACCTGTAGATTTTGGCCTTTAGCTCAGCCAGCACCTAGGGAAACCTACCAAACCTGTGCATTTCTGAAAACTAGAGACCTAGGGGAATCCAAGATGGGGTGACTTGCGGGGCTCGGACCATGTTCTGTTACCCAGAATCCTTTGCAAACCTCAAAATTTGGCTAAAAATACACATGTTCCTCACATTTCTGTGGCAGAAAGTTCTGGAATCTGAGAGGAGCCACAAATTTCCTTCCACCCAGCGTTCCCCCAAGTCTCCCGATAAAAATGATACCTCACTTGTGTGGGTAGGCCTAGCGCCCACGACAGGAAACACCCCAAAGCGCAACGTGGACACATCCAAATTTTTGGAAGAAAACAGAGGTGTTTTTTGCGAAGTGCCTACCTGTAGATTTTGGCCTCTAGCTCAGCCGGCACCTAGGGAAACCTACCAAACCTGTGCATTTCTGAAAACTAGAGACCTAGGGGAATCCAAGATGGGGTGACTTGCGGGGCTCGGACCAGGTTCTGTTACCCAGAATCCTTTGCAAACCTCAAAATTTGGCTAAAAATACACATGTTCCTCACATTTCTGTGGCAGAAAGTTCTGGAATCTGAGAGGAGCCACAAATTTCCTTCCACCCAGCGTTCCCCCAAGTCTCCCGATAAAAATGATACCTCACTTGTGTGGGTAGGCAAAGCGCCAGCGACAGGAAATGCCCCAAAGCGCAACGTGGAAACATTAAAATTTTTGGAAGAAAACAGAGGTGTTTTTTGCGAAGTGACTACCTGTAGATTTTGGCCTGTAGCTCTGCCGCCACCTAGGGAAACCTACCAAACCTGTGCATTTCTGAAAACTAGAGACCTAGAGGAATCCAAGATGGGGTGACTTGCGGGGCTCGGACCAGGTTCTGTTACCCAGAATCCTTTGCAAACCTCAAAATTTGGCTAAAAAAACACATGTTACTCACATTTCTGTGGCAGAAAGTTCTGGAATCTGAGAGGAGCCACAAATTTCCTTCCACCCAGCGTTCCCCCAAGTCTCCCGATAAAAATGATACCTCACTTGTGTGGGTAGGCCTAGCGCCCGCGACA
The DNA here is from genome assembly GCF_031143425.1 of Pleurodeles waltl. Taxonomy (NCBI): domain Eukaryota; kingdom Metazoa; phylum Chordata; class Amphibia; order Caudata; family Salamandridae; genus Pleurodeles; species Pleurodeles waltl. The sequence goes on from NC_090445.1 coordinate 722,713,832, forward strand.
GGAAACACCCCAAAGCGCAACGTGGACACATCCAAATTTTTTGAAGAAAACAGAGGTGTTTTTTGCGAAGTGCCTACCTGTAGATTTTGGCCTTTAGCTCAGCCAGCACCTAGGGAAACCTACCAAACCTGTGCATTTCTGAAAACTAGAGACCTAGGGGAATCCAAGATGGGGTGACTTGCGGGGCTCGGACCAGGTTCTGTTACCCAGAATCCTTTGCAAACCTCAAAATTTGGCTAAAAATACACATGTTCCTCACATTTCTGTGGCAGAAAGTTCTGGAATCTGAGAGGAGCCACAAATTTCCTTCCACCCAGCGTTCCCCCAAGTCTCCCGATAAAAATGATACCTCACTTGTGTGGGTAGGCAAAGCGCCAGCGACAGGAAATGCCCCAAAGCGCAACGTGGAAACATTAAAATTTTTGGAAGAAAACAGAGGTGTTTTTTGCGAAGTGACTACCTGTAGATTTTGGCCTGTAGCTCTGCCGCCACCTAGGGAAACCTACCAAACCTGTGCATTTCTGAAAACTAGAGACCTAGAGGAATCCAAGATGGGGTGACTTGCGGGGCTCGGACCAGGTTCTGTTACCCAGAATCCTTTGCAAACCTCAAAATTTGGCTAAAAAAACACATGTTACTCACATTTCTGTGGCAGAAAGTTCTGGAATCTGAGAGGAGCCACAAATTTCCTTCCACCCAGCGTTCCCCCAAGTCTCCCGATAAAAATGATACCTCACTTGTGTGGGTAGGCCTAGCGCCCGCGACAGGAAACACCCCAAAGCGCAACGTGGACACATCCAAATTTTTTGAAGAAAACAGAGGTGTTTTTTGCGAAGTGCCTACCTGTAGATTTTGGCCTTTAGCTCAGCCAGCACCTAGGGAAACCTACCAAACCTGTGCATTTCTGAAAACTAGAGACCTAGGGGAATCTAAGGAGGGGTGACTTGCGGGGCTCGGACCAGGTTCTGTTACCCTGAATCCTTTGCAAACCTCAAAATGTGGCTAAAAAAACACATGTTCCTCACATTTCTGTGGCAGAAAGTTCTGGAATCTGAGAGGAGCCACAAATTTCCTTCCACCCAGCGTTCCCCCAAGTCTCCCGATAAAATTGATACCTCACTTGTGTGGGTAGGCCTAGAGCCCGCGACAGGAAACGCCCCAAAGCGCAACGTGGACACATCCAAATTTTTGGAAGAAAACAGAGGTGTTTTTTGCGAAGTGCCTACCTGTAGATTTTGGCCTCTAGCTCAGCCGGCACCTAGGGAAACCTACCAAACCTGTGCATTTCTGAAAACTAGAGACCTAGGGGAATCCAAGATGGGGTGACCTGCGGGGCTCGGACCAGGTTTTGTTACCCAGAATCCTTTGCAAACCTCAAAATTTGGCTAAAAATACACATGTTACTCACATTTCTGTGGCAGAAAGTTCTGGAATCTGAGATTAGCCACAGATTTCCTTCCACCCAGCGTTCCCCCAAGTCTTCTGATAAAAATGATACCTCACTTGTGTGGGTAGGCCTAGCGCCCGCGACAGGAAACGCCCCAAAGCGCAACGTGGACACATCCAAATTTTTGGAAGAAAACAGAGGTGTTTTTTGCGAAGTGCCTACCTGTAGATTTTGGCCTCTAGCTCAGCCGGCACCTAGGGAAACCTACCAAACCTGTGCATTTCTGAAAACTAGAGACCTAGGGGAATCCAAGATGGGGTGACTTGCGGGGCTCGGACCAGGTTCTGTTACCCAGAATCCTTTGCAAACCTCAAAATTTGGCTAAAAATACACATGTTACTCACATTTCTGTGGCAGAAAGTTCTGGAATCTGAGAGGAGCCACAAATTTCCTTCCACCCAGCGTTCCCCCAAGTCTCCCGATAAAAATGATACCTCACTTGTATGGGTAGGCCTAGTGCCCGCGAAAGTAAACGCCCCAAAGCGCAACGTGGACACATCCAAATTTTTGGAAGAAAACAGAGGTGTTTTTTGCGAAGTGCCTACCTGTAGATTTTGGCATCTAGCTCAGCCGGCACCTAGGGAAACCTACCAAACCTGTGCATTTCTGAAAACTAGAGACCTAGGGGAATCCAAGATGGGGTGACTTGCGGGCTCGGACCAGGTTCTGTTACCCAGAATCCTTTGCAAACCTCAAAATTTGGCTAAAAAAACACATGTTACTCACATTTCTGTGGCAGAAAGTTCTGGAATCTGAGAGGAGCCACAAATTTCCTTCCACCCAGCGTTCCCCCAAGTCTTCTGATAAAAATGATACCTCACTTGTGTGGGTAGGCCTAGCGCCCGCGACAGGACACGCCCCAAAGCGCAACGTGGACACATCCACATTTTTGGAAGAAAACAGAGGTGTTTTTTGCGAAGTGCCTACCTGTAGATTTTGGCCTTTAGCTCAGCCAGCACCTAGGGAAACCTACCAAACCTGTGCATTTCTGAAAACTAGAGACCTAGGGGAATCCAAGATGGGGTGACTTGCGGGGCTCGGACCAGGTTCTGTTACCCAGAATCCTTTGCAAACCTCAAAATTTGGCTAAAAATACACATGTTCCTCACATTTCTGTGGCAGAAAGTTCTGGAATCTGAGAGGAGCCACAAATTTCCTTCCACCCAGCGTTCCCCCAAGTCTCCCGATAAAAATGATACCTCACTTGTGTGGGTAGGCCTAGCGCCCACGACAGGAAACACCCCAAAGCGCAACGTGGACACATCCAAATTTTTGGAAGAAAACAGAGGTGTTTTTTGCGAAGTGCCTACCTGTAGATTTTGGCCTCTAGCTCAGCCGGCACCTAGGGAAACCTACCAAACCTGTGCATTTCTGAAAACTAGAGACCTAGGGGAATCCAAGATGGGGTGACTTGCGGGGCTCGGACCAGGTTCTGTTACCCAGAATCCTTTGCAAACCTCAAAATTTGGCTAAAAATACACATGTTCCTCACATTTCTGTGGCAGAAAGTTCTGGAATCTGAGAGGAGCCACAAATTTCCTTCCACCCAGCGTTCCCCCAAGTCTCCCGATAAAAATGATACCTCACTTGTGTGGGTAGGCAAAGCGCCAGCGACAGGAAATGCCCCAAAGCGCAACGTGGAAACATTAACATTTTTGGAAGAAAACAGAGGTGTTTTTTGCGAAGTGACTACCTGTAGATTTTGGCCTGTAGCTCTGCCGCCACCTAGGGAAACCTACCAAACCTGTGCATTTCTGAAAACTAGAGACCTAGAGGAATCCAAGATGGGGTGACTTGCGGGGCTCGGACCAGGTTCTGTTACCCAGAATCCTTTGCAAACCTCAAAATTTGGCTAAAAAAACACATGTTACTCACATTTCTGTGGCAGAAAGTTCTGGAATCTGAGAGGAGCCACAAATTTCCTTCCACCCAGCGTTCCCCCAAGTCTCCCGATAAAAATCATACCTCACTTGTGTGGGTAGGCCTAGCGCCCGCGACAGGAAACACCCCAAAGCGAAACGTGGACACATCCAAATTTTTTGAAGAAAACAGAGGTGTTTTTTGCGAAGTGCCTACCTGTAGATTTTGGCCTTTAGCTCAGCCAGCACCTAGGGAAACCTACCAAACCTGTGCATTTCTGAAAACTAGAGACCTAGGGGAATCTAAGGAGGGGTGACTTGCAGGGCTCGGACCAGGTTCTGTTACCCTGAATCCTTTGCAAACCTCAAAATGTGGCTAAAAAAACACATGTTCCTCACATTTCTGTGGCAGAAAGTTCTGGAATCTGAGAGGAGCCACAAATTTCCTTCCACCCAGCGTTCCCCCAAGTCTCCCGATAAAATTTATACCTCACTTGTGTGGGTAGGCCTAGAGCCCGCGACAGGAAACGCCCCAAAGCGCAACGTGGACACATCCAAATTTTTGGAAGAAAACAGAGGTGTTTTTTGCGAAGTGCCTACCTGTAGATTTTGGCCTCTAGCTCAGCCGGCACCTAGGGCAACCTACCAAACCTGTGCATTTCTGAAAACTAGAGACCTAGGGGAATCCAAGATGGGGTGACCTGCGGGGCTCGGACCAGGTTTTGTTACCCAGAATCCTTTGCAAACCTCAAAATTTGGCTAAAAATACACATGTTACTCACATTTCTGTGGCAGAAAGTTCTGGAATCTGAGATTAGCCACAGATTTCCTTCCACCCAGCGTTCCCCCAAGTCTTCTGATAAAAATGATACCTCACTTGTGTGGGTAGGCCTAGCGCCCGCGACAGGAAACGCCCCAAAGCGCAACGTGGACACATCCAAATTTTTGGAAGAAAACAGAGGTGTTTTTTGCGAAGTGCCTACCTGTAGATTTTGGCCTCTAGCTCAGCCGGCACCTAGGGAAACCTACCAAACCTGTGCATTTCTGAAAACTAGAGACCTAGGGGAATCCAAGATGGGGTGACTTGCGGGGCTCGGACCAGGTTCTGTTACCCAGAATCCTTTGCAAACCTCAAAATTTGGCTAAAAATACACATGTTACTCACATTTCTGTGGCAGAAAGTTCTGGAATCTGAGAGGAGCCACAAATTTCCTTCCACCCAGCGTTCCCCCAAGTCTCCCGATAAAAATGATACCTCACTTGTATGGGTAGGCCTAGTGCCCGCGAAAGTAAACGCCACAAAGCGCAACGTGGACACATCCAAATTTTTGGAAGAAAACAGAGGTGTTTTTTGCGAAGTGCCTACCTGTAGATTTTGGCATCTAGCTCAGCCGGCACCTAGGGAAACCTACCAAACCTGTGCATTTCTGAAAACTAGAGACCTAGGGGAATCCAAGATGGGGTGACTTGCGGGCTCGGACCAGGTTCTGTTACCCAGAATCCTTTGCAAACCTCAAAATTTGGCTAAAAATACACATGTTACTCACATTTCTGTGGCAGAAAGTTCTGGAATCTGAGAGGAGCCACAAATTTCCTTCCACCCAGCGTTCCCCCAAGTCTCCCGATAAAAATGATACCTCACTTGTATGGGTAGGCCTAGCGCCCGCGAAAGTTAACGCCCCAGAGCGCAACGTGGACACATCCAAATTTTTGGAAGAAAACAGAGGTGTTTTTTGCGAAGTGCCTACCTGTAGATTTTGGCATCTAGCTCAGCCGGCACCTAGGGAAACCTACCAAACCTGTGCATTTCTGAAAACTAGAGACCTAGGGGAATCCAAGATGGGGTGACTTGCGGGCTCGGACCAGGTTCTGTTACCCAGAATCCTTTGCAAACCTCAAAATTTGGCTAAAAATACACATGTTACTCACATTTCTGTGGCAGAAAGTTCTGGAATCTGAGAGGAGCCACCAATTTCCTTCCACCCAGCGTTCCCCCAAGTCTCCCGATAAAAATGATACCTCACTTGTGTGGGTAGGCCTAGCGCCCGCGAAAGGAAACACCCCAAAGCGCAACGTGGACACATCCAAATTTTTGGAAGAAAACAGAGGTGTTTTTTGCGAAGTGCCTACCTGTAGATTTTGGCCTTTAGCTCAGCCAGCACCTAGGGAAACCTACCAAACCTGTGCATTTCTGAAAACTAGAGACCTAGGGGAATCCAAGGAGGGGTGACTTGCGGGGCTCGGACCAGGTTCTGTTACCCAGAATCCTTTGCAAACCTCAAAATGTGGCTAAAAAAACACATGTTCCTCACATTTCTGTGGCAGAAAGTTCTGGAATCTGAGAGGAGCCACAAATTTCCTTCCACCCAGCGTTCCCCCAAGTCTCCCGATAAAAATGATACCTCACTTGTGTGGGTAGGCCTAGCGCCCGCGACAGGAAACGCCCCAAAGCGCAACGTGGACACATCCAAATTTTTGGAAGAAAACAGAGGTGTTTTTTGCGAAGTGCCTACCTGTAGATTTTGGCCTCTAGCTCAGCCGGCACCTAGGGAAACCTACCAAACCTGTGCATTTCTGAAAACTAGAGACCTAGGGGAATCCAAGATGGGGTGACTTGCGGGGCTCGGACCAGGTTCTGTTACCCAGAATCCTTTGCAAACCTCAAAATGTGGCTAAAAAAACACATGTTCCTCACATTTCTGTGGCAGAAAGTTCTGGAATCTGAGAGGAGCCACAAATTTCCTTCCACCCAGCGTTCCCCCAAGTCTCCCGATAAAAATGATACCTCACTTGTATGGGTAGGCCTAGCGCCCGCGACAGGAAACGCCCCAAAGCGCAACGTGGACACATCCAAATTTTTGGAAGAAAACAGAGGTGTTTTTTGCGAAGTGCCTACCTGTAGATTTTGGCATCTAGCTCAGCCGGCACCTAGGGAAACCTACCAAACCTGTGCATTTCTGAAAACTAGAGACCTAGGGGAATCCAAGATGGGGTGACTTGCGGGCTCGGACCAGGTTCTGTTACCCAGAATCCTTTGCAAACCTCAAAATTTGGCTAAAAATACACATGTTACTCACATTTCTGTGGCAGAAAGTTCTGGAATCTGAGAGGAGCCACAAATTTCCTTCCACCCAGCGTTCCCCCAAGTCTCCCGATAAAAATGATACCTCACTTGTATGGGTAGGCCTAGCGCCCGCGAAAGTAAACGCCCCAAAGCGCAACGTGGACACATCCAAATTTTTGGAAGAAAACAGAGGTGTTTTTTGCGAAGTGCCTACCTGTAGATTTTGGCATCTAGCTCAGCCGGCACCTAGGGAAACCTACCAAACCTGTGCATTTCTGAAAACTAGAGACCTAGGGGAATCCAAGATGGGGTGACTTGCGGGCTCGGACCAGGTTCTGTTACCCAGAATCCTTTGCAAACCTCAAAATTTGGCTAAAAATACACATGTTACTCACATTTCTGTGGCAGAAAGTTCTGGAATCTGAGAGGAGCCACAAATTTCCTTCCACCCAGCGTTCCCCCAAGTCTCCCGATAAAAATGATACCTCACTTGTATGGGTAGGCCTAGCGCCCGCGAAAGTAAACGCCCCAAAGCGCAACGTGGACACATCCAAATTTTTGGAAGAAAACAGAGGTGTTTTTTGCGAAGTGCCTACCTGTAGATTTTGGCATCTAGCTCAGCCGGCACCTAGGGAAACCTACCAAACCTGTGCATTTCTGAAAACTAGAGACCTAGGGGAATCCAAGATGGGGTGACTTGCGGGCTCGGACCAGGTTCTGTTACCCAGAATCCTTTGCAAACCTCAAAATTTGGCTAAAAATACACATGTTACTCACATTTCTGTGGCAGAAAGTTCTGGAATCTGAGAGGAGCCACCAATTTCCTTCCACCCAGCGTTCCCCCAAGTCTCCCGATAAAAATGATACCTCACTTGTGTGGGTAGGCCTAGCGCCCGCGAAAGGAAACACCCCAAAGCGCAACGTGGACACATCCAAATTTTTGGAAGAAAACAGAGGTGTTTTTTGCGAAGTGCCTACCTGTAGATTTTGGCCTTTAGCTCAGCCAGCACCTAGGGAAACCTACCAAACCTGTGCATTTCTGAAAACTAGAGACCTAGGGGAATCCAAGGAGGGGTGACTTGCGGGGCCCGGACCAGGTTCTGTTACCCAGAATCCTTTGCAAACCTCAAAATGTGGCTAAAAAAACACATGTTCCTCACATTTCTGTGGCAGAAAGTTCTGGAATCTGAGAGGAGCCACGAATTTCCTTCCACCCAGCGTTCCCCCAAGTCTCCCGATAAAAATGATACCTCACTTGTGTGGGTAGGCCTAGCGCCCGCGACAGGAAACGCCCCAAAGCGCAACGTGGACACATCCAAATTTTTGGAAGAAAACAGAGGTGTTTTTTGCGAAGTGCCTACCTGTAGATTTTGGCCTCTAGCTCAGCCGGCACCTAGGGAAACCTACCAAACCTGTGCATTTCTGAAAACTAGAGACCTAGGGGAATCCAAGATGGGGTGACTTGCGGGGCTCGGACCAGGTTCTGTTACCCAGAATCCTTTGCAAACCTCAAAATGTGGCTAAAAAAACACATGTTCCTCACATTTCTGTGGCAGAAAGTTCTGGAATCTGAGAGGAGCCACAAATTTCCTTCCACCCAGCGTTCCCCCAAGTCTCCCGATAAAAATGATACCTCACTTGTATGGGTAGGCCTAGCGCCCGCGACAGGAAACGCCCCAAAGCGCAACGTGGACACATCCAAATTTTTGGAAGAAAACAGAGGTGTTTTTTGCGAAGTGCCTACCTGTAGATTTTGGCATCTAGCTCAGCCGGCACCTAGGGAAACCTACCAAACCTGTGCATTTCTGAAAACTAGAGACCTAGGGGAATCCAAGATGGGGTGACTTGCGGGCTCGGACCAGGTTCTGTTACCCAGAATCCTTTGCAAACCTCAAAATTTGGCTAAAAATACACATGTTACTCACATTTCTGTGGCAGAAAGTTCTGGAATCTGAGAGGAGCCACAAATTTCCTTCCACCCAGCGTTCCCCCAAGTCTCCCGATAAAAATGATACCTCACTTGTATGGGTAGGCCTAGCGCCCGCGAAAGTAAACGCCCCAAAGCGCAACGTGGACACATCCAAATTTTTGGAAGAAAACAGAGGTGTTTTTTGCGAAGTGCCTACCTGTAGATTTTGGCATCTAGCTCAGCCGGCACCTAGGGAAACCTACCAAACCTGTGCATTTCTGAAAACTAGAGACCTAGGGGAATCCAAGATGGGGTGACTTGCGGGCTCGGACCAGGTTCTGTTACCCAGAATCCTTTGCAAACCTCAAAATTTGGCTAAAAATACACATGTTACTCACATTTCTGTGGCAGAAAGTTCTGGAATCTGAGAGGAGCCACAAATTTCCTTCCACCCAGCGTTCCCCCAAGTCTCCCGATAAAAATGATACCTCACTTGTATGGGTAGGCCTAGCGCCCGCGAAAGTAAACGCCCCAAAGCGCAACGTGGACACATCCAAATTTTTGGAAGAAAACAGAGGTGTTTTTTGCGAAGTGCCTACCTGTAGATTTTGGCATCTAGCTCAGCCGGCACCTAGGGAAACCTACCAAACCTGTGCATTTCTGAAAACTAGAGACCTAGGGGAATCCAAGATGGGGTGACTTGCGGGCTCGGACCAGGTTCTGTTACCCAGAATCCTTTGCAAACCTCAAAATTTGGCTAAAAATACACATGTTACTCACATTTCTGTGGCAGAAAGTTCTGGAATCTGAGAGGAGCCACCAATTTCCTTCCACCCAGCGTTCCCCCAAGTCTCCCGATAAAAATGATACCTCACTTGTGTGGGTAGGCCTAGCGCCCGCGAAAGGAAACACCCCAAAGCGCAACGTGGACACATCCAAATTTTTGGAAGAAAACAGAGGTGTTTTTTGCGAAGTGCCTACCTGTAGATTTTGGCCTTTAGCTCAGCCAGCACCTAGGGAAACCTACCAAACCTGTGCATTTCTGAAAACTAGAGACCTAGGGGAATCCAAGGAGGGGTGACTTGCGGGGCCCGGACCAGGTTCTGTTACCCAGAATCCTTTGCAAACCTCAAAATGTGGCTAAAAAAACACATGTTCCTCACATTTCTGTGGCAGAAAGTTCTGGAATCTGAGAGGAGCCACGAATTTCCTTCCACCCAGCGTTCCCCCAAGTCTCCCGATAAAAATGATACCTCACTTGTGTGGGTAGGCCTAGCGCCCGCGACAGGAAACGCCCCAAAGCGCAACGTGGACACATCCAAATTTTTGGAAGAAAACAGAGGTGTTTTTTGCGAAGTGCCTACCTGTAGATTTTGGCCTCTAGCTCAGCCGGCACCTAGGGAAACCTACCAAACCTGTGCATTTCTGAAAACTAGAGACCTAGGGGAATCCAAGATGGGGTGACTTGCGGGGCTCGGACCAGGTTCTGTTACCCAGAATCCTTTGCAAACCTCAAAATTTGGCTAAAAATACACATGTTACTCACATTTCTGTGGCAGAAAGTTCTGGAATCTGAGAGGAGCCACAAATTTCCTTCCACCCAGCGTTCCCCCAAGTCTCCCGATAAAAATGATACCTCACTTGTATGGGTAGGCCTAGCGCCCGCGACAGGAAACGCCCCAAAGCGCAACGTGGACACATCCAAATTTTTGGAAGAAAACAGAGGTGTTTTTTGCGAAGTGCCTACCTGTAGATTTTGGCCTCTAGCTCAGCCGGCACCTAGGGAAACCTACCAAACCTGTGCATTTCTGAAAACTAGAGACCTAGGGGAATCCAAGATGGGGTGACTTGCGGGGCTCGGACCAGGTTCTGTTACCAAGAATCCTTTGCAAACCTCAAAATTTGGCTAAAAATACACATGTTACTCACATTTCTGTGGCAGAAAGTTCTGGAATCTGAGAGGAGCCACAAATTTCCTTCCACCCAGCGTTCCCCCAAGTCTCCCGATAAAAATGATACCTCACTTGTGTGGGTAGGCAAAGCGCCCGCGACAGGAAACGCCCCAAAGCGCAACGTGGACACATCCAAATTTTGGGAAGAAAACAGAGGTGTTTTTTGCGAAGTGACTACCTGTAGATTTTGGCCTGTAGCTCAGCCGCCACCTAGGGAAACCTACCAAACCTGTTCATTTCTGAAAACTAGAGACCTAGAGGAATCCAAGATGGGGTGACTTGTGGGGCTCGGACCAGGTCCTGTTACCCAGAATCCTTTGCAAACCTCAAAATTTAGCTAAAAAAACACATGTTACTCACATTTCTGTGGCAGAAAGTTCTGGAATCTGAGAGGAGCCACAAATTTCCTTCCACCCAGCGTTCCCCCAAGTCTCCCGATAAAAATGATACCTCACTTGTGTGGGTAGGCCTAGCGCCCGCGACAGGAAACACCCCAAAGCGCAACGTGGACACATCCAAATTTTTGGAAGAAAACAGAGGTGTTTTTTGCGAAGTGCCTACCTGTAGATTTTGGCCTTTAGCTCAGCCAGCACCTAGGGAAACCTACCAAACCTGTGCATTTCTGAAAACTAGAGACCTAGGGGAATCTAAGGAGGGGTGACTTGCGGGGCTCGGACCAGGTTCTGTTACCCAGAATCCTTTGCAAACCTCAAAATGTGGCTAAAAAAACACATGTTCCTCACATTTCTGTGGCAGAAAGTTCTGGAATCTGAGAGGAGCCACAAATTTCCTTCTACCCAGTGTTCCCCCAAGTCTCCCGATAAAAATGATACCTCACTTGTGTGGGTAGGCCTAGCGCCCGCGACAGAAAACGCCCCAAAGCGCAACGTGGACACATCCAAATTTTTGGAAGAAAACAGAGGTGTTTTTTGCGAAGTGCCTACCTGTAGATTTTGGCCTCTAGCTCAGCCGGCACCTAGGGAAACCTACCAAACCTGTGCATTTCTGAAAACTAGAGACCTAGGGGAATCCAAGATGGGGTGACTTGCGGGGCTCGGACCAGGTTCTGTTACCCAGAATCCTTTGCAAACCTCAAAATTTGGCTAAAAATACACATGTTCCTCACATTTCTGTGGCAGAAAGTTCTGGAATCTGAGAGGAGCCACAAATTTCCTTCCACCCAGCGTTCCCCCAAGTCTCCCGATAAAAATGATACCTCACTTTTGTGGGTAGGCAAAGCGCCAGTGACAGGAAATGCCCCAAAGCGCAACGTGGAAACATTAAAATTTTTGGAAGAAAACAGAGGTGTTTTTTGCGAAGTGACTACCTGTAGATTTTGGCCTGTAGCTCAGCCGCCACCTAGGGAAACCTACCAAACCTGTGCATTTCTGAAAACTAGAGACCTAGAGGAATCCAAGATGGGGTGACTTGCGGGGCTCGGACCAGGTTCTTTTACCCAGAATCCTTTGCAAACCTCAAAATTTGGCTAAAAAAACACATGTTACTCACATTTCTGTGGCAGAAAGTTCTGGAATCTGAGAGGAGCCACAAATTTCCTTCCACCCAGCGTTCCCCCAAGTCTCCCGATAAAAATCATACCTCACTTGTGTGGGTAGGCCTAGCGCCCGCGACAGGAAACACCCCAAAGCGCAACGTGGACACATCCAAATTTTTGGAAGAAAACAGAGGTGTTTTTTGCGAAGTGCCTACCTGTAGATTTTGGCCTTTAGCTCAGCCAGCACCTAGGGAAACCTACCAAACCTGTGCATTTCTGAAAACTAGAGACCTAGGGGAATCTAAGGAGGGGTGACTTGCGGGGCTCGGACCAGGTTCTGTTACCCAGAATCCTTTGCAAACCTCAAAATGTGGCTAAAAAAACACATGTTCCTCACATTTCTGTGGCAGAAAGTTCTGGAATCTGCGAGGAGCCACAAATTTCCTTCCACCCAGCGTTCCCCCAAGTCTCCCGATAAAATTGATACCTCACTTGTGTGGGTAGGCCTAGAGCCCGCGACAGGAAACGCCCCAAAGCGCAACGTGGACACATCCAAATTTTTGGAAGAAAACAGAGGTGTTTTTTTTTTTTTGCGAAGTGCCTACCTGTAGATTTTGGCCTCTAGCTCAGCCGGCACCTAGGGAAACCTACCAAACCTGTGCATTTCTGAAAACTAGAGACCTAGGGGAATCCAAGATGGGGTGACCTGCGGGGCTCGGACCAGGTTTTGTTACCCAGAATCCTTTGCAAACCTCAAAATTTGGCTAAAAATACACATGTTACTCACATTTCTGTGGCAGAAAGTTCTGGAATCTGAGAGGAGCCACAAATTTCCTTCCACCCAGCGTTCCCCCAAGTCTCCCGATAAAAATGATACCTCACTTGTGTGGGTAGGCCTAGCGCCCACGACAGGAAACACCCCAAAGCGCAACGTGGACACATCCAAATTTTTGGAAGAAAACAGAGGTGTTTTTTGCGAAGTGCCTACCTGTAGATTTTGGCCTCTAGCTCAGCCGGCACCTAGGGAAACCTACCAAACCTGTGCATTTCTGAAAACTAGAGACCTAGGGGAATCCAAGATGGGGTGACTTGCGGGGCTCGGACCAGGTTCTGTTACCCAGAATCCTTTGCAAACCTCAAAATTTGGCTAAAAATACACATGTTACTCACATTTCTGTGGCAGAAAGTTCTGGAATCTGAGAGGAGCCACAAATTTCCTTCCACCCAGCGTTCCCCCAAGTCTCCCGATAAAAATGATACCTCACTTGTATGGGTAGGCCTAGCGCCCGCGAAAGTAAACGCCCCAAAGCGCAACGTGGACACATCCAAATTTTTGGAAGAAAACAGAGGTGTTTTTTGCGAAGTGCCTACCTGTAGATTTTGGCCTCTAGCTCAGCCGGCACCTAGGGAAACCTACCAAACCTGTGCATTTCTGAAAACTAGAGACCTAGGGGAATCCAAGATGGGGTGACCTGCGGGGCTCGGACCAGGTTTTGTTACCCAGAATCCTTTGCAAACCTCAAAATTTGGCTAAAAATACACATGTTACTCACATTTCTGTGGCAGAAAGTTCTGGAATCTGAGATTAGCCACAGATATCCTTCCACCCAGCGTTCCCCCAAGTCTTCTGATAAAAATGATACCTCACTTGTGTGGGTAGGCCTAGCGCCCGCGACAGGAAACGCCCCAAAGCGCAACGTGGACACATCCAAATTTTTGGAAGAAAACAGAGGTGTTTTTTGCGAAGTGCCTACCTGTAGATTTTGGCCTCTAGCTCAGCCGGCACCTAGGGAAACCTACCAAACCTGTGCATTTCTGAAAACTAGAGACCTAGGGGAATCCAAGATGGGGTGACTTGCGGGGCTCGGACCAGGTTCTGTTACCCAGAATCCTTTGCAAACCTCAAAATTTGGCTAAAAATACACATGTTACTCACATTTCTGTGGCAGAAAGTTCTGGAATCTGAGAGGAGCCACAAATTTCCTTCCACCCAGCGTTCCCCCAAGTCTCCCGATAAAAATGATACCTCACTTGTATGGGTAGGCCTAGTGCCCGCGAAAGTAAACGCCCCAAAGCGCAACGTGGACACATCCAAATTTTTGGAAGAAAACAGAGGTGTTTTTTGCGAAGTGCCTACCTGTAGATTTTGGCATCTAGCTCAGCCGGCACCTAGGGAAACCTACCAAACCTGTGCATTTCTGAAAACTAGAGACCTAGGGGAATCCAAGATGGGGTGACTTGCGGGCTCGGACCAGGTTCTGTTACCCAGAATCCTTTGCAAACCTCAAAATTTGGCTAAAAATACACATGTTACTCACATTTCTGTGGCAGAAAGTTCTGGAATCTGAGAGGAGCCACAAATTTCCTTCCACCCAGCGTTCCCCCAAGTCTCCCGATAAAAATGATACCTCACTTGTATGGGTAGGCCTAGCGCCCGCGAAAGTTAACGCCCCAAAGCGCAACGTGGACACATCCAAATTTTTGGAAGAAAACAGAGGTGTTTTTTGCGAAGTGCCTACCTGTAGATTTTGGCATCTAGCTCAGCCGGCACCTAGGGAAACCTACCAAACCTGTGCATTTCTGAAAACTAGAGACCTAGGGGAATCCAAGATGGGGTGACTTGCGGGCTCGGACCAGGTTCTGTTACCCAGAATCCTTTGCAAACCTCAAAATTTGGCTAAAAATACACATGTTACTCACATTTCTGTGGCAGAAAGTTCTGGAATCTGAGAGGAGCCACCAATTTCCTTCCACCCAGCGTTCCCCCAAGTCTCCCGATAAAAATGATACCTCACTTGTGTGGGTAGGCCTAGCGCCCGCGAAAGGAAACACCCCAAAGCGCAACGTGGACACATCCAAATTTTTTGAAGAAAACAGAGGTGTTTTTTGCGAAGTGCCTACCTGTAGATTTTGGCCTTTAGCTCAGCCAGCACCTAGGGAAACCTACCAAACCTGTGCATTTCTGAAAACTAGAGACCTAGGGGAATCCAAGGAGGGGTGACTTGCGGGGCTCGGACCAGGTTCTGTTACCCAGAATCCTTTGCAAACCTCAAAATGTGGCTAAAAAAACACATGTTCCTCACATTTCTGTGGCAGAAAGTTCTGGAATCTGAGAGGAGCCACAAATTTCCTTCCACCCAGCGTTCCCCCAAGTCTCCCGATAAAAATGATACCTCACTTGTGTGGGTAGGCCTAGCGCCCGCGACAGGAAACGCCCCAAAGCGCAACGTGGACACATCCAAATTTTTGGAAGAAAACAGAGGTGTTTTTTGCGAAGTGCCTACCTGTAGATTTTTGCCTCTAGCTCAGCCGGCACCTAGGGAAACCTACCAAACCTGTGCATTTCTGAAAACTAGAGACCTAGGGGAATCCAAGATGGGGTGACTTGCGGGGCTCGGACCAGGTTCTGTTACCCAGAATCCTTTGCAAACCTCAAAATGTGGCTAAAAAAACACATGTTCCTCACATTTCTGTGGCAGAAAGTTCTGGAATCTGAGAGGAGCCACAAATTTCCTTCCACCCAGCGTTCCCCCAAGTCTCCCGATAAAAATGATACCTCACTTGTATGGGTAGGCCTAGCGCCCGCGACAGGAAACGCCCCAAAGCGCAACGTGGACACATCCAAATTTTTGGAAGAAAACAGAGGTGTTTTTTGCGAAGTGCCTACCTGTAGATTTTGGCATCTAGCTCAGCCGGCACCTAGGGAAACCTACCAAACCTGTGCATTTCTGAAAACTAGAGACCTAGGGGAATCCAAGATGGGGTGACT
Organism: Pleurodeles waltl; assembly: GCF_031143425.1. Lineage (NCBI taxonomy): Eukaryota > Metazoa > Chordata > Amphibia > Caudata > Salamandridae > Pleurodeles > Pleurodeles waltl. The sequence goes on from NC_090445.1 coordinate 722,729,327, forward strand.
TGCGGGCTCGGACCAGGTTCTGTCACCCAGAATCCTTTGCAAACCTCAAAATTTGGCTAAAAATACACATGTTACTCACATTTCTGTGGCAGAAAGTTCTGGAATCTGAGAGGAGCCACAAATTTCCTTCCACCCAGCGTTCCCCCAAGTCTCCCGATAAAAATGATACCTCACTTGTATGGGTAGGCCTAGCGCCCGCGAAAGTAAACGCCCCAAAGCGCAACGTGGACACATCCAAATTTTTGGAAGAAAACAGAGGTGTTTTTTGCGAAGTGCCTACCTGTAGATTTTGGCATCTAGCTCAGCCGGCACCTAGGGAAACCTACCAAACCTGTGCATTTCTGAAAACTAGAGACCTAGGGGAATCCAAGATGGGGTGACTTGCGGGCTCGGACCAGGTTCTGTTACCCAGAATCCTTTGCAAACCTCAAAATTTGGCTAAAAATACACATGTTACTCACATTTCTGTGGCAGAAAGTTCTGGAATCTGAGAGGAGCCACAAATTTCCTTCCAGCCAGCGTTCCCCCAAGTCTCCCGATAAAAATGATACCTCACTTGTATGGGTAGGCCTAGCGCCCGCGAAAGTAAACGCCCCAAAGCGCAACGTGGACACATCCAAATTTTTGGAAGAAAACAGAGGTGTTTTTTGCGAAGTGCCTACCTGTAGATTTTGGCATCTAGCTCAGCCGGCACCTAGGGAAACCTACCAAACCTGTGCATTTCTGAAAACTAGAGACCTAGGGGAATCCAAGATGGGGTGACTTGCGGGCTCGGACCAGGTTCTGTTACCCAGAATCCTTTGCAAACCTCAAAATTTGGCTAAAAATACACATGTTACTCACATTTCTGTGGCAGAAAGTTCTGGAATCTGAGAGGAGCCACCAATTTCCTTCCACCCAGCGTTCCCCCAAGTCTCCCGATAAAAATGATACCTCACTTGTGTGGGTAGGCCTAGCGCCCGCGAAAGGAAACACCCCAAAGCGCAACGTGGACACATCCAAATTTTTGGAAGAAAACAGAGGTGTTTTTTGCGAAGTGCCTACCTGTAGATTTTGGCCTTTAGCTCAGCCAGCACCTAGGGAAACCTACCAAACCTGTGCATTTCTGAAAACTAGAGACCTAGGGGAATCCAAGGAGGGGTGACTTGCGGGGCCCGGACCAGGTTCTGTTACCCAGAATCCTTTGCAAACCTCAAAATGTGGCTAAAAAAACACATGTTCCTCACATTTCTGTGGCAGAAAGTTCTGGAATCTGAGAGGAGCCACGAATTTCTTTCCACCCAGCGTTCCCCCAAGTCTCCCGATAAAAATGATACCTCACTTGTGTGGGTAGGCCTAGCGCCCGCGACAGGAAACGCCCCAAAGCGCAACGTGGACACCTCCAAATTTTTGGAAGAAAACAGAGGTGTTTTTGCGAAGTGCCTACCTGTAGATTTTGGCCTCTAGCTCAGCCGGCACCTAGGGAAACCTACCAAACCTGTGCATTTCTGAAAACTAGAGACCTAGGGGAATCCAAGATGGGGTGACTTGCGGGGCTCGGACCAGGTTCTGTTACCCAGAATCCTTTGCAAACCTCAAAATTTGGCTAAAAATACACATGTTACTCACATTTCTGTGGCAGAAAGTTCTGGAATCTGAGAGGAGCCACAAATTTCCTTCCACCCAGCGTTCCCCCAAGTCTCCCGATAAAAATGATACCTCACTTGTATGGGTAGGCCTAGCGCCCGCGACAGGAAACGCCCCAAAGCGCAACGTGGACACATCCAAATTTTTGGAAGAAAACAGAGGTGTTTTTTGCGAAGTGCCTACCTGTAGATTTTGGCCTCTAGCTCAGCCGGCACCTAGGGAAACCTACCAAACCTGTGCATTTCTGAAAACTAGAGACCTAGGGGAATCCAAGATGGGGTGACTTGCGGGGCTCGGACCAGGTTCTGTTACCCAGAATCCTTTGCAAACCTCAAAATTTGGCTAAAAATACACATGTTACTCACATTTCTGTGGCAGAAAGTTCTGGAATCTGAGAGGAGCCACAAATTTCCTTCCACCCAGCGTTCCCCCAAGTCTCCCGATAAAAATGATACCTCACTTGTGTGGGTAGGCAAAGCGCCCGCGACAGGAAACGCCCCAAAGCGCAACGTGGACACATCCAAATTTTGGGAAGAAAACAGAGGTGTTTTTTGCGAAGTGACTACCTGTAGATTTTGGCCTGTAGCTCAGCCGCCACCTAGGGAAACCTACCAAACCTGTTCATTTCTGAAAACTAGAGACCTAGAGGAATCCAAGATGGGGTGACTTGTGGGGCTCGGACCAGGTCCTGTTACCCAGAATCCTTTGCAAACCTCAAAATTTAGCTAAAAAAACACATGTTACTCACATTTCTGTGGCAGAAAGTTCTGGAATCTGAGAGGAGCCACAAATTTCCTTCCACACAGCGTTCCCCCAAGTCTCCCGATAAAAATGATACCTCACTTGTGTGGGTAGGCCTAGCGCCCGCGACAGGAAACACCCCAAAGCGCAACGTGGACACATCCAAATTTTTGGAAGAAAACAGAGGTGTTTTTTGCGAAGTGCCTACCTGTAGATTTTGGCCTTTAGCTCAGCCAGCACCTAGGGAAACCTACCAAACCTGTGCATTTCTGAAAACTAGAGACCTAGGGGAATCTAAGGAGGGGTGACTTGCGGGGCTCGGACCAGGTTCTGTTACCCAGAATCCTTTGCAAACCTCAAAATGTGGCTAAAAAAACACATGTTCCTCACATTTCTGTGGCAGAAAGTTCTGGAATCTGAGAGGAGCCACAAATTTCCTTCTACCCAGTGTTCCCCCAAGTCTCCCGATAAAAATGATACCTCACTTGTGTGGGTAGGCCTAGCGCCCGCGACAGAAAACGCCCCAAAGCGCAACGTGGACACATCCAAATTTTTGGAAGAAAACAGAGGTGTTTTTTGCGAAGTGCCTACCTGTAGATTTTGGCCTCTAGCTCAGCCGGCACCTAGGGAAACCTACCAAACCTGTGCATTTCTGAAAACTAGAGACCTAGGGGAATCCAAGATGGGGTGACTTGCGGGGCTCGGACCAGGTTCTGTTACCCAGAATCCTTTGCAAACCTCAAAATTTGGCTAAAAATACACATGTTCCTCACATTTCTGTGGCAGAAAGTTCTGGAATCTGAGAGGAGCCACAAATTTCCTTCCACCCAGCGTTCCCCCAAGTCTCCCGATAAAAATGATACCTCACTTTTGTGGGTAGGCAAAGCGCCAGTGACAGGAAATGCCCCAAAGCGCAACGTGGAAACATTACAATTTTTGGAAGAAAACAGAGGTGTTTTTTGCGAAGTGACTACCTGTAGATTTTGGCCTGTAGCTCAGCCGCCACCTAGGGAAACCTACCAAACCTGTGCATTTCTGAAAACTAGAGACCTAGAGGAATCCAAGATGGGGTGACTTGCGGGGCTCGGACCAGGTTCTGTTACCCAGAATCCTTTGCAAACCTCAAAATTTGGCTAAAAAAACACATGTTACTCACATTTCTGTGGCAGAAAGTTCTGGAATCTGAGAGGAGCCACAAATTTCCTCCCACCCAGCGTTCCCCCAAGTCTCCCGATAAAAATGATACCTCACTTGTGTGGGTAGGCCTAGCGCCCGCGACAGGAAACACCCCAAAGCGCAACGTGGACACATCCAAATTTTTGGAAGAAAACAGAGGTGTTTTTTGCGAAGTGCCTACCTGTAGATTTTGGCCTTTAGCTCAGCCAGCACCTAGGGAAACCTACCAAACCTGTGCATTTCTGAAAACTAGAGACCTAGGGGAATCTAAGGAGGGGTGACTTGCGGGGCTCGGACCAGGTTCTGTTACCCAGAATCCTTTGCAAACCTCAAAATGTGGCTAAAAAAACACATCTTCCTCACATTTCTGTGGCAGAAAGTTCTGGAATCTGAGAGGAGCCACAAATTTCCTTCCACCCAGCGTTCCCCCAAGTCTCCCGATAAAATTGATACCTCACTTGTGTGGGTAGGCCTAGAGCCCGCGACAGGAAACGCCCCAAAGCGCAACGTGGACACATCCAAATTTTTGGAAGAAAACAGAGGTGTTTTTTTTTTTTGCGAAGTGCCTACCTGTAGATTTTGGCCTCTAGCTCAGCCGGCACCTAGGGAAACCTACCAAACCTGTGCATTTCTGAAAACTAGAGACCTAGGGGAATCCAAGATGGGGTGACCTGCGGGGCTCGGACCAGGTTTTGTTACCCAGAATCCTTTGCAAACCTCAAAATTTGGCTAAAAATAAACATGTTACTCACATTTCTGTGGCAGAAAGTTCTGGAATCTGAGAGGAGCCACAAATTTCCTTCCACCCAGCGTTCCCCCAAGTCTTCTGATTAAAATGATACCTCACTTGTGTGGGTAGGCCTAGCGCCCGCGACAGGAAACGCCCCAAAGCGCAACGTGGACACATCCAAATTTTTGGAAGAAAACAGAGGTGTTTTTTGCGAAGTGCCTACCTGTAGATTTTGGCCTCTAGCTCAGCCGGCACCTAGGGAAACCTACCAAACCTGTGCATTTCTGAAAACTAGAGACCTAGGGGAATCCAAGATGGGGTGACTTGCGGGGCTCGGACCAGGTTCTGTTACCCAGAATCCTTTGCAAACCTCAAAATTTGGCTAAAAATACACATGTTACTCACATTTCTGTGGCAGAAAGTTCTGGAATCTGAGAGGAGCCACAAATTTCCTTCCACCCAGCGTTCCCCCAAGTCTCCCGATAAAAATGATACCTCACTTGTATGGGTAGGCCTAGCGCCCGCGAAAGTAAACGCCCCAAAGCGCAACGTGGACACATCCAAATTTTTGGAAGAAAACAGAGGTGTTTTTTGCGAAGTGCCTACCTGTAGATTTTGGCATCTAGCTCAGCCGGCACCTAGGGAAACCTACCAAACCTGTGCATTTCTGAAAACTAGAGACCTAGGGGAATCCAAGATGGGGTGACTTGCGGGCTCGGACCAGGTTCTGTTACCCAGAATCCTTTGCAAACCTCAAAATTTGGCTAAAAATACACATGTTACTCACATTTCTGTGGCAGAAAGTTCTGGAATCTGAGAGGAGCCACAAATTTCCTTCCACCCAGCGTTCCCCCAAGTCTCCCGATAAAAATGATACCTCACTTGTATGGGTAGGCCTAGCGCCCGCGAAAGTAAACGCCCCAAAGCGCAACGTGGACACATCCAAATTTTTGGAAGAAAACAGAGGTGTTTTTTGCGAAGTGCCTACCTGTAGATTTTGGCATCTAGCTCAGCCGGCACCTAGGGAAACCTACCAAACCTGTGCATTTCTGAAAACTAGAGACCTAGGGGAATCCAAGATGGGGTGACTTGCGGGCTCGGACCAGGTTCTGTTAACCAGAATCCTTTGCAAACCTCAAAATTTGGCTAAAAATTCACATGTTACTCACATTTCTGTGGCAGATAGTTCTGGAATCTGAGAGGAGCCACAAATTTCCTTCCACCCAGCGTTCCCCCAAGTCTCCCGATAAAAATGATACCTCACTTGTGTGGGTAGGCCTAGCGCCCGCGACAGGAAACACCCCAAAGCGCAACGTGGACACATCCAAATTTTTGGAAGAAAACAGAGGTGTTTTTTGCGAAGTGCCTACCTGTAGATTTTGGCCTTTAGCTCAGCCAGCACCTAGGGAAACCTACCAAACCTGTGCATTTCTGAAAACTAGAGACCTAGGGGAATCTAAGGAGGGGTGACTTGCGGGGCTCGGACCAGGTTCTGTTACCCAGAATCCTTTGCAAACCTCAAAATGTGGCTAAAAAAACACATGTTCCTCACATTTCTGTGGCAGAAAGTTCTGGAATCTGAGAGGAGCCACAAATTTCCTTCTACCCAGTGTTCCCCCAAGTCTCCCGATAAAAATGATACCTCACTTGTGTGGGTAGGCCTAGCGCCCGCGACAGAAAACGCCCCAAAGCGCAACGTGGACACATCCAAATTTTTGGAAGAAAACAGAGGTGTTTTTTGCGAAGTGCCTACCTGTAGATTTTGGCCTCTAGCTCAGCCGGCACCTAGGGAAACCTACCAAACCTGTGCATTTCTGAAAACTAGAGACCTAGGGGAATCCAAGATGGGGTGACTTGCGGGGCTCGGACCAGGTTCTGTTACCCAGAATCCTTTGCAAACCTCAAAATTTGGCTAAAAATACACATGTTCCTCACATTTCTGTGGCAGAAAGTTCTGGAATCTGAGAGGAGCCACAAATTTCCTTCCACCCAGCGTTCCCCCAAGTCTCCCGATAAAAATGATACCTCACTTTTGTGGGTAGGCAAAGCGCCAGTGACAGGAAATGCCCCAAAGCGCAACGTGGAAACATTAAAATTTTTGGAAGAAAACAGAGGTGTTTTTTGCGAAGTGACTACCTGTAGATTTTGGCCTGTAGCTCAGCCGCCACCTAGGGAAACCTACCAAACCTGTGCATTTCTGAAAACTAGAGACCTAGAGGAATCCAAGATGGGGTGACTTGCGGGGCTCGGACCAGGTTCTGTTACCCAGAATCCTTTGCAAACCTCAAAATTTGGCTAAAAAAACACATGTTACTCACATTTCTGTGGCAGAAAGTTCTGGAATCTGAGAGGAGCCACAAATTTCCTTCCACCCAGCGTTCCCCCAAGTCTCCCGATAAAAATCATACCTCACTTGTGTGGGTAGGCCTAGCGCCCGCGACAGGAAACACCCCAAAGCGCAACGTGGACACATCCAAATTTTTGGAAGAAAACAGAGGTGTTTTTTGCGAAGTGCCTACCTGTAGATTTTGGCCTTTAGCTCAGCCAGCACCTAGGGAAACCTACCAAACCTGTGCATTTCTGAAAACTAGAGACCTAGGGGAATCTAAGGAGGGGTGACTTGCGGGGCTCGGACCAGGTTCTGTTACCCAGAATCCTTTGCAAACCTCAAAATGTGGCTAAAAAAACACATGTTCCTCACATTTCTGTGGCAGAAAGTTCTGGAATCTGAGAGGAGCCACAAATTTCCTTCCACCCAGCGTTCCCCCAAGTCTCCCGATAAAATTGATACCTCACTTGTGTGGGTAGGCCTAGAGCCCGCGACAGGAAACGCCCCAAAGCGCATCGTGGACACATCCAAATTTTTGGAAGAAAACAGAGGTGTTTTTTTTTTTTGCGAAGTGCCTACCTGTAGATTTTGGCCTCTAGCTCAGAGGGCACCTAGGGAAACCTACCAAACCTGTGCATTTCTGAAAACTAGAGACCTAGGGGAATCCAAGATGGGGTGACCTGCGGGGCTCGGACCAGGTTTTGTTACCCAGAATCCTTTGCAAACCTCAAAATTTGGCTAAAAATAAACATGTTACTCACATTTCTGTGGCAGAAAGTTCTGGAATCTGAGAGGAGCCACAAATTTCCTTCCACCCAGCGTTCCCCCAAGTCTTCTGATAAAAATGATACCTCACTTGTGTGGGTAGGCCTAGCGCCCGCGACAGGAAACGCCCCAAAGCGCAACGTGGACACATCCAAATTTTTGGAAGAAAACAGAGGTGTTTTTTGCGAAGTGCCTACCTGTAGATTTTGGCCTCTAGCTCAGCCGGCACCTAGGGAAACCTACCAAACCTGTGCATTTCTGAAAACTAGAGACCTAGGGGAATCCAAGATGGGGTGACTTGCGGGGCTCGGACCAGGTTCTGTTACCCAGAATCCTTTGCAAACCTCAAAATTTGGCTAAAAATACACATGTTACTCACATTTCTGTGGCAGAAAGTTCTGGAATCTGAGAGGAGCCACAAATTTCCTTCCACCCAGCGTTCCCCCAAGTCTCCCGATAAAAATGATACCTCACTTGTATGGGTAGGCCTAGCGCCCGCGAAAGTAAACGCCCCAAAGCGCAACGTGGACACATCCAAATTTTTGGAAGAAAACAGAGGTGTTTTTTGCGAAGTGCCTACCTGTAGATTTTGGCATCTAGCTCAGCCGGCACCTAGGGAAACCTACCAAACCTGTGCATTTCTGAAAACTAGAGACCTAGGGGAATCCAAGATGGGGTGACTTGCGGGCTCGGACCAGGTTCTGTTACCCAGAATCCTTTGCAAACCTCAAAATTTGGCTAAAAATACACATGTTACTCACATTTCTGTGGCAGAAAGTTCTGGAATCTGAGAGGAGCCACAAATTTCCTTCCACCCAGCGTTCCCCCAAGTCTCCCGATAAAAATGATACCTCACTTGTATGGGTAGGCCTAGCGCCCGCGAAAGTAAACGCCCCAAAGCGCAACGTGGACACATCCAAATTTTTGGAAGAAAACAGAGGTGTTTTTTGCGAAGTGCCTACCTGTAGATTTTGGCATCTAGCTCAGCCGGCACCTAGGGAAACCTACCAAACCTGTGCATTTCTGAAAACTAGAGACCTAGGGGAATCCAAGATGGGGTGACTTGCGGGCTCGGACCAGGTTCTGTTAACCAGAATCCTTTGCAAACCTCAAAATTTGGCTAAAAATACACATGTTACTCACATTTCTGTGGCAGATAGTTCTGGAATCTGAGAGGAGCCACAAATTTCCTTCCACCCAGCGTTCCCCCAAGTCTCCCGATAAAAATGATACCTCACTTGTGTGGGTAGGCCTAGCGCCCGCGACAGGAAACACCCCAAAGCGCAACGTGGACACATCCAAATTTTTGGAAGAAAACAGAGGTGTTTTTTGCGAAGTGCCTACCTGTAGATTTTGGCCTTTAGCTCAGCCAGCACCTAGGGAAACCTACCAAACCTGTGCATTTCTGAAAACTAGAGACCTAGGGGAATCCAAGGAGGGGTGACTTGCGGGGCTCGGACCAGGTTCTGTTACCCAGAATCCTTTGCAAACCTCAAAATGTGGCTAAAAATACACATGTTCCTCACATTTCTGTGGCAGAAAGTTCTGGAATCTGAGAGGAGCCACAAATTTCCTTCCACCCAGCGTTCCCCCAAGTCTCCCGATAAAAATGATACCTCACTTGTGTGGATAGGCCTAGCGCCCGCGACAGGAAACGCCCAAAGCGCAACGTGGACACATCCAAATTTTTGGAAGAAAACAGAGGTGTTTTTTGCGAAGTGCCTACCTGTAGATTTTGGCCTCTAGCTCAGCCGGCACCTAGGGAAACCTACCAAACCTGTGCATTTCTGAAAACTAGAGACCTAGGGGAATCCAAGATGGGGTGACTTGCGGGGCTCGGACCAGGTTCTGTTACCCAGAATCCTTTGCAAACCTCAAAATTTGGCAAAAAATACACATGTTACTCACATTTCTGTGGCAGAAAGTTCTGGAATCTGAGAGGAGCCACAAATTTCCTTCCACCCAGCGTTCCCCCAAGTCTCCCGATAAAAATGATACCTCACTTGTATGGGTAGGCCTAGCGCCCGCGACAGGAAACGCCCCAAAGCGCAACGTGGACACATCCAAATTTTTGGAAGAAAACAGAGGTGTTTTTTGCGAAGTGCCTACCTGTAGATTTTGGCCTCTAGCTCAGCCGGCACCTAGGGAAACCTACCAAACCTGTGCATTTCTGAAAACTAGAGACCTAGGGGAATCCAAGATGGGGTGACTTGCGGGGCTCGGACCAGGTTCTGTTACCCAGAATCCTTTGCAAACCTCAAAATTTGGCTAAAAATACACATGTTACTCACATTTCTGTGGCAGAAAGTTCTGGAATCTGAGAGGAGCCACAAATTTCCTTCCACCCAGCGTTCCCCCAAGTCTCCCGATAAAAATGATACCTCACTTGTGTGGGTAGGCAAAGCGCCCGCGACAGGAAACGCCCCAAAGCGCAAAGTGGACACATCCAAATTTTGGGAAGAAAACAGAGGTGTTTTTTGCGAAGTGACTACCTGTAGATTTTGGCCTGTAGCTCAGCCGCCACCTAGGGAAACCTACCAAACCTGTTCATTTCTGAAAACTAGAGACCTAGAGGAATCCAAGATGGGGTGACTTGCGGGGCTCGGACCAGGTTCTGTTACCCAGAATCCTTTGCAAACCTCAAAATTTAGCTGAAAAAACACATGTTACTCACATTTCTGTGGCAGAAAGTTCTGGAATCTGAGAGGAGCCACAAATTTCCTTCCACCCAGCGTTCCCCCAAGTCTCCCGATAAAAATGATACCTCACTTGTGTGGGTAGGCCTAGCGCCCGTGACAGGAAACACCCCAAAGCGCAACGTGGACACATCCAAATTTTTGGAAGAAAACAGAGGTGTTTTTTGCGAAGTGCCTACCTGTAGATTTTGGCCTTTAGCTCAGCCAGCACCTAGGGAAACCTACCAAACCTGTGCATTTCTGAAAACTAGAGACCTAGGGGAATCTAAGGAGGGGTGACTTGCGGGGCTCGGACCAGGTTCTGTTACCCAGAATCCTTTGCAAACCTCAAAATGTGGCTAAAAAAATACATGTTCCTCACATTTCTGTGGCAGAAAGTTCTGGAATCTGAGAGGAGCCACAAATGTCCTTCTACCCAGCGTTCCCCCAAGTCTCCCGATAAAAATGATACCTCACTTGTGTGGGTAGGCCTAGCGCCCGCGACAGGAAACGCCCCAAAGCGCAACGTGGACACATCCAAATTTTTGGAAGAAAACAGAGGTGTTTTTTGCGAAGTGCCTACCTGTAGATTTTGGCCTCTAGCTCAGCCGGCACCTAGGGAAACCTACCAAACCTGTGTATTTCTGAAAACTAGAGACCTAGGGGAATCCAAGATGGGGTGACTTGCGGGGCTCGGACCAGGTTCTGTTACCCAGAATCCTTTGCAAACCTCAAAATTTGGCTAAAAATACACATGTTACTCACATTTCTGTGGCAGAAAGTTCTGGAATCTGAGAGGAGCCACAAATTTCCTTCCACCCAGCGTTCCCCCAAGTCTCCCGATAAAAATGATACCTCACTTGTGTGGGTAGGCAAAGCACCCGCGACAGGAAATGCCCCAAAGCGCAACGTGGAAACATTAAAATTTTTGGAAGAAAACAGAGGTGTTTTTTGCGATGTGACTACCTGTAGATTTTGGCCTGAAGCTCAGCCGCCACCTAGGGAAACCTACCAAACCTGTGCATTTCTGAAAACTAGAGACCTAGAGGAATCCAAGATGGGGTGACTTGCGGGGCTCGGACCAGGTTCTGTTACCCAGAATCCTTTGCAAACCTCAAAATTTGGCTAAAAAAACACATGTTACTCACATTTCTGTGGCAGAAAGTTCTGGAATCTGAGAGGAGCCACAAATTTCCTTCCACCCAGCGTTCCCCCAAGTCTGCCGATAAAAATGATACCTCACTTGTGTGGGTAGGCCTAGCGCCCGCGACAGGAAACACCCCAAAGCGCAACGTGGACACATCCAAATTTTTGGAAGAAAACAGAGGTGTTTTTTGCGAAGTGCCTACCTGTAGATTTTGGCCTTTAGCTCAGCCAGCACCTAGGGAAACCTACCAAACCTGTGCATTTCTGAAAACTAGAGACCTAGGGGAATCCAAGGAGGGGTGACTTGCGGGGCTCGGACCAGGTTCTGTTACCCAGAATCCTTTGCAAACCTCAAAATGTGGCTAAAAAAACACATGTTCCTCACATTTCTGTGGCAAAAAGTTCTGGAATCTGAGAGGAGCCACAAATTTCCTTCCACCCAGCGTTCCCCCAAGTCTCCCGATAAAAATGATACCTCACTTGTGTGGGTAGGCAAAGCGCCCGCGACAGGAAACGCCCCAAAGCGCAACGTGGACACATCCAAATTTTGGGAAGAAAACAGAGGTGTTTTTTGCGAAGTGACTACCTGTAGATTTTGGCCTGTAGCTCAGCCGCCACCTAGGGAAACCTACCAAACCTGTTCATTTCTGAAAACTAGAGACCTAGAGGAATCCAAGATGGGGTGACTTGCGGGGCTCGGACCAGGTTCTGTTACCCAGAATCCTTTGCAAACCTCAAAATTTAGCTGAAAAAACACATGTTACTCACATTTCTGTGGCAGAAAGTTCTGGAATCTGAGAGGAGCCACAAATTTCCTTCCACCCAGCGTTCCCCCAAGTCTCCCGATAAAAATGATACCTCACTTGTGTGGGTAGGCCTAGCGCCCGCGACAGGAAACACCCCAAAGCGCAACGTGGACAAATCCAAATTTTTGGAAGAAAACAGAGGTGTTTTTTGCGAAGTGCCTACCTGTAGATTTTGGCCTTTAGCTCAGCCAGCACCTAGGGAAACCTACCAAACCTGTGCATTTCTGAAAACTAGAGACCTAGGGGAATCTAAGGAGGGGTGACTTGCGGGGCTCGGACCAGGTTCTGTTACCCAGAATCCTTTGCAAACCTCAAAATGTGGCTAAAAAAACACATGTTCCTCACATTTCTGTGGCAGAAAGTTCTGGAATCTGAGAGGAGCCACAAATGTCCTTCTACCCAGCGTTCCCCCAAGTCTCCCGATAAAAATGATACCTCACTTGTGTGGGTAGGCCTAGCGCCCGCGACAGGAAACGCCCCAAAGCGCAACGTGGACACATCCAAATTTTTGGAAGAAAACAGAGGTGTTTTTTGCGAAGTGCCTACCTGTAGATTTTGGCCTCTAGCTCAGCCGGCACCTAGGGAAACCTACCAAACCTGTGCATTTCTGAAAACTAGAGACCTAGGGGAATCCAAGATGGGGTGACTTGCGGGGCTCGGACCAGGTTCTGTTACCCAGAATCCTTTGCAAACCTCAAAATTTGGCTAAAAATACACATGTTACTCACATTTCTGTGGCAGAAAGTTCTGGAATCTGAGAGGAGCCACAAATTTCCTTCCACCCAGCGTTCCCCCAAGTCTCCCGATAAAAATGATACCTCACTTGTGTGGGTAGGCAAAGCGCCCGCGACAGGAAATGCCCCAAAGCGCAACGTGGAAACATTAAAATTTTTGGAAGAAAACAGAGGTGTTTTTTGCGAAGTGACTACCTGTAGATTTTGGCCTGTAGCTCAGCCGCCACCTAGGGAAACCTACCAAACCTGTGCATTTCTGAAAACTAGAGACCTAGAGGAATCCAAGATGGGGTGACTTGCGGGGCTCGGACCAGGTTCTGTTACCCAGAATCCTTTGCAAACCTCAAAATTTGGCTAAAAAAACACATGTTACTCACATTTCTGTGGCAGAAAGTTCTGGAATCTGAGAGGAGCCACAAATTTCCTTCCACCCAGCGTTCCCCCAAGTCTGCCGATAAAAATGATACCTCACTTGTGTGGGTAGGCCTAGCGCCCGCGACAGGAAACACCCCAAAGCGCAACGTGGACACATCCAAATTTTTGGAAGAAAACAGAGGTGTTTTTTGCGAAGTGCCTACCTGTAGATTTTGGCCTTTAGCTCAGCCAGCACCTAGGGAAACCTACCAAACCTGTGCATTTCTGAAAACTAGAGACCTAGGGGAATCCAAGGAGGGGTGACTTGCGGGGCTCGGACCAGGTTCTGTTACCCAGAATCCTTTGCAAACCTCAAAATGTGGCTAAAAAAACACATGTTCCTCACATTTCTGTGGCAAAAAGTTCTGGAATCTGAGAGGAGCCACAAATTTCCTTCCACCCAGCGTTCCCCCAAGTCTCCCGATAAAAATGATACCTCACTTGTGTGGGTAGGCAAAGCGCCCGCGACAGGAAACGCCCCAAAGCGCAACGTGGACACATCCAAATTTTGGGAAGAAAACAGAGGTGTTTTTTGCGAAGTGACTACCTGTAGATTTTGGCCTGTAGCTCAGCCGCCACCTAGGGAAACCTACCAAACCTGTTCATTTCTGAAAACTAGAGACCTAGAGGAATCCAAGATGGGGTGACTTGCGGGGCTCGGACCAGGTTCTGTTACCCAGAATCCTTTGCAAACCTCAAAATTTAGCTGAAAAAACACATGTTACTCACATTTCTGTGGCAGAAAGTTCTGGAATCTGAGAGGAGCCACAAATTTCCTTCCACCCAGCGTTCCCCCAAGTCTCCCGATAAAAATGATACCTCACTTGTGTGGGTAGGCCTAGCGCCCGCGACAGGAAACACCCCAAAGCGCAACGTGGACAAATCCAAATTTTTGGAAGAAAACAGAGGTGTTTTTTGCGAAGTGCCTACCTGTAGATTTTGGCCTTTAGCTCAGCCAGCACCTAGGGAAACCTACCAAACCTGTGCATTTCTGAAAACTAGAGACCTAGGGGAATCTAAGGAGGGGTGACTTGCGGGGCTCGGACCAGGTTCTGTTACCCAGAATCCTTTGCAAACCTCAAAATGTGGCTAAAAAAACACATGTTCCTCACATTTCTGTGGCAGAAAGTTCTGGAATCTGAGAGGAGCCACAAATGTCCTTCTACCCAGCGTTCCCCCAAGTCTCCCGATAAAAATGATACCTCACTTGTGTGGGTAGGCCTAGCGCCCGCGACAGGAAACGCCCCAAAGCGCAACGTGGACACATCCAAATTTTTGGAAGAAAACAGAGGTGTTTTTTGCGAAGTGCCTACCTGTAGATTTTGGCCTCTAGCTCAGCCGGCACCTAGGGAAACCTACCAAACCTGTGCATTTCTGAAAACTAGAGACCTAGGGGAATCCAAGATGGGGTGACTTGCGGGGCTCGGACCAGGTTCTGTTACCCAGAATCCTTTGCAAACCTCAAAATTTGGCTAAAAATACACATGTTACTCACATTTCTGTGGCAGAAAGTTCTGGAATCTGAGAGGAGCCACAAATTTCCTTCCACCCAGCGTTCCCCCAAGTCTCCCGATAAAAATGATACCTCACTTGTGTGGGTAGGCAAAGCGCCCGCGACAGGAAATGCCCCAAAGCGCAACGTGGAAACATTAAAATTTTTGGAAGAAAACAGAGGTGTTTTTTGCGAAGTGACTACCTGTAGATTTTGGCCTGTAGCTCAGCCGCCACCTAGGGAAACCTACCAAACCTGTGCATTTCTGAAAACTAGAGACCTAGAGGAATCCAAGATGGGGTGACTTACGGGGCTCGGACCAGGTTCTGTTACCCAGAATCCTTTGCAAACCTCAAAATTTGGCTTAAAAAACACATGTTACTCACATTTCTGTGGCAGAAAGTTCTGGAATCTGAGAGGAGCCACAAATTTCCTTCCACCCAGCGTTCCCCCAAGTCTCCCGATAAAAATGATACCTCACTTGTGTGGGTAGGCCTAGCGCCCGCGACAGGAAACACCCCAAAGCGCAACGTGGACACATCCAAATTTTTGGAAGAAAACAGAGGTGTTTTTTGCGAAGTGCCTACCTGTAGATTTTGGCCTTTAGCTCAGCCAGCACCTAGGGAAACCTACCAAACCTGTGCATTTCTGAAAACTAGAGACCTAGGGGAATCCAAGGAGGGGTGACTTGCGGGGCTCGGACCAGGTTCTGTTACCCAGAATCCTTTGCAAACCTCAAAATGTGGCTAAAAAAACACATGTTCCTCACATTTCTGTGGCAAAAAGTTCTGGAATCTGAGAGGAGCCACAAATTTCCTTCCACCCAGCGTTCCCCCAAGTCTCCCGATAAAAATGATACCTCACTTGTGTGGGTAGGCCTAGCGCCCGCGACAGGAAACGCCCCAAAGCGCAACGTGGACACATCCAAATTATTGGAAGAAAACAGAGGTGTTTTTTGTCAAGTGCCTACCGGTAGATTTTGGCCTCTAGCTCAGCCGGCACCTAGGGAAACCTACCAAACCTGTGCATTTCTGAAAACTAGAGACCTAGGGGAATCCAAGATGGGGTGACTTGCGGGGCTCGGACCAGGTTCTGTTACCCAGAATCCTTTGCAAACCTCAAAATTTGGCTAAAAATACACATGTTACTCACATTTCTGTGGCAGAAAGTTCTGGAATCTGAGAGGAGCCACAAATTTCCTTCCACCCAGCGTTCCCCCAAGTCTCCCGATAAAAATGATACCTCACTTGTGTGGGTAGGCCTAGCGCCCGCGACAGGAAACACCCCAAAGCGCAACGTGGACACATCCAAATTTTTGGAAGAAAACAGAGGTGTTTTTTGCGAAGTGCCTACCTGTAGATTTTGGCCTTTAGCTCAGCCAGCACCTAGGGAAACCTACCAAACCTGTGCATTTCTGAAAACTAGAGACCTAGGGGAATCCAAGGAGGGGTGACTTGCGGGGCTCGGACCAGGTTCTGTTACCCAGAATCCTTTGCAAACCTCAAAATGTGGCTAAAAAAACACATGTTCCTCACATTTCTGTGGCAAAAAGTTCTGGAATCTGAGAGGAGCCACAAATTTCCTTCCACCCAGCGTTCCCCCAAGTCTCCCGATAAAAATGATACCTCACTTGTGTGGGTAGGCAAAGCGCCCGCGACAGGAAACGCCCCAAAGCGCAACGTGGACACATCCAAATTTTGGGAAGAAAACAGAGGTGTTTTTTGCGAAGTGACTACCTGTAGATTTTGGCCTGTAGCTCAGCCGCCACCTAGGGAAACCAACCAAACCTGTTCATTTCTGAAAACTAGAGACCTAGAGGAATCCAAGATGGGGTGACTTGCGGGGCTCGGACCAGGTTCTGTTACCCAGAATCCTTTGCAAACCTCAAAATTTAGCTGAAAAAACACATGTTACTCACATTTCTGTGGCAGAAAGTTCTGGAATCTGAGAGGAGCCACAAATTTCCTTCCACCCAGCGTTCCCCCAAGTCTCCCGATAAAAATGATACCTCACTTGTGTGGGTAGGCCTAGCGCCCGCGACAGGAAACACCCCAAAGCGCAACGTGGACACATCCAAATTTTTGGAAGAAAACAGAGGTGTTTTTTGCGAAGTGCCTACCTGTAGATTTTGGCCTTTAGCTCAGCCAGCACCTAGGGAAACCTACCAAACCTGTGCATTTCTGAAAACTAGAGACCTAGGGGAATCTAAGGAGGGGTGACTTGCGGGGCTCGGACCAGGTTCTGTTACCCAGAATCCTTTGCAAACCTCAAAATGTGGCTAAAAAAACACATGTTCCTCACATTTCTGTGGCAGAAAGTTCTGGAATCTGAGAGGAGCCACAAATGTCCTTCTACCCAGCGTTCCCCCAAGTCTCCCGATAAAAATGATACCTCACTTGTGTGGGTAGGCCTAGCGCCCGCGACAGGAAACGCCCCAAAGCGCAACGTGGACACATCCAAATTTTTGGAAGAAAACAGAGGTGTTTTTTGCGAAGTGCCTACCTGTAGATTTTGGCCTCTAGCTCAGCCGGCACCTAGGGAAACCTACCAAACCTGTGCATTTCTGAAAACTAGAGACCTAGGGGAATCCAAGATGGGGTGACTTGCGGGGCTCGGACCAGGTTCTGTTACCCAGAATCCTTTGCAAACCTCAAAATTTGGCTAAAAATACACATGTTCCTCACATTTCTGTGGCAGAAAGTTCTGGAATCTGAGAGGAGCCACAAATTTCCTTCCACCCAGCGTTCCCCCAAGTCTCCCGATAAAAATGATACCTCACTTGTGTGGGTAGGCAAAGCGCCCGCGACAGGAAATGCCCCAAAGCGCAACGTGGAAACATTAAAATTTTTGGAAGAAAACAGAGGTGTTTTTTGCGAAGTGACTACCTGTAGATTTTGGCCTGTAGCTCAGCCGCCACCTAGGGAAACCTACCAAACCTGTGCATTTCTGAAAACTAGAGACCTAGAGGAATCCAAGATGGGGTGACTTACGGGGCTCGGACCAGGTTCTGTTACCCAGAATCCTTTGCAAACCTCAAAATTTGGCTAAAAAAACACATGTTACTCACATTTCTGTGGCAGAAAGTTCTGGAATCCGAGAGGAGCCACAAATTTCCTTCCACCCAGCGTTCCCCCAAGTCTCCCGATAAAAATGATACCTCACTTGTGTGGGTAGGCCTAGCGCCCGCGACAGGAAACACCCCAAAGCGCAACGTGGACACATCCAAATTTTTGGAAGAAAACAGAGGTGTTTTTTGCGAAGTGCCTACCTGTAGATTTTGGCCTTTAGCTCAGCCAGCACCTAGGGAAACCTACCAAACCTGTGCATTTCTGAAAACTAGAGACCTAGGGGAATCCAAGGAGGGGTGACTTGCGGGGCTCGGACCAGGTTCTGTTACCCAGAATCCTTTGCAAACCTCAAAATGTGGCTAAAAAAACACATGTTCCTCACATTTCTGTGGCAAAAAGTTCTGGAATCTGAGAGGAGCCACAAATTTCCTTCCACCCAGCGTTCCCCCAAGTCTCCCGATAAAAATGATACCTCACTTGTGTGGGTAGGCCTAGCGCCCGCGACAGGAAACGCCCCAAAGCGCAACGTGGACACATCCAAATTATTGGAAGAAAACAGAGGTGTTTTTTGTGAAGTGCCTACCGGTAGATTTTGGCCTCTAGCTCAGCCGGCACCTAGGGAAACCTACCAAACCTGTGCATTTCTGAAAACTAGAGACCTAGGGGAATCCAAGATGGGGTGACTTGCGGGGCTCGGACCAGGTTCTGTTACCCAGAATCCTTTGCAAACCTCAAAATTTGGCTAAAAATACACATGTTACTCACATTTCTGTGGCAGAAAGTTCTGGAATCTGAGAGGAGCCACAAATTTCCTTCCACCCAGCGTTCCCCCAAGTCTCCCGATAAAAATGATACCTCACTTGTGTGGGTAGGCCTAGCGCCCGCGACAGGAAACGCCCCAAAGCGCAACGTGGACACATCCAAATTTTTGGAAGAAAACAGAGGTGTTTTTTGCGAAGTGCCTACCTGTAGATTTTGGCCTCTAGCTCAGCCGGCACCTAGGGAAACCTACCAAACCTGTGCATTTCTGAAAACTAGAGACCTAGGGGAATCCAAGATGGGGTGACTTGCGGGGCTCGGACCAGGTTCTGTTACCCAGAATCCTTTGAAAACCTCAAAATTTGGCTAAAAATACACATGTTACTCACATTTCTGTGGCAGAAAGTTCTGGAATCTGAGAGGAGCCACAAATTTCCTTCCACCCAGCGTTCCCCCAAGTCTTCTGATAAAAATGATACCTCACTTGTATGGGTAGGCCTAGCGCCCGCGACAGGAAACGCCCCAAAGCGCAACGTGGACACATCCAAATTTTTGGAAGAAAACAGAGGTGTTTTTTGCGAAGTGCCTACCTGTAGATTTTGGCCTCTAGCTCAGCCGGCACCTAGAGAAACCTACCAAACCTGTGCATTTCTGAAAACTAGAGACCTAGGGGAATCCAAGATGGGGTGACTTGCGGGGCTCGGACCAGGTTCTGTTACCCAGAATCCTTTGCAAACCTCAAAATGTGGCTAAAAATACACATGTTACTCACATTTCTGTGGCAGAAAGTTCTGGAATCTGAGAGGAGCCACAAATTTCCTTCCACCCAGCGTTCCCCCAAGTCTTCTGATAAAAATGATACCTCACTTGTATGGGTAGGCCTAGCGCCCGCGACAGGAAACGCCCCAAAGCGCAACGTGGACACATCCAAATTTTTGGAAGAAAACAGAGGTGTTTTTTGCGAAGTGCCTACCTGTAGATTTTGGCCTCTAGCTCAGCCGGCACCTAGGGAAACCTACCAAACCTGTGCATTTCTGAAAACTAGAGACCTAGGGGAATCCAAGATGGGGTGACTTGCGGGGCTCGGACCAGGTTCTGTTACCCAGAATCCTTTGCAAACCTCAAAATTTGGCTAAAAATACACATGTTACTCACATTTCTGTGGCAGAAAGTTCTGGAATCTGAGAGGAGCCACAAATTTCCTTCCACCCAGCGTTCCCCCAAGTCTCCCGATAAAAATGATACCTCACTTGTATGGGTAGGCCTAGCGCCCGCGACAGGAAACGCCCCAAAGCGCAACGTGGACACATCCAAATTTTTTGAAGAAAACAGAGGTGTTTTTTGCGAAGTGCATACCTGTAGATTTTGGCATCTAGCTCAGCCGGCACCTAGGGAAACCTACCAAACCTGTGCATTTCTGAAAACTAGAGACCTAGGGGAATCCAAGATGGGGTGACTTGCGGGGCTCGGACCAGGTTCTGTTACCCAGAATCCTTTGCAAACCTCAAAATTTGGCTAAAAATACACATGTTACTCACATTTCTGTGGCAGAAAGTTCTGGAATCTGAGAGGAGCCACAAATTTCCTTCCACCCAGCGTTCCCCCAAGTCTCCCGATAAAAATGATACCTCACTTGTATGGGTAGGCCTAGCGCCCGCGAAAGTAAACGCCCCAAAGCGCAACGTGGACACATCCAAATTTTTGGAAGAAAACAGAGGTGTTTTTTGCGAAGTGCCTACCTGTAGATTTTGGCATCTAGCTCAGCCGGCACCTAGGGAAACCTACCAAACCTGTGCATTTCTGAAAACTAGAGACCTAGGGGAATCCAAGATGGGGTGACTTGCGGGCTCGGACCAGGTTCTGTTACCCAGAATCCTTTGCAAACCTCAAAATTTGGCTAAAAATACACATGTTACTCACATTTCTGTGGCAGAAAGTTCTGGAATCTGAGAGGAGCCACAAATTTCCTTCCACCCAGCGTTCCCCCAAGTCTCCCGATAAAAATGATACCTCACTTGTGTGGGTAGGCCTAGCGCCCGCGACAGGAAACACCCCAAAGCGCAACGTGGACACATCCAAATTTTTGGAAGAAAACAGAGGTGTTTTTTGCGAAGTGCCTACCTGTAGATTTTGGCCTTTAGCTCAGCCAGCACCTAGGGAAACCTACCAAACCTGTGCATTTCTGAAAACTAGAGACCTAGGGGAATCCAAGGAGGGGTGACTTGCGGGGCTCGGACCAGGTTCTGTTACCCAGAATCCTTTGCAAACCTCAAAATGTGGCTAAAAAAACACATGTTCCTCACATTTCTGTGGCAGAAAGTTCTGGAATCTGAGAGGAGCCACAAATTTCCTTCCACCCAGCGTTCCCCCAAGTCTCCCGATAAAAATGATACCTCACTTGTTGTGGGTAGGCCTAGCGCCCGCGACAGGAAACGCCCCAAAGCGCAACGTGGACACATCCAAATTTTTGGAAGAAAACAGAGGTGTTTTTTGCGAAGTGCCTACCTGTAGATTTTGGCCTTTAGCTCAGCCGGCACCTAGGGAAACCTACCAAACCTGTGCATTTCTGAAAACTAGAGACCTAGGGGAATCCAAGATGGGGTGACTTGCGGGGCTCGGACCAGGTTCTGTTACCCAGAATCCTTTGCAAACCTCAAAATTTGGCTAAAAATACACATGTTACTCACATTTCTGTGGCAGAAAGTTCTGGAATCTGAGAGGAGCCACAAATTTCCTTCCACCCAGCGTTCCCCCAAGTCTCCCGATAAAAATGATACCTCACTTGTGTGGGTAGGCAAAGCGCCCGCGACAGGAAACGCCCCAAAGCGCAACGTGGACACATCCAAATTTTGGGAAGAAAACAGAGGTGTTTTTTGCGAAGTGACTACCTGTAGATTTTGGCCTGTAGCTCAGCCGCCACCTAGGGAAACCTACCAAACCTGTTCATTTCTGAAAACTAGAGACCTAGAGGAATCCAAGATGGGGTGACTTGCGGGGCTCGGACCAGGTTCTGTTACCCAGAATCCTTTGCAAACCTCAAAATTTAGCTAAAAAAACACATGTTCCTCACATTTCTGTGGCAGAAAGTTCTGGAATCTGAGAGGAGCCACAAATTTCCTTCCACCCAGCGTTCCCCCAAGTCTCCCGATAAAAATGATACCTCACTTGTGTGGGTAGGCCTAGCGCCCGCGACAGGAAACACCCCAAAGCGCAACGTGGACACATCCAAATTTTTGGAAGAAAACAGAGGTGTTTTTTGCGAAGTGCCTACCTGTAGATTTTGGCCTTTAGCTCAGCCAGCACCTAGGGAAACCTACCAAACCTGTGCATTTCTGAAAACTAGAGACCTAGGGGAATCTAAGGAGGGGTGACTTGCGGGGCTCGGACCAGGTTCTGTTTCCCAGAATCCTTTGCAAACCTCAAAATTTGGCTAAAAATACACATGTTACTCACATTTCTGTGGCAGAAAGTTCTGGAATCTGAGAGGAGCCACAAATTTCCTTCCACCCAGCGTTCCCCCAAGTCTCCCGATAAAAATGATACCTCACTTGTATGGGTAGGCCTAGCGCCCGCGAAAGTAAGCGCCCCAAAGCGCAACGTGGACACATCCAAATTTTTGGAAGAAAACAGAGGTGTTTTTTGCGAAGTGCCTACCTGTAGATTTTGGCATCTAGCTCAGCCGGCACCTAGGGAAACCTACCAAACCTGTGCATTTCTTTAAACTAGAGACCTAGGGGAATCCAAGATGGGGTGACTTGCGGGCTCGGACCAGGTTCTGTTACCCAGAATCCTTTGCAAACCTCAAAATTTGGCTAAAAATACACATGTTACTCACATTTCTGTGGCAGAAAGTTCTGGAATCTGAGAGGAGCCACAAATTTCCTTCCACCCAGCGTTCCCCCAAGTCTCCCGATAAAAATGATACCTCACTTGTATGGGTAGGCCTAGCGCCCGCAACAGGAAACGCCCCAAAGCGCAACGTGGACACATCCAAATTTTTTGAAGAAAACAGAGGTGTTTTTTGCGAAGTGCCTACCTGTAGATTTTGGCCTTTAGCTCAGCCAGCACCTAGGGAAACCTACCAAACCTGTGCATTTCTGAAAACTAGAGACCTAGGGGAATCTAAGGAGGGGTGACTTGCGGGGCTCGGACCAGGTTCTGTTACCCAGAATCCTTTGCAAACCTCAAAATGTGGCTAAAAAAACACATGTTCCTCACATTTCTGTGGCAGAAAGTTCTGGAATCTGAGAGGAGCCACAAATTTCCTTCTACCCAGCGTTCCCCCAAGTCTCCCGATAAAAATGATACCTCACTTGTGTGGGTAGGCCTAGCGCCCGCGACAGGAAACGCCCCAAAGCGCAACGTGGACACATCCAAATTTTTGGAAGAAAACAGAGGTGTTTTTTGCGAAGTGCCTACCTGTAGATTTTGGCCTTTAGCTCAGCCAGCACCTAGGGAAACCTACCAAACCTGTGCATTTCTGAAAACTAGAGACCTAGGGGAATCCAAGGAGGGGTGACTTGCTGGGCTCGGACCAGGTTCTGTTACCCAGAATCCTTTGCAAACCTCAAAATGTGGCTAAAAAAACACATGTTCCTCACATTTCTGTGGCAAAAAGTTCTGGAATCTGAGAGGAGCCACAAATTTCCTTCCACCCAGCGTTCCCCCAAGTCTCCCGATAAAAATGATACCTCACTTTTGTGGGTAGGCCTAGCGCCCGCGACAGGAAACGCCCCAAAGCGCAACGTGGACACATCCAAATTATTGGAAGAAAACAGAGGTGTTTTTTGTGAAGTGCCTACCTGTAGATTTTGGCCTCTAGCTCAGCCGGCACCTAGGGAAACCTACCAAACCTGTGCATTTCTGAAAACTAGAGACCTAGGGGAATCCAAGATGGGGTGACTTGCGGGGCTCGGACCAGGTTCTGTTACCCAGAATCCTTTGCAAACCTCAAAATGTGGCTAAAAATACACATGTTACTCACATTTCTGTGGCAGAAAGTTCTGGAATCTGAGAGGAGCCACAAATTTCCTTCCACCCAGCGTTCCCCCAAGTCTCCCGATAAAAATGATACCTCACTTGTGTGGGTAGGCCTAGCGCCCGCGACAGGAAACACCCCAAAGCGCAACGTGGACACATCCAAATTTTTGGAAGAAAACAGAGGTGTTTTTTGCGAAGTGCCTACCTGTAGATTTTGGCCTTTAGCTCAGCCAGCACCTAGGGAAACCTACCAAACCTGTGCATTTCTGAAAACTAGAGACCTAGGGGAATCCAAGGAGGGGTGACTTGCGGGGCTCGGACCAGGTTCTGTTACCCAGAATCCTTTGCAAACCTCAAAATGTGGCTAAATAAACACATGTTCCTCACATTTCTGTGGCAAAAAGTTCTGGAATCTGAGAGGAGCCACAAATTTCCTTCCACCCAGCGTTCCCCCAAGTCTCCCGATAAAAATGATACCTCACTTGTGTGGGTAGGCCTAGCGCCCGCGACAGGAAACGCCCCAAAGCGCAACGTGGACACATCCAAATTATTGGAAGAAAACAGAGGTGTTTTTTGTGAAGTGCCTACCTGTAGATTTTGGCCTCTAGCTCAGCCGGCACCTAGGGAAACCTACCAAACCTGTGCATTTCTGAAAACTAGAGACCTAGGGGAATCCAAGATGGGGTGACTTGCGGGGCTCGGACCAGGTTCTGTTACCCAGAATCCTTTGCAAACCTCAAAATGTGGCTAAAAATACACATGTTACTCACATTTCTGTGGCAGAAAGTTCTGGAATCTGAGAGGAGCCACAAATTTCCTTCCACCCAGCGTTCCCCCAAGTCTTCTGATAAAAATGATACCTCACTTGTATGGGTAGGCCTAGCGCCCGCGACAGGAAACGCCCCAAAGCGCAACGTGGACACATCCAAATTTTTGGAAGAAAACAGAGGTGTTTTTTGCGAAGTGCCTACCTGTAGATTTTGGCCTCTAGCTCAGCCGGCACCTAGGGAAACCTACCAAACCTGTGCATTTCTGAAAACTAGAGACCTAGGGGAATCCAAGATGGGGTGACTTGCGGGGCTCGGACCAGGTTCTGTTACCCAGAATCCTTTGCAAACCTCAAAATTTGGCTAAAAATACACATGTTACTCACATTTCTGTGGCAGAAAGTTCTGGAATCTGAGAGGAGCCACAAATTTCCTTCCACCCAGCATTCCCCCAAGTCTCCCGATAAAAATGATACCTCACTTGTATGGGTAGGCCTAGCGCCCGCAACAGGAAACGCCCCAAAGCGCAACGTGGACACATCCAAATTTTTTGAAGAAAACAGAGGTGTTTTTTGCGAAGTGCCTACCTGTAGATTTTGGCATCTAGCTCAGCCGGCACCTAGGGAAACCTACCAAACCTGTGCATTTCTGAAAACTAGAGACCTAGGGGAATCCAAGATGGGGTGACTTGCGGGGCTCGGACCAGGTTCTGTTACCCAGAATCCTTTGCAAACCTCAAAATTTGGCTAAAAATACACATGTTACTCACATTTCTGTGGCAGAAAGTTCTGGAATCTGAGAGGAGCCACAAATTTCCTTCCACCCAGCGTTCCCCCAAGTCTCCCGATAAAAATGATACCTCACTTGTATGGGTAGGCCTAGCGCCCGCGAAAGTAAACGCCCCAAAGCGCAACGTGGACACATCCAAATTTTTGGAAGAAAACAGAGGTGTTTTTTGCGAAGTGCCTACCTGTAGATTTTGGCATCTAGCTCAGCCGGCACCTAGGGAAACCTACCAAACCTGTGCATTTCTGAAAACTAGAGACCTAGGGGAATCCAAGATGGGGTGACTTGCGGGCTCGGACCAGGTTCTGTTACCCAGAATCCTTTGCAAACCTCAAAATTTGGCTAAAAATACACATGTTACTCACATTTCTGTGGCAGAAAGTTCTGGAATCTGAGAGGAGCCACAAATTTCCTTCCACCCAGCGTTCCCCCAAGTCTCCCGATAAAAATGATACCTCACTTGTGTGGGTAGGCCTAGCGCCCGCGACATGAAACACCCCAAAGCGCAACATGGACACATCCAAATTTTTGGAAGAAAACAGAGGTGTTTTTTGCGAAGTGCCTACCTGTAGATTTTGGCCTTTAGCTCAGCCAGCACCTAGGGAAACCTACCAAACCTGTGCATTTCTGAAAACTAGAGACCTAGGGGAATCCAAGGAGGGGTGACTTGCGGGGCTCGGACCAGGTTCTGTTACCCAGAATCCTTTGCAAACCTCAAAATGTGGCTAAAAAAACACATGTTCCTCACATTTCTGTGGCAGAAAGTTCTGGAATCTGAGAGGAGCCACAAATTTCCTTCCACCCAGCGTTCCCCCAAGTCTCCCGATAAAAATGATACCTCACTTGTGTGGGTAGGCCTAGCGCCCGCGACAGGAAACGCCCCAAAGCGCAACGTGGACACATCCAAATTTTTGGAAGAAAACAGAGGTGTTTTTTGCGAAGTGCCTACCTGTAGATTTTGGCCTCTAGCTCAGCCGGCACCTAGGGAAACCTACCAAACCTGTGCATTTCTGAAAACTAGAGACCTAGGGGAATCCAAGATGGGGTGACTTGCGGGGCTCGGACCAGGTTCTGTTACCCAGAATCCTTTGCAAACCTCAAAATTTGGCTAAAAATACACATGTTACTCACATTTCTGTGGCAGAAAGTTCTGGAATCTGAGAGGAGCCACAAATTTCCTTCCACCCAGCGTTCCCCCAAGTCTCCCGATAAAAATGATACCTCACTTGTATGGGTAGGCCCAGCGCCCGCGACAGGAAATGCCCCAAAGCGCAACGTGGACACATCCAAATTTTTGGAAGAAAACAGAGGTGTTTTTTGCGAAGTGCCTACCTGTAGATTTTGGCCTTTAGCTCAGCCAGCACCTAGGGAAACCTACCAAACCTGTGCATTTCTGAAAACTAGAGACCTAGGGGAATCCAAGGAGGGGTGACTTGCTGGGCTCGGACCAGGTTCTGTTACCCAGAATCCTTTGCAAACCTCAAAATGTGGCTAAAAAAACACATGTTCCTCACATTTCTGTGGCAAAAAGTTCTGGAATCTGAGAGGAGCCACAAATTTCCTTCCACCCAGCGTTCCCCCAAGTCTCCCGATAAAAATGATACCTCACTTTTGTGGGTAGGCCTAGCGCCCGCGACAGGAAACGCCCCAAAGCGCAACGTGGACACATCCAAATTATTGGAAGAAAACAGAGGTGTTTTTTGTGAAGTGCCTACCTGTAGATTTTGGCCTCTAGCTCAGCCGGCACCTAGGGAAACCTACCAAACCTGTGCATTTCTGAAAACTAGAGACCTAGGGGAATCCAAGATGGGGTGACTTGCGGGGCTCGGACCAGGTTCTGTTACCCAGAATCCTTTGCAAACCTCAAAATGTGGCTAAAAATACACATGTTACTCACATTTCTGTGGCAGAAAGTTCTGGAATCTGAGAGGAGCCACAAATTTCCTTCCACCCAGCGTTCCCCCAAGTCTCCCGATAAAAATGATACCTCACTTGTGTGGGTAGGCAAAGCGCCCGCGACAGGAAATGCCCCAAAGCGCAACGTGGAAACATTAAAATTTTTGGAAGAAAACAGAGGTGTTTTTTGCGAAGTGACTACCTGTAGATTTTGGCCTGTAGCTCAGCCGCCACCTAAGGAAACCTACCAAACCTGTGCATTTCTGAAGACTAGAGACCTAGAGGAATCCAAGATGGGGTGACTTGCGGGGCTCGGACCAGGTTCTGTTACCCAGAATCCTTTGCAAACCTCAAAATTTGGCTAAAAAAACACATGTTACTCACATTTCTGTGGCAGAAAGTTCTGGAATCTGAGAGGAGCCACAAATTTCCTTCCACCCAGCGTTCCCCCAAGTCTCCCGATAAAAATGATACCTCACTTGTGTGGGTAGGCCTAGCGCCCGCGACAGGAAACACCCCAAAGCGCAACGTGGACACATCCAAATTTTTGGAAGAAAACAGAGGTGTTTTTTGCGAAGTGCCTACCTGTAGATTTTGGCCTTTAGCTCAGCCAGCACCTAGGGAAACCTACCAAACCTGTGCATTTCTGAAAACTAGAGACCTAGGGGAATCCAAGGAGGGGTGACTTGCGGGGCTCGGACCAGGTTCTGTTACCCAGAATCCTTTGCAAACCTCAAAATGTGGCTAAAAAAACACATGTTCCTCACATTTCTGTGGCAAAAAGTTCTGGAATCTGAGAGGAGCCACAAATTTCCTTCCACCCAGCGTTCCCCCAAGTCTCCCGATAAAAATGATACCTCACTTGTGTGGGTAGGCCTAGCGCCCGCGACAGGAAACGCCCCAAAGCGCAACGTGGACACATCCAAATTATTGGAAGAAAACAGAGGTGTTTTTTGTGAAGTGCCTACCTGTAGATTTTGGCCTCTAGCTCAGCCGGCACCTAGGGAAACCTACCAAACCTGTGCATTTCTGAAAACTAGAGACCTAGGGGAATCCAAGATGGGGTGACTTGCGGGGCTCGGACCAGGTTCTGTTACCCAGAATCCTTTGCAAACCTCAAAATGTGGCTAAAAATACACATGTTACTCACATTTCTGTGGCAGAAAGTTCTGGAATCTGAGAGGAGCCACAAATTTCCTTCCACCCAGCATTCCCCCAAGTCTCCCGATAAAAATGATACCTCACTTGTATGGGTAGGCCTAGCGCCCGCAACAGGAAACGCCCCAAAGCGCAACGTGGACACATCCAAATTTTTTGAAGAAAACAGAGGTGTTTTTTGCGAAGTGCCTACCTGTAGATTTTGGCATCTAGCTCAGCCGGCACCTAGGGAAACCTACCAAACCTGTGCATTTCTGAAAACTAGAGACCTAGGGGAATCCAAGATGGGGTGACTTGCGGGGCTCGGACCAGGTTCTGTTACCCAGAATCCTTTGCAAACCTCAAAATTTGGCTAAAAATACACATGTTACTCACATTTCTGTGGCAGAAAGTTCTGGAATCTGAGAGGAGCCACAAATTTCCTTCCACCCAGCGTTCCCCCAAGTCTCCCGATAAAAATGATACCTCACTTGTATGGGTAGGCCTAGCGCCCGCGAAAGTAAACGCCCCAAAGCGCAACGTGGACACATCCAAATTTTTGGAAGAAAACAGAGGTGTTTTCTGCGAAGTGCCTACCTGTAGATTTTGGCATCTAGCTCAGCCGGCACCTAGGGAAACCTACCAAACCTGTGCATTTCTGAAAACTAGAGACCTAGGGGAATCCAAGATGGGGTGACTTGCGGGCTCGGACCAGGTTCTGTTACCCAGAATCCTTTGCAAACCTCAAAATTTGGCTAAAAATACACATGTTACTCACATTTCTGTGGCAGAAAGTTCTGGAATCTGAGAGGAGCCACAAATTTCCTTCCACCCAGCGTTCCCCCAAGTCTCCCGATAAAAATGATACCTCACTTGTGTGGGTAGGCCTAGCGCCCGCGACAGGAAACGCCCCAAAGCGCAACGTGGACACATCCAAATTTTTGGAAGAAAACAGAGGTGTTTTTTGCGAAGTGCCTACCTGTAGATTTTGGCCTCTAGCTCAGCCGGCACCTAGGGAAACCTACCAAACCTGTGCATTTCTGAAAACTAGAGACCTAGGGGAATCCAAGATGGGGTGACTTGCGGGGCTCGGACCAGGTTCTGTTACCCAGAATCCTTTGCAAACCTCAAAATTTGGCTAAAAATACACATGTTACTCACATTTCTGTGGCAGAAAGTTCTGGAATCTGAGAGGAGCCACAAATTTCCTTCCACCCAGCGTTCCCCCAAGTCTCCCGATAAAAATGATACCTCACTTGTATGGGTAGGCCCAGCGCCCGCGACAGGAAACGCCCCAAAGCGCAACGTGGACACATCCAAATTTTTGGAAGAAAACAGAGGTGTTTTTTGCGAAGTGCCTACCTGTAGATTTTGGCCTCTAGCTCAGCCGGCACCTAGGGAAACCTACCAAACCTGTGCATTTCTGAAAACTAGAGACCTAGGGGAATCCAAGATGGGGTGACTTGCGGGGCTCGGACCAGGTTCTGTTACCCAGAATCCTTTGCAAACCTCAAAATTTGGCTAAAAATACACATGTTACTCACATTTCTGTGGCAGAAAGTTCTGGAATCTGAGAGGAGCCACAAATTTCCTTCCACCAGGCGTTCCCCCAAGTCTCCCGATAAAAATGATACCTCACTTGTGTGGGTAGGCAAAGCGCCCGCGACAGGAAACGCCCCAAAGCGCAACGTGGACACATCCAAATTTTGGGAAGAAAACAGAGGTGTTTTTTGCGAAGTGACTACCTGTAGATTTTGGCCTGTAGCTCAGCCGCCACCTAGGGAAACCTACCAAACCTGTTCATTTCTGAAAACTAGAGACCTAGAGGAATCCAAGATGGGGTGACTTGCGGGGCTCGGACCAGGTTCTGTTACCCAGAATCCTTTGCAAACCTCAAAATTTAGCTAAAAAAACACATGTTACTCACATTTCTGTGGCAGAAAGTTCTGGAATCTGAGAGGAGCCACAAATTTCCTTCCACCCAGCGTTCCCCCAAGTCTCCCGATAAAAATGATACCTCACTTGTGTGGGTAGGCCTAGCGCCCGCGACAGGAAACACCCCAAAGCACAACGTGGACACATCCAAATTTTTGGAAGAAAACAGAGGTGTTTTTTGCGAAGTGCCTACCTGTAGATTTTGTCCTTTAGCTCAGCCAGCACCTAGGGAAACCTACCAAACCTGTGCATTTCTGAAAACTAGTGACCTAGGGGAATCTAAGGAGGGGTGACTTGCGGGGCTCGGACCAGGTTCTGTTACCCAGAATCCTTTGCAAACCTCAAAATGTGGCTAAAAAAACACATGTTCCTCACATTTCTGTGGCAGAAAGTTCTGGAATCTGAGAGGAGCCACAAATTTCCTTCTACCCAGCGTTCCCCCAAGTCTCCCGATAAAAATGATACCTCACTTGTGTGGGTAGGCCTAGCGCCCGCGACAGGAAACGCCCCAAAGCGCAACGTGGACACATCCAAATTTTTGGAAGAAAACAGAGGTGTTTTTTGCAAAGTGCCTACCTGTAGATTTTGGCCTCTAGCTCAGCCGGCACCTAGGGAAACCTACCAAACCTGTGCATTTCTGAAAACTAGAGACCTAGGGGAATCCAAGATGGGGTGACTTGAGGGGCTCAGACCAGGTTCTGTTACCCAGAATCCTTTGCAAACCTCAAAATTTGGCTAAAAATACACATGTTACTCACATTTCTGTGGCAGAAAGTTCTGGAATCTGAGAGGAGCCACAAATTTCCTTCCACCCAGCGTTCCCCCAAGTCTCCCGATAAAAATGATACCTCACTTGTGTGGGTAGGCAAAGCGCCCGCGACAGGAAATGCCCCAAAGCGCAACGTGGAAACATTAAAATTTTTGGAAGAAAACAGAGGTGTTTTTTGCGAAGTGACTACCTGTAGATTTTGGCCTGTAGCTCAGCCGCCACCTAAGGAAACCTACCAAACCTGTGCATTTCTGAAGACTAGAGACCTAGAGGAATCCAAGATGGGGTGACTTGCGGGGCTCGGACCAGGTTCTGTTACCCAGAATCCTTTGCAAACCTCAAAATTTGGCTAAAAAAACACATGTTACTCACATTTCTGTGGCAGAAAGTTCTGGAATCTGAGAGGAGCCACAAATTTCCTTCCACCCAGCGTTCCCCCAAGTCTCCCGATAAAAATGATACCTCACTTGTGTGGGTAGGCCTAGCGCCCGCGACAGGAAACACCCCAAAGCGCAACGTGGACACATCCAAATTTTTGGAAGAAAACAGAGGTGTTTTTTGCGAAGTGCCTACCTGTAGATTTTGGCCTTTAGCTCAGCCAGCACCTAGGGAAACCTACCAAACCTGTGCATTTCTGAAAACTAGAGACCTAGGGGAATCCAAGGAGGGGTGACTTGCGGGGCTCGGACCAGGTTCTGTTACCCAGAATCCTTTGCAAACCTCAAAATGTGGCTAAAAAAACACATGTTCCTCACATTTCTGTGGCAAAAAGTTCTGGAATCTGAGAGGAGCCACAAATTTCCTTCCACCCAGCGTTCCCCCAAGTCTCCCGATAAAAATGATACCTCACTTGTGTGGGTAGGCCTAGCGCCCGCGACAGGAAACGCCCCAAAGCGCAACGTGGACACATCCAAATTATTGGAAGAAAACAGAGGTGTTTTTTGTGAAGTGCCTACCTGTAGATTTTGGCCTCTAGCTCAGCCGGCACCTAGGGAAACCTACCAAACCTGTGCATTTCTGAAAACTAGAGACCTAGGGGAATCCAAGATGGGGTGACTTGCGGGGCTCGGACCAGGTTCTGTTACCCAGAATCCTTTGCAAACCTCAAAATTTGGCTAAAAATACACATGTTACTCACATTTCTGTGGCAGAAAGTTCTGGAATCTGAGAGGAGCCACAAATTTCCTTCCACCCAGCGTTCCCCCAAGTCTCCCGATAAAAATGATACCTCACTTGTATGGGTAGGCCTAGCGCCCGCGACAGGAAACGCCCCAAA
Source organism: Pleurodeles waltl (assembly GCF_031143425.1). Classification (NCBI taxonomy): domain Eukaryota; kingdom Metazoa; phylum Chordata; class Amphibia; order Caudata; family Salamandridae; genus Pleurodeles; species Pleurodeles waltl. Next base: position 722,761,334 of record NC_090445.1, read on the forward strand.
GCGCAACGTGGACACATCCAAATTTTTGGAAGAAAACAGAGGTGTTTTTTGCGAAGTGCCTACCTGTAGATTTTGGCCTCTAGCTCAGCCGGCACCTAGGGAAACCTACCAAACCTGTGCATTTCTGAAAACTAGAGACCTAGGGGAATCCAAGATGGGGTGACTTGCGGGGCTCGGACCAGGTTCTGTTACCCAGAATCCTTTGAAAACCTCAAAATTTGGCTAAAAATACACATGTTACTCACATTTCTGTGGCAGAAAGTTCTGGAATCTGAGAGGAGCCACAAATTTCCTTCCACCCAGCGTTCCCCCAAGTCTTCTGATAAAAATGATACCTCACTTGTATGGGTAGGCCTAGCGCCCGCGACAGGAAACGCCCCAAAGCGCAACGTGGACACATCCAAATTTTTGGAAGAAAACAGAGGTGTTTTTTGCGAAGTGCCTACCTGTAGATTTTGGCCTCTAGCTCAGCCGGCACCTAGGGAAACCTACCAAACCTGTGCATTTCTGAAAACTAGAGACCTAGGGGAATCCAAGATGGGGTGACTTGCGGGGCTCGGACCAGGTTCTGTTACCCAGAATCCTTTGCAAACCTCAAAATGTGGCTAAAAATACACATGTTACTCACATTTCTGTGGCAGAAAGTTCTGGAATCTGAGAGGAGCCACAAATTTCCTTCCACCCAGCGTTCCCCCAAGTCTTCTGATAAAAATGATACCTCACTTGTATGGGTAGGCCTAGCGCCCGCGACAGGAAACGCCCCAAAGCGCAACGTGGACACATCCAAATTTTTGGAAGAAAACAGAGGTGTTTTTTGCGAAGTGCCTACCTGTAGATTTTGGCCTCTAGCTCAGCCGGCACCTAGGGAAACCTACCAAACCTGTGCATTTCTGAAAACTAGAGACCTAGGGGAATCCAAGATGGGGTGACTTGCGGGGCTCGGACCAGGTTCTGTTACCCAGAATCCTTTGCAAACCTCAAAATTTGGCTAAAAATACACATGTTACTCACATTTCTGTGGCAGAAAGTTCTGGAATCTGAGAGGAGCCACAAATTTCCTTCCACCCAGCGTTCCCCCAAGTCTCCCGATAAAAATGATACCTCACTTGTATGGGTAGGCCTAGCGCCCGCGACAGGAAACGCCCCAAAGCGCAACGTGGACACATCCAAATTTTTTGAAGAAAACAGAGGTGTTTTTTGCGAAGTGCATACCTGTAGATTTTGGCATCTAGCTCAGCCGGCACCTAGGGAAACCTACCAAACCTGTGCATTTCTGAAAACTAGAGACCTAGGGGAATCCAAGATGGGGTGACTTGCGGGGCTCGGACCAGGTTCTGTTACCCAGAATCCTTTGCAAACCTCAAAATTTGGCTAAAAATACACATGTTACTCACATTTCTGTGGCAGAAAGTTCTGGAATCTGAGAGGAGCCACAAATTTCCTTCCACCCAGCGTTCCCCCAAGTCTCCCGATAAAAATGATACCTCACTTGTGTGGGTAGGCAAAGCGCCCGCGACAGGAAACGCCCCAAAGCGCAACGTGGACACATCCAAATTTTGGGAAGAAAACAGAGGTGTTTTTTGCGAAGTGACTACCTGTAGATTTTGGCCTGTAGCTCAGCCGCCACCTAGGGAAACCTACCAAACCTGTGCATTTCTGAAAACTAGAGACCTAGAGGAATCCAAGGAGGGGTGACTTGCGGGGCTCGGACCAGGTTCTGTTACCCAGAATCCTTTGCAAACCTCAAAATGTGGCTAAAAAAACACATGTTCCTCACATTTCTGTGGCAGAAAGTTCTGGAATCTGAGAGGAGCCACAAATTTCCTTCCACCCAGCGTTCCCCCAAGTCTCCCGATAAAAATGATACCTCACTTGTGTGGGTAGGCCTAGCGCCCGCGACAGGAAACGCCCCAAAGCGCAACGTGGACACATCCAAATTTTTGGAAGAAAACAGAGGTGTTTTTTGCGAAGTGCCTACCTGTAGATTTTGGCCTCTAGCTCAGCCGGCACCTAGGGAAACCTACCAAACCTGTGCATTTCTGAAAACTAGAGACCTAGGGGAATCCAAGATGGGGTGACTTGCGGGGCTCGGACCAGGTTCTGTTACCCAGAATCCTTTGCAAACCTCAAAATTTGGCTAAAAATACACATGTTACTCACATTTCTGTGGCAGAAAGTTCTGGAATCTGAGAGGAGCCACAAATTTCCTTCCACCCAGCGTTCCCCCAAGTCTCCCGATAAAAATGATACCTCACTTGTATGGGTAGGCCCAGCGCCCGCGACAGGAAACGCCCCAAAGCGCAACGTGGACACATCCAAATTTTTGGAAGAAAACAGAGGTGTTTTTTGCGAAGTGCCTACCTGTAGATTTTGGCCTCTAGCTCAGCCGGCACCTAGGGAAACCTACCAAACCTGTGCATTTCTGAAAACTAGAGACCTAGGGGAATCTAAGATGGGGTGACTTGCGGGGCTCGGACCAGGTTCTGTTACCCAGAATCCTTTGCAAACCTCAAAATTTGGCTAAAAATACACATGTTACTCACATTTCTGTGGCAGAAAGTTCTGGAATCTGAGAGGAGCCACAAATTTCCTTCCACCCAGCGTTCCCCCAAGTCTCCCGATAAAAATGATACCTCACTTGTGTGGGTAGGCAAAGCGCCCGCGACAGGAAATGCCCCAAAGCGCAACGTGGACACATCCAAATTTTGGGAAGAAAACAGAGGTGTTTTTTGCGAAGTGACTACCTGTAGATTTTGGCCTGTAGCTCAGCCGCCACCTAGGGAAACCTACCAAACCTGTTCATTTCTGAAAACTAGAGACCTAGAGGAATCCAAGATGGGGTGACTTGCGGGGCTCGGACCAGGTTCTGTTACCCAGAATCCTTTGCAAACCTCAAAATTTAGCTAAAAAAACACATGTTACTCACATTTCTGTGGCAGAAAGTTCTGGAATCTGAGAGGAGCCACAAATTTCCTTCCACCCAGCGTTCCCCCAAGTCTCCCGATAAAAATGATACCTCACTTGTGTGGGTAGGCCTAGCGCCCGCGACAGGAAACACCCCAAAGCGCAACGTGGACACATCCAAATTTTTGGAAGAAAACAGAGGTGTTTTTTGCGAAGTGCCTACCTGTAGATTTTGTCCTTTAGCTCAGCCAGCACCTAGGGAAACCTACCAAACCTGTGCATTTCTGAAAACTAGTGACCTAGGGGAATCTAAGGAGGGGTGACTTGCGGGGCTCGGACCAGGTTCTGTTACCCAGAATCCTTTGCAAACCTCAAAATGTGGCTAAAAAAACACATGTTCCTCACATTTCTGTGGCAGAAAGTTCTGGAATCTGAGAGGAGCCACAAATTTCCTTCTACCCAGCGTTCCCCCAAGTCTCCCGATAAAAATGATACCTCACTTGTGTGGGTAGGCCTAGCGCCCGCGACAGGAAACGCCCCAAAGCGCAACGTGGACACATCCAAATTTTTGGAAGAAAACAGAGGTGTTTTTTGCAAAGTGCCTACCTGTAGATTTTGGCCTCTAGCTCAGCCGGCACCTAGGGAAACCTACCAAACCTGTGCATTTCTGAAAACTAGAGACCTAGGGGAATCCAAGATGGGGTGACTTGCGGGGCTCAGACCAGGTTCTGTTACCCAGAATCCTTTGCAAACCTCAAAATTAGGCTAAAAATACACATGTTACTCACATTTCTGTGGCAGAAAGTTCTGGAATCTGAGAGGAGCCACAAATTTCCTTCCACCCAGCGTTCCCCCAAGTCTCCCGATAAAAATGATACCTCACTTGTGTGGGTAGGCAAAGCGCCCGCGACAGGAAATGCCCCAAAGCGCAACGTGGAAACATTAAAATTTTTGGAAGAAAACAGAGGTGTTTTTTGCGAAGTGACTACCTGTAGATTTTGGCCTGTAGCTCAGCCGCCACCTAAGGAAACCTACCAAACCTGTGCATTTCTGAAGACTAGAGACCTAGAGGAATCCAAGATGGGGTGACTTGCGGGGCTCGGACCAGGTTCTGTTACCCAGAATCCTTTGCAAACCTTAAAATTTGGCTAAAAAAACACATGTTACTCACATTTCTGTGGCAGAAAGTTCTGGAATCTGAGAGGAGCCACAAATTTCCTTCCACCCAGCGTTCCCCCAAGTCTCCCGATAAAAATGATACCTCACTTGTGTGGGTAGGCCTAGCTCCCGCGAAAGGAAACACCCCAAAGCGCAACGTGGACACATCCAAATTTTTGGAAGAAAACAGAGGTGTTTTTTGCGAAGTGCCTACCTGTAGATTTTGGCCTTTAGCTCAGCCAGCACCTAGGGAAACCTACCAAACCTGTGCATTTCTGAAAACTAGAGACCTAGGGGAATCCAAGGAGGGGTGACTCGCGGGGCTCGGACCAGGTTCTGTTACCCAGAATCCTTTGCAAACCTCAAAATGTGGCTAAAAAAACACATGTTCCTCACATTTCTGTGGCAAAAAGTTCTGGAATCTGAGAGGAGCCACAAATTTCCTTCCACCCAGCGTTCCCCCAAGTCTCCCGATAAAAATGATACCTCACTTGTGTGGGTAGGCCTAGCGCCCGCGACAGGAAACGCCCCAAAGCGCAACGTGGACACATCCAAATTATTGGAAGAAAACAGAGGTGTTTTTTGTGAAGTGCCTACCTGTAGATTTTGGCCTCTAGCTCAGCCGGCACCTAGGGAAACCTACCAAACCTGTGCATTTCTGAAAACTAGAGACCTAGGGGAATCCAAGATGGGGTGACTTGCGGGGCTCGGACCAGGTTCTGTTACCCAGAATCCTTTGCAAACCTCAAAATTTGGCTAAAAATACACATGTTACTCACATTTCTGTGGCAGAAAGTTCTGGAATCTGAGAGGAGCCACAAATTTCCTTCCACCCAGCGTTCCCCCAAGTCTCCCGATAAAAATGATACCTCACTTGTATGGGTAGGCCTAGCGCCCGCGACAGGAAACGCCCCAAAGCGCAACGTGGACACATCCAAATTTTTGGAAGAAAACAGAGGTGTTTTTTGCGAAGTGCCTACCTGTAGATTTTGGCCTCTAGCTCAGCCGGCACCTAGGGAAACCTACCAAACCTGTGCATTTCTGAAAACTAGAGACCTAGGGGAATCCAAGATGGGGTGACTTGCGGGGCTCGGATCAGGTTCTGTTACCCAGAATCCTTTGAAAACCTCAAAATTTGGCTAAAAATACACATGTTACTCACATTTCTGTGGCAGAAAGTTCTGGAATCTGAGAGGAGCCACAAATTTCCTTCCACCCAGCGTTCCCCCAAGTCTTCTGATAAAAATGATACCTCACTTGTATGGGTAGGCCTAGCGCCCGCGACAGGAAACGCCCCAAAGCGCAACGTGGACACATCCAAATTTTTGGAAGAAAACAGAGGTGTTTTTTGCGAAGTGCCTACCTGTAGATTTTGGCCTCTAGCTCAGCCGGCACCTAGGGAAACCTACCAAACCTGTGCATTTCTGAAAACTAGAGACCTAGGGGAATCCAAGATGGGGTGACTTGCGGGGCTCGGACCAGGTTCTGTTACCCAGAATCCTTTGCAAACCTCAAAATGTGGCTAAAAATACACATGTTACTCACATTTCTGTGGCAGAAAGTTCTGGAATCTGAGAGGAGCCACAAATTTCCTTCCACCCAGCGTTCCCCCAAGTCTTCTGATAAAAATGATACCTCACTTGTATGGGTAGGCCTAGCGCCCGCGACAGGAAACGCCCCAAAGCGCAACGTGGACACATCCAAATTTTTGGAAGAAAACAGAGGTGTTTTTTGCGAAGTGCCTACCTGTAGATTTTGGCCTCTAGCTCAGCCGGCACCTAGGGAAACCTACCAAACCTGTGCATTTCTGAAAACTAGAGACCTAGGGGAATCCAAGATGGGGTGACTTGCGGGGCTCGGACCAGGTTCTGTTACCCAGAATCCTTTGCAAACCTCAAAATTTGGCTAAAAATACACATGTTACTCACATTTCTGTGGCAGAAAGTTCTGGAATCTGAGAGGAGCCACAAATTTCCTTCCACCCAGCGTTCCCCCAAGTCTCCCGATAAAAATGATACCTCACTTGTATGGGTAGGCCTAGCGCCCGCGACAGGAAACGCCCCAAAGCGCAACGTGGACACATCCAAATTTTTTGAAGAAAACAGAGGTGTTTTTTGCGAAGTGCATACCTGTAGATTTTGGCATCTAGCTCAGCCGGCACCTAGGGAAACCTACCAAACCTGTGCATTTCTGAAAACTAGAGACCTAGGGGAATCCAAGATGGGGTGACTTGCGGGGCTCGGACCAGGTTCTGTTACCCAGAATCCTTTGCAAACCTCAAAATTTGGCTAAAAATACACATGTTACTCACATTTCTGTGGCAGAAAGTTCTGGAATCTGAGAGGAGCCACAAATTTCCTTCCACCCAGCGTTCCCCCAAGTCTCTCGATAAAAATGATACCTCACTTGTGTGGGTAGGCAAAGCGCCCGCGACAGGAAACGCCCCAAAGCGCAACGTGGACACATCCAAATTTTGGGAAGAAAACAGAGGTGTTTTTTGCGAAGTGACTACCTGTAGATTTTGGCCTGTAGCTCAGCCGCCACCTAGGGAAACCTACCAAACCTGTGCATTTCTGAAAACTAGAGACCTAGAGGAATCCAAGATGGGGTGACTTGCGGGGCTCGGACCAGGTTCTGTTACCCAGAATCCTTTGCAAACCTCAAAATTTGGCTAAAAAAACACGTTACTCACATTTCTGTGGCAGAAAGTTCTGGAATCTGAGAGGAGCCACAAATTTCCTTCCACCCAGCGTTCCCCCAAGTCTCCCGATACAAATGATACCTCACTTGTGTGGGTAGGCCTAGCGCCCGCGACAGGAAACGCCCCAAAGCGCAACGTGGACACATCCAAATTTTTGGAAGAAAACAGAGGTGTTTTTTGCGAAGTGCCTACCTGTAGATTTTGGCCTCTAGCTCAGCCGGCACCTAGGGAAACCTACCAAACCTGTGCATTTCTGAAAACTAGAGACCTAGGGGAATCCAAGATGGGGTGACTTGCGGGGCTCGGACCAGGTTCTGTTACCCAGAATCCTTTGCAAACCTCAAAATTTGGCTAAAAATACACATGTTACTCACATTTCTGTGGCAGAAAGTTCTGGAATCTGAGAGGAGCCACAAATTTCCTTCCACCCAGCGTTCCCCCAAGTCTCCCGATAAAAATGATACCTCACTTGTGTGGGTAGGCAAAGCGCCCGCGACAGGAAACGCCCCAAAGCGCAACGTGGACACATCCAAATTTTGGGAAGAAAACAGAGGTGTTTTTTGCGAAGTGACTACCTGTAGATTTTGGCCTGTAGCTCAGCCGCCACCTAGGGAAACCTACCAAACCTGTTCATTTCTGAAAACTAGAGACCTAGAGGAATCCAAGATGGGGTGACTTGCGGGGCTCGGACCAGGTTCTGTTACCCAGAATCCTTTGCAAACCTCAAAATGAGGCTAAAAAAACACATGTTCCTCACATTTCTGTGGCAGAAAGTTCTGGAATCTGAGAGGAGCCACAAATTTCCTTCCACCCAGCGTTCCCTCAAGTCTCCCGATAAAAATGATACCTCACTTGTGTGGGTAGGCCTAGCGCCCGCGACAGGAAACGCCCCAAAGCGCAACGTGGACACATCCAAATTTTGGAAGAAAACAGAGGTGTTTTTTGCGAAGTGCCTACCTGTAGATTTTGGCCTCTAGCTCAGCCGGCACCTAGGGAAACCTACCAAACCTGTGCATTTCTGAAAACTAGAGACCTAGGGGAATCCAAGATGGGGTGACTTGCGGGGCTCGGACCAGGTTCTGTTACCCAGAATCCTTTGCAAACCTCAAAATTTGGCTAAAAATACACATGTTACTCACATTTCTGTGGCAGAAAGTTCTGGAATCTGAGAGGAGCCACAAATTTCCTTCCACCCAGCGTTCCCCCAAGTCTCCCGATAAAAATGATACCTCACTTGTGTGGGTAGGCAAAGCGCCCGCGACAGGAAACGCCCCAAAGCGCAACGAGGACACATTCAAATTTTTGGAAGAAAACAGAGGTGTTTTTTGCAAAGTGACTACCTGTAGATTTTGGCCTGTAGCTCAGCCGCCACCTAGGGAAACCTACCAAACCTGTGCATTTCTGAAAACTAGAGACCTAGGGGAATCCAAGATGGGGTGACTTGCATGGCTCGGACCAGGTTCTGTTACCCAGAATCCTTTGCAAACCTCAAAATTTGGCTAAAAATACACATGTTACTCACATTTCTGTGGCAGAAAGTTCTGGAATCTGAGAGGAGCCACAAATTTCCTTCCACCCAGCGTTCCCCCAAGTCTCCCGATAAAAATGATACCTCACTTGTGTGGGTAGGCAAAGCGCCCGCGACAGGAAACGCCCCAAAGCGCAACGTGGACACATCCAAATTTTGGGAAGAAAACAGAGGTGTTTTTTGCGAAGTGACTACCTGTAGATTTTGGCCTGTAGCTCAGCCGCCACCTAGGGAAACCTACCAAACCTGTTCATTTCTGAAAACTAGAGACCTAGAGGAATCCAAGATGGGGTGACTTGCGGGGCTCGGACCAGGTTCTATTACCCAGAATCCTTTGCAAACCTCAAAATGTAGCTAAAAAAACACGTTACTCACATCTCTGTGGCAGAAAGTTCTGGAATCTGAGAGGAGCCACAAATTTCCTACCACCCAGCGTTCCCCCAAGTCTCCCGATAAAAATGATACCTCACTTGTGTGGGTAGGCCTAGCGCCCGCGACAGGAAACACCCCAAAGCGCAACGTGGACACATCCAAATTTTTGGAAGAAAACAGAGGTGTTTTTTGCGAAGTGCCTACCTGTAGATTTTGGCCTTTAGCTCAGCCAGCACCTAGGGAAACCTACCAAACCTGTGCATTTCTGAAAACTAGAGACCTAGGGGAATCTAAGGAGGGGTGACTTGCGGGGCTCGGACCAGGTTCTGTTACCCAGAATCCTTTGCAAACCTCAAAATTTGGCTAAAAATACACATGTTACTCACATTTCTGTGGCAGAAAGTTCTGGAATCTGAGAGGAGCCACAAATTTCCTTCCACCCAGCGTTCCCCCAAGTCTCCCGATAAAAATGATACCTCACTTGTATGGGTAGGCCTAGCGCCCGCGAAAGTAAGCGCCCCAAAGCGCAACGTGGACACATCCAAATTTTTGGAAGAAAACAGAGGTGTTTTTTGCGAAGTGCCTACCTGTAGATTTTGGCATCTAGCTCAGCCGGCACCTAGGGAAACCTACCAAACCTGTGCATTTCTTTAAACTAGAGACCTAGGGGAATCCAAGATGGGGTGACTTGCGGCCTCGGACCAGGTTCTGTTACCCAGAATCCTTTGCAAACCTCAAAATTTGGCTAAAAATACACATGTTACTCACATTTCTGTGGCAGAAAGTTCTGGAATCTGAGAGGAGCCACAAATTTCCTTCCACCCAGCGTTCCCCCAACTCTCCCGATGAAAATGATACCTCACTTGTGTGGGTAGGCCTAGCGCCCGCGACAGGAAACGCCCCAAAGCGCAACGTGGACACATCCAAATTTTTGGAAGAAAACAGAGGTGTTTTTTGCGAAGTGCCTACCTGTAGATTTTGGCCTCTAGCTCAGCCGCCACCTAGGGAAACCTACCAAACCTGTGCATTTCTGAAAACTAGAGACCTAGGGGAATCCAAGATGGGGTGACTTGCGGGGCTCGGACCAGGTTCTGTTACCCAGAATCCTTTGAAAACCTCAAAATTTGGCTAAAAATACACATGTTACTCACATTTCTGTGGCAGAAAGTTCTGGAATCTGAGAGGAGCCACAAATTTCCTTCCACCCAGCGTTCCCCCAAGTCTTCTGATAAAAATGATACCTCACTTGTATGGGTAGGCCTAGCGCCCGCGACAGGAAACGCCCCAAAGCGCAACGTGGACACATCCAAATTTTTGGAAGAAAACAGAGGTGTTTTTTGCGAAGTGCCTACCTGTAGATTTTGGCCTCTAGCTCAGCCGGCACCTAGGGAAACCTACCAAACCTGTGCATTTCTGAAAACTAGAGACCTAGGGGAATCCAAGATGGGGTGACTTGCGGGGCTCGGACCAGGTTCTGTTACCCAGAATCCTTTGCAAACCTCAAAATGTGGCTAAAAATACACATGTTACTCACATTTCTGTGGCAGAAAGTTCTGGAATCTGAGAGGAGCCACAAATTTCCTTCCACCCAGCGTTCCCCCAAGTCTTCTGATAAAAATGATACCTCACTTGTATGGGTAGGCCTAGCGCCCGCGACAGGAAACGCCCCAAAGCGCAACGTGGACACATCCAAATTTTTGGAAGAAAACAGAGGTGTTTTTTGCGAAGTGCCTACCTGTAGATTTTGGCCTCTAGCTCAGCCGGCACCTAGGGAAACCTACCAAACCTGTGCATTTCTGAAAACTAGAGACCTAGGGGAATCCAAGATGGGGTGACTTGCGGGGCTCGGACCAGGTTCTGTTACCCAGAATCCTTTGCAAACCTCAAAATTTGGCTAAAAATACACATGTTACTCACATTTCTGTGGCAGAAAGTTCTGGAATCTGAGAGGAGCCACAAATTTCCTTCCACCCAGCGTTCCCCCAAGTCTCCCGATAAAAATGATACCTCACTTGTATGGGTAGGCCTAGCGCCCGCGACAGGAAACGCCCCAAAGCGCAACGTGGACACATCCAAATTTTTTGAAGAAAACAGAGGTGTTTTTTGCGAAGTGCATACCTGTAGATTTTGGCATCTAGCTCAGCCGGCACCTAGGGAAACCTACCAAACCTGTGCATTTCTGAAAACTAGAGACCTAGGGGAATCTAAGATGGGGTGACTTGCGGGGCTCGGACCAGGTTCTGTTACCCAGAATCCTTTGCAAACCTCAAAATTTGGCTAAAAATACACATGTTACTCACATTTCTGTGGCAGAAAGTTCTGGAATCTGAGAGGAGCCACAAATTTCCTTCCACCCAGCGTTCCCCCAAGTCTCCCGATAAAAATGATACCTCACTTGTGTGGGTAGGCAAAGCGCCCGCGACAGGAAACGCCCCAAAGCGCAACGTGGACACATCCAAATTTTGGGAAGAAAACAGAGGTGTTTTTTGCGAAGTGACTACCTGTAGATTTTGGCCTGTAGCTCAGCCGCCACCTAGGGAAACCTACCAAACCTGTTCATTTCTGAAAACTAGAGACCTAGAGGAATCCAAGATGGGGTGACTTGCGGGGCTCGGACCAGGTTCTGTTACCCAGAATCCTTTGCAAACCTCAAAATTTAGCTAAAAAAACACATGTTACTCACATTTCTGTGGCAGAAAGTTCTGGAATCTGAGAGGAGCCACAAATTTCCTTCCACCCAGCGTTCCCCCAAGTCTCCCGATAAAAATGATACCTCACTTGTGTGGGTAGGCCTAGCGCCCGCGACAGGAAACACCCCAAAGCGCAACGTGGACACATCCAAATTTTTGGAAGAAAACAGAGGTGTTTTTTGCGAAGTGCCTACCTGTAGGTTTTGTCCTTTAGCTCAGCCAGCACCTAGGGAAACCTACCAAACCTGTGCATTTCTGAAAACTAGTGACCTAGGGGAATCTAAGGAGGGGTGACTTGCGGGGCTCGGACCAGGTTCTGTTACCCAGAATCCTTTGCAAACCTCAAAATGTGGCTAAAAAAACACATGTTCCTCACATTTCTGTGGCAGAAAGTTCTGGAATCTGAGAGGAGCCACAAATTTCCTTCTACCCAGCGTTCCCCCAAGTCTCCCGATAAAAATGATACCTCACTTGTGTGGGTAGGCCTAGCGCCCGCGACAGGAAACGCCCCAAAGCGCAACGTGGACACATCCAAATTTTTGGAAGAAAACAGAGGTGTTTTTTGCAAAGTGCCTACCTGTAGATTTTGGCCTCTAGCTCAGCCGGCACCTAGGGAAACCTACCAAACCTGTGCATTTCTGAAAACTAGAGACCTAGGGGAATCCAAGATGGGGTGACTTGCGGGGCTCAGACCAGGTTCTGTTACCCAGAATCCTTTGCAAACCTCAAAATTAGGCTAAAAATACACATGTTACTCACATTTCTGTGGCAGAAAGTTCTGGAATCTGAGAGGAGCCACAAATTTCCTTCCACCCAGCGTTCCCCCAAGTCTCCCGATAAAAATGATACCTCACTTGTGTGGGTAGGCAAAGCGCCCGCGACAGGAAATGCCCCAAAGCGCAACGTGGAAACATTAAAATTTTTGGAAGAAAACAGAGGTGTTTTTTGCGAAGTGACTACCTGTAGATTTTGGCCTGTAGCTCAGCCGCCACCTAAGGAAACCTACCAAACCTGTGCATTTCTGAAGACTAGAGACCTAGAGGAATCCAAGATGGGGTGACTTGCGGGGCTCGGACCAGGTTCTGTTACCCAGAATCCTTTGCAAACCTTAAAATTTGGCTAAAAAAACACATGTTACTCACATTTCTGTGGCAGAAAGTTCTGGAATCTGAGAGGAGCCACAAATTTCCTTCCACCCAGCGTTCCCCCAAGTCTCCCGATAAAAATGATACCTCACTTGTGTGGGTAGGCCTAGCTCCCGCGAAAGGAAACACCCCAAAGCGCAACGTGGACACATCCAAATTTTTGGAAGAAAACAGAGGTGTTTTTTGCGAAGTGCCTACCTGTAGATTTTGGCCTTTAGCTCAGCCAGCACCTAGGGAAACCTACCAAACCTGTGCATTTCTGAAAACTAGAGACCTAGGGGAATCCAAGGAGGGGTGACTTGCGGGGCTCGGACCAGGTTCTGTTACCCAGAATCCTTTGCAAACCTCAAAATGTGGCTAAAAAAACACATGTTCCTCACATTTCTGTGGCAAAAAGTTCTGGAATCTGAGAGGAGCCACAAATTTCCTTCCACCCAGCGTTCCCCCAAGTCTCCCGATAAAAATGATACCTCACTTGTGTGGGTAGGCCTAGCGCCCGCGACAGGAAACGCCCCAAAGCGCAACGTGGACACATCCAAATTATTGGAAGAAAACAGAGGTGTTTTTTGTGAAGTGCCTACCTGTAGATTTTGGCCTCTAGCTCAGCCGGCACCTAGGGAAACCTACCAAACCTGTGCATTTCTGAAAACTAGAGACCTAGGGGAATCCAAGATGGGGTGACTTGCGGGGCTCGGACCAGGTTCTGTTACCCAGAATCCTTTGCAAACCTCAAAATTTGGCTAAAAATACACATGTTACTCACATTTCTGTGGCAGAAAGTTCTGGAATCTGAGAGGAGCCACAAATTTCCTTCCACCCAGCGTTCCCCCAAGTCTCCCGATAAAAATGATACCTCACTTGTATGGGTAGACCTAGCGCCCGCGACAGGAAACGCCCCAAAGCGCAACGTGGACACATCCAAATTTTTGGAAGAAAACAGAGGTGTTTTTTGCGAAGTGCCTACCTGTAGATTTTGGCCTCTAGCTCAGCCGGCACCTAGGGAAACCTACCAAACCTGTGCATTTCTGAAAACTAGAGACCTAGGGGAATCCAAGATGGGGTGACTTGCGGGGCTCGGACCAGGTTCTGTTACCCAGAATCCTTTGAAAACCTCAAAATTTGGCTAAAAATACACATGTTACTCACATTTCTGTGGCAGAAAGTTCTGGAATCTGAGAGGAGCCACAAATTTCCTTCCACCCAGCGTTCCCCCAAGTCTTCTGATAAAAATGATACCTCACTTGTATGGGTAGGCCTAGCGCCCGCGACAGGAAACGCCCCAAAGCGCAACGTGGACACATCCAAATTTTTGGAAGAAAACAGAGGTGTTTTTTGCGAAGTGCCTACCTGTAGATTTTGGCCTCTAGCTCAGCCGGCACCTAGGGAAACCTACCAAACCTGTGCATTTCTGAAAACTAGAGACCTAGGGGAATCCAAGATGGGGTGACTTGCGGGGCTCGGACCAGGTTCTGTTACCCAGAATCCTTTGCAAACCTCAAAATGTGGCTAAAAATACACATGTTACTCACATTTCTGTGGCAGAAAGTTCTGGAATCTGAGAGGAGCCACAAATTTCCTTCCACCCAGCGTTCCCCCAAGTCTTCTGATAAAAATGATACCTCACTTGTATGGGTAGGCCTAGCGCCCGCGACAGGAAACGCCCCAAAGCGCAACGTGGACACATCCAAATTTTTGGAAGAAAACAGAGGTGTTTTTTGCGAAGTGCCTACCTGTAGATTTTGGCCTCTAGCTCAGCCGGCACCTAGGGAAACCTACCAAACCTGTGCATTTCTGAAAACTAGAGACCTAGGGGAATCCAAGATGGGGTGACTTGCGGGGCTCGGACCAGGTTCTGTTACCCAGAATCCTTTGCAAACCTCAAAATTTGGCTAAAAATACACATGTTACTCACATTTCTGTGGCAGAAAGTTCTGGAATCTGAGAGGAGCCACAAATTTCCTTCCACCCAGCGTTCCCCCAAGTCTCCCGATAAAAATGATACCACACTTGTATGGGTAGGCCTAGCGCCCGCGACAGGAAACGCCCCAAAGCGCAACGTGGACACATCCAAATTTTTTGAAGAAAACAGAGGTGTTTTTTGCGAAGTGCATACCTGTAGATTTTGGCATCTAGCTCAGCCGGCACCTAGGGAAACCTACCAAACCTGTGCATTTCTGAAAACTAGAGACCTAGGGGAATCCAAGATGGGGTGACTTGCGGGGCTCGGACCAGGTTCTGTTACCCAGAATCCTTTGCAAACCTCAAAATTTGGCTAAAAATACACATGTTACTCACATTTCTGTGGCAGAAAGTTCTGGAATCTGAGAGGAGCCACAAATTTCCTTCCACCCAGCGTTCCCCCAAGTCTCTCGATAAAAATGATACCTCACTTGTGTGGGTAGGCAAAGCGCCCGCGACAGGAAACGCCCCAAAGCGCAACGTGGACACATCCAAATTTTGGGAAGAAAACAGAGGTGTTTTTTGCGAAGTGACTACCTGTAGATTTTGGCCTGTAGCTCAGCCGCCACCTAGGGAAACCTACCAAACCTGTGCATTTCTGAAAACTAGAGACCTAGAGGAATCCAAGATGGGGTGACTTGCGGGGCTCGGACCAGGTTCTGTTACCCAGAATCCTTTGCAAACCTCAAAATTTGGCTAAAAAAACACGTTACTCACATTTCTGTGGCAGAAAGTTCTGGAATCTGAGAGGAGCCACAAATTTCCTTCCACCCAGCGTTCCCCCAAGTCTCCCGATACAAATGATACCTCACTTGTGTGGGTAGGCCTAGCGCCCGCGACAGGAAACGCCCCAAAGCGCAACGTGGACACATCCAAATTTTTGGAAGAAAACAGAGGTGTTTTTTGCGAAGTGCCTACCTGTAGATTTTCGCCTCTAGCTCAGCCGGCACCTAGGGAAACCTACCAAACCTGTGCATTTCTGAAAACTAGAGACCTAGGGGAATCCAAGATGGGGTGACTTGCGGGGCTCGGACCAGGTTCTGTTACCCAGAATCCTTTGCAAACCTCAAAATTTGGCTAAAAATACACATGTTACTCACATTTCTGTGGCAGAAAGTTCTGGAATCTGAGAGGAGCCACAAATTTCCTTCCACCCAGCGTTCCCCCAAGTCTCCCGATAAAAATGATACCTCACTTGTGTGGGTAGGCAAAGCGCCCGCGACAGGAAACGCCCCAAAGCGCAACGTGGACACATCCAAATTTTGGGAAGAAAACAGAGGTGTTTTTTGCGAAGTGACTACCTGTAGATTTTGGCCTGTAGCTCAGCCGCCACCTAGGGAAACCTACCAAACCTGTTCATTTCTGAAAACTAGAGACCTAGAGGAATCCAAGATGGGGTGACTTGCGGGGCTCGGACCAGGTTCTGTTACCCAGAATCCTTTGCAAACCTCAAAATGAGGCTAAAAAAACACATGTTCCTCACATTTCTGTGGCAGAAAGTTCTGGAATCTGAGAGGAGCCACAAATTTCCTTCCACCCAGCGTTCCCTCAAGTCTCCCGATAAAAATGATACCTCACTTGTGTGGGTAGGCCTAGCGCCCGCGACAGGAAACGCCCCAAAGCGCAACGTGGACACATCCAAATTTTTGGAAGAAAACAGAGGTGTTTTTTGCGAAGTGCCTACCTGTAGATTTTGGCCTCTAGCTCAGCCGGCACCTAGGGAAACCTACCAAACCTGTGCATTTCTGAAAACTAGAGACCTAGGGGAATCCAAGATGGGGTGACTTGCGGGGCTCGGACCAGGTTCTGTTACCCAGAATCCTTTGCAAACCTCAAAATTTGGCTAAAAATACACATGTTACTCACATTTCTGTGGCAGAAAGTTCTGGAATCTGAGAGGAGCCACAAATTTCCTTCCACCCAGCGTTCCCCCAAGTCTCCCGATAAAAATGATACCTCACTTGTGTGGGTAGGCAAAGCGCCCGCGACAGGAAACGCCCCAAAGCGCAACGAGGACACATTCAAATTTTTGGAAGAAAACAGAGGTGTTTTTTGCAAAGTGACTACCTGTAGATTTTGGCCTGTAGCTCAGCCGCCACCTAGGGAAACCTACCAAACCTGTGCATTTCTGAAAACTAGAGACCTAGGGGAATCCAAGATGGGGTGACTTGCATGGCTCGGACCAGGTTCTGTTACCCAGAATCCTTTGCAAACCTCAAAATTTGGCTAAAAATACACATGTTACTCACATTTCTGTGGCAGAAAGTTCTGGAATCTGAGAGGAGCCACAAATTTCCTTCCACCCAGCGTTCCCCCAAGTCTCCCGATAAAAATGATACCTCACTTGTGTGGGTAGGCAAAGCGCCCGCGACAGGAAACGCCCCAAAGCGCAACGTGGACACATCCAAATTTTGGGAAGAAAACAGAGGTGTTTTTTGCGAAGTGACTACCTGTAGATTTTGGCCTGTAGCTCAGCCGCCACCTAGGGAAACCTACCAAACCTGTTCATTTCTGAAAACTAGAGACCTAGAGGAATCCAAGATGGGGTGACTTGCGGGGCTCGGACCAGGTTCTATTACCCAGAATCCTTTGCAAACCTCAAAATGTAGCTAAAAAAACACGTTACTCACATCTCTGTGGCAGAAAGTTCTGGAATCTGAGAGGAGCCACAAATTTCCTACCACCCAGCGTTCCCCCAAGTCTCCCGATAAAAATGATACCTCACTTGTGTGGGTAGGCCTAGCGCCCGCGACAGGAAACACCCCAAAGCGCAACGTGGACACATCCAAATTTTTGGAAGAAAACAGAGGTGTTTTTTGCGAAGTGCCTACCTGTAGATTTTGGCCTTTAGCTCAGCCAGCACCTAGGGAAACCTACCAAACCTGTGCATTTCTGAAAACTAGAGACCTAGGGGAATCTAAGGAGGGGTGACTTGCGGGGCTCGGACCAGGTTCTGTTACCCAGAATCCTTTGCAAACCTCAAAATTTGGCTAAAAATACACATGTTACTCACATTTCTGTGGCAGAAAGTTCTGGAATCTGAGAGGAGCCACAAATTTCCTTCCACCCAGCGTTCCCCCAAGTCTCCCGATAAAAATGATACCTCACTTGTATGGGTAGGCCTAGCGCCCGCGAAAGTAAGCGCCCCAAAGCGCAACGTGGACACATCCAAATTTTTGGAAGAAAACAGAGGTGTTTTTTGCGAAGTGCCTACCTGTAGATTTTGGCATCTAGCTCAGCCGGCACCTAGGGAAACCTACCAAACCTGTGCATTTCTTTAAACTAGAGACCTAGGGGAATCCAAGATGGGGTGACTTGCGGGCTCGGACCAGGTTCTGTTACCCAGAATCCTTTGCAAACCTCAAAATTTGGCTAAAAATACACATGTTACTCACATTTCTGTGGCAGAAAGTTCTGGAATCTGAGAGGAGCCACAAATTTCCTTCCACCCAGCGTTCCCCCAAGTCTCCCGATGAAAATGATACCTCACTTGTGTGGGTAGGCCTAGCGCCCGCGACAGGAAACGCCCCAAAGCGCAACGTGGACACATCCAAATTTTTGGAAGAAAACAGAGGTGTTTTTTGCGAAGTGCCTACCTGTAGATTTTGGCCTCTAGCTCAGCCGCCACCTAGGGAAACCTACCAAACCTGTGCATTTCTGAAAACTAGAGACCTAGGGGAATCCAAGATGGGGTGACTTGCGGGGCTCGGACCAGGTTCTGTTACCCAGAATCCTTTGAAAACCTCAAAATTTGGCTAAAAATACACATGTTACTCACATTTCTGTGGCAGAAAGTTCTGGAATCTGAGAGGAGCCACAAATTTCCTTCCACCCAGCGTTCCCCCAAGTCTTCTGATAAAAATGATACCTCACTTGTATGGGTAGGCCTAGCGCCCGCGACAGGAAACGCCCCAAAGCGCAACGTGGACACATCCAAATTTTTGGAAGAAAACAGAGGTGTTTTTTGCGAAGTGCCTACCTGTAGATTTTGGCCTCTAGCTCAGCCGGCACCTAGGGAAACCTACCAAACCTGTGCATTTCTGAAAACTAGAGACCTAGGGGAATCCAAGATGGGGTGACTTGCGGGGCTCGGACCAGGTTCTGTTACCCAGAATCCTTTGCAAACCTCAAAATGTGGCTAAAAATACACATGTTACTCACATTTCTGTGGCAGAAAGTTCTGGAATCTGAGAGGAGCCACAAATTTCCTTCCACCCAGCGTTCCCCCAAGTCTTCTGATAAAAATGATACCTCACTTGTATGGGTAGGCCTAGCGCCCGCGACAGGAAACGCCCCAAAGCGCAACGTGGACACATCCAAATTTTTGGAAGAAAACAGAGGTGTTTTTTGCGAAGTGCCTACCTGTAGATTTTGGCCTCTAGCTCAGCCGGCACCTAGGGAAACCTACCAAACCTGTGCATTTCTGAAAACTAGAGACCTAGGGGAATCCAAGATGGGGTGACTTGCGGGGCTCGGACCAGGTTCTGTTACCCAGAATCCTTTGCAAACCTCAAAATTTGGCTAAAAATACACATGTTACTCACATTTCTGTGGCAGAAAGTTCTGGAATCTGAGAGGAGCCACAAATTTCCTTCCACCCAGCGTTCCCCCAAGTCTCCCGATAAAAATGATACCTCACTTGTATGGGTAGGCCTAGCGCCCGCGACAGGAAACGCCCCAAAGCGCAACGTGGACACATCCAAATTTTTTGAAGAAAACAGAGGTGTTTTTTGCGAAGTGCATACCTGTAGATTTTGCCATCTAGCTCAGCCGGCACCTAGGGAAACCTACCAAACCTGTGCATTTCTGAAAACTAGAGACCTAGGGGAATCCAAGATGGGGTGACTTGCGGGGCTCGGACCAGGTTCTGTTACCCAGAATCCTTTGCAAACCTCAAAATTTGGCTAAAAATACACATGTTACTCACATTTCTGTGGCAGAAAGTTCTGGAATCTGAGAGGAGCCACAAATTTCCTTCCACCCAGCGTTCCCCCAAGTCTCTCGATAAAAATGATACCTCACTTGTGTGGGTAGGCAAAGCGCCCGCGACAGGAAACGCCCCAAAGCGCAACGTGGACACATCCAAATTTTGGGAAGAAAACAGAGGTGTTTTTTGCGAAGTGACTACCTGTAGATTTTGGCCTGTAGCTCAGCCGCCACCTAGGGAAACCTACCAAACCTGTGCATTTCTGAAAACTAGAGACCTAGAGGAATCCAAGATGGGGTGACTTGCGGGGCTCGGACCAGGTTCTGTTACCCAGAATCCTTTGCAAACCTCAAAATTTGGCTAAAAAAACACGTTACTCACATTTCTGTGGCAGAAAGTTCTGGAATCTGAGAGGAGCCACAAATTTCCTTCCACCCAGCGTTCCCCCAAGTCTCCCGATACAAATGATACCTCACTTGTGTGGGTAGGCCTAGCGCCCGCGACAGGAAACGCCCCAAAGCGCAACGTGGACACATCCAAATTTTTGGAAGAAAACAGAGGTGTTTTTTGCGAAGTGCCTACCTGTAGATTTTCGCCTCTAGCTCAGCCGGCACCTAGGGAAACCTACCAAACCTGTGCATTTCTGAAAACTAGAGACCTAGGGGAATCCAAGATGGGGTGACTTGCGGGGCTCGGACCAGGTTCTGTTACCCAGAATCCTTTGCAAACCTCAAAATTTGGCTAAAAATACACATGTTACTCACATTTCTGTGGCAGAAAGTTCTGGAATCTGAGAGGAGCCACAAATTTCCTTCCACCCAGCGTTCCCCCAAGTCTCCCGATAAAAATGATACCTCACTTGTGTGGGTAGGCAAAGCGCCCGCGACAGGAAACGCCCCAAAGCGCAACGTGGACACATCCAAATTTTGGGAAGAAAACAGAGGTGTTTTTTGCGAAGTGACTACCTGTAGATTTTGGCCTGTAGCTCAGCCGCCACCTAGGGAAACCTACCAAACCTGTTCATTTCTGAAAACTAGAGACCTAGAGGAATCCAAGATGGGGTGACTTGCGGGGCTCGGACCAGGTTCTGTTACCCAGAATCCTTTGCAAACCTCAAAATGTGGCTAAAAAAACACATGTTCCTCACATTTCTGTGGCAGAAAGTTCTGGAATCTGAGAGGAGCCACAAATTTCCTTCCACCCAGCGTTCCCTCAAGTCTCCCGATAAAAATGATACCTCACTTGTGTGGGTAGGCCTAGCGCCCGCGACAGGAAACGCCCCAAAGCGCAACGTGGACACATCCAAATTTTTGGAAGAAAACAGAGGTGTTTTTTGCGAAGTGCCTACCTGTAGATTTTGGCCTCTAGCTCAGCCGGCACCTAGGGAAACCTACCAAACCTGTGCATTTCTGAAAACTAGAGACCTAGGGGAATCCAAGATGGGGTGACTTGCGGGGCTCGGACCAGGTTCTGTTACCCAGAATCCTTTGCAAACCTCAAAATTTGGCTAAAAATACACATGTTACTCACATTTCTGTGGCAGAAAGTTCTGGAATCTGAGAGGAGCCACAAATTTCCTTCCACCCAGCGTTCCCCCAAGTCTCCCGATAAAAATGATACCTCACTTGTGTGGGTAGGCAAAGCGCCCGCGACAGGAAACGCCCCAAAGCGCAACGAGGACACATTCAAATTTTTGGAAGAAAACAGAGGTGTTTTTTGCAAAGTGACTACCTGTAGATTTTGGCCTGTAGCTCATCCGCCACCTAGGGAAACCTACCAAACCTGTGCATTTCTGAAAACTAGAGACCTAGGGGAATCCAAGATGGGGTGACTTGCATGGCTCGGACCAGGTTCTGTTACCCAGAATCCTTTGCAAACCTCAAAATTTGGCTAAAAATACACATGTTACTCACATTTCTGTGGCAGAAAGTTCTGGAATCTGAGAGGAGCCACAAATTTCCTTCCACCCAGCGTTCCCCCAAGTCTCCCGATAAAAATGATACCTCACTTGTGTGGGTAGGCAAAGCGCCCGCGACAGGAAACGCCCCAAAGCGCAACGTGGACACATCCAAATTTTGGGAAGAAAACAGAGGTGTTTTTTGCGAAGTGCCTACCTGTAGATTTTGGCCTTTAGCTCAGCCAGCACCTAGGGAAACCTACCAAACCTGTGCATTTCTGAAAACTAGAGACCTAGGGGAATCCAAGGAGGGGTGACTTGCGGGGCTCGGACCAGGTTCTGTTACCCAGAATCCTTTGCAAACCTCAAAATGTGGCTAAAAAAACACATGTTCCTCACATTTCTGTGGCAAAAAGTTCTGGAATCTGAGAGGAGCCACAAATTTCCTTCCACCCAGCGTTCCCCCAAGTCTCCCGATAAAAATGATACCTCACTTGTGTGGGTAGGCCTAGCGCCCGCGACAGGAAACGCCCCAAAGCGCAACGTGGACACATCCAAATTATTGGAAGAAAACAGAGGTGTTTTTTGTGAAGTGCCTACCTGTAGATTTTGGCCTCTAGCTCAGCCGGCACCTAGGGAAACCTACCAAACCTGTGCATTTCTGAAAACTAGAGACCTAGGGGAATCCAAGATGGGGTGACTTGCGGGGCTCGGACCAGGTTCTGTTACCCAGAATCCTTTGCAAACCTCAAAATGTGGCTAAAAATACACATGTTACTCACATTTCTGTGGCAGAAAGTTCTGGAATCTGAGAGGAGCCACAAATTTCCTTCCACCCAGCATTCCCCCAAGTCTCCCGATAAAAATGATACCTCACTTGTATGGGTAGGCCTAGCGCCCGCAACAGGAAACGCCCCAAAGCGCAACGTGGACACATCCAAATTTTTTGAAGAAAACAGAGGTGTTTTTTGCGAAGTGCCTACCTGTAGATTTTGGCATCTAGCTCAGCCGGCACCTAGGGAAACCTACCAAACCTGTGCATTTCTGAAAACTAGAGACCTAGGGGAATCCAAGATGGGGTGACTTGCGGGGCTCGGACCAGGTTCTGTTACCCAGAATCCTTTGCAAACCTCAAAATTTGGCTAAAAATACACATGTTACTCACATTTCTGTGGCAGAAAGTTCTGGAATCTGAGAGGAGCCACAAATTTCCTTCCACCCAGCGTTCCCCCAAGTCTCCCGATAAAAATGATACCTCACTTGTATGGGTAGGCCTAGCGCCCGCGAAAGTAAACGCCCCAAAGCGCAACGTGGACACATCCAAATTTTTGGAAGAAAACAGAGGTGTTTTCTGCGAAGTGCCTACCTGTAGATTTTGGCATCTAGCTCAGCCGGCACCTAGGGAAACCTACCAAACCTGTGCATTTCTGAAAACTAGAGACCTAGGGGAATCCAAGATGGGGTGACTTGCGGGCTCGGACCAGGTTCTGTTACCCAGAATCCTTTGCAAACCTCAAAATTTGGCTAAAAATACACATGTTACTCACATTTCTGTGGCAGAAAGTTCTGGAATCTGAGAGGAGCCACAAATTTCCTTCCACCCAGCGTTCCCCCAAGTCTCCCGATAAAAATGATACCTCACTTGTGTGGGTAGGCCTAGCGCCCGCGACAGGAAACGCCCCAAAGCGCAACGTGGACACATCCAAATTTTTGGAAGAAAACAGAGGTGTTTTTTGCGAAGTGCCTACCTGTAGATTTTGGCCTCTAGCTCAGCCGGCACCTAGGGAAACCTACCAAACCTGTGCATTTCTGAAAACTAGAGACCTAGGGGAATCCAAGATGGGGTGACTTGCGGGGCTCGGACCAGGTTCTGTTACCCAGAATCCTTTGCAAACCTCAAAATTTGGCTAAAAATACACATGTTACTCACATTTCTGTGGCAGAAAGTTCTGGAATCTGAGAGGAGCCACAAATTTCCTTCCACCCAGCGTTCCCCCAAGTCTCCCGATAAAAATGATACCTCACTTGTATGGGTAGGCCCAGCGCCCGCGACAGGAAACGCCCCAAAGCGCAACGTGGACACATCCAAATTTTTGGAAGAAAACAGAGGTGTTTTTTGCGAAGTGCCTACCTGTAGATTTTGGCCTCTAGCTCAGCCGGCACCTAGGGAAACCTACCAAACCTGTGCATTTCTGAAAACTAGAGACCTAGGGGAATCCAAGATGGGGTGACTTGCGGGGCTCGGACCAGGTTCTGTTACCCAGAATCCTTTGCAAACCTCAAAATTTGGCTAAAAATACACATGTTACTCACATTTCTGTGGCAGAAAGTTCTGGAATCTGAGAGGAGCCACAAATTTCCTTCCACCAGGCGTTCCCCCAAGTCTCCCGATAAAAATGATACCTCACTTGTGTGGGTAGGCAAAGCGCCCGCGACAGGAAACGCCCCAAAGCGCAACGTGGACACATCCAAATTTTGGGAAGAAAACAGAGGTGTTTTTTGCGAAGTGACTACCTGTAGATTTTGGCCTGTAGCTCAGCCGCCACCTAGGGAAACCTACCAAACCTGTTCATTTCTGAAAACTAGAGACCTAGAGGAATCCAAGATGGGGTGACTTGCGGGGCTCGGACCAGGTTCTGTTACCCAGAATCCTTTGCAAACCTCAAAATTTAGCTAAAAAAACACATGTTACTCACATTTCTGTGGCAGAAAGTTCTGGAATCTGAGAGGAGCCACAAATTTCCTTCCACCCAGCGTTCCCCCAAGTCTCCCGATAAAAATGATACCTCACTTGTGTGGGTAGGCCTAGCGCCCGCGACAGGAAACACCCCAAAGCACAACGTGGACACATCCAAATTTTTGGAAGAAAACAGAGGTGTTTTTTGCGAAGTGCCTACCTGTAGATTTTGTCCTTTAGCTCAGCCAGCACCTAGGGAAACCTACCAAACCTGTGCATTTCTGAAAACTAGTGACCTAGGGGAATCTAAGGAGGGGTGACTTGCGGGGCTCGGACCAGGTTCTGTTACCCAGAATCCTTTGCAAACCTCAAAATGTGGCTAAAAAAACACATGTTCCTCACATTTCTGTGGCAGAAAGTTCTGGAATCTGAGAGGAGCCACAAATTTCCTTCTACCCAGCGTTCCCCCAAGTCTCCCGATAAAAATGATACCTCACTTGTGTGGGTAGGCCTAGCGCCCGCGACAGGAAACGCCCCAAAGCGCAACGTGGACACATCCAAATTTTTGGAAGAAAACAGAGGTGTTTTTTCAAAGTGCCTACCTGTAGATTTTGGCCTCTAGCTCAGCCGGCACCTAGGGAAACCTACCAAACCTGTGCATTTCTGAAAACTAGAGACCTAGGGGAATCCAAGATGGGGTGACTTGCGGGGCTCAGACCAGGTTCTGTTACCCAGAATCCTTTGCAAACCTCAAAATTTGGCTAAAAATACACATGTTACTCACATTTCTGTGGCAGAAAGTTCTGGAATCTGAGAGGAGCCACAAATTTCCTTCCACCCAGCGTTCCCCCAAGTCTCCCGATAAAAATGATACCTCACTTGTGTGGGTAGGCAAAGCGCCCGCGACAGGAAATGCCCCAAAGCGCAACGTGGAAACATTAAAATTTTTGGAAGAAAACAGAGGTGTTTTTTGCGAAGTGACTACCTGTAGATTTTGGCCTGTAGCTCAGCCGCCACCTAAGGAAACCTACCAAACCTGTGCATTTCTGAAGACTAGAGACCTAGAGGAATCCAAGATGGGGTGACTTGCGGGGCTCGGACCAGGTTCTGTTACCCAGAATCCTTTGCAAACCTCAAAATTTGGCTAAAAAAACACATGTTACTCACATTTCTGTGGCAGAAAGTTCTGGAATCTGAGAGGAGCCACAAATTTCCTTCCACCCAGCGTTCCCCCAAGTCTCCCGATAAAAATGATACCTCACTTGTGTGGGTAGGCCTAGCGCCCGCGACAGGAAACACCCCAAAGCGCAACGTGGACACATCCAAATTTTTGGAAGAAAACAGAGGTGTTTTTTGCGAAGTGCCTACCTGTAGATTTTGGCCTTTAGCTCAGCCAGCACCTAGGGAAACCTACCAAACCTGTGCATTTCTGAAAACTAGAGACCTAGGGGAATCCAAGGAGGGGTGACTTGCGGGGCTCGGACCAGGTTCTGTTACCCAGAATCCTTTGCAAACCTCAAAATGTGGCTAAAAAAACACATGTTCCTCACATTTCTGTGGCAAAAAGTTCTGGAATCTGAGAGGAGCCACAAATTTCCTTCCACCCAGCGTTCCCCCAAGTCTCCCGATAAAAATGATACCTCACTTGTGTGGGTAGGCCTAGCGCCCGCGACAGGAAACGCCCCAAAGCGCAACGTGGACACATCCAAATTATTGGAAGAAAACAGAGGTGTTTTTTGTGAAGTGCCTACCTGTAGATTTTGGCCTCTAGCTCAGCCGGCACCTAGGGAAACCTACCAAACCTGTGCATTTCTGAAAACTAGAGACCTAGGGGAATCCAAGATGGGGTGACTTGCGGGGCTCGGACCAGGTTCTGTTACCCAGAATCCTTTGCAAACCTCAAAATTTGGCTAAAAATACACATGTTACTCACATTTCTGTGGCAGAAAGTTCTGGAATCTGAGAGGAGCCACAAATTTCCTTCCACCCAGCGTTCCCCCAAGTCTCCCGATAAAAATGATACCTCACTTGTATGGGTAGGCCTAGCGCCCGCGACAGGAAACGCCCCAAAGCGCAACGTGGACACATCCAAATTTTTGGAAGAAAACAGAGGTGTTTTTTGCGAAGTGCCTACCTGTAGATTTTGGCCTCTAGCTCAGCCGGCACCTAGGGAAACCTACCAAACCTGTGCATTTCTGAAAACTAGAGACCTAGGGGAATCCAAGATGGGGTGACTTGCGGGGCTCGGACCAGGTTCTGTTACCCAGAATCCTTTGAAAACCTCAAAATTTGGCTAAAAATACACATGTTACTCACATTTCTGTGGCAGAAAGTTCTGGAATCTGAGAGGAGCCACAAATTTCCTTCCACCCAGCGTTCCCCCAAGTCTTCTGATAAAAATGATACCTCACTTGTATGGGTAGGCCTAGCGCCCGCGACAGGAAACGCCCCAAAGCGCAACGTGGACACATCCAAATTTTTGGAAGAAAACAGAGGTGTTTTTTGCGAAGTGCCTACCTGTAGATTTTGGCCTCTAGCTCAGCCGGCACCTAGGGAAACCTACCAAACCTGTGCATTTCTGAAAACTAGAGACCTAGGGGAATCCAAGATGGGGTGACTTGCGGGGCTCGGACCAGGTTCTGTTACCCAGAATCCTTTGCAAACCTCAAAATGTGGCTAAAAATACACATGTTACTCACATTTCTGTGGCAGAAAGTTCTGGAATCTGAGAGGAGCCACAAATTTCCTTCCACCCAGCGTTCCCCCAAGTCTTCTGATAAAAATGATACCTCACTTGTATGGGTAGGCCTAGCGCCCGCGACAGGAAACGCCCCAAAGCGCAACGTGGACACATCCAAATTTTTGGAAGAAAACAGAGGTGTTTTTTGCGAAGTGCCTACCTGTAGATTTTGGCCTCTAGCTCAGCCGGCACCTAGGGAAACCTACCAAACCTGTGCATTTCTGAAAACTAGAGACCTAGGGGAATCCAAGATGGGGTGACTTGCGGGGCTCGGACCAGGTTCTGTTACCCAGAATCCTTTGCAAACCTCAAAATTTGGCTAAAAATACACATGTTACTCACATTTCTGTGGCAGAAAGTTCTGGAATCTGAGAGGAGCCACAAATTTCCTTCCACCCAGCGTTCCCCCAAGTCTCCCGATAAAAATGATACCTCACTTGTATGGGTAGGCCTAGCGCCCGCGACAGGAAACGCCCCAAAGCGCAACGTGGACACATCCAAATTTTTTGAAGAAAACAGAGGTGTTTTTTGCGAAGTGCATACCTGTAGATTTTGGCATCTAGCTCAGCCGGCACCTAGGGAAACCTACCAAACCTGTGCATTTCTGAAAACTAGAGACCTAGGGGAATCCAAGATGGGGTGACTTGCGGGGCTCGGACCAGGTTCTGTTACCCAGAATCCTTTGCAAACCTCAAAATTTGGCTAAAAATACACATGTTACTCACATTTCTGTGGCAGAAAGTTCTGGAATCTGAGAGGAGCCACAAATTTCCTTCCACCCAGCGTTCCCCCAAGTCTCCCGATAAAAATGATACCTCACTTGTGTGGGTAGGCAAAGCGCCCGCGACAGGAAACGCCCCAAAGCGCAACGTGGACACATCCAAATTTTGGGAAGAAAACAGAGGTGTTTTTTGCGAAGTGACTACCTGTAGATTTTGGCCTGTAGCTCAGCCGCCACCTAGGGAAACCTACCAAACCTGTGCATTTCTGAAAACTAGAGACCTAGAGGAATCCAAGGAGGGGTGACTTGCGGGGCTCGGACCAGGTTCTGTTACCCAGAATCCTTTGCAAACCTCAAAATGTGGCTAAAAAAACACATGTTCCTCACATTTCTGTGGCAGAAAGTTCTGGAATCTGAGAGGAGCCACAAATTTCCTTCCACCCAGCGTTCCCCCAAGTCTCCCGATAAAAATGATACCTCACTTGTGTGGGTAGGCCTAGCGCCCGCGACAGGAAACGCCCCAAAGCGCAACGTGGACACATCCAAATTTTTGGAAGAAAACAGAGGTGTTTTTTGCGAAGTGCCTACCTGTAGATTTTGGCCTCTAGCTCAGCCGGCACCTAGGGAAACCTACCAAACCTGTGCATTTCTGAAAACTAGAGACCTAGGGGAATCCAAGATGGGGTGACTTGCGGGGCTCGGACCAGGTTCTGTTACCCAGAATCCTTTGCAAACCTCAAAATTTGGCTAAAAATACACATGTTACTCACATTTCTGTGGCAGAAAGTTCTGGAATCTGAGAGGAGCCACAAATTTCCTTCCACCCAGCGTTCCCCCAAGTCTCCCGATAAAAATGATACCTCACTTGTATGGGTAGGCCCAGCGCCCGCGACAGGAAACGCCCCAAAGCGCAACGTGGACACATCCAAATTTTTGGAAGAAAACAGAGGTGTTTTTTGCGAAGTGCCTACCTGTAGATTTTGGCCTCTAGCTCAGCCGGCACCTAGGGAAACCTACCAAACCTGTGCATTTCTGAAAACTAGAGACCTAGGGGAATCTAAGATGGGGTGACTTGCGGGGCTCGGACCAGGTTCTGTTACCCAGAATCCTTTGCAAACCTCAAAATTTGGCTAAAAATACACATGTTACTCACATTTCTGTGGCAGAAAGTTCTGGAATCTGAGAGGAGCCACAAATTTCCTTCCACCCAGCGTTCCCCCAAGTCTCCCGATAAAAATGATACCTCACTTGTGTGGGTAGGCAAAGCGCCCGCGACAGGAAATGCCCCAAAGCGCAACGTGGACACATCCAAATTTTGGGAAGAAAACAGAGGTGTTTTTTGCGAAGTGACTACCTGTAGATTTTGGCCTGTAGCTCAGCCGCCACCTAGGGAAACCTACCAAACCTGTTCATTTCTGAAAACTAGAGACCTAGAGGAATCCAAGATGGGGTGACTTGCGGGGCTCGGACCAGGTTCTGTTACCCAGAATCCTTTGCAAACCTCAAAATTTAGCTAAAAAAACACATGTTACTCACATTTCTGTGGCAGAAAGTTCTGGAATCTGAGAGGAGCCACAAATTTCCTTCCACCCAGCGTTCCCCCAAGTCTCCCGATAAAAATGATACCTCACTTGTGTGGGTAGGCCTAGCGCCCGCGACAGGAAACACCCCAAAGCGCAACGTGGACACATCCAAATTTTTGGAAGAAAACAGAGGTGTTTTTTGCGAAGTGCCTACCTGTAGATTTTGTCCTTTAGCTCAGCCAGCACCTAGGGAAACCTACCAAACCTGTGCATTTCTGAAAACTAGTGACCTAGGGGAATCTAAGGAGGGGTGACTTGCGGGGCTCGGACCAGGTTCTGTTACCCAGAATCCTTTGCAAACCTCAAAATGTGGCTAAAAAAACACATGTTCCTCACATTTCTGTGGCAGAAAGTTCTGGAATCTGAGAGGAGCCACAAATTTCCTTCTACCCAGCGTTCCCCCAAGTCTCCCGATAAAAATGATACCTCACTTGTGTGGGTAGGCCTAGCGCCCGCGACAGGAAACGCCCCAAAGCGCAACGTGGACACATCCAAATTTTTGGAAGAAAACAGAGGTGTTTTTTGCAAAGTGCCTACCTGTAGATTTTGGCCTCTAGCTCAGCCGGCACCTAGGGAAACCTACCAAACCTGTGCATTTCTGAAAACTAGAGACCTAGGGGAATCCAAGATGGGGTGACTTGCGGGGCTCAGACCAGGTTCTGTTACCCAGAATCCTTTGCAAACCTCAAAATTAGGCTAAAAATACACATGTTACTCACATTTCTGTGGCAGAAAGTTCTGGAATCTGAGAGGAGCCACAAATTTCCTTCCACCCAGCGTTCCCCCAAGTCTCCCGATAAAAATGATACCTCACTTGTGTGGGTAGGCAAAGCGCCCGCGACAGGAAATGCCCCAAAGCGCAAAGTGGAAACATTAAAAATTTTTGGAAGAAAACAGAGGTGTTTTTTGCGAAGTGACTACCTGTAGATTTTGGCCTGTAGCTCAGCCGCCACCTAAGGAAACCTACCAAACCTGTGCATTTCTGAAGACTAGAGACCTAGAGGAATCCAAGATGGGGTGACTTGCGGGGCTCGGACCAGGTTCTGTTACCCAGAATCCTTTGCAAACCTTAAAATTTGGCTAAAAAAACACATGTTACTCACATTTCTGTGGCAGAAAGTTCTGGAATCTGAGAGGAGCCACAAATTTCCTTCCACCCAGCGTTCCCCCAAGTCTCCCGATAAAAATGATACCTCACTTGTGTGGGTAGGCCTAGCTCCCGCGAAAGGAAACACCCCAAAGCGCAACGTGGACACATCCAAATTTTTGGAAGAAAACAGAGGTGTTTTTTGCGAAGTGCCTACCTGTAGATTTTGGCCTTTAGCTCAGCCAGCACCTAGGGAAACCTACCAAACCTGTGCATTTCTGAAAACTAGAGACCTAGGGGAATCCAAGGAGGGGTGACTCGCGGGGCTCGGACCAGGTTCTGTTACCCAGAATCCTTTGCAAACCTCAAAATGTGGCTAAAAAAACACATGTTCCTCACATTTCTGTGGCAAAAAGTTCTGGAATCTGAGAGGAGCCACAAATTTCCTTCCACCCAGCGTTCCCCCAAGTCTCCCGATAAAAATGATACCTCACTTGTGTGGGTAGGCCTAGCGCCCGCGACAGGAAACGCCCCAAAGCGCAACGTGGACACATCCAAATTATTGGAAGAAAACAGAGGTGTTTTTTGTGAAGTGCCTACCTGTAGATTTTGGCCTCTAGCTCAGCCGGCACCTAGGGAAACCTACCAAACCTGTGCATTTCTGAAAACTAGAGACCTAGGGGAATCCAAGATGGGGTGACTTGCGGGGCTCGGACCAGGTTCTGTTACCCAGAATCCTTTGCAAACCTCAAAATTTGGCTAAAAATACACATGTTACTCACATTTCTGTGGCAGAAAGTTCTGGAATCTGAGAGGAGCCACAAATTTCCTTCCACCCAGCGTTCCCCCAAGTCTCCCGATAAAAATGATACCTCACTTGTATGGGTAGGCCTAGCGCCCGCGACAGGAAACGCCCCAAAGCGCAACGTGGACACATCCAAATTTTTGGAAGAAAACAGAGGTGTTTTTTGCGAAGTGCCTACCTGTAGATTTTGGCCTCTAGCTCAGCCGGCACCTAGGGAAACCTACCAAACCTGTGCATTTCTGAAAACTAGAGACCTAGGGGAATCCAAGATGGGGTGACTTGCGGGGCTCGGACCAGGTTCTGTTACCCAGAATCCTTTGAAAACCTCAAAATTTGGCTAAAAATACACATGTTACTCACATTTCTGTGGCAGAAAGTTCTGGAATCTGAGAGGAGCCACAAATTTCCTTCCACCCAGCGTTCCCCCAAGTCTTCTGATAAAAATGATACCTCACTTGTATGGGTAGGCCTAGCGCCCGCGACAGGAAACGCCCCAAAGCGCAACGTGGACACATCCAAATTTTTGGAAGAAAACAGAGGTGTTTTTTGCGAAGTGCCTACCTGTAGATTTTGGCCTCTAGCTCAGCCGGCACCTAGGGAAACCTACCAAACCTGTGCATTTCTGAAAACTAGAGACCTAGGGGAATCCAAGATGGGGTGACTTGCGGGGCTCGGACCAGGTTCTGTTACCCAGAATCCTTTGCAAACCTCAAAATGTGGCTAAAAATACACATGTTACTCACATTTCTGTGGCAGAAAGTTCTGGAATCTGAGAGGAGCCACAAATTTCCTTCCACCCAGCGTTCCCCCAAGTCTTCTGATAAAAATGATACCTCACTTGTATGGGTAGGCCTAGCGCCCGCGACAGGAAACGCCCCAAAGCGCAACGTGGACACATCCAAATTTTTGGAAGAAAACAGAGGTGTTTTTTGCGAAGTGCCTACCTGTAGATTTTGGCCTCTAGCTCAGCCGGCACCTAGGGAAACCTACCAAACCTGTGCATTTCTGAAAACTAGAGACCTAGGGGAATCCAAGATGGGGTGACTTGCGGGGCTCGGACCAGGTTCTGTTACCCAGAATCCTTTGCAAACCTCAAAATTTGGCTAAAAATACACATGTTACTCACATTTCTGTGGCAGAAAGTTCTGGAATCTGAGAGGAGCCACAAATTTCCTTCCACCCAGCGTTCCCCCAAGTCTCCCGATAAAAATGATACCTCACTTGTATGGGTAGGCCTAGCGCCCGCGACAGGAAACGCCCCAAAGCGCAACGTGGACACATCCAAATTTTTTGAAGAAAACAGAGGTGTTTTTTGCGAAGTGCATACCTGTAGATTTTGGCATCTAGCTCAGCCGGCACCTAGGGAAACCTACCAAACCTGTGCATTTCTGAAAACTAGAGACCTAGGGGAATCCAAGATGGGGTGACTTGCGGGGCTCGGACCAGGTTCTTTTACCCAGAATCCTTTGCAAACCTCAAAATTTGGCTAAAAATACACATGTTACTCACATTTCTGTGGCAGAAAGTTCTGGAATCTGAGAGGAGCCACAAATTTCCTTCCACCCAGCGTTCCCCCAAGTCTCTCGATAAAAATGATACCTCACTTGTGTGGGTAGGCAAAGCGCCCGCGACAGGAAACGCCCCAAAGCGCAACGTGGACACATCCAAATTTTGGGAAGAAAACAGAGGTGTTTTTTGCGAAGTGACTACCTGTAGATTTTGGCCTGTAGCTCAGCCGCCACCTAGGGAAACCTACCAAACCTGTGCATTTCTGAAAACTAGAGACCTAGAGGAATCCAAGATGGGGTGACTTGCGGGGCTCGGACCAGGTTCTGTTACCCAGAATCCTTTGCAAACCTCAAAATTTGGCTAAAAAAACACGTTACTCACATTTCTGTGGCAGAAAGTTCTGGAATCTGAGAGGAGCCACAAATTTCCTTCCACCCAGCGTTCCCCCAAGTCTCCCGATACAAATGATACCTCACTTGTGTGGGTAGGCCTAGCGCCCGCGACAGGAAACGCCCCAAAGCGCAACGTGGACACATCCAAATTTTTGGAAGAAAACAGAGGTGTTTTTTGCGAAGTGCCTACCTGTAGATTTTCGCCTCTAGCTCAGCCGGCACCTAGGGAAACCTACCAAACCTGTGCATTTCTGAAAACTAGAGACCTAGGGGAATCCAAGATGGGGTGACTTGCGGGGCTCGGACCAGGTTCTGTTACCCAGAATCCTTTGCAAACCTCAAAATTTGGCTAAAAATACACATGTTACTCACATTTCTGTGGCAGAAAGTTCTGGAATCTGAGAGGAGCCACAAATTTCCTTCCACCCAGCGTTCCCCCAAGTCTCCCGATAAAAATGATACCTCACTTGTGTGGGTAGGCAAAGCGCCCGCGACAGGAAACGCCCCAAAGCGCAACGTGGACACATCCAAATTTTGGGAAGAAAACAGAGGTGTTTTTTGCGAAGTGACTACCTGTAGATTTTGGCCTGTAGCTCAGCCGCCACCTAGGGAAACCTACCAAACCTGTTCATTTCTGAAAACTAGAGACCTAGAGGAATCCAAGATGGGGTGACTTGCGGGGCTCGGACCAGGTTCTGTTACCCAGAATCCTTTGCAAACCTCAAAATGAGGCTAAAAAAACACATGTTCCTCACATTTCTGTGGCAGAAAGTTCTGGAATCTGAGAGGAGCCACAAATTTCCTTCCACCCAGCGTTCCCTCAAGTCTCCCGATAAAAATGATACCTCACTTGTGTGGGTAGGCCTAGCGCCCGCGACAGGAAACGCCCCAAAGCGCAACGTGGACACATCCAAATTTTGGAAGAAAACGGAGGTGTTTTTTGCGAAGTGCCTACCTGTAGATTTTGGCCTCTAGCTCAGCCGGCACCTAGGGAAACCTACCAAACCTGTGCATTTCTGAAAACTAGAGACCTAGGGGAATCCAAGATGGGGTGACTTGCGGGGCTCGGACCAGGTTCTGTTACCCAGAATCCTTTGCAAACCTCAAAATTTGGCTAAAAATACACATGTTACTCACATTTCTGTGGCAGAAAGTTCTGGAATCTGAGAGGAGCCACAAATTTCCTTCCACCCAGCGTTCCCCCAAGTCTCCCGATAAAAATGATACCTCACTTGTGTGGGTAGGCAAAGCGCCCGCGACAGGAAACGCCCCAAAGCGCAACGAGGACACATTCAAATTTTTGGAAGAAAACAGAGGTGTTTTTTGCAAAGTGACTACCTGTAGATTTTGGCCTGTAGCTCAGCCGCCACCTAGGGAAACCTACCAAACCTGTGCATTTCTGAAAACTAGAGACCTAGGGGAATCCAAGATGGGGTGACTTGCATGGCTCGGACCAGGTTCTGTTACCCAGAATCCTTTGCAAACCTCAAAATTTGGCTAAAAATACACATGTTACTCACATTTCTGTGGCAGAAAGTTCTGGAATCTGAGAGGAGCCACAAATTTCCTTCCACCCAGCGTTCCCCCAAGTCTCCCGATAAAAATGATACCTCACTTGTGTGGGTAGGCAAAGCGCCCGCGACAGGAAACGCCCCAAAGCGCAACGTGGACACATCCAAATTTTGGGAAGAAAACAGAGGTGTTTTTTGCGAAGTGACTACCTGTAGATTTTGGCCTGTAGCTCAGCCGCCACCTAGGGAAACCTACCAAACCTGTTCATTTCTGAAAACTAGAGACCTAGAGGAATCCAAGATGGGGTGACTTGCGGGGCTCGGACCAGGTTCTATTACCCAGAATCCTTTGCAAACCTCAAAATGTAGCTAAAAAAACACGTTACTCACATCTCTGTGGCAGAAAGTTCTGGAATCTGAGAGGAGCCACAAATTTCCTACCACCCAGCGTTCCCCCAAGTCTCCCGATAAAAATGATACCTCACTTGTGTGGGTAGGCCTAGCGCCCGCGACAGGAAACACCCCAAAGCGCAACGTGGACACATCCAAATTTTTGGAAGAAAACAGAGGTGTTTTTTGCGAAGTGCCTACCTGTAGATTTTGGCCTTTAGCTCAGCCAGCACCTAGGGAAACCTACCAAACCTGTGCATTTCTGAAAACTAGAGACCTAGGGGAATCTAAGGAGGGGTGACTTGCGGGGCTCGGACCAGGTTCTGTTACCCAGAATCCTTTGCAAACCTCAAAATTTGGCTAAAAATACACATGTTACTCACATTTCTGTGGCAGAAAGTTCTGGAATCTGAGAGGAGCCACAAATTTCCTTCCACCCAGCGTTCCCCCAAGTCTCCCGATAAAAATGATACCTCACTTGTATGGGTAGGCCTAGCGCCCGCGAAAGTAAGCGCCCCAAAGCGCAACGTGGACACATCCAAATTTTTGGAAGAAAACAGAGGTGTTTTTTGCGAAGTGCCTACCTGTAGATTTTGGCATCTAGCTCAGCCGGCACCTAGGGAAACCTACCAAACCTGTGCATTTCTTTAAACTAGAGACCTAGGGGAATCCAAGATGGGGTGACTTGCGGGCTCGGACCAGGTTCTGTTACCCAGAATCCTTTGCAAACCTCAAAATTTGGCTAAAAATACACATGTTACTCACATTTCTGTGGCAGAAAGTTCTGGAATCTGAGAGGAGCCACAAATTTCCTTCCACCCAGCGTTCCCCCAACTCTCCCGATGAAAATGATACCTCACTTGTGTGGGTAGGCCTAGCGCCCGCGACAGGAAACGCCCCAAAGCGCAACGTGGACACATCCAAATTTTTGGAAGAAAACAGAGGTGTTTTTTGCGAAGTGCCTACCTGTAGATTTTGGCCTCTAGCTCAGCCGCCACCTAGGGAAACCTACCAAACCTGTGCATTTCTGAAAACTAGAGACCTAGGGGAATCCAAGATGGGGTGACTTGCGGGGCTCGGACCAGGTTCTGTTACCCAGAATCCTTTGAAAACCTCAAAATTTGGCTAAAAATACACATGTTACTCACATTTCTGTGGCAGAAAGTTCTGGAATCTGAGAGGAGCCACAAATTTCCTTCCACCCAGCGTTCCCCCAAGTCTTCTGATAAAAATGATACCTCACTTGTATGGGTAGGCCTAGCGCCCGCGACAGGAAACGCCCCAAAGCGCAACGTGGACACATCCAAATTTTTGGAAGAAAACAGAGGTGTTTTTTGCGAAGTGCCTACCTGTAGATTTTGGCCTCTAGCTCAGCCGGCACCTAGGGAAACCTACCAAACCTGTGCATTTCTGAAAACTAGAGACCTAGGGGAATCCAAGATGGGGTGACTTGCGGGGCTCGGACCAGGTTCTGTTACCCAGAATCCTTTGCAAACCTCAAAATGTGGCTAAAAATACACATGTTACTCACATTTCTGTGGCAGAAAGTTCTGGAATCTGAGAGGAGCCACAAATTTCCTTCCACCCAGCGTTCCCCCAAGTCTTCTGATAAAAATGATACCTCACTTGTATGGGTAGGCCTAGCGCCCGCGACAGGAAACGCCCCAAAGCGCAACGTGGACACATCCAAATTTTTGGAAGAAAACAGAGGTGTTTTTTGCGAAGTGCCTACCTGTAGATTTTGGCCTCTAGCTCAGCCGGCACCTAGGGAAACCTACCAAACCTGTGCATTTCTGAAAACTAGAGACCTAGGGGAATCCAAGATGGGGTGACTTGCGGGGCTCGGACCAGGTTCTGTTACCCAGAATCCTTTGCAAACCTCAAAATTTGGCTAAAAATACACATGTTACTCACATTTCTGTGGCAGAAAGTTCTGGAATCTGAGAGGAGCCACAAATTTCCTTCCACCCAGCGTTCCCCCAAGTCTCCCGATAAAAATGATACCTCACTTGTATGGGTAGGCCTAGCGCCCGCGACAGGAAACGCCCCAAAGCGCAACGTGGACACATCCAAATTTTTTGAAGAAAACAGAGGTGTTTTTTGCGAAGTGCATACCTGTAGATTTTGGCATCTAGCTCAGCCGGCACCTAGGGAAACCTACCAAACCTGTGCATTTCTGAAAACTAGAGACCTAGGGGAATCTAAGATGGGGTGACTTGCGGGGCTCGGACCAGGTTCTGTTACCCAGAATCCTTTGCAAACCTCAAAATTTGGCTAAAAATACACATGTTACTCACATTTCTGTGGCAGAAAGTTCTGGAATCTGAGAGGAGCCACAAATTTCCTTCCACCCAGCGTTCCCCCAAGTCTCCCGATAAAAATGATACCTCACTTGTGTGGGTAGGCAAAGCGCCCGCGACAGGAAACGCCCCAAAGCGCAACGTGGACACATCCAAATTTTGGGAAGAAAACAGAGGTGTTTTTTGCGAAGTGACTACCTGTAGATTTTGGCCTGTAGCTCAGCCGCCACCTAGGGAAACCTACCAAACCTGTTCATTTCTGAAAACTAGAGACCTAGAGGAATCCAAGATGGGGTGACTTGCGGGGCTCGGACCAGGTTCTGTTACCCAGAATCCTTTGCAAACCTCAAAATTTAGCTAAAAAAACACATGTTACTCACATTTCTGTGGCAGAAAGTTCTGGAATCTGAGAGGAGCCACAAATTTCCTTCCACCCAGCGTTCCCCCAAGTCTCCCGATAAAAATGATACCTCACTTGTGTGGGTAGGCCTAGCGCCCGCGACAGGAAACACCCCAAAGCGCAACGTGGACACATCCAAATTTTTGGAAGAAAACAGAGGTGTTTTTTGCGAAGTGCCTACCTGTAGGTTTTGTCCTTTAGCTCAGCCAGCACCTAGGGAAACCTACCAAACCTGTGCATTTCTGAAAACTAGTGACCTAGGGGAATCTAAGGAGGGGTGACTTGCGGGGCTCGGACCAGGTTCTGTTACCCAGAATCCTTTGCAAACCTCAAAATGTGGCTAAAAAAACACATGTTCCTCACATTTCTGTGGCAGAAAGTTCTGGAATCTGAGAGGAGCCACAAATTTCCTTCTACCCAGCGTTCCCCCAAGTCTCCCGATAAAAATGATACCTCACTTGTGTGGGTAGGCCTAGCGCCCGCGACAGGAAACGCCCCAAAGCGCAACGTGGACACATCCAAATTTTTGGAAGAAAACAGAGGTGTTTTTTGCAAAGTGCCTACCTGTAGATTTTGGCCTCTAGCTCAGCCGGCACCTAGGGAAACCTACCAAACCTGTGCATTTCTGAAAACTAGAGACCTAGGGGAATCCAAGATGGGGTGACTTGCGGGGCTCAGACCAGGTTCTGTTACCCAGAATCCTTTGCAAACCTCAAAATTAGGCTAAAAATACACATGTTACTCACATTTCTGTGGCAGAAAGTTCTGGAATCTGAGAGGAGCCACAAATTTCCTTCCACCCAGCGTTCCCCCAAGTCTCCCGATAAAAATGATACCTCACTTGTGTGGGTAGGCAAAGCGCCCGCGACAGGAAATGCCCCAAAGCGCAACGTGGAAACATTAAAATTTTTGGAAGAAAACAGGGGTGTTTTTTGCGAAGTGACTACCTGTAGATTTTGGCCTGTAGCTCAGCCGCCACCTAAGGAAACCTACCAAACCTGTGCATTTCTGAAGACTAGAGACCTAGAGGAATCCAAGATGGGGTGACTTGCGGGGCTCGGACCAGGTTCTGTTACCCAGAATCCTTTGCAAACCTTAAAATTTGGCTAAAAAAACACATGTTACTCACATTTCTGTGGCAGAAAGTTCTGGAATCTGAGAGGAGCCACAAATTTCCTTCCACCCAGCGTTCCCCCAAGTCTCCCGATAAAAATGATACCTCACTTGTGTGGGTAGGCCTAGCTCCCGCGAAAGGAAACACCCCAAAGCGCAACGTGGACACATCCAAATTTTTGGAAGAAAACAGAGGTGTTTTTTGCGAAGTGCCTACCTGTAGATTTTGGCCTTTAGCTCAGCCAGCACCTAGGGAAACCTACCAAACCTGTGCATTTCTGAAAACTAGAGACCTAGGGGAATCCAAGGAGGGGTGACTTGCGGGGCTCGGACCAGGTTCTGTTACCCAGAATCCTTTGCAAACCTCAAAATGTGGCTAAAAAAACACATGTTCCTCACATTTCTGTGGCAAAAAGTTCTGGAATCTGAGAGGAGCCACAAATTTCCTTCCACCCAGCGTTCCCCCAAGTCTCCCGATAAAAATGATACCTCACTTGTGTGGGTAGGCCTAGCGCCCGCGACAGGAAACGCCCCAAAGCGCAACGTGGACACATCCAAATTATTGGAAGAAAACAGAGGTGTTTTTTGTGAAGTGCCTACCTGTAGATTTTGGCCTCTAGCTCAGCCGGCACCTAGGGAAACCTACCAAACCTGTGCATTTCTGAAAACTAGAGACCTAGGGGAATCCAAGATGGGGTGACTTGCGGGGCTCGGACCAGGTTCTGTTACCCAGAATCCTTTGCAAACCTCAAAATTTGGCTAAAAATACACATGTTACTCACATTTCTGTGGCAGAAAGTTCTGGAATCTGAGAGGAGCCACAAATTTCCTTCCACCCAGCGTTCCCCCAAGTCTCCCGATAAAAATGATACCTCACTTGTATGGGTAGACCTAGCGCCCGCGACAGGAAACGCCCCAAAGCGCAACGTGGACACATCCAAATTTTTGGAAGAAAACAGAGGTGTTTTTTGCGAAGTGCCTACCTGTAGATTTTGGCCTCTAGCTCAGCCGGCACCTAGGGAAACCTACCAAACCTGTGCATTTCTGAAAACTAGAGACCTAGGGGAATCCAAGATGGGGTGACTTGCGGGGCTCGGACCAGGTTCTGTTACCCAGAATCCTTTGAAAACCTCAAAATTTGGCTAAAAATACACATGTTACTCACATTTCTGTGGCAGAAAGTTCTGGAATCTGAGAGGAGCCACAAATTTCCTTCCACCCAGCGTTCCCCCAAGTCTTCTGATAAAAATGATACCTCACTTGTATGGGTAGGCCTAGCGCCCGCGACAGGAAACGCCCCAAAGCGCAACGTGGACACATCCAAATTTTTGGAAGAAAACAGAGGTGTTTTTTGCGAAGTGCCTACCTGTAGATTTTGGCCTCTAGCTCAGCCGGCACCTAGGGAAACCTACCAAACCTGTGCATTTCTGAAAACTAGAGACCTAGGGGAATCCAAGATGGGGTGACTTGCGGGGCTCGGACCAGGTTCTGTTACCCAGAATCCTTTGCAA
This sequence comes from Pleurodeles waltl, assembly GCF_031143425.1. Taxonomy (NCBI): domain Eukaryota; kingdom Metazoa; phylum Chordata; class Amphibia; order Caudata; family Salamandridae; genus Pleurodeles; species Pleurodeles waltl. Next base: position 722,801,354 of record NC_090445.1, read on the forward strand.
ACCTCAAAATGTGGCTAAAAATACACATGTTACTCACATTTCTGTGGCAGAAAGTTCTGGAATCTGAGAGGAGCCACAAATTTCCTTCCACCCAGCGTTCCCCCAAGTCTTCTGATAAAAATGATACCTCACTTGTATGGGTAGGCCTAGCGCCCGCGACAGGAAACGCCCCAAAGCGCAACGTGGACACATCCAAATTTTTGGAAGAAAACAGAGGTGTTTTTTGCGAAGTGCCTACCTGTAGATTTTGGCCTCTAGCTCAGCCGGCACCTAGGGAAACCTACCAAACCTGTGCATTTCTGAAAACTAGAGACCTAGGGGAATCCAAGATGGGGTGACTTGCGGGGCTCGGACCAGGTTCTGTTACCCAGAATCCTTTGCAAACCTCAAAATTTGGCTAAAAATACACATGTTACTCACATTTCTGTGGCAGAAAGTTCTGGAATCTGAGAGGAGCCACAAATTTCCTTCCACCCAGCGTTCCCCCAAGTCTCCCGATAAAAATGATACCTCACTTGTATGGGTAGGCCTAGCGCCCGCGACAGGAAACGCCCCAAAGCGCAACGTGGACACATCCAAATTTTTTGAAGAAAACAGAGGTGTTTTTTGCAAAGTGCATACCTGTAGATTTTGGCATCTAGCTCAGCCGGCACCTAGGGAAACCTACCAAACCTGTGCATTTCTGAAAACTAGAGACCTAGGGGAATCCAAGATGGGGTGACTTGCGGGGCTCGGACCAGGTTCTGTTACCCAGAATCCTTTGCAAACCTCAAAATTTGGCTAAAAATACACATGTTACTCACATTTCTGTGGCAGAAAGTTCTGGAATCTGAGAGGAGCCACAAATTTCCTTCCACCCAGCGTTCCCCCAAGTCTCTCGATAAAAATGATACCTCACTTGTGTGGGTAGGCAAAGCGCCCGCGACAGGAAACGCCCCAAAGCGCAACGTGGACACATCCAAATTTTGGGAAGAAAACAGAGGTGTTTTTTGCGAAGTGACTACCTGTAGATTTTGGCCTGTAGCTCAGCCGCCACCTAGGGAAACCTACCAAACCTGTGCATTTCTGAAAACTAGAGACCTAGAGGAATCCAAGATGGGGTGACTTGCGGGGCTCGGACCAGGTTCTGTTACCCAGAATCCTTTGCAAACCTCAAAATTTGGCTAAAAAAACACGTTACTCACATTTCTGTGGCAGAAAGTTCTGGAATCTGAGAGGAGCCACAAATTTCCTTCCACCCAGCGTTCCCCCAAGTCTCCCGATACAAATGATACCTCACTTGTGTGGGTAGGCCTAGCGCCCGCGACAGGAAACGCCCCAAAGCGCAACGTGGACACATCCAAATTTTTGGAAGAAAACAGAGGTGTTTTTTGCGAAGTGCCTACCTGTAGATTTTCGCCTCTAGCTCAGCCGGCACCTAGGGAAACCTACCAAACCTGTGCATTTCTGAAAACTAGAGACCTAGGGGAATCCAAGATGGGGTGACTTGCGGGGCTCGGACCAGGTTCTGTTACCCAGAATCCTTTGCAAACCTCAAAATTTGGCTAAAAATACACATGTTACTCACATTTCTGTGGCAGAAAGTTCTGGAATCTGAGAGGAGCCACAAATTTCCTTCCACCCAGCGTTCCCCCAAGTCTCCCGATAAAAATGATACCTCACTTGTGTGGGTAGGCAAAGCGCCCGCGACAGGAAACGCCCCAAAGCGCAACGTGGACACATCCAAATTTTGGGAAGAAAACAGAGGTGTTTTTTGCGAAGTGACTACCTGTAGATTTTGGCCTGTAGCTCAGCCGCCACCTAGGGAAACCTACCAAACCTGTTCATTTCTGAAAACTAGAGACCTAGAGGAATCCAAGATGGGGTGACTTGCGGGGCTCGGACCAGGTTCTGTTACCCAGAATCCTTTGCAAACCTCAAAATGAGGCTAAAAAAACACATGTTCCTCACATTTCTGTGGCAGAAAGTTCTGGAATCTGAGAGGAGCCACAAATTTCCTTCCACCCAGCGTTCCCTCAAGTCTCCCGATAAAAATGATACCTCACTTGTGTGGGTAGGCCTAGCGCCCGCGACAGGAAACGCCCCAAAGCGCAACGTGGACACATCCAAATTTTTGGAAGAAAACAGAGGTGTTTTTTGCGAAGTGCCTACCTGTAGATTTTGGCCTCTAGCTCAGCCGGCACCTAGGGAAACCTACCAAACCTGTGCATTTCTGAAAACTAGAGACCTAGGGGAATCCAAGATGGGGTGACTTGCGGGGCTCGGACCAGGTTCTGTTACCCAGAATCCTTTGCAAACCTCAAAATTTGGCTAAAAATACACATGTTACTCACATTTCTGTGGCAGAAAGTTCTGGAATCTGAGAGGAGCCACAAATTTCCTTCCACCCAGCGTTCCCCCAAGTCTCCCGATAAAAATGATACCTCACTTGTGTGGGTAGGCAAAGCGCCCGCGACAGGAAACGCCCCAAAGCGCAACGAGGACACATTCAAATTTTTGGAAGAAAACAGAGGTGTTTTTTGCAAAGTGACTACCTGTAGATTTTGGCCTGTAGCTCAGCCGCCACCTAGGGAAACCTACCAAACCTGTGCATTTCTGAAAACTAGAGACCTAGGGGAATCCAAGATGGGGTGACTTGCATGGCTCGGACCAGGTTCTGTTACCCAGAATCCTTTGCAAACCTCAAAATTTGGCTAAAAATACACATGTTACTCACATTTCTGTGGCAGAAAGTTCTGGAATCTGAGAGGAGCCACAAATTTCCTTCCACCCAGCGTTCCCCCAAGTCTCCCGATAAAAATGATACCTCACTTGTGTGGGTAGGCAAAGCGCCCGCGACAGGAAACGCCCCAAAGCGCAACGTGGACACATCCAAATTTTGGGAAGAAAACAGAGGTGTTTTTTGCGAAGTGACTACCTGTAGATTTTGGCCTGTAGCTCAGCCGCCACCTAGGGAAACCTACCAAACCTGTTCATTTCTGAAAACTAGAGACCTAGGGGAATCCAAGATGGGGTGACTTGCGGGGCTCGGACCAGGTTCTATTACCCAGAATCCTTTGCAAACCTCAAAATGTAGCTAAAAAAACACGTTACTCACATCTCTGTGGCAGAAAGTTCTGGAATCTGAGAGGAGCCACAAATTTCCTACCACCCAGCGTTCCCCCAAGTCTCCCGATAAAAATGATACCTCACTTGTGTGGGTAGGCCTAGCGCCCGCGACAGGAAACACCCCAAAGCGCAACGTGGACACATCCAAATTTTTGGAAGAAAACAGAGGTGTTTTTTGCGAAGTGCCTACCTGTAGATTTTGGCCTTTAGCTCAGCCAGCACCTAGGGAAACCTACCAAACCTGTGCATTTCTGAAAACTAGAGACCTAGGGGAATCTAAGGAGGGGTGACTTGCGGGGCTCGGACCAGGTTCTGTTACCCAGAATCCTTTGCAAACCTCAAAATTTGGCTAAAAATACACATGTTACTCACATTTCTGTGGCAGAAAGTTCTGGAATCTGAGAGGAGCCACAAATTTCCTTCCACCCAGCGTTCCCCCAAGTCTCCCGATAAAAATGATACCTCACTTGTATGGGTAGGCCTAGCGCCCGCGAAAGTAAGCGCCCCAAAGCGCAACGTGGACACATCCAAATTTTTGGAAGAAAACAGAGGTGTTTTTTGCGAAGTGCCTACCTGTAGATTTTGGCATCTAGCTCAGCCGGCACCTAGGGAAACCTACCAAACCTGTGCATTTCTTTAAACTAGAGACCTAGGGGAATCCAAGATGGGGTGACTTGCGGGCTCGGACCAGGTTCTGTTACCCAGAATCCTTTGCAAACCTCAAAATTTGGCTAAAAATACACATGTTACTCACATTTCTGTGGCAGAAAGTTCTGGAATCTGAGAGGAGCCACAAATTTCCTTCCACCCAGCGTTCCCCCAAGTCTCCCGATGAAAATGATACCTCACTTGTGTGGGTAGGCCTAGCGCCCGCGACAGGAAACGCCCCAAAGCGCAACGTGGACACATCCAAATTTTTGGAAGAAAACAGAGGTGTTTTTTGCGAAGTGCCTACCTGTAGATTTTGGCCTCTAGCTCAGCCGCCACCTAGGGAAACCTACCAAACCTGTGCATTTCTGAAAACTAGAGACCTAGGGGAATCCAAGATGGGGTGACTTGCGGGGCTCGGACCAGGTTCTGTTACCCAGAATCCTTTGAAAACCTCAAAATTTGGCTAAAAATACACATGTTACTCACATTTCTGTGGCAGAAAGTTCTGGAATCTGAGAGGAGCCACAAATTTCCTTCCACCCAGCGTTCCCCCAAGTCTTCTGATAAAAATGATACCTCACTTGTATGGGTAGGCCTAGCGCCCGCGACAGGAAACGCCCCAAAGCGCAACGTGGACACATCCAAATTTTTGGAAGAAAACAGAGGTGTTTTTTGCGAAGTGCCTACCTGTAGATTTTGGCCTCTAGCTCAGCCGGCACCTAGGGAAACCTACCAAACCTGTGCATTTCTGAAAACTAGAGACCTAGGGGAATCCAAGATGGGGTGACTTGCGGGGCTCGGACCAGGTTCTGTTACCCAGAATCCTTTGCAAACCTCAAAATGTGGCTAAAAATACACATGTTACTCACATTTCTGTGGCAGAAAGTTCTGGAATCTGAGAGGAGCCACAAATTTCCTTCCACCCAGCGTTCCCCCAAGTCTTCTGATAAAAATGATACCTCACTTGTATGGGTAGGCCTAGCGCCCGCGACAGGAAACGCCCCAAAGCGCAACGTGGACACATCCAAATTTTTGGAAGAAAACAGAGGTGTTTTTTGCGAAGTGCCTACCTGTAGATTTTGGCCTCTAGCTCAGCCGGCACCTAGGGAAACCTACCAAACCTGTGCATTTCTGAAAACTAGAGACCTAGGGGAATCCAAGATGGGGTGACTTGCGGGGCTCGGACCAGGTTCTGTTACCCAGAATCCTTTGCAAACCTCAAAATTTGGCTAAAAATACACATGTTACTCACATTTCTGTGGCAGAAAGTTCTGGAATCTGAGAGGAGCCACAAATTTCCTTCCACCCAGCGTTCCCCCAAGTCTCCCGATAAAAATGATACCTCACTTGTATGGGTAGGCCTAGCGCCCGCGACAGGAAACGCCCCAAAGCGCAACGTGGACACATCCAAATTTTTTGAAGAAAACAGAGGTGTTTTTTGCGAAGTGCATACCTGTAGATTTTGCCATCTAGCTCAGCCGGCACCTAGGGAAACCTACCAAACCTGTGCATTTCTGAAAACTAGAGACCTAGGGGAATCCAAGATGGGGTGACTTGCGGGGCTCGGACCAGGTTCTGTTACCCAGAATCCTTTGCAAACCTCAAAATTTGGCTAAAAATACACATGTTACTCACATTTCTGTGGCAGAAAGTTCTGGAATCTGAGAGGAGCCACAAATTTCCTTCCACCCAGCGTTCCCCCAAGTCTCTCGATAAAAATGATACCTCACTTGTGTGGGTAGGCAAAGCGCCCGCGACAGGAAATGCCCCAAAGCGCAACGTGGACACATCCAAATTTTGGGAAGAAAACAGAGGTGTTTTTTGCGAAGTGACTACCTGTAGATTTTGGCCTGTAGCTCAGCCGCCACCTAGGGAAACCTACCAAACCTGTGCATTTCTGAAAACTAGAGACCTAGAGGAATCCAAGATGGGGTGACTTGCGGGGCTCGGACCAGGTTCTGTTACCCAGAATCCTTTGCAAACCTCAAAATTTGGCTAAAAAAACACGTTACTCACATTTCTGTGGCAGAAAGTTCTGGAATCTGAGAGGAGCCACAAATTTCCTTCCACCCAGCGTTCCCCCAAGTCTCCCGATACAAATGATACCTCACTTGTGTGGGTAGGCCTAGCGCCCGCGACAGGAAACGCCCCAAAGCGCAACGTGGACACATCCAAATTTTTGGAAGAAAACAGAGGTGTTTTTTGCGAAGTGCCTACCTGTAGATTTTCGCCTCTAGCTCAGCCGGCACCTAGGGAAACCTACCAAACCTGTGCATTTCTGAAAACTAGAGACCTAGGGGAATCCAAGATGGGGTGACTTGCGGGGCTCGGACCAGGTTCTGTTACCCAGAATCCTTTGCAAACCTCAAAATTTGGCTAAAAATACACATGTTACTCACATTTCTGTGGCAGAAAGTTCTGGAATCTGAGAGGAGCCACAAATTTCCTTCCACCCAGCGTTCCCCCAAGTCTCCCGATAAAAATGATACCTCACTTGTGTGGGTAGGCAAAGCGCCCGCGACAGGAAACGCCCCAAAGCGCAACGTGGACACATCCAAATTTTGGGAAGAAAACAGAGGTGTTTTTTGCGAAGTGACTACCTGTAGATTTTGGCCTGTAGCTCAGCCGCCACCTAGGGAAACCTACCAAACCTGTTCATTTCTGAAAACTAGAGACCTAGAGGAATCCAAGATGGGGTGACTTGCGGGGCTCGGACCAGGTTCTGTTACCCAGAATCCTTTGCAAACCTCAAAATGTGGCTAAAAAAACACATGTTCCTCACATTTCTGTGGCAGAAAGTTCTGGAATCTGAGAGGAGCCACAAATTTCCTTCCACCCAGCGTTCCCTCAAGTCTCCCGATAAAAATGATACCTCACTTGTGTGGGTAGGCCTAGCGCCCGCGACAGGAAACGCCCCAAAGCGCAACGTGGACACATCCAAATTTTTGGAAGAAAACAGAGGTGTTTTTTGCGAAGTGCCTACCTGTAGATTTTGGCCTCTAGCTCAGCCGGCACCTAGGGAAACCTACCAAACCTGTGCATTTCTGAAAACTAGAGACCTAGGGGAATCCAAGATGGGGTGACTTGCGGGGCTCGGACCAGGTTCTGTTACCCAGAATCCTTTGCAAACCTCAAAATTTGGCTAAAAATACACATGTTACTCACATTTCTGTGGCAGAAAGTTCTGGAATCTGAGAGGAGCCACAAATTTCCTTCCACCCAGCGTTCCCCCAAGTCTCCCGATAAAAATGATACCTCACTTGTGTGGGTAGGCAAAGCGCCCGCGACAGGAAACGCCCCAAAGCGCAACGAGGACACATTCAAATTTTTGGAAGAACACAGAGGTGTTTTTTGCAAAGTGACTACCTGTAGATTTTGGCCTGTAGCTCATCCGCCACCTAGGGAAACCTACCAAACCTGTGCATTTCTGAAAACTAGAGACCTAGGGGAATCCAAGATGGGGTGACTTGCATGGCTCGGACCAGGTTCTGTTACCCAGAATCCTTTGCAAACCTCAAAATTTGGCTAAAAATACACATGTTACTCACATTTCTGTGGCAGAAAGTTCTGGAATCTGAGAGGAGCCACAAATTTCCTTCCACCCAGCGTTCCCCCAAGTCTCCCGATAAAAATGATACCTCACTTGTGTGGGTAGGCAAAGCGCCCGCGACAGGAAACGCCCCAAAGCGCAACGTGGACACATCCAAATTTTGGGAAGAAAACAGAGGTGTTTTTTGCGAAGTGACTACCTGTAGATTTTGGCCTGTAGCTCAGCCGCCACCTAGGGAAACCTACCAAACCTGTTCATTTCTGAAAACTAGAGACCTAGAGGAATCCAAGATGGGGTGACTTGCGGGGCTCGGACCAGGTTCTATTACCCAGAATCCTTTGCAAACCTCAAAATGTAGCTAAAAAAACACGTTACTCACATCTCTGTGGCAGAAAGTTCTGGAATCTGAGAGGAGCCACAAATTTCCTACCACCCAGCGTTCCCCCAAGTCTCCCGATAAAAATGATACCTCACTTGTGTGGGTAGGCCTAGCGCCCGCGACAGGAAACACCCCAAAGCGCAACGTGGACACATCCAAATTTTTGGAAGAAAACAGAGGTGTTTTTTGCGAAGTGCCTACCTGTAGATTTTGGCCTTTAGCTCAGCCAGCACCTAGGGAAACCTACCAAACCTGTGCATTTCTGAAAACTAGAGACCTTGGGGAATCTAAGGAGGGGTGACTTGCGGGGCTCGGACCAGGTTCTGTTACCCAGAATCCTTTGCAAACCTCAAAATTTGGCTAAAAATACACATGTTACTCACATTTCTGTGGCAGAAAGTTCTGGAATCTGAGAGGAGCCACAAATTTCCTTCCACCCAGCGTTCCCCCAAGTCTCCCGATAAAAATGATACCTCACTTGTATGGGTAGGCCTAGCGCCCGCGAAAGTAAGCGCCCCAAAGCGCAACGTGGACACATCCAAATTTTTGGAAGAAAACAGAGGTGTTTTTTGCGAAGTGCCTACCTGTAGATTTTTGCATCTAGCTCAGCCGGCACCTAGGGAAACCTACCAAACCTGTGCATTTCTTTAAACTAGAGACCTAGGGGAATCCAAGATGGGGTGACTTGCGGGCTCGGACCAGGTTCTGTTACCCAGAATCCTTTGCAAACCTCAAAATTTGGCTAAAAATACACATGTTACTCACATTTCTGTGGCAGAAAGTTCTGGAATCTGAGAGGAGCCACAAATTTCCTTCCACCCAGCGTTCCCCCAAGTCTCCCGATGAAAATGATACCTCACTTGTGTGGGTAGGCCTAGCGCCCGCGACAGGAAACGCCCCAAAGCGCAACGTGGACACATCCAAATTTTTGGAAGAAAACAGAGGTGTTTTTTGCGAAGTGCCTACCTGTAGATTTTGGCCTCTAGCTCAGCCGCCATCTAGGGAAACCTACCAAACCTGTGCATTTCTGAAAACTAGAGACCTAGGGGAATCCAAGATGGGGTGACTTGCGGGGCTCGGACCAGGTTCTGTTACCCAGAATCCTTTGAAAACCTCAAAATTTGGCTAAAAATACACATGTTACTCACATTTCTGTGGCAGAAAGTTCTGGAATCTGAGAGGAGCCACAAATTTCCTTCCACCCAGCGTTCCCCCAAGTCTTCTGATAAAAATGATACCTCACTTGTATGGGTAGGCCTAGCGCCCGCGACAGGAAACGCCCCAAAGCGCAACGTGGACACATCCAAATTTTTGGAAGAAAACAGAGGTGTTTTTTGCGAAGTGCCTACCTGTAGATTTTGGCCTCTAGCTCAGCCGGCACCTAGGGAAACCTACCAAACCTGTGCATTTCTGAAAACTAGAGACCTAGGGGAATCCAAGATGGGGTGACTTGCGGGGCTCGGACCAGGTTCTGTTACCCAGAATCCTTTGCAAACCTCAAAATGTGGCTAAAAATACACATGTTACTCACATTTCTGTGGCAGAAAGTTCTGGAATCTGAGAGGAGCCACAAATTTCCTTCCACCCAGCGTTCCCCCAAGTCTTCTGATAAAAATGATACCTCACTTGTATGGGTAGGCCTAGCGCCCGCGACAGGAAACGCCCCAAAGCGCAACGTGGACACATCCAAATTTTTGGAAGAAAACAGAGGTGTTTTTTGCGAAGTGCCTACCTGTAGATTTTGGCCTCTAGCTCAGCCGGCACCTAGGGAAACCTACCAAACCTGTGCATTTCTGAAAACTAGAGACCTAGGGGAATCCAAGATGGGGTGACTTGCGGGGCTCGGACCAGGTTCTGTTACCCAGAATCCTTTGCAAACCTCAAAATTTGGCTAAAAATACACATGTTACTCACATTTCTGTGGCAGAAAGTTCTGGAATCTGAGAGGAGCCACAAATTTCCTTCCACCCAGCGTTCCCCCAAGTCTCCCGATAAAAATGATACCTCACTTGTATGGGTAGGCCTAGCGCCCGCGACAGGAAACGCCCCAAAGCGCAACGTGGACACATCCAAATTTTTTGAAGAAAACAGAGGTGTTTTTTGCGAAGTGCATACCTGTAGATTTTGGCATCTAGCTCAGCCGGCACCTAGGGAAACCTACCAAACCTGTGCATTTCTGAAAACTAGAGACCTAGGGGAATCCAAGATGGGGTGACTTGCGGGGCTCGGACCAGGTTCTGTTACCCAGAATCCTTTGCAAACCTCAAAATTTGGCTAAAAATACACATGTTACTCACATTTCTGTGGCAGAAAGTTCTGGAATCTGAGAGGAGCCACAAATTTCCTTCCACCCAGCGTTCCCCCAAGTCTCTCGATAAAAATGATACCTCACTTGTGTGGGTAGGCAAAGCGCCCGCGACAGGAAACGCCCCAAAGCGCAACGTGGACACATCCAAATTTTGGGAAGAAAACAGAGGTGTTTTTTGCGAAGTGACTACCTGTAGATTTTGGCCTGTAGCTCAGCCGCCACCTAGGGAAACCTACCAAACCTGTGCATTTCTGAAAACTAGAGACCTAGAGGAATCCAAGATGGGGTGACTTGCGGGGCTCGGACCAGGTTCTGTTACCCAGAATCCTTTGCAAACCTCAAAATTTGGCTAAAAAAACACGTTACTCACATTTCTGTGGCAGAAAGTTCTGGAATCTGAGAGGAGCCACAAATTTCCTTCCACCCAGCGTTCCCCCAAGTCTCCCGATACAAATGATACCTCACTTGTGTGGGTAGGCCTAGCGCCCGCGACAGGAAACGCCCCAAAGCGCAACGTGGACACATCCAAATTTTTGGAAGAAAACAGAGGTGTTTTTTGCGAAGTGCCTACCTGTAGATTTTCGCCTCTAGCTCAGCCGGCACCTAGGGAAACCTACCAAACCTGTGCATTTCTGAAAACTAGAGACCTAGGGGAATCCAAGATGGGGTGACTTGCGGGGCTCGGACCAGGTTCTGTTACCCAGAATCCTTTGCAAACCTCAAAATTTGGCTAAAAATACACATGTTACTCACATTTCTGTGGCAGAAAGTTCTGGAATCTGAGAGGAGCCACAAATTTCCTTCCACCCAGCGTTCCCCCAAGTCTCCCGATAAAAATGATACCTCACTTGTGTGGGTAGGCAAAGCGCCCGCGACAGGAAACGCCCCAAAGCGCAACGTGGACACATCCAAATTTTGGGAAGAAAACAGAGGTGTTTTTTGCGAAGTGACTACCTGTAGATTTTGGCCTGTAGCTCAGCCGCCACCTAGGGAAACCTACCAAACCTGTTCATTTCTGAAAACTAGAGACCTAGAGGAATCCAAGATGGGGTGACTTGCGGGGCTCGGACCAGGTTCTGTTACCCAGAATCCTTTGCAAACCTCAAAATGTGGCTAAAAAAACACATGTTCCTCACATTTCTGTGGCAGAAAGTTCTGGAATCTGAGAGGAGCCACAAATTTCCTTCCACCCAGCGTTCCCTCAAGTCTCCCGATAAAAATGATACCTCACTTGTGTGGGTAGGCCTAGCGCCCGCGACAGGAAACGCCCCAAAGCGCAACGTGGACACATCCAAATTTTTGGAAGAAAACAGAGGTGTTTTTTGCGAAGTGCCTACCTGTAGATTTTGGCCTCTAGCTCAGCCGGCACCTAGGGAAACCTACCAAACCTGTGCATTTCTGAAAACTAGAGACCTAGGGGAATCCAAGATGGGGTGACTTGCGGGGCTCGGACCAGGTTCTGTTACCCAGAATCCTTTGCAAACCTCAAAATTTGGCTAAAAATACACATGTTACTCACATTTCTGTGGCAGAAAGTTCTGGAATCTGAGAGGAGCCACAAATTTCCTTCCACCCAGCGTTCCCCCAAGTCTCCCGATAAAAATGATACCTCACTTGTGTGGGTAGGCAAAGCGCCCGCGACAGGAAACGCCCCAAAGCGCAACGAGGACACATTCAAATTTTTGGAAGAAAACAGAGGTGTTTTTTGCAAAGTGACTACCTGTAGATTTTGGCCTGTAGCTCAGCCGCCACCTAGGGAAACCTACCAAACCTGTGCATTTCTGAAAACTAGAGACCTAGGGGAATCCAAGATGGGGTGACTTGCATGGCTCGGACCAGGTTCTGTTACCCAGAATCCTTTGCAAACCTCAAAATTTGGCTAAAAATACACATGTTACTCACATTTCTGTGGCAGAAAGTTCTGGAATCTGAGAGGAGCCACAAATTTCCTTCCACCCAGCGTTCCCCCAAGTCTCCCGATAAAAATGATACCTCACTTGTGTGGGTAGGCAAAGCGCCCGCGACAGGAAACGCCCCAAAGCGCAACGTGGACACATCCAAATTTTGGGAAGAAAACAGAGGTGTTTTTTGCGAAGTGACTACCTGTAGATTTTGGCCTGTAGCTCAGCCGCCACCTAGGGAAACCTACCAAACCTGTTCATTTCTGAAAACTAGAGACCTAGAGGAATCCAAGATGGGGTGACTTGCGGGGCTCGGACCAGGTTCTATTACCCAGAATCCTTTGCAAACCTCAAAATGTAGCTAAAAAAACACGTTACTCACATCTCTGTGGCAGAAAGTTCTGGAATCTGAGAGGAGCCACAAATTTCCTACCACCCAGCGTTCCCCCAAGTCTCCCGATAAAAATGATACCTCACTTGTGTGGGTAGGCCTAGCGCCCGCGACAGGAAACACCCCAAAGCGCAACGTGGACACATCCAAATTTTTGGAAGAAAACAGAGGTGTTTTTTGCGAAGTGCCTACCTGTAGATTTTGGCCTTTAGCTCAGCCAGCACCTAGGGAAACCTACCAAACCTGTGCATTTCTGAAAACTAGAGACCTAGGGGAATCTAAGGAGGGGTGACTTGCGGGGCTCGGACCAGGTTCTGTTACCCAGAATCCTTTGCAAACCTCAAAATTTGGCTAAAAATACACATGTTACTCACATTTCTGTGGCAGAAAGTTCTGGAATCTGAGAGGAGCCACAAATTTCCTTCCACCCAGCGTTCCCCCAAGTCTCCCGATAAAAATGATACCTCACTTGTATGGGTAGGCGTAGCGCCCGCGAAAGTAAGCGCCCCAAAGCGCAACGTGGACACATCCAAATTTTTGGAAGAAAACAGAGGTGTTTTTTGCGAAGTGCCTACCTGTAGATTTTTGCATCTAGCTCAGCCGGCACCTAGGGAAACCTACCAAACCTGTGCATTTCTTTAAACTAGAGACCTAGGGGAATCCAAGATGGGGTGACTTGCGGGCTCGGACCAGGTTCTGTTACCCAGAATCCTTTGCAAACCTCAAAATTTGGCTAAAAATACACATGTTACTCACATTTCTGTGGCAGAAAGTTCTGGAATCTGAGAGGAGCCACAAATTTCCTTCCACCCAGCGTTCCCCCAAGTCTCCCGATGAAAATGATACCTCACTTGTGTGGGTAGGCCTAGCGCCCGCGACAGGAAACGCCCCAAAGCGCAACGTGGACACATCCAAATTTTTGGAAGAAAACAGAGGTGTTTTTTGCGAAGTGCCTACCTGTAGATTTTGGCCTCTAGCTCAGCCGCCACCTAGGGAAACCTACCAAACCTGTGCATTTCTGAAAACTAGAGACCTAGGGGAATCCAAGATGGGGTGAATTGCGGGGCTCGGACCAGGTTCTGTTACCAAGAATCCTTTGCAAACCTCAAAATTTGGCTAAAAATACACATGTTCCTCACATTTCTGTGGCAGAAAGTTCTGGAATCTGAGAGGAGCCACAAATTTCCTTCCACCCAGCGTTCCCCCAAGTCTCCCGATAAAAATGATACCTCACTTGTGTGGGTAGGCCTAACGCCCACGACAGGAAACGCCCCAAAGCGCAACGTGGACACATCCAAATTTTGGAAGAAAACAGAGGTGTTTTTTGCGAAGTGCCTACCTGTAGATTTTGGCCTCTAGCTCAGCCGGCACCTAGGGAAACCTACCAAACCTGTGCATTTCTGAAAACTAGAGACCTAGGGGAATCCAAGATGGGGTGACTTGCGGGGCTCGGACCAGGTTCTGTTACCCAGATTCCTTTGCAAACCTCAAAATTTGGCTAAAAATACACATGTTACTCACATTTCTGTGGCAGAAAGTTCTGGAATCTGGGAGGAGCCACAAATTTCCTTCCACCCAGCGTTCCCTAAAGTCTCCCGATAAAAATGATACCTCACTTGTGTGGGTAGGCCTAGCGCCCGCGACAGGAAACGCCCCAAAGCGCAACGTGGACACATCCAAATTTTTGGAAGACAACAGAGGTGTTTTTTGCGAAGTGCCTACCTGTAGATTTTGGCCTCTAGCTCAGCCGGCACCTAGGGAAACCTACCAAACCTGTGCATTTCTGAAAACTAGAGACCTAGGGGAATCCAAGATGGGGTGACTTGCGGGGCTCGGACCAGGTTCTGTTACCCAGAATCCTTTGCAAACCTCAAAATTTGGCTAAAAATACACATGTTACTCACATTTCTGTGGCAGAAAGTTCTGAAATCTGAGAGAAGCCACAAATTTCCTTCCACCCAGCGTTCCCCCAAGTCTCCCGATAAAAATGATACCTCACTTGTGTGGGTAGGCCTAGCGCCCGCGACAGGAAATGCCCCAAAGCGCAACGTGGACACATCCAAATTTTTGGAAGAAAACAGAGGTGTTTTTTGCGAGGTGCCTACCTGTAGATTTTGGCCTCTAGCTCAGCCGGCACCTAGGGAAACCTACCAAACCTGAGCATTTCTGAAAACTAGAGACCTAGGGGAATCCAAGATGGGGTGACTTGCGGGGCTCGGACCAGGTTCTGTTACCCAGAATCCTTTGCAAACCTCAAAATTTGGCTAAAAATACACATGTTACTCACATTTCTGTGGCAGAAAGTTCTGGAATCTGAGAGGAGCCACAAATTTCCTTCCACCCAGCGTTCCCCCAAGTCTCCCGATAAAAATGATACCTCACTTGTGTGGGTAGGCAAAGCGCCCGCGACAGGAAACGCCCCAAAGCGCAACGTGGACACATCCAAATTTTGGGAAGAAAACAGAGGTGTTTTTTGCGAAGTGACTACCTGTAGATTTTGGCCTGTAGCTCAGCCGCCACCTAGGGAAACCTACCAAACCTGTTCATTTCTGAAAACTAGAGACCTAGAGGAATCCAAGATGGGGTGACTTGCGGGGCTCGGACCAGGTTCTATTACCCAGAATCCTTTGCAAACCTCAAAATGTAGCTAAAAAAACACGTTACTCACATCTCTGTGGCAGAAAGTTCTGGAATCTGAGAGGAGCCACAAATTTCCTACCACCCAGCGTTCCCCCAAGTCTCCCGATAAAAATGATACCTCACTTGTGTGGGTAGGCCTAGCGCCCGCGACAGGAAACACCCCAAAGCGCAACGTGGACACATCCAAATTTTTGGAAGAAAACAGAGGTGTTTTTTGCGAAGTGCCTACCTGTAGATTTTGGCCTTTAGCTCAGCCAGCACCTAGGGAAACCTACCAAACCTGTGCATTTCTGAAAACTAGAGACCTAGGGGAATCTAAGGAGGGGTGACTTGCGGGGCTCGGACCAGGTTCTGTTACCCAGAATCCTTTGCAAACCTCAAAATTTGGCTAAAAATACACATGTTACTCACATTTCTGTGGCAGAAAGTTCTGGAATCTGAGAGGAGCCACAAATTTCCTTCCACCCAGCGTTCCCCCAAGTCTCCCGATAAAAATGATACCTCACTTGTATGGGTAGGCCTAGCGCCCGCGAAAGTAAGCGCCCCAAAGCGCAACGTGGACACATCCAAATTTTTGGAAGAAAACAGAGGTGTTTTTTGCGAAGTGCCTACCTGTAGATTTTTGCATCTAGCTCAGCCGGCACCTAGGGAAACCTACCAAACCTGTGCATTTCTTTAAACTAGAGACCTAGGGGAATCCAAGATGGGGTGACTTGCGGGCTCGGACCAGGTTCTGTTACCCAGAATCCTTTGCAAACCTCAAAATTTGGCTAAAAATACACATGTTACTCACATTTCTGTGGCAGAAAGTTCTGGAATCTGAGAGGAGCCACAAATTTCCTTCCACCCAGCGTTCCCCCAAGTCTCCCGATGAAAATGATACCTCACTTGTGTGGGTAGGCCTAGCGCCCGCGACAGGAAACGCCCCAAAGCGCAACGTGGACACATCCAAATTTTTGGAAGAAAACAGAGGTGTTTTTTGCGAAGTGCCTACCTGTAGATTTTGGCCTCTAGCTCAGCCGCCACCTAGGGAAACCTACCAAACCTGTGCATTTCTGAAAACTAGAGACCTAGGGGAATCCAAGATGGGGTGAATTGCGGGGCTCGGACCAGGTTCTGTTACCAAGAATCCTTTGCAAACCTCAAAATTTGGCTAAAAATACACATGTTCCTCACATTTCTGTGGCAGAAAGTTCTGGAATCTGAGAGGAGCCACAAATTTCCTTCCACCCAGCGTTCCCCCAAGTCTCCCGATAAAAATGATACCTCACTTGTGTGGGTAGGCCTAACGCCCACGACAGGAAACGCCCCAAAGCGCAACGTGGACACATCCAAATTTTGGAAGAAAACAGAGGTGTTTTTTGCGAAGTGCCTACCTGTAGATTTTGGCCTCTAGCTCAGCCGGCACCTAGGGAAACCTACCAAACCTGTGCATTTCTGAAAACTAGAGACCTAGGGGAATCCAAGATGGGGTGACTTGCGGGGCTCGGACCAGGTTCTGTTACCCAGATTCCTTTGCAAACCTCAAAATTTGGCTAAAAATACACATGTTACTCACATTTCTGTGGCAGAAAGTTCTGGAATCTGGGAGGAGCCACAAATTTCCTTCCACCCAGCGTTCCCTAAAGTCTCCCGATAAAAATGATACCTCACTTGTGTGGGTAGGCCTAGCGCCCGCGACAGGAAACGCCCCAAAGCGCAACGTGGACACATCCAAATTTTTGGAAGACAACAGAGGTGTTTTTTGCGAAGTGCCTACCTGTAGATTTTGGCCTCTAGCTCAGCCGGCACCTAGGGAAACCTACCAAACCTGTGCATTTCTGAAAACTAGAGACCTAGGGGAATCCAAGATGGGGTGACTTGCGGGGCTCGGACCAGGTTCTGTTACCCAGAATCCTTTGCAAACCTCAAAATTTGGCTAAAAATACACATGTTACTCACATTTCTGTGGCAGAAAGTTCTGAAATCTGAGAGAAGCCACAAATTTCCTTCCACCCAGCGTTCCCCCAAGTCTCCCGATAAAAATGATACCTCACTTGTGTGGGTAGGCCTAGCGCCCGCGACAGGAAATGCCATCAAAGCGCAACGTGGACACATCCAAATTTTTGGAAGAAAACAGAGGTGTTTTTTGCGAGGTGCCTACCTGTAGATTTTGGCCTCTAGCTCAGCCGGCACCTAGGGAAACCTACCAAACCTGAGCATTTCTGAAAACTAGAGACCTAGGGGAATCCAAGATGGGGTGACTTGCGGGGCTCGGACCAGGTTCTGTTACCCAGAATCCTTTGCAAACCTCAAAATTTGGCTAAAAATACACATGTTACTCACATTTCTGTGGCAGAAAGTTCTGGAATCTGAGAGGAGCCACAAATTTCCTTCCACCCAGCGTTCCCCCAAGTCTCCCGATAAAAAAGATACCTCACTTGTGTGGGTAGGCCTAGCGCCCGCGACAGGAAACGCCCCAAAGCGCAACGTGGACACATCCAAATTTTGGGAAGAAAACAAAGGTGTTTTTTGTGAAGTGCCTACCTGTAGATTTTGGCCTCTAGCTCAGCCGGCACCTAGGGAAACCTACCAAACCTGTGCATTTCTGAAAACTAGAGACCTAGGGGAATCCAAGATGGGGTGACTTGCGGGGCTCGGACCAGGTTCTGTTACCCAGAATCCTTTGCAAACCTCAAAATTTGGCTAAAAATACACATGTTCCTAACATTTCTTTGGCAGAAAGTTCTGGAATCTGAGAGGAGCCACAAATTTCCTTCCACCTAGCGTTCTCCCAAGTCTCCCGATAAAAATGATACCTCACTTGTGTGGGTAGGCCTAGCGCCCGCGACAGGAAACACCCCAAAGCGCAACGTGGACACATCCAAATTTTTGGAACAAAACAGGGGTGTTTTTTGCGAAGTGCCTACCTGTAGATTTTGGCCTTTAGCTCAGCCAGCACCCAGGGAAACCTACCAAACCTGTGCATTTCTGAAAACTAGAGACCTAGGGGAATCTAAGGAGGGGTGACTTGCGGGGCTCGGACCAGGTTCTGTTACCCAGAATCCTTTGCAAACCTCAAAATGTGGCTAAAAAAACACATGTTCCTCACATTTCTGTGGCAGAAAGTTCTGGAATCTGAGAGGAGCCACAAATTTCCTTCCACCCAGCGTTCCCCCAAGTCTCCTGATAAAAATGATACCTCACTTGTGTGGGTAGGCCTAGTGCCCGCGACAGGAAACGCCCCAAAGCACAACGTGGACACATCCAAATTTTTGGATGAAAACAGAGGGGTTTTTTGCGAAGTGCCTACCTGTAGATTTTGGCCTCTAGCTCAGCCGGCACCTAGGGAAACCTACCAAACCTGTGCATTTCTGAAAACTAGAGACCTAGGGGAATCCAAGATGGGGTGACCTGCGGGGCTCGGACCAGGTTCTGTTACCCAGAATCCTTTGCAAACCTCAAAATTTGGCTAAAAAAACACATTTTACTCACATTTCTGTGGCAGAAAGTTATGGAATCTGAGAGGAGCAACAAATTTCCTTCCACCCAGCGTTCCCCCAAGTCTCCCGATAAAAATGATACCTCACTTGTATGGGTAGGCCTAGCGCCCGCGACAGGAAACGCCCCAAAGCGCAACGTGGACACATCCAAATTTTTGGAAGAAAACAGAGGTGTTTTTTGCGAAGTGACTACCTGTAGATTTTGGCCTGTAGCTCAGCCGCCACCTAGGGAAACCTACCAAACCTGTGCATTTCTGAAAACTAGAGACCTAGAGGAATCCAAGATGGGGTGACCTGCGGGGCTCGGACCAGGTTCTGTTACCCAGAATCCTTTGCAAACCTCAAAATTTGGCTAAAAAAACACATGTTACTCACATTTCTGTGGCAGAAAGTTATGGAATCTGAGAGGAGCAACAAATTTCCTTCCACCCAGCGTTCCCCCAAGTCTCCCGATAAAAATGATACCTCACTTGTATGGGTAGGCCTAGCGCCCGCGACAGGAAACGCCCCAAAGCGCAACGTGGACACATCCAAATTTTTGGAAGAAAACAGAGGTATTTTTTGCGAAGTGCCTACCTGTAGATTTTGGCCTCTAGCTCAGCCGGCACCTAGGGAAACCTACCAAACCTGTGCATTTCTGAAAACTAGAGACCTAGGGGAATCCAAGATGGGGTGACTTGCGGGGCTCGGACCAGGTTCTGTTACCCAGAATCCTTTGCAAACCTCAAAATTTGGCTAAAAATACACATGTTACTCACATTTCTGTGGCAGAAAGTTCTGGAATCTGAGAGGAGCCACAAATTTCCTTCCACCCAGCGTTCCCCCAAGTCTCCCGATAAAAATGATACCTCACTTGTGTGGGTAGGCCTAGCGCCCGCAACAGGAAACGCCCCAAAGCGCAACGTGGACACATCCAAATTTTTGGAAGAAAACAGAGGTGTTTTTTGCGAGGTGCCTACCTGTAGATTTTGGCCTCTAGCTCAGCCGGCACCTAGGGAAACCTACCAAACCTGTGCATTTCTGAAAACTAGAGACCTAGGGGAATCCAAGATGGGGTGACTTGCGGGGCTCGGACCAGGTTCTGTTACCCAGAATCCTTTGCAAACCTCAAAATTTGGCTAAAAATACACATGTTACTCACATTTCTGTGGCAGAAAGTTCTGGAATCTGAGAGGAGCCACAAATTTCCTTCCACCCAGCGTTCCCCCAAGTCTCCCGATAAAAAAGATACCTCACTTGTGTGGGTAGGCCTAGCGCCCGCGACAGGAAACGCCCCAAAGCGCAACGTGGACACATCCAAATTTTTGGAAGAAAACAGAGGTGTTTTTTGTGAAGTGCCTACCTGTAGATTTTGGCCTCTAGCTCAGCCGGCACCTAGGGAAACCTTCCAAACCTGTGCATTTCTGAAAACTAGAGACGTAGGGGAATCCAAGATGGGGTGACTTGCGGGGCTCGGACCAGGTTCTGTTACCCAGAATCCTTTGCAAACCTCAAAATTTGGCTAAAAAAACACATGTTACTCACATTTCTGTGGCAGAAAGTTCTGGAATCTGAGAGGAGCCACAAATTTCCTTCCACCCAGCGTTCCCCCAAGTCTCCCGATAAAAATGATACCTCACTTGTGTGGGTAGGCCTAGCGCCCGCGACAGGAAACGCCCCAAAGCGCAACGTGGACACATCCAAATTTTTGGAAGAAAACAGAGGTGTTTTTTGCGAAGTGCCTACCTGTAGATTTTCGCCTCTAGCTCAGCCGGCACCTAGGGAAACCTACCAAACCTGTGCATTTCTGAAAACTAGAGACCTAGGGGAATCCAAGATGGGGTGACTTGCGGGGCTCGGACCAGGTTCTGTTACCCAGAATCCTTTGCAAACCTCAAAATTTGGCTAAAAATACACATGTTACTCACATTTCTGTGGCAGAAAGTTCTGGAATCTGAGAGGAGCCACAAATTTCCTTCCACCCAGCGTTCCCCCAAGTCTCCCGATAAAAATGATACCTCACTTGTGTGGGTAGGCAAAGCGCACGCGACAGGAAACGCCCCAAAGCGCAACGATGACACATTCAAATTTTTGGAAGAAAACAGAGGTGTTTTTTGCGAAGTGACTACCTGTAGATTTTGGCCTGTAGCTCAGCCGCCACCTAGGATAACCTACCAAACCTGTGCATTTCTGAAAACTAGAGACCTAGAGGAATCCAAGATGGGGTGACTTGCGGGGCTCGGACCAGGTTCTGTTACCCAGAATCCTTTGCAAACCTCAAAATTTGGCTAAAAAAACACAAGTTACTCACATTTCTCTGGCAGAAAGTTCTGGAATCTGAGAGGAGCCACAAATTTCCTTCCACCCAGCGTTCCCCCAAGTCTCCCGATAAAAATGATACCTCACTTGTGTGGGTAGGCAAAGCGCACGCGACAGGAAACGCCCCAAAGCGCAACGAGGACACATTCAAATTTTTGGAAGAAAACAGAGGTGTTTTTTGCGAAGTGACTACCTGTAGATTTTGGCCTGTAGCTCAGCCGCCACCTAGGGAAACCTACCAAACCTGTGCATTTCTGAAAACTAGAGACCTAGAGGAATCCAAGATGGGGTGACTTGCGGGGCTCGGACCAGGTTCTGTTACCCAGAATCCTTTGCAAACCTCAAAATGTGGCTAAAAAAACACATGTTCCTCACATTTCTGTGGCAGAAAGTTCTGGAATCTGAGAGGAGCCACAAATTTCCTTCTACCCAGCGTTCCCCCAAGTCTCCCGATAAAAATGATACCTCACTTGTGTGGGTAGGCCTAGCGCCCGCGACAGGAAACGCCCCAAAGCGCAACGTGGACACATCCAAATTTTTGGAAGAAAACAGAGGTGTTTTTTGCGAAGTGCCTACCTGTAGATTTTGGCCTCTAGCTCAGCCGGCACCTAGGGAAACCTACCAAACCTGTGCATTTCTGAAAACTAGAGACCTAGGGGAATCCAAGATGGGGTGACTTGCGGGGCTCGGACCAGGTTCTGTTACCCAGAATCCTTTGCAAACCTCACAATTTGGCTAAAAATACACATGTTACTCACATTTCTGTGGCAGAAAGTTCTGGAATCTGAGAGGAGCCACAAATTTCCTTCCACCCAGCGTTCCCCCAAGTCTCCCGATAAAAATGATACCTCACTTGTGTGGGTAGGCCTAGCGCCCGCGACAGGAAACGCCCCAAAGCGCAACGTGGACACATCCAAATTTTTGGAAGAAAACAGAGGTGTTTTTTGCGAGGTGCCTACCTGTAGATTTTGGCCTCTAGCTCAGCCGGCACCTAGGGAAACCTACCAAACCTGTGCATTTCTGAAAACTAGAGACCTAGGGGAATCCAAGATGGGGTGACTTGCGGGGCTCGGACCAGGTTCTGTTACCCAGAATCCTTTGCAAACCTCAAAATTTGGCTAAAAATACACATGTTACTCTCATTTCTGTGGCAGAAAGTTCTGGAATCTGAGAGGAGCCACAAATTTCCTTCCACCCAGCGTTCCCCCAAGTCTCCCGATAAAAAAGATACCTCACTTGTGTGGGTAGGCCTAGCGCCCGCGACAGGAAACGCCCCAAAGCGCAACGTGGACACATCCAAATTTTTGGAAGAAAACAGGTGTTTTTTGTGAAGTGCCTACCTGTAGATTTTGGCCTCTAGCTCAGCCGGCACCTAGGGAAACCTACCAAACCTGTGCATTTCTGAAAACTAGAGACGTAGGGGAATCTAAGGAGGGGTGACTTGCGGGGCTCGGACCAGGTTCTGTTACCCAGAATCCTTTGCAAACCTCAAAATGTGGCTAAAAAAACACATGTTCCTCACTTTTCTGTGGCAGAAAGTTCTGGAATCTGAGAGGAGCCACAAATTTCCTTCCACCCAGCGTTCCCCCAAGTCTCCCGATAAAAATGATACCTCACTTGTGTGGGTAGGCCTAGCGCCCGCGACAGGAAACGCCCCAAAGCGCAACGTGGACACATCCAAATAAATTTTTGGAAGAAAACAGAGGTGTTTTTTGCGAAGTGCCTACCTGTAGATTTTGGCCTCTAGCTCAGCCGGCACCTAGGGAAACCTACCAAACCTGTGCATTTCTGAAAACTAGAGACGTAGGGGAATCCAAGATGGGGTGACTTGCGGGGCTCGGACCAGGTTCTGTTACCCAGAATCCTTTGCAAACCTCAAAATTTGGCTAAAAAAACACATGTTACTCACATTTCTGTGGCAGAAAGTTCTGGAATCTGAGAGGAGCCACAAATTTCCTTCCACCCAGCGTTCCCCCAAGTCTCCCGATAAAAATGATACCTCACTTGTGTGGGTAGGCCTAGCGCCCGCTACAGGAAACGCCCCAAAGCGCAACGTGGACACATCCAAATTTTTGGAAGAAAACAGAGGTGTTTTTTGCGAGGTGCCTACCTGTAGATTTTGGCCTCTAGCTCAGCCGGCACCTAGGGAAACCTACCAAACCTGTGCATTTCTGAAAACTAGAGACCTAGGGGAATCCAAGATGGGGTGACTTGCGGGGCTCGGACCAGGTTCTGTTACCCAGAATCCTTTGCAAACCTCACAATTTGGCTAAAAATACACATGTTACTCACATTTCTGTGGCAGAAAGTTCTGGAATCTGAGAGGAGCCACAAATTTCCTTCCACCCAGCGTTCCCCCAAGTCTCCCGATAAAAATGATACCTCACTTGTGTGGGTAGGCCTAGCGCCCGCGACAGGAAACGCCCCAAAGCGCAACGTGGACACATCCAAATTTTTGGAAGAAAACAGAGGTGTTTTTTGCGAGGTGCCTACCTGTAGATTTTGGCCTCTAGCTCAGCCGGCACCTAGGGAAACCTACCAAACCTGTGCATTTCTGAAAACTAGAGACCTAGGGGAATCCAAGATGGGGTGACTTGCGGGGCTCGGACCAGGTTCTGTTACCCAGAATCCTTTGCAAACCTCAAAATTTGGCTAAAAATACACATGTTACTCACATTTCTGTGGCAGAAAGTTCTGGAATCTGAGAGGAGCCACAAATTTCCTTCCACACAGCGTTCCCCCAAGTCTCCCGATAAAAAAGATACCTCACTTGTGTGGGTAGGCCTAGCGCCCGCGACAGGAAACGCCCCAAAGCGCAACGTGGACACATCCAAATTTTTGGAAGAAAACAGGTGTTTTTTGTGAAGTGCCTACCTGTAGATTTTGGCCTCTAGCTCAGCCGGCACCTAGGGAAACCTACCAAACCTGTGCATTTCTGAAAACTAGAGACGTAGGGGAATCTAAGGAGGGGTGACTTGCGGGGCTCGGACCAGGTTCTGTTACCCAGAATCCTTTGCAAACCTCAAAATGTGGCTAAAAAAACACATGTTCCTCACTTTTCTGTGGCAGAAAGTTCTGGAATCTGAGAGGAGCCACAAATTTCCTTCCACCCAGCGTTCCCCCAAGTCTCCCGATAAAAATGATACCTCACTTGTGTGGGTAGGCCTAGCGCCCGCGACAGGAAACGCCCCAAAGCGCAACGTGGACACATCCAAATAAATTTTTGGAAGAAAACAGAGGTGTTTTTTGCGAAGTGCCTACCTGTAGATTTTGGCCTCTAGCTCAGCCGGCACCTAGGGAAACCTACCAAACCTGTGCATTTCTGAAAACTAGAGACGTAGGGGAATCCAAGATGGGGTGACTTGCGGGGCTCGGACCAGGTTCTGTTACCCAGAATCCTTTGCAAACCTCAAAATTTGGCTAAAAAAACACATGTTACTCACATTTCTGTGGCAGAAAGTTCTGGAATCTGGGAGGAGCCACAAATTTCCTTCCACCCAGCGTTCCCTAAAGTCTCCCGATAAAAATGATACCTCACTTGTGTGGGTAGGCCTAGCGCCCGCGACAGGAAACGCCCCAAAGCGCAACGTGGACACATCCAAATTTTTGGAAGACAACAGAGGTGTTTTTTGCGAAGTGCCTACCTGTAGATTTTGGCCTCTAGCTCAGCCGGCACCTAGGGAAACCTACCAAACCTGTGCATTTCTGAAAACTAGAGACCTAGGGGAATCCAAGATGGGGTGACTTGCGGGGCTCGGACCAGGTTCTGTTACCCAGAATCCTTTGCAAACCTCAAAATTTGGCTAAAAATACACATGTTACTCACATTTCTGTGGCAGAAAGTTCTGAAATCTGAGAGAAGCCACAAATTTCCTTCCACCCAGCGTTCCCCCAAGTCTCCCGATAAAAATGATACCTCACTTGTGTGGGTAGGCCTAGCGCCCGCGACAGGAAATGCCATCAAAGCGCAACGTGGACACATCCAAATTTTTGGAAGAAAACAGAGGTGTTTTTTGCGAGGTGCCTACCTGTAGATTTTGGCCTCTAGCTCAGCCGGCACCTAGGGAAACCTACCAAACCTGAGCATTTCTGAAAACTAGAGACCTAGGGGAATCCAAGATGGGGTGACTTGCGGGGCTCGGACCAGGTTCTGTTACCCAGAATCCTTTGCAAACCTCAAAATTTGGCTAAAAATACACATGTTACTCACATTTCTGTGGCAGAAAGTTCTGGAATCTGAGAGGAGCCACAAATTTCCTTCCACCCAGCGTTCCCCCAAGTCTCCCGATAAAAAAGATACCTCACTTGTGTGGGTAGGCCTAGCGCCCGCGACAGGAAACGCCCCAAAGCGCAACGTGGACACATCCAAATTTTGGGAAGAAAACAAAGGTGTTTTTTGTGAAGTGCCTACCTGTAGATTTTGGCCTCTAGCTCAGCCGGCACCTAGGGAAACCTACCAAACCTGTGCATTTCTGAAAACTAGAGACCTAGGGGAATCCAAGATGGGGTGACTTGCGGGGCTCGGACCAGGTTCTGTTACCCAGAATCCTTTGCAAACCTCAAAATTTGGCTAAAAATACACATGTTCCTAACATTTCTTTGGCAGAAAGTTCTGGAATCTGAGAGGAGCCACAAATTTCCTTCCACCTAGCGTTCTCCCAAGTCTCCCGATAAAAATGATACCTCACTTGTGTGGGTAGGCCTAGCGCCCGCGACAGGAAACACCCCAAAGTGCAACGTGGACACATCCAAATTTTTGGAACAAAACAGGGGTGTTTTTTGCGAAGTGCCTACCTGTAGATTTTGGCCTTTAGCTCAGCCAGCACCCAGGGAAACCTACCAAACCTGTGCATTTCTGAAAACTAGAGACCTAGGGGAATCTAAGGAGGGGTGACTTGCGGGGCTCGGACCAGGTTCTGTTACCCAGAATCCTTTGCAAACCTCAAAATGTGGCTAAAAAAACACATGTTCCTCACATTTCTGTGGCAGAAAGTTCTGGAATCTGAGAGGAGCCACAAATTTCCTTCCACCCAGCGTTCCCCCAAGTCTCCTGATAAAAATGATACCTCACTTGTGTGGGTAGGCCTAGTGCCCGCGACAGGAAACGCCCCAAAGCACAACGTGGACACATCCAAATTTTTGGATGAAAACAGAGGGGTTTTTTGCGAAGTGCCTACCTGTAGATTTTGGCCTCTAGCTCAGCCGGCACCTAGGGAAACCTACCAAACCTGTGCATTTCTGAAAACTAGAGACCTAGGGGAATCCAAGATGGGGTGACCTGCGGGGCTCGGACCAGGTTCTGTTACCCAGAATCCTTTGCAAACCTCAAAATTTGGCTAAAAAAACACATTTTACTCACATTTCTGTGGCAGAAAGTTATGGAATCTGAGAGGAGCAACAAATTTCCTTCCACCCAGCGTTCCCCCAAGTCTCCCGATAAAAATGATACCTCACTTGTATGGGTAGGCCTAGCGCCCGCGACAGGAAACGCCCCAAAGCGCAACGTGGACACATCCAAATTTTTGGAAGAAAACAGAGGTGTTTTTTGCGAAGTGACTACCTGTAGATTTTGGCCTGTAGCTCAGCCGCCACCTAGGGAAACCTACCAAACCTGTGCATTTCTGAAAACTAGAGACCTAGAGGAATCCAAGATGGGGTGACCTGCGGGGCTCGGACCAGGTTCTGTTACCCAGAATCCTTTGCAAACCTCAAAATTTGGCTAAAAAAACACATGTTACTCACATTTCTGTGGCAGAAAGTTATGGAATCTGAGAGGAGCAACAAATTTCCTTCCACCCAGCGTTCCCCCAAGTCTCCCGATAAAAATGATACCTCACTTGTATGGGTAGGCCTAGCGCCCGCGACAGGAAACGCCCCAAAGCGCAACGTGGACACATCCAAATTTTTGGAAGAAAACAGAGGTATTTTTTGCGAAGTGCCTACCTGTAGATTTTGGCCTCTAGCTCAGCCGGCACCTAGGGAAACCTACCAAACCTGTGCATTTCTGAAAACTAGAGACCTAGGGGAATCCAAGATGGGGTGACTTGCGGGGCTCGGACCAGGTTCTGTTACCCAGAATCCTTTGCAAACCTCAAAATTTGGCTAAAAATACACATGTTACTCACATTTCTGTGGCAGAAAGTTCTGGAATCTGAGAGGAGCCACAAATTTCCTTCCACCCAGCGTTCCCCCAAGTCTCCCGATAAAAATGATACCTCACTTGTGTGGGTAGGCCTAGCGCCCGCAACAGGAAACGCCCCAAAGCGCAACGTGGACACATCCAAATTTTTGGAAGAAAACAGAGGTGTTTTTTGCGAGGTGCCTACCTGTAGATTTTGGCCTCTAGCTCAGCCGGCACCTAGGGAAACCTACCAAACCTGTGCATTTCTGAAAACTAGAGACCTAGGGGAATCCAAGATGGGGTGACTTGCGGGGCTCGGACCAGGTTCTGTTACCCAGAATCCTTTGCAAACCTCAAAATTTGGCTAAAAATACACATGTTACTCACATTTCTGTGGCAGAAAGTTCTGGAATCTGAGAGGAGCCACAAATTTCCTTCCACCCAGCGTTCCCCCAAGTCTCCCGATAAAAAAGATACCTCACTTGTGTGGGTAGGCCTAGCGCCCGCGACAGGAAACGCCCCAAAGCGCAACGTGGACACATCCAAATTTTTGGAAGAAAACAGAGGTGTTTTTTGTGAAGTGCCTACCTGTAGATTTTGGCCTCTAGCTCAGCCGGCACCTAGGGAAACCTTCCAAACCTGTGCATTTCTGAAAACTAGAGACGTAGGGGAATCCAAGATGGGGTGACTTGCGGGGCTCGGACCAGGTTCTGTTACCCAGAATCCTTTGCAAACCTCAAAATTTGGCTAAAAATACACATGTTACTCACATTTCTGTGGCAGAAAGTTCTGGAATCTGAGAGGAGCCACAAATTTCCTTCCACCCAGCGTTCCCCCAAGTCTCCCGATAAAAATGATACCTCACTTGTGTGGGTAGGCCTAGCGCCCGCGACAGGAAACGCCCCAAAGCGCAACGTGGACACATCCAAATTTTTGGAAGAAAACAGAGGTGTTTTTTGCGAAGTGCCTACCTGTAGATTTTCGCCTCTAGCTCAGCCGGCACCTAGGGAAACCTACCAAACCTGTGCATTTCTGAAAACTAGAGACCTAGGGGAATCCAAGATGGGGTGACTTGCGGGGCTCGGACCAGGTTCTGTTACCCAGAATCCTTTGCAAACCTCAAAATTTGGCTAAAAATACACATGTTACTCACATTTCTGTGGCAGAAAGTTCTGGAATCTGAGAGGAGCCACAAATTTCCTTCCACCCAGCGTTCCCCCAAGTCTCCCGATAAAAATGATACCTCACTTGTGTGGGTAGGCAAAGCGCACGCGACAGGAAACGCCCCAAAGCGCAACGATGACACATTCAAATTTTTGGAAGAAAACAGAGGTGTTTTTTGCGAAGTGACTACCTGTAGATTTTGGCCTGTAGCTCAGCCGCCACCTAGGATAACCTACCAAACCTGTGCATTTCTGAAAACTAGAGACCTAGAGGAATCCAAGATGGGGTGACTTGCGGGGCTCGGACCAGGTTCTGTTACCCAGAATCCTTTGCAAACCTCAAAATTTGGCTAAAAAAACACAAGTTACTCACATTTCTCTGGCAGAAAGTTCTGGAATCTGAGAGGAGCCACAAATTTCCTTCCACCCAGCGTTCCCCCAAGTCTCCCGATAAAAATGATACCTCACTTGTGTGGGTAGGCAAAGCGCACGCGACAGGAAACGCCCCAAAGCGCAACGAGGACACATTCAAATTTTTGGAAGAAAACAGAGGTGTTTTTTGCGAAGTGACTACCTGTAGATTTTGGCCTGTAGCTCAGCCGCCACCTAGGGAAACCTACCAAACCTGTGCATTTCTGAAAACTAGAGACCTAGAGGAATCCAAGATGGGGTGACTTGCGGGGCTCGGACCAGGTTCTGTTACCCAGAATCCTTTGCAAACCTCAAAATGTGGCTAAAAAAACACATGTTCCTCACATTTCTGTGGCAGAAAGTTCTGGAATCTGAGAGGAGCCACAAATTTCCTTCTACCCAGCGTTCCCCCAAGTCTCCCGATAAAAATGATACCTCACTTGTGTGGGTAGGCCTAGCGCCCGCGACAGGAAACGCCCCAAAGCGCAACGTGGACACATCCAAATTTTTGGAAGAAAACAGAGGTGTTTTTTGCGAAGTGCCTACCTGTAGATTTTGGCCTCTAGCTCAGCCGGCACCTAGGGAAACCTACCAAACCTGTGCATTTCTGAAAACTAGAGACCTAGGGGAATCCAAGATGGGGTGACTTGCGGGGCTCGGACCAGGTTCTGTTACCCAGAATCCTTTGCAAACCTCACAATTTGGCTAAAAATACACATGTTACTCACATTTCTGTGGCAGAAAGTTCTGGAATCTGAGAGGAGCCACAAATTTCCTTCCACCCAGCGTTCCCCCAAGTCTCCCGATAAAAATGATACCTCACTTGTGTGGGTAGGCCTAGCGCCCGCGACAGGAAACGCCCCAAAGCGCAACGTGGACACATCCAAATTTTTGGAAGAAAACAGAGGTGTTTTTTGCGAGGTGCCTACCTGTAGATTTTGGCCTCTAGCTCAGCCGGCACCTAGGGAAACCTACCAAACCTGTGCATTTCTGAAAACTAGAGACCTAGGGGAATCCAAGATGGGGTGACTTGCGGGGCTCGGACCAGGTTCTGTTACCCAGAATCCTTTGCAAACCTCAAAATTTGGCTAAAAATACACATGTTACTCTCATTTCTGTGGCAGAAAGTTCTGGAATCTGAGAGGAGCCACAAATTTCCTTCCACCCAGCGTTCCCCCAAGTCTCCCGATAAAAAAGATACCTCACTTGTGTGGGTAGGCCTAGCGCCCGCGACAGGAAACGCCCCAAAGCGCAACGTGGACACATCCAAATTTTTGGAAGAAAACAGGTGTTTTTTGTGAAGTGCCTACCTGTAGATTTTGGCCTCTAGCTCAGCCGGCACCTAGGGAAACCTACCAAACCTGTGCATTTCTGAAAACTAGAGACGTAGGGGAATCTAAGGAGGGGTGACTTGCGGGGCTCGGACCAGGTTCTGTTACCCAGAATCCTTTGCAAACCTCAAAATGTGGCTAAAAAAACACATGTTCCTCACTTTTCTGTGGCAGAAAGTTCTGGAATCTGAGAGGAGCCACAAATTTCCTTCCACCCAGCGTTCCCCCAAGTCTCCCGATAAAAATGATACCTCACTTGTGTGGGTAGGCCTAGCGCCCGCGACAGGAAACGCCCCAAAGCGCAACGTGGACACATCCAAATAAATTTTTGGAAGAAAACAGAGGTGTTTTTTGCGAAGTGCCTACCTGTAGATTTTGGCCTCTAGCTCAGCCGGCACCTAGGGAAACCTACCAAACCTGTGCATTTCTGAAAACTAGAGACGTAGGGGAATCCAAGATGGGGTGACTTGCGGGGCTCGGACCAGGTTCTGTTACCCAGAATCCTTTGCAAACCTCAAAATTTGGCTAAAAAAACACATGTTACTCACATTTCTGTGGCAGAAAGTTCTGGAATCTGAGAGGAGCCACAAATTTCCTTCCACCCAGCGTTCCCCCAAGTCTCCCGATAAAAATGATACCTCACTTGTGTGGGTAGGCCTAGCGCCCGCTACAGGAAACGCCCCAAAGCGCAACGTGGACACATCCAAATTTTTGGAAGAAAACAGAGGTGTTTTTTGCGAGGTGCCTACCTGTAGATTTTGGCCTCTAGCTCAGCCGGCACCTAGGGAAACCTACCAAACCTGTGCATTTCTGAAAACTAGAGACCTAGGGGAATCCAAGATGGGGTGACTTGCGGGGCTCGGACCAGGTTCTGTTACCCAGAATCCTTTGCAAACCTCACAATTTGGCTAAAAATACACATGTTACTCACATTTCTGTGGCAGAAAGTTCTGGAATCTGAGAGGAGCCACAAATTTCCTTCCACCCAGCGTTCCCCCAAGTCTCCCGATAAAAATGATACCTCACTTGTGTGGGTAGGCCTAGCGCCCGCGACAGGAAACGCCCCAAAGCGCAACGTGGACACATCCAAATTTTTGGAAGAAAACAGAGGTGTTTTTTGCGAGGTGCCTACCTGTAGATTTTGGCCTCTAGCTCAGCCGGCACCTAGGGAAACCTACCAAACCTGTGCATTTCTGAAAACTAGAGACCTAGGGGAATCCAAGATGGGGTGACTTGCGGGGCTCGGACCAGGTTCTGTTACCCAGAATCCTTTGCAAACCTCAAAATTTGGCTAAAAATACACATGTTACTCACATTTCTGTGGCAGAAAGTTCTGGAATCTGAGAGGAGCCACAAATTTCCTTCCACCCAGCGTTCCCCCAAGTCTCCCGATAAAAAAGATACCTCACTTGTGTGGGTAGGCCTAGCGCCCGCGACAGGAAACGCCCCAAAGCGCAACGTGGACACATCCAAATTTTTGGAAGAAAACAGGTGTTTTTTGTGAAGTGCCTACCTGTAGATTTTGGCCTCTAGCTCAGCCGGCACCTAGGGAAACCTACCAAACCTGTGCATTTCTGAAAACTAGAGACGTAGGGGAATCTAAGGAGGGGTGACTTGCGGGGCTCGGACCAGGTTCTGTTACCCAGAATCCTTTGCAAACCTCAAAATGTGGCTAAAAAAACACATGTTCCTCACTTTTCTGTGGCAGAAAGTTCTGGAATCTGAGAGGAGCCACAAATTTCCTTCCACCCAGCGTTCCCCCAAGTCTCCCGATAAAAATGATACCTCACTTGTGTGGGTAGGCCTAGCGCCCGCGACAGGAAACGCCCCAAAGCGCAACGTGGACACATCCAAATAAATTTTTGGAAGAAAACAGAGGTGTTTTTTGCGAAGTGCCTACCTGTAGATTTTGGCCTCTAGCTCAGCCGGCACCTAGGGAAACCTACCAAACCTGTGCATTTCTGAAAACTAGAGACGTAGGGGAATCCAAGATGGGGTGACTTGCGGGGCTCGGACCAGGTTCTGTTACCCAGAATCCTTTGCAAACCTCAAAATTTGGCTAAAAAAACACATGTTACTCACATTTCTGTGGCAGAAAGTTCTGGAATCTGAGAGGAGCCACAAATTTCCTTCCACCCAGCGTTCCCCCAAGTCTCCCGATAAAAATGATACCTCACTTGTGTGGGTAGGCCTAGCGCCCGCGACAGGAAACGCCCCAAAGCGCAACGTGGACACATCCAAATTTTTGGAAGAAAACAGAGGTGTTTTTTGCGAAGTGCCTACCTGTAGATTTTGGCCTCTAGCTCAGCCGGCACCTAGGGAAACCTACCAAACCTGTGCATTTCTGAAAACTAGAGACCTAGGGGAATCCAAGATGGGGTGACTTGCGGGGCTCGGACCAGGTTCTGTTACCCAGAATCCTTTGCAAACCTCAAAATTTGGCTAAAAATACACATGTTACTCACATTTCTGTGGCAGAAAGTTCTGGAATCTGAGAGGAGCCACAAATTTCCTTCCACCCAGCGTTCCCCCAAGTCTCCCGATAAAAATGATACCTCACTTGTGTGGGTAGGCAAAGCGCACGCGACAGGAAACGCCCCAAAGCGCAACGAGGACACATTCAAATTTTTGGAAGAAAACAGAGGTGTTTTTTGCGAAGTGACTACCTGTAGATTTTGGCCTGTAGCTCAGCCGCCACCTAGGGAAACCTACCAAACCTGTGCATTTCTGAAAACTAGAGACCTAGAGGAATCCAAGATGGGGTGACTTGCGGGGCTCGGACCAGGTTCTGTTACCCAGAATCCTTTGCAAACCTCAAAATTTGGCTAAAAAAACACATGTTACTCACATTTCTGTGGCAGAAAGTTCTGGAATCTGAGAGGAGCCACAAATTTCCTTCCACCCAGCGTTCCCCCAAGTCTCCCGATAAAAATGATACCTCACTTGTGTGGGTAGGCCTAGCGCCCACGACAGGAAACGCCCCAAAGCGCAACGTGGACACATCCAAATTTTTGGAAGAAAACAGAGGTGTTTTTTGCGAAGTGCCTACCTGTAGATTTTGGCCTCTAGCTCAGCCGGCACCTAGGGAAACCTACCAAACCTGTGCATTTCTGAAAACTAGAGACCTAGGGGAATCCAAGATGGGGTGACTTGCGGGGCTCGGACCAGGTTCTGTTACCCAGAATCCTTTGCAAACCTCAAAATTTGGCTAAAAATACACATGTTACTCACATTTCTGTGGCAGAAAGTTCTGGAATCTGAGAGGAGCCACAAATTTCCTTTCACCCAGCGTTCCCCCAAGTCTCCCGATAAAAAAGATACCTCACTTGTGTGGGTAGGCCTAGCGCCCGCGACAGGAAACACCCCAAAGCGCAATGTGGACACATCCAAATTTTTGGAAGAAAACAGAGGTGTTTTTTGGGAAGTGCCTACCTGTAGATTTTGGCCTTTAGCTCAGCCAGCACCCTGGGAAACCTACCAAACCTGTGCATTTCTGAAAACTAACGACCTAGAGGAATCCAAGATGGGGTGACTTGCGGGGCTCGGACCAGGTTCTCTTACCCAGAATCCTTTCCAAACCTCAAAATGTGGCTAAAAAAACACATGTTCCTCACATTTCTGTGGCAGAAAGTTCTGGAATCTGAGAGGAGCCACAAATTTCCTTCCACCCAGCGTTCCCCCAAGTCTCCCGATAAAAATGATACCTCACTTGTGTGGGTAGGCCTAGCGCCCGCGACAGGAAACGCCCCAAAGCGCAACGTGGACACATCCAAATTTTTGGAAGAAAACAGAGGTGTTTTTTGCGAAGTGCCTACCTGTAGATTTTGGCCTCTAGCTCAGCCGGCACCTAGGGAAACCTACCAAACCTGTGCATTTCTGAAAACTAGAGACCTAGGGGAATCCAAGATGGGGTGACTTGCGGGGCTCGGACCAGGTTCTGTTACCCAGAATCCTTTGCAAACCTCAAAATTTGGCTAAAAATACACATGTTACTCACATTTCTGTGGCAGAAAGTTCTGGAATCTGAGAGGAGCCACAAATTTCCTTCCACTCAGCGTTCCCCCAAGTCTCCCGATAAAAATGATACCTCACTTGTGTGGGTAGGCCTAGCGCCCGCGACAGGAAACGCCCCAAAGCGCAACGTGGACACATCCAAATTTTTGGAAGAAAACAGAGGTGTTTTTTGCGAAGTGCCTACCTGTAGATTTTGGCCTCTAGCTCAGCCGGCACCTAGGGAAACCTACCAAACCTGTGCATTTCTGAAAACTAAAGACCTAGGGGAATCCAAGATGGGGTGACTTGCGGGGCTCGGACCAGGTTCTGTTACCCAGAATCCTTTGCAAACCTCAAAATTTGGCTAAAAATACACATTTTACTCACATTTCTGTGGCAGAAAGTTCTGGAATCTGAGAGGAGCCACAAATTTCCTTCCACCCAGCGTTCCCCCAAGTCTCCCGATAAAAATGATACCTCACTTGTGTGGGTAGGCCTAGCGCCCGCGACAGGAAACACCCCAAAGCGCAACGTGGACACATCCAAATTTTTGGAAGAAAACAGAGGTGTTTTTTGCGAAGTGCCTACCTGTAGATTTTGGCCTTTAGCTCAGCCAGCACCTAGGGGAACCTACCAAACCTGTGCATTTCTGAAAACTAGAGATGTAGGGGAATCTAAGGAGGGGTGACTTGCGGGGCTCGGACCAGGTTCTGTTACCCAGAATCCTTTGCAAACCTCAAAATGTGGTTAAAAAAACACATGTTCCTCACATTTCTGTGGCAGAAAGTTCTGGAATCTGAGAGGAGCCACAAATTTCCTTCCACCCAGCGTTCCCCCAAGTCTTCTGATAAAAATGATACCTCACTTGTATGGGTAGGCCTAGCGCCCGCGACAGGAAACGCCCCAAAGCGCAACGTGGACACATCCAAATTTTTGGAAGAAAACAGAGGTGTTTTTTGCGAAGTGCCTACCTGTAGATTTTGGCCTCTAGCTCAGCCGGCACCTAGGGAAACCTACCAAACCTGTGCATTTCTGAAAACTAGAGACCTAGGGGAATCCAAGATGGGGTGACTTGCGGGGCTCGGACCAGGTTCTGTTACCCAGAATCCTTTGCAAACCTCAAAATTTGGCTAAAAATACACATGTTACTCACATTTCTGTGGCAGAAAGTTCTGGAATCTGAGAGGAGCCACAAATTTCCTTCCACCCAGCGTTCCCCCAAGTCTCCCGATAAAAATGATACCTCACTTGTATGGGTAGGCCTAGCGCCCGCGACAGGAAACGCCCCAAAGCGCAACGTGGACACATCCAAATTTTTTGAAGAAAACAGAGGTGTTTTTTGCGAAGTGCATACCTGTAGATTTTGGCATCTAGCTCAGCCGGCACCTAGGGAAACCTACCAAACCTGTGCATTTCTGAAAACTAGAGACCTAGGGGAATCCAAGATGGGGTGACTTGCGGGGCTCGGACCAGGTTCTGTTACCCAGAATCCTTTGCAAACCTCAAAATTTGGCTAAAAATACACATGTTACTCACATTTCTGTGGCAGAAAGTTCTGGAATCTGAGAGGAGCCACAAATTTCCTTCCACCCAGCGTTCCCCCAAGTCTCTCGATAAAAATGATACCTCACTTGTGTGGGTAGGCAAAGCGCCCGCGACAGGAAACGCCCCAAAGCGCAACGTGGACACATCCAAATTTTGGGAAGAAAACAGAGGTGTTTTTTGCGAAGTGACTACCTGTAGATTTTGGCCTGTAGCTCAGCCGCCACCTAGGGAAACCTACCAAACCTGTGCATTTCTGAAAACTAGAGACCTAGAGGAATCCAAGATGGGGTGACTTGCGGGGCTCGGACCAGGTTCTGTTACCCAGAATCCTTTGCAAACCTCAAAATTTGGCTAAAAAAACACGTTACTCACATTTCTGTGGCAGAAAGTTCTGGAATCTGAGAGGAGCCACAAATTTCCTTCCACCCAGCGTTCCCCCAAGTCTCCCGATACAAATGATACCTCACTTGTGTGGGTAGGCCTAGCGCCCGCGACAGGAAACGCCCCAAAGCGCAACGTGGACACATCCAAATTTTTGGAAGAAAACAGAGGTGTTTTTTGCGAAGTGCCTACCTGTAGATTTTCGCCTCTAGCTCAGCCGGCACCTAGGGAAACCTACCAAACCTGTGCATTTCTGAAAACTAGAGACCTAGGGGAATCCAAGATGGGGTGACTTGCGGGGCTCGGACCAGGTTCTGTTACCCAGAATCCTTTGCAAACCTCAAAATTTGGCTAAAAATACACATGTTACTCACATTTCTGTGGCAGAAAGTTCTGGAATCTGAGAGGAGCCACAAATTTCCTTCCACCCAGCGTTCCCCCAAGTCTCCCGATAAAAATGATACCTCACTTGTGTGGGTAGGCAAAGCGCCCGCGACAGGAAACGCCCCAAAGCGCAACGTGGACACATCCAAATTTTGGGAAGAAAACAGAGGTGTTTTTTGCGAAGTGACTACCTGTAGATTTTGGCCTGTAGCTCAGCCGCCACCTAGGGAAACCTACCAAACCTGTTCATTTCTGAAAACTAGAGACCTAGAGGAATCCAAGATGGGGTGACTTGCGGGGCTCGGACCAGGTTCTGTTACCCAGAATCCTTTGCAAACCTCAAAATGTGGCTAAAAAAACACATGTTCCTCACATTTCTGTGGCAGAAAGTTCTGGAATCTGAGAGGAGCCACAAATTTCCTTCCACCCAGCGTTCCCTCAAGTCTCCCGATAAAAATGATACCTCACTTGTGTGGGTAGGCCTAGCGCCCGCGACAGGAAACGCCCCAAAGCGCAACGTGGACACATCCAAATTTTTGGAAGAAAACAGAGGTGTTTTTTGCGAAGTGCCTACCTGTAGATTTTGGCCTCTAGCTCAGCCGGCACCTAGGGAAACCTACCAAACCTGTGCATTTCTGAAAACTAGAGACCTAGGGGAATCCAAGATGGGGTGACTTGCGGGGCTCGGACCAGGTTCTGTTACCCAGAATCCTTTGCAAACCTCAAAATTTGGCTAAAAATACACATGTTACTCACATTTCTGTGGCAGAAAGTTCTGGAATCTGAGAGGAGCCACAAATTTCCTTCCACCCAGCGTTCCCCCAAGTCTCCCGATAAAAATGATACCTCACTTGTGTGGGTAGGCAAAGCGCCCGCGACAGGAAACGCCCCAAAGCGCAACGAGGACACATTCAAATTTTTGGAAGAAAACAGAGGTGTTTTTTGCAAAGTGACTACCTGTAGATTTTGGCCTGTAGCTCAGCCGCCACCTAGGGAAACCTACCAAACCTGTGCATTTCTGAAAACTAGAGACCTAGGGGAATCCAAGATGGGGTGACTTGCATGGCTCGGACCAGGTTCTGTTACCCAGAATCCTTTGCAAACCTCAAAATTTGGCTAAAAATACACATGTTACTCACATTTCTGTGGCAGAAAGTTCTGGAATCTGAGAGGAGCCACAAATTTCCTTCCACCCAGCGTTCCCCCAAGTCTCCCGATAAAAATGATACCTCACTTGTGTGGGTAGGCAAAGCGCCCGCGACAGGAAACGCCCCAAAGCGCAACGTGGACACATCCAAATTTTGGGAAGAAAACAGAGGTGTTTTTTGCGAAGTGACTACCTGTAGATTTTGGCCTGTAGCTCAGCCGCCACCTAGGGAAACCTACCAAACCTGTCCATTTCTGAAAACTAGAGACCTAGAGGAATCCAAGATGGGGTGACTTGCGGGGCTCGGACCAGGTTCTATTACCCAGAATCCTTTGCAAACCTCAAAATGTAGCTAAAAAAACACGTTACTCACATCTCTGTGGCAGAAAGTTCTGGAATCTGAGAGGAGCCACAAATTTCCTACCACCCAGCGTTCCCCCAAGTCTCCCGATAAAAATGATACCTCACTTGTGTGGGTAGGCCTAGCGCCCGCGACAGGAAACACCCCAAAGCGCAACGTGGACACATCCAAATTTTTGGAAGAAAACAGAGGTGTTTTTTGCGAAGTGCCTACCTGTAGATTTTGGCCTTTAGCTCAGCCAGCACCTAGGGAAACCTACCAAACCTGTGCATTTCTGAAAACTAGAGACCTAGGGGAATCTAAGGAGGGGTGACTTGCGGGGCTCGGACCAGGTTCTGTTACCCAGAATCCTTTGCAAACCTCAAAATTTGGCTAAAAATACACATGTTACTCACATTTCTGTGGCAGAAAGTTCTGGAATCTGAGAGGAGCCACAAATTTCCTTCCACCCAGCGTTCCCCCAAGTCTCCCGATAAAAATGATACCTCACTTGTATGGGTAGGCCTAGCGCCCGCGAAAGTAAGCGCCCCAAAGCGCAACGTGGACACATCCAAATTTTTGGAAGAAAACAGAGGTGTTTTTTGCGAAGTGCCTACCTGTAGATTTTTGCATCTAGCTCAGCCGGCACCTAGGGAAACCTACCAAACCTGTGCATTTCTTTAAACTAGAGACCTAGGGGAATCCAAGATGGGGTGACTTGCGGGCTCGGACCAGGTTCTGTTACCCAGAATCCTTTGCAAACCTCAAAATTTGGCTAAAAATACACATGTTACTCACATTTCTGTGGCAGAAAGTTCTGGAATCTGAGAG
This sequence comes from Pleurodeles waltl, assembly GCF_031143425.1. Taxonomy (NCBI): domain Eukaryota; kingdom Metazoa; phylum Chordata; class Amphibia; order Caudata; family Salamandridae; genus Pleurodeles; species Pleurodeles waltl. Next base: position 722,839,709 of record NC_090445.1, read on the forward strand.
GAGCCACAAATTTCCTTCCACCCAGCGTTCCCCCAAGTCTCCCGATGAAAATGATACCTCACTTGTGTGGGTAGGCCTAGCGCCCGCGACAGGAAACGCCCCAAAGCGCAACGTGGACACATCCAAATTTTTGGAAGAAAACAGAGGTGTTTTTTGCGAAGTGCCTACCTGTAGATTTTGGCCTCTAGCTCAGCCGCCACCTAGGGAAACCTACCAAACCTGTGCATTTCTGAAAACTAGAGACCTAGGGGAATCCAAGATGGGGTGAATTGCGGGGCTCGGACCAGGTTCTGTTACCAAGAATCCTTTGCAAACCTCAAAATTTGGCTAAAAATACACATGTTCCTCACATTTCTGTGGCAGAAAGTTCTGGAATCTGAGAGGAGCCACAAATTTCCTTCCACCCAGCGTTCCCCCAAGTCTCCCGATAAAAATGATACCTCACTTGTGTGGGTAGGCCTAACGCCCACGACAGGAAACGCCCCAAAGCGCAACGTGGACACATCCAAATTTTGGAAGAAAACAGAGGTGTTTTTTGCGAAGTGCCTACCTGTAGATTTTGGCCTCTAGCTCAGCCGGCACCTAGGGAAACCTACCAAACCTGTGCATTTCTGAAAACTAGAGACCTAGGGGAATCCAAGATGGGGTGACTTGCGGGGCTCGGACCAGGTTCTGTTACCCAGATTCCTTTGCAAACCTCAAAATTTGGCTAAAAATACACATGTTACTCACATTTCTGTGGCAGAAAGTTCTGGAATCTGGGAGGAGCCACAAATTTCCTTCCACCCAGCGTTCCCTAAAGTCTCCCGATAAAAATGATACCTCACTTGTGTGGGTAGGCCTAGCGCCCGCGACAGGAAACGCCCCAAAGCGCAACGTGGACACATCCAAATTTTTGGAAGACAACAGAGGTGTTTTTTGCGAAGTGCCTACCTGTAGATTTTGGCCTCTAGCTCAGCCGGCACCTAGGGAAACCTACCAAACCTGTGCATTTCTGAAAACTAGAGACCTAGGGGAATCCAAGATGGGGTGACTTGCGGGGCTCGGACCAGGTTCTGTTACCCAGAATCCTTTGCAAACCTCAAAATTTGGCTAAAAATACACATGTTACTCACATTTCTGTGGCAGAAAGTTCTGAAATCTGAGAGAAGCCACAAATTTCCTTCCACCCAGCGTTCCCCCAAGTCTCCCGATAAAAATGATACCTCACTTGTGTGGGTAGGCCTAGCGCCCGCGACAGGAAATGCCCCAAAGCGCAACGTGGACACATCCAAATTTTTGGAAGAAAACAGAGGTGTTTTTTGCGAGGTGCCTACCTGTAGATTTTGGCCTCTAGCTCAGCCGGCACCTAGGGAAACCTACCAAACCTGAGCATTTCTGAAAACTAGAGACCTAGGGGAATCCAAGATGGGGTGACTTGCGGGGCTCGGACCAGGTTCTGTTACCCAGAATCCTTTGCAAACCTCAAAATTTGGCTAAAAATACACATGTTACTCACATTTCTGTGGCAGAAAGTTCTGGAATCTGAGAGGAGCCACAAATTTCCTTCCACCCAGCGTTCCCCCAAGTCTCCCGATAAAAATGATACCTCACTTGTGTGGGTAGGCAAAGCGCCCGCGACAGGAAACGCCCCAAAGCGCAACGTGGACACATCCAAATTTTGGGAAGAAAACAGAGGTGTTTTTTGCGAAGTGACTACCTGTAGATTTTGGCCTGTAGCTCAGCCGCCACCTAGGGAAACCTACCAAACCTGTTCATTTCTGAAAACTAGAGACCTAGAGGAATCCAAGATGGGGTGACTTGCGGGGCTCGGACCAGGTTCTATTACCCAGAATCCTTTGCAAACCTCAAAATGTAGCTAAAAAAACACGTTACTCACATCTCTGTGGCAGAAAGTTCTGGAATCTGAGAGGAGCCACAAATTTCCTACCACCCAGCGTTCCCCCAAGTCTCCCGATAAAAATGATACCTCACTTGTGTGGGTAGGCCTAGCGCCCGCGACAGGAAACACCCCAAAGCGCAACGTGGACACATCCAAATTTTTGGAAGAAAACAGAGGTGTTTTTTGCGAAGTGCCTACCTGTAGATTTTGGCCTTTAGCTCAGCCAGCACCTAGGGAAACCTACCAAACCTGTGCATTTCTGAAAACTAGAGACCTAGGGGAATCTAAGGAGGGGTGACTTGCGGGGCTCGGACCAGGTTCTGTTACCCAGAATCCTTTGCAAACCTCAAAATTTGGCTAAAAATACACATGTTACTCACATTTCTGTGGCAGAAAGTTCTGGAATCTGAGAGGAGCCACAAATTTCCTTCCACCCAGCGTTCCCCCAAGTCTCCCGATAAAAATGATACCTCACTTGTATGGGTAGGCCTAGCGCCCGCGAAAGTAAGCGCCCCAAAGCGCAACGTGGACACATCCAAATTTTTGGAAGAAAACAGAGGTGTTTTTTGCGAAGTGCCTACCTGTAGATTTTTGCATCTAGCTCAGCCGGCACCTAGGGAAACCTACCAAACCTGTGCATTTCTTTAAACTAGAGACCTAGGGGAATCCAAGATGGGGTGACTTGCGGGCTCGGACCAGGTTCTGTTACCCAGAATCCTTTGCAAACCTCAAAATTTGGCTAAAAATACACATGTTACTCACATTTCTGTGGCAGAAAGTTCTGGAATCTGAGAGGAGCCACAAATTTCCTTCCACCCAGCGTTCCCCCAAGTCTCCCGATGAAAATGACACCTCACTTGTGTGGGTAGGCCTAGCGCCCGCGACAGGAAACGCCCCAAAGCGCAACGTGGACACATCCAAATTTTTGGAAGAAAACAGAGGTGTTTTTTGCGAAGTGCCTACCTGTAGATTTTGGCCTCTAGCTCAGCCGCCACCTAGGGAAACCTACCAAACCTGTGCATTTCTGAAAACTAGAGACCTAGGGGAATCCAAGATGGGGTGAATTGCGGGGCTCGGACCAGGTTCTGTTACCAAGAATCCTTTGCAAACCTCAAAATTTGGCTAAAAATACACATGTTCCTCACATTTCTGTGGCAGAAAGTTCTGGAATCTGAGAGGAGCCACAAATTTCCTTCCACCCAGCGTTCCCCCAAGTCTCCCGATAAAAATGATACCTCACTTGTGTGGGTAGGCCTAACGCCCACGACAGGAAACGCCCCAAAGCGCAACGTGGACACATCCAAATTTTGGAAGAAAACAGAGGTGTTTTTTGCGAAGTGCCTACCTGTAGATTTTGGCCTCTAGCTCAGCCGGCACCTAGGGAAACCTACCAAACCTGTGCATTTCTGAAAACTAGAGACCTAGGGGAATCCAAGATGGGGTGACTTGCGGGGCTCGGACCAGGTTCTGTTACCCAGATTCCTTTGCAAACCTCAAAATTTGGCTAAAAATACACATGTTACTCACATTTCTGTGGCAGAAAGTTCTGGAATCTGGGAGGAGCCACAAATTTCCTTCCACCCAGCGTTCCCTAAAGTCTCCCGATAAAAATGATACCTCACTTGTGTGGGTAGGCCTAGCGCCCGCGACAGGAAACGCCCCAAAGCGCAACGTGGACACATCCAAATTTTTGGAAGACAACAGAGGTGTTTTTTGCGAAGTGCCTACCTGTAGATTTTGGCCTCTAGCTCAGCCGGCACCTAGGGAAACCTACCAAACCTGTGCATTTCTGAAAACTAGAGACCTAGGGGAATCCAAGATGGGGTGACTTGCGGGGCTCGGACCAGGTTCTGTTACCCAGAATCCTTTGCAAACCTCAAAATTTGGCTAAAAATACACATGTTACTCACATTTCTGTGGCAGAAAGTTCTGAAATCTGAGAGAAGCCACAAATTTCCTTCCACCCAGCGTTCCCCCAAGTCTCCCGATAAAAATGATACCTCACTTGTGTGGGTAGGCCTAGCGCCCGCGACAGGAAATGCCATCAAAGCGCAACGTGGACACATCCAAATTTTTGGAAGAAAACAGAGGTGTTTTTTGCGAGGTGCCTACCTGTAGATTTTGGCCTCTAGCTCAGCCGGCACCTAGGGAAACCTACCAAACCTGAGCATTTCTGAAAACTAGAGACCTAGGGGAATCCAAGATGGGGTGACTTGCGGGGCTCGGACCAGGTTCTGTTACCCAGAATCCTTTGCAAACCTCAAAATTTGGCTAAAAATACACATGTTACTCACATTTCTGTGGCAGAAAGTTCTGGAATCTGAGAGGAGCCACAAATTTCCTTCCACCCAGCGTTCCCCCAAGTCTCCCGATAAAAAAGATACCTCACTTGTGTGGGTAGGCCTAGCGCCCGCGACAGGAAACGCCCCAAAGCGCAACGTGGACACATCCAAATTTTGGGAAGAAAACAAAGGTGTTTTTTGTGAAGTGCCTACCTGTAGATTTTGGCCTCTAGCTCAGCCGGCACCTAGGGAAACCTACCAAACCTGTGCATTTCTGAAAACTAGAGACCTAGGGGAATCCAAGATGGGGTGACTTGCGGGGCTCGGACCAGGTTCTGTTACCCAGAATCCTTTGCAAACCTCAAAATTTGGCTAAAAATACACATGTTCCTAACATTTCTTTGGCAGAAAGTTCTGGAATCTGAGAGGAGCCACAAATTTCCTTCCACCTAGCGTTCTCCCAAGTCTCCCGATAAAAATGATACCTCACTTGTGTGGGTAGGCCTAGCGCCCGCGACAGGAAACACCCCAAAGCGCAACGTGGACACATCCAAATTTTTGGAACAAAACAGGGGTGTTTTTTGCGAAGTGCCTACCTGTAGATTTTGGCCTTTAGCTCAGCCAGCACCCAGGGAAACCTACCAAACCTGTGCATTTCTGAAAACTAGAGACCTAGGGGAATCTAAGGAGGGGTGACTTGCGGGGCTCGGACCAGGTTCTGTTACCCAGAATCCTTTGCAAACCTCAAAATGTGGCTAAAAAAACACATGTTCCTCACATTTCTGTGGCAGAAAGTTCTGGAATCTGAGAGGAGCCACAAATTTCCTTCCACCCAGCGTTCCCCCAAGTCTCCTGATAAAAATGATACCTCACTTGTGTGGGTAGGCCTAGTGCCCGCGACAGGAAACGCCCCAAAGCACAACGTGGACACATCCAAATTTTTGGATGAAAACAGAGGGGTTTTTTGCGAAGTGCCTACCTGTAGATTTTGGCCTCTAGCTCAGCCGGCACCTAGGGAAACCTACCAAACCTGTGCATTTCTGAAAACTAGAGACCTAGGGGAATCCAAGATGGGGTGACCTGCGGGGCTCGGACCAGGTTCTGTTACCCAGAATCCTTTGCAAACCTCAAAATTTGGCTAAAAAAACACATTTTACTCACATTTCTGTGGCAGAAAGTTATGGAATCTGAGAGGAGCAACAAATTTCCTTCCACCCAGCGTTCCCCCAAGTCTCCCGATAAAAATGATACCTCACTTGTATGGGTAGGCCTAGCGCCCGCGACAGGAAACGCCCCAAAGCGCAACGTGGACACATCCAAATTTTTGGAAGAAAACAGAGGTGTTTTTTGCGAAGTGACTACCTGTAGATTTTGGCCTGTAGCTCAGCCGCCACCTAGGGAAACCTACCAAACCTGTGCATTTCTGAAAACTAGAGACCTAGAGGAATCCAAGATGGGGTGACCTGCGGGGCTCGGACCAGGTTCTGTTACCCAGAATCCTTTGCAAACCTCAAAATTTGGCTAAAAAAACACATGTTACTCACATTTCTGTGGCAGAAAGTTATGGAATCTGAGAGGAGCAACAAATTTCCTTCCACCCAGCGTTCCCCAAAGTCTCCCGATAAAAATGATACCTCACTTGTATGGGTAGGCCTAGCGCCCGCGACAGGAAACGCCCCAAAGCGCAACGTGGACACATCCAAATTTTTGGAAGAAAACAGAGGTATTTTTTGCGAAGTGCCTACCTGTAGATTTTGGCCTCTAGCTCAGCCGGCACCTAGGGAAACCTACCAAACCTGTGCATTTCTGAAAACTAGAGACCTAGGGGAATCCAAGATGGGGTGACTTGCGGGGCTCGGACCAGGTTCTGTTACCCAGAATCCTTTGCAAACCTCAAAATTTGGCTAAAAATACACATGTTACTCACATTTCTGTGGCAGAAAGTTCTGGAATCTGAGAGGAGCCACAAATTTCCTTCCACCCAGCGTTCCCCCAAGTCTCCCGATAAAAATGATACCTCACTTGTGTGGGTAGGCCTAGCGCCCGCAACAGGAAACGCCCCAAAGCGCAACGTGGACACATCCAAATTTTTGGAAGAAAACAGAGGTGTTTTTTGCGAGGTGCCTACCTGTAGATTTTGGCCTCTAGCTCAGCCGGCACCTAGGGAAACCTACCAAACCTGTGCATTTCTGAAAACTAGAGACCTAGGGGAATCCAAGATGGGGTGACTTGCGGGGCTCGGACCAGGTTCTGTTACCCAGAATCCTTTGCAAACCTCAAAATTTGGCTAAAAATACACATGTTACTCACATTTCTGTGGCAGAAAGTTCTGGAATCTGAGAGGAGCCACAAATTTCCTTCCACCCAGCGTTCCCCCAAGTCTCCCGATAAAAAAGATACCTCACTTGTGTGGGTAGGCCTAGCGCCCGCGACAGGAAACGCCCCAAAGCGCAACGTGGACACATCCAAATTTTTGGAAGAAAACAGAGGTGTTTTTTGTGAAGTGCCTACCTGTAGATTTTGGCCTCTAGCTCAGCCGGCACCTAGGGAAACCTTCCAAACCTGTGCATTTCTGAAAACTAGAGACGTAGGGGAATCCAAGATGGGGTGACTTGCGGGGCTCGGACCAGGTTCTGTTACCCAGAATCCTTTGCAAACCTCAAAATTTGGCTAAAAAAACACATGTTACTCACATTTCTGTGGCAGAAAGTTCTGGAATCTGAGAGGAGCCACAAATTTCCTTCCACCCAGCGTTCCCCCAAGTCTCCCGATAAAAATGATACCTCACTTGTGTGGGTAGGCCTAGCGCCCGCGACAGGAAACGCCCCAAAGCGCAACGTGGACACATCCAAATTTTTGGAAGAAAACAGAGGTGTTTTTTGCGAAGTGCCTACCTGTAGATTTTCGCCTCTAGCTCAGCCGGCACCTAGGGAAACCTACCAAACCTGTGCATTTCTGAAAACTAGAGACCTAGGGGAATCCAAGATGGGGTGACTTGCGGGGCTCGGACCAGGTTCTGTTACCCAGAATCCTTTGCAAACCTCAAAATTTGGCTAAAAATACACATGTTACTCACATTTCTGTGGCAGAAAGTTCTGGAATCTGAGAGGAGCCACAAATTTCCTTCCACCCAGCGTTCCCCCAAGTCTCCCGATAAAAATGATACCTCACTTGTGTGGGTAGGCAAAGCGCACGCGACAGGAAACGCCCCAAAGCGCAACGATGACACATTCAAATTTTTGGAAGAAAACAGAGGTGTTTTTTGCGAAGTGACTACCTGTAGATTTTGGCCTGTAGCTCAGCCGCCACCTAGGATAACCTACCAAACCTGTGCATTTCTGAAAACTAGAGACCTAGAGGAATCCAAGATGGGGTGACTTGCGGGGCTCGGACCAGGTTCTGTTACCCAGAATCCTTTGCAAACCTCAAAATTTGGCTAAAAAAACACAAGTTACTCACATTTCTCTGGCAGAAAGTTCTGGAATCTGAGAGGAGCCACAAATTTCCTTCCACCCAGCGTTCCCCCAAGTCTCCCGATAAAAATGATACCTCACTTGTGTGGGTAGGCAAAGCGCACGCGACAGGAAACGCCCCAAAGCGCAACGAGGACACATTCAAATTTTTGGAAGAAAACAGAGGTGTTTTTTGCGAAGTGACTACCTGTAGATTTTGGCCTGTAGCTCAGCCGCCACCTAGGGAAACCTACCAAACCTGTGCATTTCTGAAAACTAGAGACCTAGAGGAATCCAAGATGGGGTGACTTGCGGGGCTCGGACCAGGTTCTGTTACCCAGAATCCTTTGCAAACCTCAAAATGTGGCTAAAAAAACACATGTTCCTCACATTTCTGTGGCAGAAAGTTCTGGAATCTGAGAGGAGCCACAAATTTCCTTCTACCCAGCGTTCCCCCAAGTCTCCCGATAAAAATGATACCTCACTTGTGTGGGTAGGCCTAGCGCCCGCGACAGGAAACGCCCCAAAGCGCAACGTGGACACATCCAAATTTTTGGAAGAAAACAGAGGTGTTTTTTGCGAAGTGCCTACCTGTAGATTTTGGCCTCTAGCTCAGCCGGCACCTAGGGAAACCTACCAAACCTGTGCATTTCTGAAAACTAGAGACCTAGGGGAATCCAAGATGGGGTGACTTGCGGGGCTCGGACCAGGTTCTGTTACCCAGAATCCTTTGCAAACCTCACAATTTGGCTAAAAATACACATGTTACTCACATTTCTGTGGCAGAAAGTTCTGGAATCTGAGAGGAGCCACAAATTTCCTTCCACCCAGCGTTCCCCCAAGTCTCCCGATAAAAATGATACCTCACTTGTGTGGGTAGGCCTAGCGCCCGCGACAGGAAACGCCCCAAAGCGCAACGTGGACACATCCAAATTTTTGGAAGAAAACAGAGGTGTTTTTTGCGAGGTGCCTACCTGTAGATTTTGGCCTCTAGCTCAGCCGGCACCTAGGGAAACCTACCAAACCTGTGCATTTCTGAAAACTAGAGACCTAGGGGAATCCAAGATGGGGTGACTTGCGGGGCTCGGACCAGGTTCTGTTACCCAGAATCCTTTGCAAACCTCAAAATTTGGCTAAAAATACACATGTTACTCTCATTTCTGTGGCAGAAAGTTCTGGAATCTGAGAGGAGCCACAAATTTCCTTCCACCCAGCGTTCCCCCAAGTCTCCCGATAAAAAAGATACCTCACTTGTGTGGGTAGGCCTAGCGCCCGCGACAGGAAACGCCCCAAAGCGCAACGTGGACACATCCAAATTTTTGGAAGAAAACAGGTGTTTTTTGTGAAGTGCCTACCTGTAGATTTTGGCCTCTAGCTCAGCCGGCACCTAGGGAAACCTACCAAACCTGTGCATTTCTGAAAACTAGAGACGTAGGGGAATCTAAGGAGGGGTGACTTGCGGGGCTCGGACCAGGTTCTGTTACCCAGAATCCTTTGCAAACCTCAAAATGTGGCTAAAAAAACACATGTTCCTCACTTTTCTGTGGCAGAAAGTTCTGGAATCTGAGAGGAGCCACAAATTTCCTTCCACCCAGCGTTCCCCCAAGTCTCCCGATAAAAATGATACCTCACTTGTGTGGGTAGGCCTAGCGCCCGCGACAGGAAACGCCCCAAAGCGCAACGTGGACACATCCAAATAAATTTTTGGAAGAAAACAGAGGTGTTTTTTGCGAAGTGCCTACCTGTAGATTTTGGCCTCTAGCTCAGCCGGCACCTAGGGAAACCTACCAAACCTGTGCATTTCTGAAAACTAGAGACGTAGGGGAATCCAAGATGGGGTGACTTGCGGGGCTCGGACCAGGTTCTGTTACCCAGAATCCTTTGCAAACCTCAAAATTTGGCTAAAAAAACACATGTTACTCACATTTCTGTGGCAGAAAGTTCTGGAATCTGAGAGGAGCCACAAATTTCCTTCCACCCAGCGTTCCCCCAAGTCTCCCGATAAAAAAGATACCTCACTTGTGTGGGTAGGCCTAGCGCCCGCGACAGGAAACGCCCCAAAGCGCAACGTGGACACATCCAAATTTTGGGAAGAAAACAAAGGTGTTTTTTGTGAAGTGCCTACCTGTAGATTTTGGCCTCTAGCTCAGCCGGCACCTAGGGAAACCTACCAAACCTGTGCATTTCTGAAAACTAGAGACCTAGGGGAATCCAAGATGGGGTGACTTGCGGGGCTCGGACCAGGTTCTGTTACCCAGAATCCTTTGCAAACCTCAAAATTTGGCTAAAAATACACATGTTCCTAACATTTCTTTGGCAGAAAGTTCTGGAATCTGAGAGGAGCCACAAATTTCCTTCCACCTAGCGTTCTCCCAAGTCTCCCGATAAAAATGATACCTCACTTGTGTGGGTAGGCCTAGCGCCCGCGACAGGAAACACCCCAAAGCGCAACGTGGACACATCCAAATTTTTGGAACAAAACAGGGGTGTTTTTTGCGAAGTGCCTACCTGTAGATTTTGGCCTTTAGCTCAGCCAGCACCCAGGGAAACCTACCAAACCTGTGCATTTCTGAAAACTAGAGACCTAGGGGAATCTAAGGAGGGGTGACTTGCGGGGCTCGGACCAGGTTCTGTTACCCAGAATCCTTTGCAAACCTCAAAATGTGGCTAAAAAAACACATGTTCCTCACATTTCTGTGGCAGAAAGTTCTGGAATCTGAGAGGAGCCACAAATTTCCTTCCACCCAGCGTTCCCCCAAGTCTCCTGATAAAAATTATACCTCACTTGTGTGGGTAGGCCTAGTGCCCGCGACAGGAAACGCCCCAAAGCACAACGTGGACACATCCAAATTTTTGGATGAAAACAGAGGGGTTTTTTGCGAAGTGCCTACCTGTAGATTTTGGCCTCTAGCTCAGCCGGCACCTAGGGAAACCTACCAAACCTGTGCATTTCTGAAAACTAGAGACCTAGGGGAATCCAAGATGGGGTGACCTGCGGGGCTCGGACCAGGTTCTGTTACCCAGAATCCTTTGCAAACCTCAAAATTTGGCTAAAAAAACACATTTTACTCACATTTCTGTGGCAGAAAGTTATGGAATCTGAGAGGAGCAACAAATTTCCTTCCACCCAGCGTTCCCCCAAGTCTCCCGATAAAAATGATACCTCACTTGTATGGGTAGGCCTAGCGCCCGCGACAGGAAACGCCCCAAAGCGCAACGTGGACACATCCAAATTTTTGGAAGAAAACAGAGGTGTTTTTTGCGAAGTGACTACCTGTAGATTTTGGCCTGTAGCTCAGCCGCCACCTAGGGAAACCTACCAAACCTGTGCATTTCTGAAAACTAGAGACCTAGAGGAATCCAAGATGGGGTGACCTGCGGGGCTCGGACCAGGTTCTGTTACCCAGAATCCTTTGCAAACCTCAAAATTTGGCTAAAAAAACACATGTTACTCACATTTCTGTGGCAGAAAGTTATGGAATCTGAGAGGAGCAACAAATTTCCTTCCACCCAGCGTTCCCCAAAGTCTCCCGATAAAAATGATACCTCACTTGTATGGGTAGGCCTAGCGCCCGCGACAGGAAACGCCCCAAAGCGCAACGTGGACACATCCAAATTTTTGGAAGAAAACAGAGGTATTTTTTGCGAAGTGCCTACCTGTAGATTTTGGCCTCTAGCTCAGCCAGCACCCTGGGAAACCTACCAAACCTGTGCATTTCTGAAAACTAGAGACCTAGGGGAATCCAAGATGGGGTGACTTGCGGGGCTCGGACCAGGTTCTGTTACCCAGAATCCTTTGCAAACCTCAAAATTTGGCTAAAAATACACATGTTACTCACATTTCTGTGGCAGAAAGTTCTGGAATCTGAGAGGAGCCACAAATTTCCTTCCACCCAGCGTTCCCCCAAGTCTCCCGATAAAAATGATACCTCACTTGTGTGGGTAGGCCTAGCGCCCGCAACAGGAAACGCCCCAAAGCGCAACGTGGACACATCCAAATTTTTGGAAGAAAACAGAGGTGTTTTTTGCGAGGGTCCTACCTGTAGATTTTGGCCTCTAGCTCAGCCGGCACCTAGGGAAACCTACCAAACCTGTGCATTTCTGAAAACTAGAGACCTAGGGGAATCCAAGATGGGGTGACTTGCGGGGCTCGGACCAGGTTCTGTTACCCAGAATCCTTTGCAAACCTCAAAATTTGGCTAAAAATACACATGTTACTCACATTTCTGTGGCAGAAAGTTCTGGAATCTGAGAGGAGCCACAAATTTCCTTCCACCCAGCGTTCCCCCAAGTCTCCCGATAAAAAAGATACCTCACTTGTGTGGGTAGGCCTAGCGCCCGCGACAGGAAACGCCCCAAAGCGCAACGTGGACACATCCAAATTTTTGGAAGAAAACAGAGGTGTTTTTTGTGAAGTGCCTACCTGTAGATTTTGGCCTCTAGCTCAGCCGGCACCTAGGGAAACCTTCCAAACCTGTGCATTTCTGAAAACTAGAGACGTAGGGGAATCCAAGATGGGGTGACTTGCGGGGCTCGGACCAGGTTCTGTTACCCAGAATCCTTTGCAAACCTCAAAATTTGGCTAAAAAAACACATGTTACTCACATTTCTGTGGCAGAAAGTTCTGGAATCTGAGAGGAGCCACAAATTTCCTTCCACCCAGCGTTCCCCCAAGTCTCCCGATAAAAATTATACCTCACTTGTGTGGGTAGGCCTAGCGCCCGCGACAGGAAACGCCCCAAAGCGCAACGTGGACACATCCAAATTTTTGGAAGAAAACAGAGGTGTTTTTTGCGAAGTGCCTACCTGTAGATTTTCGCCTCTAGCTCAGCCGGCACCTAGGGAAACCTACCAAACCTGTGCATTTCTGAAAACTAGAGACCTAGGGGAATCCAAGATGGGGTGACTTGCGGGGCTCGGACCAGGTTCTGTTACCCAGAATCCTTTGCAAACCTCAAAATTTGGCTAAAAATACACATGTTACTCACATTTCTGTGGCAGAAAGTTCTGGAATCTGAGAGGAGCCACAAATTTCCTTCCACCCAGCGTTCCCCCAAGTCTCCCGATAAAAATGATACCTCACTTGTGTGGGTAGGCAAAGCGCACGCGACAGGAAACGCCCCAAAGCGCAACGATGACACATTCAAATTTTTGGAAGAAAACAGAGGTGTTTTTTGCGAAGTGACTACCTGTAGATTTTGGCCTGTAGCTCAGCCGCCACCTAGGATAACCTACCAAACCTGTGCATTTCTGAAAACTAGAGACCTAGAGGAATCCAAGATGGGGTGACTTGCGGGGCTCGGACCAGGTTCTGTTACCCAGAATCCTTTGCAAACCTCAAAATTTGGCTAAAAAAACACAAGTTACTCACATTTCTCTGGCAGAAAGTTCTGGAATCTGAGAGGAGCCACAAATTTCCTTCCACCCAGCGTTCCCCCAAGTCTCCCGATAAAAATGATACCTCACTTGTGTGGGTAGGCAAAGCGCACGCGACAGGAAACGCCCCAAAGCGCAACGAGGACACATTCAAATTTTTGGAAGAAAACAGAGGTGTTTTTTGCGAAGTGACTACCTGTAGATTTTGGCCTGTAGCTCAGCCGCCACCTAGGGAAACCTACCAAACCTGTGCATTTCTGAAAACTAGAGACCTAGAGGAATCCAAGATGGGGTGACTTGCGGGGCTCGGACCAGGTTCTGTTACCCAGAATCCTTTGCAAACCTCAAAATGTGGCTAAAAAAACACATGTTCCTCACATTTCTGTGGCAGAAAGTTCTGGAATCTGAGAGGAGCCACAAATTTCCTTCTACCCAGCGTTCCCCCAAGTCTCCCGATAAAAATGATACCTCACTTGTGTGGGTAGGCCTAGCGCCCGCGACAGGAAACGCCCCAAAGCGCAACGTGGACACATCCAAATTTTTGGAAGAAAACAGAGGTGTTTTTTGCGAAGTGCCTACCTGTAGATTTTGGCCTCTAGCTCAGCCGGCACCTAGGGAAACCTACCAAACCTGTGCATTTCTGAAAACTAGAGACCTAGGGGAATCCAAGATGGGGTGACTTGCGGGGCTCGGACCAGGTTCTGTTACCCAGAATCCTTTGCAAACCTCACAATTTGGCTAAAAATACACATGTTACTCACATTTCTGTGGCAGAAAGTTCTGGAATCTGAGAGGAGCCACAAATTTCCTTCCACCCAGCGTTCCCCCAAGTCTCCCGATAAAAATGATACCTCACTTGTGTGGGTAGGCCTAGCGCCCGCGACAGGAAACGCCCCAAAGCGCAACGTGGACACATCCAAATTTTTGGAAGAAAACAGAGGTGTTTTTTGCGAGGTGCCTACCTGTAGATTTTGGCCTCTAGCTCAGCCGGCACCTAGGGAAACCTACCAAACCTGTGCATTTCTGAAAACTAGAGACCTAGGGGAATCCAAGATGGGGTGACTTGCGGGGCTCGGACCAGGTTCTGTTACCCAGAATCCTTTGCAAACCTCAAAATTTGGCTAAAAATACACATGTTACTCTCATTTCTGTGGCAGAAAGTTCTGGAATCTGAGAGGAGCCACAAATTTCCTTCCACCCAGCGTTCCCCCAAGTCTCCCGATAAAAAAGATACCTCACTTGTGTGGGTAGGCCTAGCGCCCGCGACAGGAAACGCCCCAAAGCGCAACGTGGACACATCCAAATTTTTGGAAGAAAACAGGTGTTTTTTGTGAAGTGCCTACCTGTAGATTTTGGCCTCTAGCTCAGCCGGCACCTAGGGAAACCTACCAAACCTGTGCATTTCTGAAAACTAGAGACGTAGGGGAATCTAAGGAGGGGTGACTTGCGGGGCTCGGACCAGGTTCTGTTACCCAGAATCCTTTGCAAACCTCAAAATGTGGCTAAAAAAACACATGTTCCTCACTTTTCTGTGGCAGAAAGTTCTGGAATCTGAGAGGAGCCACAAATTTCCTTCCACCCAGCGTTCCCCCAAGTCTCCCGATAAAAATGATACCTCACTTGTGTGGGTAGGCCTAGCGCCCGCGACAGGAAACGCCCCAAAGCGCAACGTGGACACATCCAAATAAATTTTTGGAAGAAAACAGAGGTGTTTTTTGCGAAGTGCCTACCTGTAGATTTTGGCCTCTAGCTCAGCCGGCACCTAGGGAAACCTACCAAACCTGTGCATTTCTGAAAACTAGAGACGTAGGGGAATCCAAGATGGGGTGACTTGCGGGGCTCGGACCAGGTTCTGTTACCCAGAATCCTTTGCAAACCTCAAAATTTGGCTAAAAAAACACATGTTACTCACATTTCTGTGGCAGAAAGTTCTGGAATCTGAGAGGAGCCACAAATTTCCTTCCACCCAGCGTTCCCCCAAGTCTCCCGATAAAAATGATACCTCACTTGTGTGGGTAGGCCTAGCGCCCGCTACAGGAAACGCCCCAAAGCGCAACGTGGACACATCCAAATTTTTGGAAGAAAACAGAGGTGTTTTTTGCGAGGTGCCTACCTGTAGATTTTGGCCTCTAGCTCAGCCGGCACCTAGGGAAACCTACCAAACCTGTGCATTTCTGAAAACTAGAGACCTAGGGGAATCCAAGATGGGGTGACTTGCGGGGCTCGGACCAGGTTCTGTTACCCAGAATCCTTTGCAAACCTCACAATTTGGCTAAAAATACACATGTTACTCACATTTCTGTGGCAGAAAGTTCTGGAATCTGAGAGGAGCCACAAATTTCCTTCCACCCAGCGTTCCCCCAAGTCTCCCGATAAAAATGATACCTCACTTGTGTGGGTAGGCCTAGCGCCCGCGACAGGAAACGCCCCAAAGCGCAACGTGGACACATCCAAATTTTTGGAAGAAAACAGAGGTGTTTTTTGCGAGGTGCCTACCTGTAGATTTTGGCCTCTAGCTCAGCCGGCACCTAGGGAAACCTACCAAACCTGTGCATTTCTGAAAACTAGAGACCTAGGGGAATCCAAGATGGGGTGACTTGCGGGGCTCGGACCAGGTTCTGTTACCCAGAATCCTTTGCAAACCTCAAAATTTGGCTAAAAATACACATGTTACTCACATTTCTGTGGCAGAAAGTTCTGGAATCTGAGAGGAGCCACAAATTTCCTTCCACCCAGCGTTCCCCCAAGTCTCCCGATAAAAAAGATACCTCACTTGTGTGGGTAGGCCTAGCGCCCGCGACAGGAAACGCCCCAAAGCGCAACGTGGACACATCCAAATTTTTGGAAGAAAACAGGTGTTTTTTGTGAAGTGCCTACCTGTAGATTTTGGCCTCTAGCTCAGCCGGCACCTAGGGAAACCTACCAAACCTGTGCATTTCTGAAAACTAGAGACCTAGGGGAATCCAAGATGGGGTGACTTGCGGGGCTCGGACCAGGTTCTGTTACCCAGAATCCTTTGCAAACCTCAAAATGTGGCTAAAAAAACACATGTTCCTCACTTTTCTGTGGCAGAAAGTTCTGGAATCTGAGAGGAGCCACAAATTTCCTTCCACCCAGCGTTCCCCCAAGTCTCCCGATAAAAATGATACCTCACTTGTGTGGGTAGGCCTAGCGCCCGCGACAGGAAACGCCCCAAAGCGCAACGTGGACACATCCAAATAAATTTTTGGAAGAAAACAGAGGTGTTTTTTGCGAAGTGCCTACCTGTAGATTTTGGCCTCTAGCTCAGCCGGCACCTAGGGAAACCTACCAAACCTGTGCATTTCTGAAAACTAGAGACGTAGGGGAATCCAAGATGGGGTGACTTGCGGGGCTCGGACCAGGTTCTGTTACCCAGAATCCTTTGCAAACCTCAAAATTTGGCTAAAAAAACACATGTTACTCACATTTCTGTGGCAGAAAGTTCTGGAATCTGAGAGGAGCCACAAATTTCCTTCCACCCAGCGTTCCCCCAAGTCTCCCGATAAAAATGATACCTCACTTGTGTGGGTAGGCCTAGCGCCCGCGACAGGAAACGCCCCAAAGCGCAACGTGGACACATCCAAATTTTTGGAAGAAAACAGAGGTGTTTTTTGCGAAGTGCCTACCTGTAGATTTTGGCCTCTAGCTCAGCCGGCACCTAGGGAAACCTACCAAACCTGTGCATTTCTGAAAACTAGAGACCTAGGGGAATCCAAGATGGGGTGACTTGCGGGGCTCGGACCAGGTTCTGTTACCCAGAATCCTTTGCAAACCTCAAAATTTGGCTAAAAATACACATGTTACTCACATTTCTGTGGCAGAAAGTTCTGGAATCTGAGAGGAGCCACAAATTTCCTTCCACCCAGCGTTCCCCCAAGTCTCCCGATAAAAATGATACCTCACTTGTGTGGGTAGGCAAAGCGCACGCGACAGGAAACGCCCCAAAGCGCAACGAGGACACATTCAAATTTTTGGAAGAAAACAGAGGTGTTTTTTGCGAAGTGACTACCTGTAGATTTTGGCCTGTAGCTCAGCCGCCACCTAGGGAAACCTACCAAACCTGTGCATTTCTGAAAACTAGAGACCTAGAGGAATCCAAGATGGGGTGACTTGCGGGGCTCGGACCAGGTTCTGTTACCCAGAATCCTTTGCAAACCTCAAAATTTGGCTAAAAAAACACATGTTACTCACATTTCTGTGGCAGAAAGTTCTGGAATCTGAGAGGAGCCACTAATTTCCTTCCACCCAGCGTTCCCCCAAGTCTCCCGATAAAAATGATACCTCACTTGTGTGGGTAGGCCTAGCGCCCACGACAGGAAACGCCCCAAAGCGCAACGTGGACACATCCAAATTTTTGGAAGAAAACAGAGGTGTTTTTTGCGAAGTGCCTACCTGTAGATTTTGGCCTCTAGCTCAGCCGGCACCTAGGGAAACCTACCAAACCTGTGCATTTCTGAAAACTAGAGACCTAGGGGAATCCAAGATGGGGTGACTTGCGGGGCTCGGACCAGGTTCTGTTACCCAGAATCCTTTGCAAACCTCAAAATTTGGCTAAAAATACACATGTTACTCACATTTCTGTGGCAGAAAGTTCTGGAATCTGAGAGGAGCCACAAATTTCCTTTCACCCAGCGTTCCCCCAAGTCTCCCGATAAAAAAGATACCTCACTTGTGTGGGTAGGCCTAGCGCCCGCGACAGGAAACACCCCAAAGCGCAATGTGGACACATCCAAATTTTTGGAAGAAAACAGAGGTGTTTTTTGGGAAGTGCCTACCTGTAGATTTTGGCCTTTAGCTCAGCCAGCACCCTGGGAAACCTACCAAACCTGTGCATTTCTGAAAACTAACGACCTAGAGGAATCCAAGATGGGGTGACTTGCGGGGCTCGGACCAGGTTCTCTTACCCAGAATCCTTTCCAAACCTCAAAATGTGGCTAAAAAAACACATGTTCCTCACATTTCTGTGGCAGAAAGTTCTGGAATCTGAGAGGAGCCACAAATTTCCTTCCACCCAGCGTTCCCCCAAGTCTCCCGATAAAAATGATACCTCACTTGTGTGGGTAGGCCTAGCGCCCGCGACAGGAAACGCCCCAAAGCGCAACGTGGACACATCCAAATTTTTGGAAGAAAACAGAGGTGTTTTTTGCGAAGTGCCTACCTGTAGATTTTGGCCTCTAGCTCAGCCGGCACCTAGGGAAACCTACCAAACCTGTGCATTTCTGAAAACTAGAGACCTAGGGGAATCCAAGATGGGGTGACTTGCGGGGCTCGGACCAGGTTCTGTTACCCAGAATCCTTTGCAAACCTCAAAATTTGGCTAAAAATACACATGTTACTCACATTTCTGTGGCAGAAAGTTCTGGAATCTGAGAGGAGCCACAAATTTCCTTCCACTCAGCGTTCCCCCAAGTCTCCCGATAAAAATGATACCTCACTTGTGTGGGTAGGCCTAGCGCCCGCGACAGGAAACGCCCCAAAGCGCAACGTGGACACATCCAAATTTTTGGAAGAAAACAGAGGTGTTTTTTGCGAAGTGCCTACCTGTAGATTTTGGCCTCTAGCTCAGCCGGCACCTAGGGAAACCTACCAAACCTGTGCATTTCTGAAAACTAAAGACCTAGGGGAATCCAAGATGGGGTGACTTGCGGGGCTCGGACCAGGTTCTGTTACCCAGAATCCTTTGCAAACCTCAAAATTTGGCTAAAAATACACATTTTACTCACATTTCTGTGGCAGAAAGTTCTGGAATCTGAGAGGAGCCACAAATTTCCTTCCACCCAGCGTTCCCCCAAGTCTCCCGATAAAAATGATACCTCACTTGTGTGGGTAGGCCTAGCGCCCGCGACAGGAAACACCCCAAAGCGCAACGTGGACACATCCAAATTTTTGGAAGAAAACAGAGGTGTTTTTTGCGAAGTGCCTACCTGTAGATTTTGGCCTTTAGCTCAGCCAGCACCTAGGGAAACCTACCAAACCTGTGCATTTCTGAAAACTAGAGATGTAGGGGAATCTAAGGAGGGGTGACTTGCGGGGCTCGGACCAGGTTCTGTTACCCAGAATCCTTTGCAAACCTCAAAATGTGGTTAAAAAAACACATGTTCCTCACATTTCTGTGGCAGAAAGTTCTGGAATCTGAGAGGAGCCACAAATTTCCTTCCACCCAGCGTTCCCCCAAGTCTCCCGATAAAAATGATACCTCACTTGTGTGGGTAGGCCTAGCGCCCGCGACAGGAAACGCCCCAAAGCGCAACGTGGACACATCCAAATTTTTGGAAGAAAACAGAGGTGTTTTTTGCGAAGTGCCTACCTGTAGATTTTGGCCTCTAGCTCAGCCGGCACCTAGGGAAACCTACCAAACCTGTGCATTTCTGAAAACTAGAGACCTAGGGGAATCCAAGATGGGGTGACTTGCGGGGCTCGGACCAGGTTCTGTTACACAGAATCCTTTGCAAACCTCAAAATTTGGCTAAAAATACACATGTTCCTCACATTTCTGTGGCAGAAAGTTCTGGAATCTGAGAGGAGCCACAAATTTCCTTCCACCCAGCGTTCCCCCAAGTCTCCCGATAAAAATGATACCTCACTTGTGTGGGTAGGCCTAGCGCCCGCGACAGGAAACGCCCCAAAGCGCAACGTGGACACATCCAAATTTTTGGAAGAAAACAGAGGTGTTTTTTGCGAAGTGCCTACCTGTAGATTTTGGCCTCTAGCTCAGCCGGCACCTAGGGAAACCTACCAAACCTGTGCATTTCTGAAAACTAGAGACCTAGGGGAATCCAAGATGGGGTGACTTGCGGGGCTCGGACCAGGTTCTGTTACCCAGAATCCTTTGCAAACCTCAAAATTTGGCTAAAAATACACATGTTACTCACATTTCTGTGGCAGAAAGTTCTGGAATCTGAGAGGAGCCACAAATTTCCTTCCACCCAGCGTTCCCCCAAGTCTCCCGATAAAAATGATACCTCACTTGTGTGGGTAGGCAAAGCGCCCGCGACAGGAAACGCCCCAAAGCGCAACGAGGACACATTCAAATTTTTGGAAGAAAACAGAGGTGTTTTTTGCGAAGTGACTACCTGTAGATTTTGGCCTGTAGCTCAGCCGCCACCTAGGGAAACCTACCAAACCTGTGCATTTCTGAAAACTAGAGACCTAGAGGAATCCAAGATGGGGTGACTTGCGGGGCTCGGACCAGGTTCTGTTACCCAGAATCGTTTGCAAACCTCAAAATGTGGCTAAAAAAACACATGTTCCTCACATTTCTGTGGCAGAAAGTTCTGGAATCTGAGAGGAGCCACAAATTTCCTTCTACCCAGCGTTCCCCCACGTCTCCCGATAAAAATGATACCTCACTTGTGTGGGTAGGCCTAGCGCCCGCGACAGGAAACGCCCCAAAGCGCAACGTGGACACATCCAAATTTTTGGAAGAAAACAGAGGTGTTTTTTGCGAAGTGCCTACCTGTAGATTTTGGCCTCTAGCTCAGCTGGCACCAGGGAAACCTACCAAACCTGTGCATTTCTGAAAACTAGAGACCTAGGGGAATCCAAGATGGGGTGACTTGCGGGGCTCGGACCAGGTTCTGTTACCCAGAATCCTTTGCAAACCTCAAAATTTGTCTAAAAATACACATGTTACTCACATTTCTGTGGCAGAAAGTTCTGGAATCTGAGAGGAGCCACAAATTTCCTTCCACCCAGCGTTCCCCCAAGTCTCCCGATAAAAATGATACCTCACTTGTGTGGGTAGGCCTAGCGCCCGCGACAGGAAACGCCCCAAAGCGCAACGTGGACACATCCAAATTTTTGGAAGAAAACAGAGGTGTTTTTTGCGAGGTGCCTACCTGTAGATTTTGGCCTCTAGCTCAGCCGGCACCTAGGGAAACCTACCAAACCTGTGCATTTCTGAAAACTAGAGACCTAGGGGAATCCAAGATGGGGTGACTTGCGGGGCTCGGACCAGGTTCTGTTACCCAGAATCCTTTGCAAACCTCAAAATTTGGCTAAAAATACACATGTTACTCACATTTCTGTGGCAGAAAGTTCTGGAATCTGAGAGGAGCCACAAATTTCCTTCCACCCAGCGTTCCCCCAAGTCTCCCGATAAATAAGATACCTCACTTGTGTGGGTAGGCCTAGCGCCCGCGACAGGAAACGCCCCAAAGCGCAACGTGGACACATCCAAATATTTGGAAGAAAACAGAGGTGTTTTTTGCGAGGTGCCTACCTGTAGATTTTGGCCTCTAGCTCAGCCGGCACCTAGGGAAACCTACCAAACCTGTGCATTTCTGAAAACTAGAGACCTAGGGGAATCCAAGATGGGGTGACTTGCGGGGCTCGGACCAGGTTCTGTTACCCAGAATCCTTTGCAAACCTCAAAATTTGGCTAAAAATTCACATGTTACTCACATTTCTGTGGCAGAAAGTTCTGGAATCTGAGAGGAGCCACAAATTTCCTTCCACCCAGCGTTCCCCCAAGTCTCCCGATAAATAAGATACCTCACTTGTGTGGGTAGGCCTAGCGCCCGCGACAGGAAACGCCCCAAAGCGCAACGTGGACACATCCAAATTTTTTGAAGAAAACAGAGGTGTTTTTTGTGAAGTGCCTACCTGTAGATTTTGGCCTCTAGCTCAGCCGGCACCTAGGGAAACCTACCAAACCTGTGCATTTCTGAAAACTAGAGACCTAGGGGAATCCAAGGAGGGGTGACTTGCGGGGCTCGGACCAGGTTCTGCTACCCAGAATCCTTTGCAAACCTCAAAATTTGGCTAAAAAAACACATGTTCCTAACATTTCTTTGGCAGAAAGTTCTGGAATCTGAGAGGAGCCACAAATTTCCTTCCACCCAGCGTTCCCCCAAGTCTCCTGATAAAAATGATACCTCACTTGTGTGGGTAGGCCTAGCGCCCGCGACAGGAAACGCCCCAAAGCGCAACGTGGACACATCCAAATATTTGGAAGAAAACAGAGGTGTTTTTTGCGAGGTGCCTACCTGTAGATTTTGGCCTCTAGCTCAGCCGGCACCTAGGGAAACCTACCAAACCTGTGCATTTCTGAAAACTAGAGACCTAGGGGAATCCAAGATGGGGTGACTTGCGGGGCTCGGACCAGGTTCTGTTACCCAGAATCCTTTGCAAACCTCAAAATTTGGCTAAAAATACACATGTTACTCACATTTCTGTGGCAGAAAGTTCTGGAATCTGAGAGGAGCCACAAATTTCCTTCCACCCAGCGTTCCCCCAAGTCTCCCGATAAAAAAGATACCTCACTTGTGTGGGTAGGCCTAGCGCCCGCGACAGGAAACGCCCCAAAGCGCAACGTGGACACATCCAAATTTTTGGAAGAAAACAGGTGTTTTTTGTGAAGTGCCTACCTGTAGATTTTGGCCTCTAGCTCAGCCGGCACCTAGGGAAACCTACCAAACCTGTGCATTTCTGAAAACTAGAGACGTAGGGGAATCTAAGGAGGGGTGACTTGCGGGGCTCGGACCAGGTTCTGTTACCCAGAATCCTTTGCAAACCTCAAAATGTGGCTAAAAAAACACATGTTCCTCACTTTTCTGTGGCAGAAAGTTCTGGAATCTGAGAGGAGCCACAAATTTCCTTCCACCCAGCGTTCCCCCAAGTCTCCCGATAAAAATGATACCTCACTTGTGTGGGTAGGCCTAGCGCCCGCGACAGGAAACGCCCCAAAGCGCAACGTGGACACATCCAAATTTTTGGAAGAAAACAGAGGTGTTTTTTTGCGAAGTGCCTACCTGTAGATTTTGGCCTCTAGCTCAGCCGGCACCTAGGGAAACCTACCAAACCTGTGCATTTCTGAAAACTAGAGACGTAGGGGAATCCAAGATGGGGTGACTTGCGGGGCTCGGACCAGGTTCTGTTACCCAGAATCCTTTGCAAACCTCAAAATTTGGCTAAAAATACACATGTTACTCACATTTCTGTGGCAGAAAGTTCTGGAATCTGAGAGGAGCCACAAATTTCCTTCCACCCAGCGTTCCCCCAAGTCTCCCGATAAAAATGATACCTCACTTGTGTGGGTAGGCAAAGCGCACGCGACAGGAAACGCCCCAAAGCGCAACGAGGACACATTCAAATTTTTGGAAGAAAACAGAGGTGTTTTTTGCGAAGTGACTACCTGTAGATTTTGGCCTGTAGCTCAACCGCCACCTAGGGAAACCTACCAAACCTGTGCATTTCTGAAAACTAGAGACCTAGAGGAATCCAAGATGGGGTGACTTGCGGGGCTCGGACCAGGTTCTGTTACCCAGAATCCTTTGCAAACCTCAAAATTTGGCTAAAAAAACACATGTTACTCACATTTCTGTGGCAGAAAGTTCTGGAATCTGAGAGGAGCCACAAATTTCCTTCCACCCAGCGTTCCCCCAAGTCTCCCGATAAAAATGATACCTCACTTGTGTGGGTAGGCCTAGCGCCCACGACAGGAAACGCCCCAAAGCGCAACGTGGACACATCCAAATTTTTGGAAGAAAACAGAGGTGTTTTTTGCGAAGTGCCTACCTGTAGATTTTGGCCTCTAGCTCAGCCGGCACCTAGGGAAACCTACCAAACCTGTGCATTTCTGAAAACTAGAGACCTAGGGGAATCCAAGATGGGGTGACTTGCGGGGCTCGGACCAGGTTCTGTTACCCAGAATCCTTTGCAAACCTCAAAATTTGGCTAAAAATACACATGTTACTCACATTTCTGTGGCAGAAAGTTCTGGAATCTGAGAGGAGCCACAAATTTCCTTC
Source organism: Pleurodeles waltl (assembly GCF_031143425.1). NCBI lineage: Eukaryota > Metazoa > Chordata > Amphibia > Caudata > Salamandridae > Pleurodeles > Pleurodeles waltl. Next base: position 722,863,473 of record NC_090445.1, read on the forward strand.
CACCCAGCGTTCCCCCAAGTCTCCCGATAAAAAAGATACCTCACTTGTGTGGGTAGGCCTAGCGCCCGCGACAGGAAACACCCCAAAGCGCAATGTGGACACATCCAAATTTTTGGAAGAAAACAGAGGTGTTTTTTGCGAAGTGCCTACCTGTAGATTTTGGCCTTTAGCTCAGCCAGCACCAAGGGAAACCTACCAAACCTGTGCATTTCTGAAAACTAAAGACCTAGAGGAATCCAAGATGGGGTGACTTGCGGGGCTCGGACCAGGTTCTGTTACCCAGAATCCTTTGCAAACCTCAAAATGTGGCTAAAAATACACATGTTCCTCACATTTCTGTGGCAGAAAGTTCTGGAATCTGAGAGGAGCCACAAATTTCCTTCCACCCAGCGTTCCCCCAAGTCTCCCGATAAAAATGATACCTCACTTGTGTGGGTAGGCCTAGCGCCCGCGACAGGAAACGCCCCAAAGCGCAACGTGGACACATCCAAATTTTTGGAAGAAAACAGAGGTGTTTTTTGCGAAGTGCCTACCTGTAGATTTTGGCCTCTAGCTCAGCCGGCACCTAGGGAAACCTACCAAACCTGTGCATTTCTGAAAACTAGAGACCTAGGGGAATCCAAGATGGGGTGACTTGCGGGGCTCGGACCAGGTTCTGTTACCCAGAATCCTTTGCAAACCTCAAAATTTGGCTAAAAATACACATGTTACTCACATTTCTGTGGCAGAAAGTTCTGGAATCTGAGAGGAGCCACAAATTTCCTTCCACCCAGCGTTCCGCCAAGTCTCCCGATAAAAATGATACCTCACTTGTGTGGGTAGGCCTAGCGCCCGCGACAGGAAACGCCCCAAAGCGCAACGTGGACACATCCAAATTTTTGGAAGAAAACAGAGGTGTTTTTTGCGAAGTGCCTACCTGTAGATTTTGGCCTCTAGCTCAGCCGGCACCTAGGGAAACCTACCAAACCTGTGCATTTCTGAAAACTAGAGACCTAGGGGAATCCAAGATGGGGTGACTTGCGGGGCTCGGACCAGGTTCTGTTACCCAGAATCCTTTGCAAACCTCAAAATTTGGCTAAAAATACACATGTTACTCACATTTCTGTGGCAGAAAGTTCTGGAATCTGAGAGGAGCCACAAATTTCCTTCCACCCAGCATTCCCCCAAGTCTCCCGATAAAAATGATACCTCACTTGTGTGGGTAGGCCTAGCGCCCGCGACAGGAAACGCCCCAAAGCGCAACGTGGACACATCCAAATTTTTGGAAGAAAACAGAGGTGTTTTTTGCGAAGTGCCTACCTGTAGATTTTGGCCTCTAGCTCAGCCGGCACCTAGGGAAACATACCAAACCTGTGCATTTCTGAAAACTAGAGACCTAGGGGAATCCAAGATGGGGTGACTTGCGGGGCTCGGACCAGGTTCTGTTACCCAGAATCCTTTGCAAACCTCAAAATTTGGCTAAAAATACACATGTTACTCACATTTCTGTGGCAGAAAGTTCTGGAATCTGAGAGGAGCCACAAATTTCCTTCCACCCAGCGTTCCCCCAAGTCTCCCGATAAAAATGATACCTCACTTGTATGGGTAGGCCTAGCGCCCGCGACAGGAAACGCCCCAAAGCGCAACGTGGACACATCCAAATTTTTGGAAGAAAACAGAGGTGTTTTTTGCGAAGTGCCTACCTGTAGATTTTGGCCTCTAGCTCAGGCGGCACCTAGGGAAACCTACCAAACCTGTACATTTCTGAAAACTAGAGACCTAGGGGAATCCAAGATGGGGTGACTTGCGGGGCTCGGACCAGGTTCTGTTACCCAGAATCCTTTGCAAACCTCAAAATTTGGCTAAAAATACACATGTTACTCACATTTCTGTGGCAGAAAGTTCTGGAATCTGAGAGGAGCCACAAATTTCCTTCCACCCAGCGTTCCCCCAAGTCTCCCGATAAAAAAGATACCTCACTTGTGTGGGTAGGCCTAGCGCCCGCGACAGGAAACACCCCAAAGCGCAATGTGGACACATCCAAATTTTTGGAAGAAAACAGAGGTGTTTTTTGCGAAGTGCCTACCTGTAGATTTTGGCCTTTAGCTCAGCCAGCACCAAGGGAAACCTACCAAACCTGTGCATTTCTGAAAACTAAAGACCTAGAGGAATCCAAGATGGGGTGACTTGCGGGGCTCGGACCAGGTTCTGTTACCCAGAATCCTTTGCAAACCTCAAAATGTGGCTAAAAATACACATGTTCCTCACATTTCTGTGGCAGAAAGTTCTGGAATCTGAGAGGAGCCACAAATTTCCTTCCACCCAGCGTTCCCCCAAGTCTCCCGATAAAAATGATACCTCACTTGTGTGGGTAGGCCTAGCGCCCGCGACAGGAAACGCCCCAAAGCGCAACGTGGACACATCCAAATTTTTGGAAGAAAACAGAGGTGTTTTTTGCGAAGTGCCTACCTGTAGATTTTGGCCTCTAGCTCAGCCGGCACCTAGGGAAACCTACCAAACCTGTGCATTTCTGAAAACTAGAGACCTAGGGGAATCCAAGATGGGGTGACTTGCGGGGCTCGGACCAGGTTCTGTTACCCAGAATCCTTTGCAAACCTCAAAATTTGGCTAAAAATACACATGTTACTCACATTTCTGTGGCAGAAAGTTCTGGAATCTGAGAGGAGCCACAAATTTCCTTCCACCCAGCGTTCCCCCAAGTCTCCCGATAAAAATGATACCTCACTTGTGTGGGTAGGCCTAGCGCCCGCGACAGGAAACGCCCCAAAGCGCAACGTGGACACATCCAAATTTTTGGAAGAAAACAGAGGTGTTTTTTGCGAAGTGCCTACCTGTAGATTTTGGCCTCTAGCTCAGCCGGCACCTAGGGAAACCTACCAAACCTGTGCATTTCTGAAAACTAGAGACCTAGGGGAATCCAAGATGGGGTGACTTGCGGGGCTCGGACCAGGTTCTGTTACCCAGAATCCTTTGCAAACCTCAAAATTTGGCTAAAAATACACATGTTACTCACATTTCTGTGGCAGAAAGTTCTGGAATCTGAGAGGAGCCACAAATTTCCTTCCACCCAGCATTCCCCCAAGTCTCCCGATAAAAATGATACCTCACTTGTGTGGGTAGGCCTAGCGCCCGCGACAGGAAACGCCCCAAAGCGCAACGTGGACACATCCAAATTTTTGGAAGAAAACAGAGGTGTTTTTTGCGAAGTGCCTACCTGTAGATTTTGGCCTCTAGCTCAGCCGGCACCTAGGGAAACATACCAAACCTGTGCATTTCTGAAAACTAGAGACCTAGGGGAATCCAAGATGGGGTGACTTGCGGGGCTCGGACCAGGTTCTGTTACCCAGAATCCTTTGCAAACCTCAAAATTTGGCTAAAAATACACATGTTACTCACATTTCTGTGGCAGAAAGTTCTGGAATCTGAGAGGAGCCACAAATTTCCTTCCACCCAGCGTTCCCCCAAGTCTCCCGATAAGAATGATACCTCACTTGTATGGGTAGGCCTAGCGCCCGCGACAGGAAACGCCCCAAAGCGCAACGTGGACACATCCAAATTTTTGGAAGAAAACAGAGGTGTTTTTTGCGAAGTGCCTACCTGTAGATTTTGGCCTCTAGCTCAGCCGGCACCTAGGGAAACCTACCAAACCTGTGCATTTCTGAAAACTAGAGACCTAGGGGAATCCAAGATGGGGTGACTTGCGGGGCTCGGACCAGGTTCTGTTACCCAGAATCCTTTGCAAACCTCAAAATTTGGCTAAAAATACACATGTTACTCACATTTCTGTGGCAGAAAGTTCTGGAATCTGAGAGGAGCCACAAATTTCCTTCCACCCAGCGTTCCCCCAAGTCTTCTGATAAAAATGATACCTCACTTGTATGGGTAGGCCTAGCGCCCGCGACAGGAAACGCCCCAAAGCGCAACGTGGACACATCCAAATTTTTGGAAGAAAACAGAGGTGTTTTTTGCGAAGTGCCTACCTGTAGATTTTGGCCTCTAGCTCAGCCGGCACCTAGGGAAACCTACCAAACCTGTGCATTTCTGAAAACTAGAGACCTAGGGGAATCCAAGATGGGGTGACTTGCGGGGCTCGGACCAGGTTCTGTTACCCAGAATCCTTTGCAAACCTCAAAATGTGGCTAAAAATACACATGTTACTCACATTTCTGTGGCAGAAAGTTCTGGAATCTGAGAGGAGCCACAAATTTCCTTCCACCCAGCGTTCCCCCAAGTCTTCTGATAAAAATGATACCTCACTTGTATGGGTAGGCCTAGCGCCCGCGACAGGAAACGCCCCAAAGCGCAACGTGGACACATCCAAATTTTTGGAAGAAAACAGAGGTGTTTTTTGCGAAGTGCCTACCTGTAGATTTTGGCCTTTAGCTCAGCCAGCACCAAGGGAAACCTACCAAACCTGTGCATTTCTGAAAACTAAAGACCTAGAGGAATCCAAGATGGGGTGACTTGCGGGGCTCGGACCAGGTTCTGTTACCCAGAATCCTTTGCAAACCTCAAAATGTGGCTAAAAATACACATGTTCCTCACATTTCTGTGGCAGAAAGTTCTGGAATCTGAGAGGAGCCACAAATTTCCTTCCACCCAGCGTTCCCCCAAGTCTCCCGATAAAAATGATACCTCACTTGTGTGGGTAGGCCTAGCGCCCGCGACAGGAAACGCCCCAAAGCGCAACGTGGACACATCCAAATTTTTGGAAGAAAACAGAGGTGTTTTTTGCGAAGTGCCTACCTGTAGATTTTGGCCTCTAGCTCAGCCGGCACCTAGGGAAACCTACCAAACCTGTGCATTTCTGAAAACTAGAGACCTAGGGGAATCCAAGATGGGGTGACTTGCGGGGCTCGGACCAGGTTCTGTTACCCAGAATCCTTTGCAAACCTCAAAATTTGGCTAAAAATACACATGTTAGTCACATTTCTGTGGCAGAAAGTTCTGGAATCTGAGAGGAGCCACAAATTTCCTTCCACCCAGCGTTCCCCCAAGTCTCCCGATAAAAATGATACCTCACTTGTGTGGGTAGGCCTAGCGCCCGCGACAGGAAACGCCCCAAAGCGCAACGTGGACACATCCAAATTTTTGGAAGAAAACAGAGGTGTTTTTTGCGAAGTGCCTACCTGTAGATTTTGGCCTCTAGCTCAGCCGGCACCTAGGGAAACCTACCAAACCTGTGCATTTCTGAAAACTAGAGACCTAGGGGAATCCAAGATGGGGTGACTTGCGGGGCTCGGACCAGGTTCTGTTACCCAGAATCCTTTGCAAACCTCAAAATTTGGCTAAAAATACACATGTTACTCACATTTCTGTGGCAGAAAGTTCTGGAATCTGAGAGGAGCCACAAATTTCCTTCCACCCAGCATTCCCCCAAGTCTCCCGATAAAAATGATACCTCACTTGTGTGGGTAGGCCTAGCGCCCGCGACAGGAAACGCCCCAAAGCGCAACGTGGACACATCCAAATTTTTGGAAGAAAACAGAGGTGTTTTTTGCGAAGTGCCTACCTGTAGATTTTGGCCTCTAGCTCAGCCGGCACCTAGGGAAACATACCAAACCTGTGCATTTCTGAAAACTAGAGACCTAGGGGAATCCAAGATGGGGTGACTTGCGGGGCTCGGACCAGGTTCTGTTACCCAGAATCCTTTGCAAACCTCAAAATTTGGCTAAAAATACACATGTTACTCACATTTCTGTGGCAGAAAGTTCTGGAATCTGAGAGGAGCCACAAATTTCCTTCCACCCAGCATTCCCCCAAGTCTCCCGATAAAAATGATACCTCACTTGTGTGGGTAGGCCTAGCGCCCGCGACAGGAAACGCCCCAAAGCGCAACGTGGACACATCCAAATTTTTGGAAGAAAACAGAGGTGTTTTTTGCGAAGTGCCTACCTGTAGATTTTGGCCTCTAGCTCAGCCGGCACCTAGGGAAACATACCAAACCTGTGCATTTCTGAAAACTAGAGACCTAGGGGAATCCAAGATGGGGTGACTTGCGGGGCTCGGACCAGGTTCTGTTACCCAGAATCCTTTGCAAACCTCAAAATTTGGCTAAAAATACACATGTTACTCACATTTCTGTGGCAGAAAGTTCTGGAATCTGAGAGGAGCCACAAATTTCCTTCCACCCAGCGTTCCCCCAAGTCTCCCGATAAAAATGATACCTCACTTGTATGGGTAGGCCTAGCGCCCGCGACAGGAAACGCCCCAAAGCGCAACGTGGACACATCCAAATTTTTGGAAGAAAACAGAGGTGTTTTTTGCGAAGTGCCTACCTGTAGATTTTGGCCTCTAGCTCAGCCGGCACCTAGGGAAACCTACCAAACCTGTGCATTTCTGAAAACTAGAGACCTAGGGGAATCCAAGATGGGGTGACTTGCGGGGCTCGGACCAGGTTCTGTTACCCAGAATCCTTTGAAAACCTCAAAATTTGGCTAAAAATACACATGTTACTCACATTTCTGTGGCAGAAAGTAATGGAATCTGAGAGGAGCCACAAATTTCCTTCCACCCAGCGTTCCCCCAAGTCTTCTGATAAAAATGATACCTCACTTGTATGGGTAGGCCTAGCGCCCGCGACAGGAAACGCCCCAAAGCGCAACGTGGACACATCCAAATTTTTGGAAGAAAACAGAGGTGTTTTTTGCGAAGTGCCTACCTGTAGATTTTGGCCTCTAGCTCAGCCGGCACCTAGGGAAACCTACCAAACCTGTGCATTTCTGAAAACTAGAGACCTAGGGGAATCCAAGATGGGGTGACTTGCGGGGCTCGGACCAGGTTCTGTTACCCAGAATCCTTTGAAAACCTCAAAATTTGGCTAAAAATACACATGTTACTCACATTTCTGTGGCAGAAAGTTCTGGAATCTGAGAGGAGCCACAAATTTCCTTCCACCCAGCGTTCCCCCAAGTCTCCCGATAAAAATGATACCTCACTTGTATGGGTAGGCCTAGCGCCCGCGACAGGAAACGCCCCAAAGCGCAACGTGGACACATCCAAATTTTTTGAAGAAAACAGAGGTGTTTTTTGCGAAGTGCATACCTGTAGATTTTGCCATCTAGCTCAGCCGGCACCTAGGGAAACCTACCAAACCTGTGCATTTCTGAAAACTAGAGACCTAGGGGAATCCAAGATGGGGTGACTTGCGGGGCTCGGACCAGGTTCTGTTACCCAGAATCCTTTGCAAACCTCAAAATTTGGCTAAAAATACACATGTTACTCACATTTCTGTGGCAGAAAGTTCTGGAATCTGAGAGGAGCCACAAATTTCCTTCCACCCAGCGTTCCCCCAAGTCTCTCGATAAAAATGATACCTCACTTGTGTGGGTAGGCAAAGCGCCCGCGACAGGAAACGCCCCAAAGCGCAACGTGGACACATCCAAATTTTGGGAAGAAAACAGAGGTGTTTTTTGCGAAGTGACTACCTGTAGATTTTGGCCTGTAGCTCAGCCGCCACCTAGGGAAACCTACCAAACCTGTGCATTTCTGAAAACTAGAGACCTAGAGGAATCCAAGATGGGGTGACTTGCGGGGCTCGGACCAGGTTCTGTTACCCAGAATCCTTTGCAAACCTCAAAATTTGGCTAAAAAAACACGTTACTCACATTTCTGTGGCAGAAAGTTCTGGAATCTGAGAGGAGCCACAAATTTCCTTCCACCCAGCGTTCCCCCAAGTCTCCCGATACAAATGATACCTCACTTGTGTGGGTAGGCCTAGCGCCCGCGACAGGAAACGCCCCAAAGCGCAACGTGGACACATCCAAATTTTTGGAAGAAAACAGAGGTGTTTTTTGCGAAGTGCCTACCTGTAGATTTTGGCCTCTAGCTCAGCCGGCACCTAGGGAAACATACCAAACCTGTGCATTTCTGAAAACTAGAGACCTAGGGGAATCCAAGATGGGGTGACTTGCGGGGCTCGGACCAGGTTCTGTTACCCAGAATCCTTTGCAAACCTCAAAATTTGGCTAAAAATACACATGTTACTCACATTTCTGTGGCAGAAAGTTCTGGAATCTGAGAGGAGCCACAAATTTCCTTCCACCCAGCGTTCCCCCAAGTCTCCCGATAAAAATGATACCTCACTTGTATGGGTAGGCCTAGCGCCCGCGACAGGAAACGCCCCAAAGCGCAACGTGGACACATCCAAATTTTTGGAAGAAAACAGAGGTGTTTTTTGCGAAGTGCCTACCTGTAGATTTTGGCCTCTAGCTCAGCCGGCACCTAGGGAAACCTACCAAACCTGTGCATTTCTGAAAACTAGAGACCTAGGGGAATCCAAGATGGGGTGACTTGCGGGGCTCGGACCAGGTTCTGTTACCCAGAATCCTTTGAAAACCTCAAAATTTGGCTAAAAATACACATGTTACTCACATTTCTGTGGCAGAAAGTTCTGGAATCTGAGAGGAGCCACAAATTTCCTTCCACCCAGCGTTCCCCCAAGTCTTCTGATAAAAATGATACCTCACTTGTATGGGTAGGCCTAGCGCCCGCGACAGGAAACGCCCCAAAGCGCAACGTGGACACATCCAAATTTTTGGAAGAAAACAGAGGTGTTTTTTGCGAAGTGCCTACCTGTAGATTTTGGCCTCTAGCTCAGCCGGCACCTAGGGAAACCTACCAAACCTGTGCATTTCTGAAAACTAGAGACCTAGAGGAATCCAAGATGGGGTGACCTGCGGGGCTCGGACCAGGTTCTGTTACCCAGAATCCTTTGCAAACCTCAAAATTTGGCTAAAAAAACACATGTTACTCACATTTCTGTGGCAGAAAGTTATGGAATCTGAGAGGAGCAACAAATTTCCTTCCACCCAGCGTTCCCCCAAGTCTCCCGATAAAAATGATACCTCACTTGTATGGGTAGGCCTAGCGCCCGCGACAGGAAACGCCCCAAAGCGCAACGTGGACACATCCAAATTTTTGGAAGAAAACAGAGGTATTTTTTGCGAAGTGCCTACCTGTAGATTTTGGCCTCTAGCTCAGCCGGCACCTAGGGAAACCTACCAAACCTGTGCATTTCTGAAAACTAGAGACCTAGGGGAATCCAAGATGGGGTGACTTGCGGGGCTCGGACCAGGTTCTGTTACCCAGAATCCTTTGCAAACCTCAAAATTTGGCTAAAAATACACATGTTACTCACATTTCTGTGGCAGAAAGTTCTGGAATCTGAGAGGAGCCACAAATTTCCTTCCACCCAGCGTTCCCCCAAGTCTCCCGATAAAAATGATACCTCACTTGTGTGGGTAGGCCTAGCGCCCGCAACAGGAAACGCCCCAAAGCGCAACGTGGACACATCCAAATTTTTGGAAGAAAACAGAGGTGTTTTTTGCGAGGTGCCTACCTGTAGATTTTGGCCTCTAGCTCAGCCGGCACCTAGGGAAACCTACCAAACCTGTGCATTTCTGAAAACTAGAGACCTAGGGGAATCCAAGATGGGGTGACTTGCGGGGCTCGGACCAGGTTCTGTTACCCAGAATCCTTTGCAAACCTCAAAATTTGGCTAAAAATACACATGTTACTCACATTTCTGTGGCAGAAAGTTCTGGAATCTGAGAGGAGCCACAAATTTCCTTCCACCCAGCGTTCCCCCAAGTCTCCCGATAAAAATGATACCTCACTTGTGTGGGTAGGCCTAGCGCCCGCAACAGGAAACGCCCCAAAGCGCAACGTGGACACATCCAAATTTTTGGAAGAAAACAGAGGTGTTTTTTGTGAAGTGCCTACCTGTAGATTTTGGCCTCTAGCTCAGCCGGCACCTAGGGAAACCTTCCAAACCTGTGCATTTCTGAAAACTAGAGACGTAGGGGAATCCAAGATGGGGTGACTTGCGGGGCTCGGACCAGGTTCTGTTACCCAGAATCCTTTGCAAACCTCAAAATTTGGCTAAAAAAACACATGTTACTCACATTTCTGTGGCAGAAAGTTCTGGAATCTGAGAGGAGCCACAAATTTCCTTCCACCCAGCGTTCCCCCAAGTCTCCCGATAAAAATGATACCTCACTTGTGTGGGTAGGCCTAGCGCCCGCGACAGGAAACGCCCCAAAGCGCAACGTGGACACATCCAAATTTTTGGAAGAAAACAGAGGTGTTTTTTGCGAAGTGCCTACCTGTAGATTTTCGCCTCTAGCTCAGCCGGCACCTAGGGAAACCTACCAAACCTGTGCATTTCTGAAAACTAGAGACCTAGGGGAATCCAAGATGGGGTGACTTGCGGGGCTCGGACCAGGTTCTGTTACCCAGAATCCTTTGCAAACCTCAAAATTTGGCTAAAAATACACATGTTACTCACATTTCTGTGGCAGAAAGTTCTGGAATCTGAGAGGAGCCACAAATTTCCTTCCACCCAGCGTTCCCCCAAGTCTCCCGATAAAAATGATACCTCACTTGTGTGGGTAGGCAAAGCGCACGCGACAGGAAACGCCCCAAAGCGCAACGATGACACATTCAAATTTTTGGAAGAAAACAGAGGTGTTTTTTGCGAAGTGACTACCTGTAGATTTTGGCCTGTAGCTCAGCCGCCACCTAGGATAACCTACCAAACCTGTGCATTTCTGAAAACTAGAGACCTAGAGGAATCCAAGATGGGGTGACTTGCGGGGCTCGGACCAGGTTCTGTTACCCAGAATCCTTTGCAAACCTCAAAATTTGGCTAAAAAAACACAAGTTACTCACATTTCTCTGGCAGAAAGTTCTGGAATCTGAGAGGAGCCACAAATTTCCTTCCACCCAGCGTTCCCCCAAGTCTCCCGATAAAAATGATACCTCACTTGTGTGGGTAGGCAAAGCGCACGCGACAGGAAACGCCCCAAAGCGCAACGAGGACACATTCAAATTTTTGGAAGAAAACAGAGGTGTTTCTTGCGAAGTGACTACCTGTAGATTTTGGCCTGTAGCTCAGCCGCCACCTAGGGAAACCTACCAAACCTGTGCATTTCTGAAAACTAGAGACCTAGAGGAATCCAAGATGGGGTGACTTGCGGGGCTCGGACCAGGTTCTGTTACCCAGAATCCTTTGCAAACCTCAAAATGTGGCTAAAAAAACACATGTTCCTCACATTTCTGTGGCAGAAAGTTCTGGAATCTGAGAGGAGCCACAAATTTCCTTCTACCCAGCGTTCCCCCAAGTCTCCCGATAAAAATGATACCTCACTTGTGTGGGTAGGCCTAGCGCCCGCGACAGGAAACGCCCCAAAGCGCAACGTGGACACATCCAAATTTTTGGAAGAAAACAGAGGTGTTTTTTGCGAAGTGCCTACCTGTAGATTTTGGCCTCTAGCTCAGCCGGCACCTAGGGAAACCTACCAAACCTGTGCATTTCTGAAAACTAGAGACCTAGGGGAATCCAAGATGGGGTGACTTGCGGGGCTCGGACCAGGTTCTGTTACCCAGAATCCTTTGCAAACCTCACAATTTGGCTAAAAATACACATGTTACTCACATTTCTGTGGCAGAAAGTTCTGGAATCTGAGAGGAGCCACAAATTTCCTTCCACCCAGCGTTCCCCCAAGTCTCCCGATAAAAATGATACCTCACTTGTGTGGGTAGGCCTAGCGCCCGCGACAGGAAACGCCCCAAAGCGCAACGTGGACACATCCAAATTTTTGGAAGAAAACAGAGGTGTTTTTTGCGAGGTGCCTACCTGTAGATTTTGGCCTCTAGCTCAGCCGGCACCTAGGGAAACCTACCAAACCTGTGCATTTCTGAAAACTAGAGACCTAGGGGAATCCAAGATGGGGTGACTTGCGGGGCTCGGACCAGGTTCTGTTACCCAGAATCCTTTGCAAACCTCAAAATTTGGCTAAAAATACACATGTTACTCTCATTTCTGTGGCAGAAAGTTCTGGAATCTGAGAGGAGCCACAAATTTCCTTCCACCCAGCGTTCCCCCAAGTCTCCCGATAAAAAAGATACCTCACTTGTGTGGGTAGGCCTAGCGCCCGCGACAGGAAACGCCCCAAAGCGCAACGTGGACACATCCAAATTTTTGGAAGAAAACAGGTGTTTTTTGTGAAGTGCCTACCTGTAGATTTTGGCCTCTAGCTCAGCCGGCACCTAGGGAAACCTACCAAACCTGTGCATTTCTGAAAACTAGAGACGTAGGGGAATCTAAGGAGGGGTGACTTGCGGGGCTCGGACCAGGTTCTGTTACCCAGAATCCTTTGCAAACCTCAAAATGTGGCTAAAAAAACACATGTTCCTCACTTTTCTGTGGCAGAAAGTTCTGGAATCTGAGAGGAGCCACAAATTTCCTTCCACCCAGCGTTCCCCCAAGTCTCCCGATAAAAATGATACCTCACTTGTGTGGGTAGGCCTAGCGCCCGCGACAGGAAACGCCCCAAAGCGCAACGTGGACACATCCAAATAAATTTTTGGAAGAAAACAGAGGTGTTTTTTGCGAAGTGCCTACCTGTAGATTTTGGCCTCTAGCTCAGCCGGCACCTAGGGAAACCTACCAAACCTGTGCATTTCTGAAAACTAGAGACGTAGGGGAATCCAAGATGGGGTGACTTGCGGGGCTCGGACCAGGTTCTGTTACCCAGAATCCTTTGCAAACCTCAAAATTTGGCTAAAAAAACACATGTTACTCACATTTCTGTGGCAGAAAGTTCTGGAATCTGAGAGGAGCCACAAATTTCCTTCCACCCAGCGTTCCCCCAAGTCTCCCGATAAAAATGATACCTCACTTGTGTGGGTAGGCCTAGCGCCCGCTACAGGAAACGCCCCAAAGCGCAACGTGGACACATCCAAATTTTTGGAAGAAAACAGAGGTGTTTTTTGCGAGGTGCCTACCTGTAGATTTTGGCCTCTAGCTCAGCCGGCACCTAGGGAAACCTACCAAACCTGTGCATTTCTGAAAACTAGAGACCTAGGGGAATCCAAGATGGGGTGACTTGCGGGGCTCGGACCAGGTTCTGTTACCCAGAATCCTTTGCAAACCTCACAATTTGGCTAAAAATACACATGTTACTCACATTTCTGTGGCAGAAAGTTCTGGAATCTGAGAGGAGCCACAAATTTCCTTCCACCCAGCGTTCCCCCAAGTCTCCCGATAAAAATGATACCTCACTTGTGTGGGTAGGCCTAGCGCCCGCGACAGGAAACGCCCCAAAGCGCAACGTGGACACATCCAAATTTTTGGAAGAAAACAGAGGTGTTTTTTGCGAGGTGCCTACCTGTAGATTTTGGCCTCTAGCTCAGCCGGCACCTAGGGAAACCTACCAAACCTGTGCATTTCTGAAAACTAGAGACCTAGGGGAATCCAAGATGGGGTGACTTGCGGGGCTCGGACCAGGTTCTGTTACCCAGAATCCTTTGCAAACCTCAAAATTTGGCTAAAAATACACATGTTACTCACATTTCTGTGGCAGAAAGTTCTGGAATCTGAGAGGAGCCACAAATTTCCTTCCACCCAGCGTTCCCCCAAGTCTCCCGATAAAAAAGATACCTCACTTGTGTGGGTAGGCCTAGCGCCCGCGACAGGAAACGCCCCAAAGCGCAACGTGGACACATCCAAATTTTTGGAAGAAAACAGGTGTTTTTTGTGAAGTGCCTACCTGTAGATTTTGGCCTCTAGCTCAGCCGGCACCTAGGGAAACCTACCAAACCTGTGCATTTCTGAAAACTAGAGACGTAGGGGAATCTAAGGAGGGGTGACTTGCGGGGCTCGGACCAGGTTCTGTTACCCAGAATCCTTTGCAAACCTCAAAATGTGGCTAAAAAAACACATGTTCCTCACTTTTCTGTGGCAGAAAGTTCTGGAATCTGAGAGGAGCCACAAATTTCCTTCCACCCAGCGTTCCCCCAAGTCTCCCGATAAAAATGATACCTCACTTGTGTGGGTAGGCCTAGCGCCCGCGACAGGAAACGCCCCAAAGCGCAACGTGGACACATCCAAATAAATTTTTGGAAGAAAACAGAGGTGTTTTTTGCGAAGTGCCTACCTGTAGATTTTGGCCTCTAGCTCAGCCGGCACCTAGGGAAACCTACCAAACCTGTGCATTTCTGAAAACTAGAGACGTAGGGGAATCCAAGATGGGGTGACTTGCGGGGCTCGGACCAGGTTCTGTTACCCAGAATCCTTTGCAAACCTCAAAATTTGGCTAAAAAAACACATGTTACTCACATTTCTGTGGCAGAAAGTTCTGGAATCTGAGAGGAGCCACAAATTTCCTTCCACCCAGCGTTCCCCCAAGTCTCCCGATAAAAATGATACCTCACTTGTGTGGGTAGGCCTAGCGCCCGCGACAGGAAACGCCCCAAAGCGCAACGTGGACACATCCAAATTTTTGGAAGAAAACAGAGGTGTTTTTTGCGAAGTGCCTACCTGTAGATTTTGGCCTCTAGCTCAGCCGGCACCTAGGGAAACCTACCAAACCTGTGCATTTCTGAAAACTAGAGACCTAGGGGAATCCAAGATGGGGTGACTTGCGGGGCTCGGACCAGGTTCTGTTACCCAGAATCCTTTGCAAACCTCAAAATTTGGCTAAAAATACACATGTTACTCACATTTCTGTGGCAGAAAGTTCTGGAATCTGAGAGGAGCCACAAATTTCCTTCCACCCAGCGTTCCCCCAAGTCTCCCGATAAAAATGATACCTCACTTGTGTGGGTAGGCAAAGCGCACGCGACAGGAAACGCCCCAAAGCGCAACGAGGACACATTCAAATTTTTGGAAGAAAACAGAGGTGTTTTTTGCGAAGTGACTACCTGTAGATTTTGGCCTGTAGCTCAGCCGCCACCTAGGGAAACCTACCAAACCTGTGCATTTCTGAAAACTAGAGACCTAGAGGAATCCAAGATGGGGTGACTTGCGGGGCTCGGACCAGGTTCTGTTACCCAGAATCCTTTGCAAACCTCAAAATTTGGCTAAAAAAACACATGTTACTCACATTTCTGTGGCAGAAAGTTCTGGAATCTGAGAGGAGCCACAAATTTCCTTCCACCCAGCGTTCCCCCAAGTCTCCCGATAAAAATGATACCTCACTTGTGTGGGTAGGCCTAGCGCCCACGACAGGAAACGCCCCAAAGCGCAACGTGGACACATCCAAATTTTTGGAAGAAAACAGAGGTGTTTTTTGCGAAGTGCCTACCTGTAGATTTTGGCCTCTAGCTCAGCCGGCACCTAGGGAAAGCTACCAAACCTGTGCATTTCTGAAAACTAGAGACCTAGGGGAATCCAAGATGGGGTGACTTGCGGGGCTCGGACCAGGTTCTGTTACCCAGAATCCTTTGCAAACCTCAAAATTTGGCTAAAAATACACATGTTACTCACATTTCTGTGGCAGAAAGTTCTGGAATCTGAGAGGAGCCACAAATTTCCTTTCACCCAGCGTTCCCCCAAGTCTCCCGATAAAAAAGATACCTCACTTGTGTGGGTAGGCCTAGCGCCCGCGACAGGAAACACCCCAAAGCGCAATGTGGACACATCCAAATTTTTGGAAGAAAACAGAGGTGTTTTTTGGGAAGTGCCTACCTGTAGATTTTGGCCTTTAGCTCAGCCAGCACCCTGGGAAACCTACCAAACCTGTGCATTTCTGAAAACTAACGACCTAGAGGAATCCAAGATGGGGTGACTTGCGGGGCTCGGACCAGGTTCTCTTACCCAGAATCCTTTCCAAACCTCAAAATGTGGCTAAAAAAACACATGTTCCTCACATTTCTGTGGCAGAAAGTTCTGGAATCTGAGAGGAGCCACAAATTTCCTTCCACCCAGCGTTCCCCCAAGTCTCCCGATAAAAATGATACCTCACTTGTGTGGGTAGGCCTAGCGCCCGCGACAGGAAACGCCCCAAAGCGCAACGTGGACACATCCAAATTTTTGGAAGAAAACAGAGGTGTTTTTTGCGAAGTGCCTACCTGTAGATTTTGGCCTCTAGCTCAGCCGGCACCTAGGGAAACCTACCAAACCTGTGCATTTCTGAAAACTAGAGACCTAGGGGAATCCAAGATGGGGTGACTTGCGGGGCTCGGACCAGGTTCTGTTACCCAGAATCCTTTGCAAACCTCAAAATTTGGCTAAAAATACACATGTTACTCACATTTCTGTGGCAGAAAGTTCTGGAATCTGAGAGGAGCCACAAATTTCCTTCCACTCAGCGTTCCCCCAAGTCTCCCGATAAAAATGATACCTCACTTGTGTGGGTAGGCCTAGCGCCCGCGACAGGAAACGCCCCAAAGCGCAACGTGGACACATCCAAATTTTTGGAAGAAAACAGAGGTGTTTTTTGCGAAGTGCCTACCTGTAGATTTTGGCCTCTAGCTCAGCCGGCACCTAGGGAAACCTACCAAACCTGTGCATTTCTGAAAACTAAAGACCTAGGGGAATCCAAGATGGGGTGACTTGCGGGGCTCGGACCAGGTTCTGTTACCCAGAATCCTTTGCAAACCTCAAAATTTGGCTAAAAATACACATTTTACTCACATTTCTGTGGCAGAAAGTTCTGGAATCTGAGAGGAGCCACAAATTTCCTTCCACCCAGCGTTCCCCCAAGTCTCCCGATAAAAATGATACCTCACTTGTGTGGGTAGGCCTAGCGCCCGCGACAGGAAACACCCCAAAGCGCAACGTGGACACATCCAAATTTTTGGAAGAAAACAGAGGTGTTTTTTGCGAAGTGCCTACCTGTAGATTTTGGCCTTTAGCTCAGCCAGCACCTAGGGAAACCTACCAAACCTGTGCATTTCTGAAAACTAGAGATGTAGGGGAATCTAAGGAGGGGTGACTTGCGGGGCTCGGACCAGGTTCTGTTACCCAGAATCCTTTGCAAACCTCAAAATGTGGTTAAAAAAACACATGTTCCTCACATTTCTGTGGCAGAAAGTTCTGGAATCTGAGAGGAGCCACAAATTTCCTTCCACCCAGCGTTCCCCCAAGTCTCCCGATAAAAATGATACCTCACTTGTGTGGGTAGGCCTAGCGCCCGCGACAGGAAACGCCCCAAAGCGCAACGTGGACACATCCAAATTTTTGGAAGAAAACAGAGGTGTTTTTTGCGAAGTGCCTACCTGTAGATTTTGGCCTCTAGCTCAGCCGGCACCTAGGGAAACCTACCAAACCTGTGCATTTCTGAAAACTAGAGACCTAGGGGAATCCAAGATGGGGTGACTTGCGGGGCTCGGACCAGGTTCTGTTACACAGAATCCTTTGCAAACCTCAAAATTTGGCTAAAAATACACATGTTCCTCACATTTCTGTGGCAGAAAGTTCTGGAATCTGAGAGGAGCCACAAATTTCCTTCCACCCAGCGTTCCCCCAAGTCTCCCGATAAAAATGATACCTCACTTGTGTGGGTAGGCCTAGCGCCCGCGACAGGAAACGCCCCAAAGCGCAACGTGGACACATCCAAATTTTTGGAAGAAAACAGAGGTGTTTTTTGCGAAGTGCCTACCTGTAGATTTTGGCCTCTAGCTCAGCCGGCACCTAGGGAAACCTACCAAACCTGTGCATTTCTGAAAACTAGAGACCTAGGGGAATCCAAGATGGGGTGACTTGCGGGGCTCGGACCAGGTTCTGTTACCCAGAATCCTTTGCAAACCTCAAAATTTGGCTAAAAATACACATGTTACTCACATTTCTGTGGCAGAAAGTTCTGGAATCTGAGAGGAGCCACAAATTTCCTTCCACCCAGCGTTCCCCCAAGTCTCCCGATAAAAATGATACCTCACTTGTGTGGGTAGGCAAAGCGCCCGCGACAGGAAACGCCCCAAAGCGCAACGAGGACACATTCAAATTTTTGGAAGAAAACAGAGGTGTTTTTTGCGAAGTGACTACCTGTAGATTTTGGCCTGTAGCTCAGCCGCCACCTAGGGAAACCTACCAAACCTGTGCATTTCTGAAAACTAGAGACCTAGAGGAATCCAAGATGGGGTGACTTGCGGGGCTCGGACCAGGTTCTGTTACCCAGAATCGTTTGCAAACCTCAAAATGTGGCTAAAAAAACACATGTTCCTCACATTTCTGTGGCAGAAAGTTCTGGAATCTGAGAGGAGCCACAAATTTCCTTCTACCCAGCGTTCCCCCACGTCTCCCGATAAAAATGATACCTCACTTGTGTGGGTAGGCCTAGCGCCCGCGACAGGAAACGCCCCAAAGCGCAACGTGGACACATCCAAATTTTTGGAAGAAAACAGAGGTGTTTTTTGCGAAGTGCCTACCTGTAGATTTTGGCCTCTAGCTCAGCTGGCACCAGGGAAACCTACCAAACCTGTGCATTTCTGAAAACTAGAGACCTAGGGGAATCCAAGATGGGGTGACTTGCGGGGCTCGGACCAGGTTCTGTTACCCAGAATCCTTTGCAAACCTCAAAATTTGTCTAAAAATACACATGTTACTCACATTTCTGTGGCAGAAAGTTCTGGAATCTGAGAGGAGCCACAAATTTCCTTCCACCCAGCGTTCCCCCAAGTCTCCCGATAAAAATGATACCTCACTTGTGTGGGTAGGCCTAGCGCCCGCGACAGGAAACGCCCCAAAGCGCAACGTGGACACATCCAAATTTTTGGAAGAAAACAGAGGTGTTTTTTGCGAGGTGCCTACCTGTAGATTTTGGCCTCTAGCTCAGCCGGCACCTAGGGAAACCTACCAAACCTGTGCATTTCTGAAAACTAGAGACCTAGGGGAATCCAAGATGGGGTGACTTGCGGGGCTCGGACCAGGTTCTGTTACCCAGAATCCTTTGCAAACCTCAAAATTTGGCTAAAAATACACATGTTACTCACATTTCTGTGGCAGAAAGTTCTGGAATCTGAGAGGAGCCACAAATTTCCTTCCACCCAGCGTTCCCCCAAGTCTCCCGATAAATAAGATACCTCACTTGTGTGGGTAGGCCTAGCGCCCGCGACAGGAAACGCCCCAAAGCGCAACGTGGACACATCCAAATATTTGGAAGAAAACAGAGGTGTTTTTTGCGAGGTGCCTACCTGTAGATTTTGGCCTCTAGCTCAGCCGGCACCTAGGGAAACCTACCAAACCTGTGCATTTCTGAAAACTAGAGACCTAGGGGAATCCAAGATGGGGTGACTTGCGGGGCTCGGACCAGGTTCTGTTACCCAGAATCCTTTGCAAACCTCAAAATTTGGCTAAAAATTCACATGTTACTCACATTTCTGTGGCAGAAAGTTCAGGAATCTGAGAGGAGCCACAAATTTCCTTCCACCCAGCGTTCCCCCAAGTCTCCCGATAAATAAGATACCTCACTTGTGTGGGTAGGCCTAGCGCCCGCGACAGGAAACGCCCCAAAGCGCAACGTGGACACATCCAAATTTTTTGAAGAAAACAGAGGTGTTTTTTGTGAAGTGCCTACCTGTAGATTTTGGCCTCTAGCTCAGCCGGCACCTAGGGAAACCTACCAAACCTGTGCATTTCTGAAAACTAGAGACCTAGGGGAATCCAAGGAGGGGTGACTTGCGGGGCTCGGACCAGGTTCTGCTACCCAGAATCCTTTGCAAACCTCAAAATGTGGCTAAAAAAACACATGTTCCTCACTTTTCTGTGGCAGAAAGTTCTGGAATCTGAGAGGAGCCACAAATTTCCTTCCACCCAGCGTTCCCCCAAGTCTCCCGATAAAAATGATACCTCACTTGTGTGGGTAGGCCTAGCGCCCGCGACAGGAAACGCCCCAAAGCGCAACGTGGACACATCCAAATTTTTGGAAGAAAACAGAGGTGTTTTTTTGCGAAGTGCCTACCTGTAGATTTTGGCCTCTAGCTCAGCCGGCACCTAGGGAAACCTACCAAACCTGTGCATTTCTGAAAACTAGAGACGTAGGGGAATCCAAGATGGGGTGACTTGCGGGGCTCGGACCAGGTTCTGTTACCCAGAATCCTTTGCAAACCTCAAAATTTGGCTAAAAATACACATGTTACTCACATTTCTGTGGCAGAAAGTTCTGGAATCTGAGAGGAGCCACAAATTTCCTTCCACCCAGCGTTCCCCCAAGTCTCCCGATAAAAATGATACCTCACTTGTGTGGGTAGGCAAAGCGCACGCGACAGGAAACGCCCCAAAGCGCAACGAGGACACATTCAAATTTTTGGAAGAAAACAGAGGTGTTTTTTGCGAAGTGACTACCTGTAGATTTTGGCCTGTAGCTCAACCGCCACCTAGGGAAACCTACCAAACCTGTGCATTTCTGAAAACTAGAGACCTAGAGGAATCCAAGATGGGGTGACTTGCGGGGCTCGGACCAGGTTCTGTTACCCAGAATCCTTTGCAAACCTCAAAATTTGGCTAAAAAAACACATGTTACTCACATTTCTGTGGCAGAAAGTTCTGGAATCTGAGAGGAGCCACAAATTTCCTTCCACCCAGCGTTCCCCCAAGTCTCCCGATAAAAATGATACCTCACTTGTGTGGGTAGGCCTAGCGCCCACGACAGGAAACGCCCCAAAGCGCAACGTGGACACATCCAAATTTTTGGAAGAAAACAGAGGTGTTTTTTGCGAAGTGCCTACCTGTAGATTTTGGCCTCTAGCTCAGCCGGCACCTAGGGAAACCTACCAAACCTGTGCATTTCTGAAAACTAGAGACCTAGGGGAATCCAAGATGGGGTGACTTGCGGGGCTCGGACCAGGTTCTGTTACCCAGAATCCTTTGCAAACCTCAAAATTTGGCTAAAAATACACATGTTACTCACATTTCTGTGGCAGAAAGTTCTGGAATCTGAGAGGAGCCACAAATTTCCTTCCACCCAGCGTTCCCCCAAGTCTCCCGATAAAAAAGATACCTCACTTGTGTGGGTAGGCCTAGCGCCCGCGACAGGAAACACCCCAAAGCGCAATGTGGACACATCCAAATTTTTGGAAGAAAACAGAGGTGTTTTTTGCGAAGTGCCTACCTGTAGATTTTGGCCTTTAGCTCAGCCAGCACCAAGGGAAACCTACCAAACCTGTGCATTTCTGAAAACTAAAGACCTAGAGGAATCCAAGATGGGGTGACTTGCGGGGCTCGGACCAGGTTCTGTTACCCAGAATCCTTTGCAAACCTCAAAATGTGGCTAAAAATACACATGTTCCTCACATTTCTGTGGCAGAAAGTTCTGGAATCTGAGAGGAGCCACAAATTTCCTTCCACCCAGCGTTCCCCCAAGTCTCCCGATAAAAATGATACCTCACTTGTGTGGGTAGGCCTAGCGCCCGCGACAGGAAACGCCCCAAAGCGCAACGTGGACACATCCAAATTTTTGGAAGAAAACAGAGGTGTTTTTTGCGAAGTGCCTACCTGTAGATTTTGGCCTCTAGCTCAGCCGGCACCTAGGGAAACCTACCAAACCTGTGCATTTCTGAAAACTAGAGACCTAGGGGAATCCAAGATGGGGTGACTTGCGGGGCTCGGACCAGGTTCTGTTACCCAGAATCCTTTGCAAACCTCAAAATTTGGCTAAAAATACACATGTTACTCACATTTCTGTGGCAGAAAGTTCTGGAATCTGAGAGGAGCCACAAATTTCCTTCCACCCAGCGTTCCGCCAAGTCTCCCGATAAAAATGATACCTCACTTGTGTGGGTAGGCCTAGCGCCCGCGACAGGAAACGCCCCAAAGCGCAACGTGGACACATCCAAATTTTTGGAAGAAAACAGAGGTGTTTTTTGCGAAGTGCCTACCTGTAGATTTTGGCCTCTAGCTCAGCCGGCACCTAGGGAAACCTACCAAACCTGTGCATTTCTGAAAACTAGAGACCTAGGGGAATCCAAGATGGGGTGACTTGCGGGGCTCGGACCAGGTTCTGTTACCCAGAATCCTTTGCAAACCTCAAAATTTGGCTAAAAATACACATGTTACTCACATTTCTGTGGCAGAAAGTTCTGGAATCTGAGAGGAGCCACAAATTTCCTTCCACCCAGCATTCCCCCAAGTCTCCCGATAAAAATGATACCTCACTTGTGTGGGTAGGCCTAGCGCCCGCGACAGGAAACGCCCCAAAGCGCAACGTGGACACATCCAAATTTTTGGAAGAAAACAGAGGTGTTTTTTGCGAAGTGCCTACCTGTAGATTTTGGCCTCTAGCTCAGCCGGCACCTAGGGAAACATACCAAACCTGTGCATTTCTGAAAACTAGAGACCTAGGGGAATCCAAGATGGGGTGACTTGCGGGGCTCGGACCAGGTTCTGTTACCCAGAATCCTTTGCAAACCTCAAAATTTGGCTAAAAATACACATGTTACTCACATTTCTGTGGCAGAAAGTTCTGGAATCTGAGAGGAGCCACAAATTTCCTTCCACCCAGCGTTCCCCCAAGTCTCCCGATAAAAATGATACCTCACTTGTATGGGTAGGCCTAGCGCCCGCGACAGGAAACGCCCCAAAGCGCAACGTGGACACATCCAAATTTTTGGAAGAAAACAGAGGTGTTTTTTGCGAAGTGCCTACCTGTAGATTTTGGCCTCTAGCTCAGCCGGCACCTAGGGAAACCTACCAAACCTGTGCATTTCTGAAAACTAGAGACCTAGGGGAATCCAAGATGGGGTGACTTGCGGGGCTCGGACCAGGTTCTGTTACCCAGAATCCTTTGCAAACCTCAAAATTTGGCTAAAAATACACATGTTACTCACATTTCTGTGGCAGAAAGTTCTGGAATCTGAGAGGAGCCACAAATTTCCTTCCACCCAGCGTTCCCCCAAGTCTCCCGATAAAAAAGATACCTCACTTGTGTGGGTAGGCCTAGCGCCCGCGACAGGAAACACCCCAAAGCGCAATGTGGACACATCCAAATTTTTGGAAGAAAACAGAGGTGTTTTTTGCGAAGTGCCTACCTGTAGATTTTGGCCTTTAGCTCAGCCAGCACCAAGGGAAACCTACCAAACCTGTGCATTTCTGAAAACTAAAGACCTAGAGGAATCCAAGATGGGGTGACTTGCGGGGCTCGGACCAGGTTCTGTTACCCAGAATCCTTTGCAAACCTCAAAATGTGGCTAAAAATACACATGTTCCTCACATTTCTGTGGCAGAAAGTTCTGGAATCTGAGAGGAGCCACAAATTTCCTTCCACCCAGCGTTCCCCCAAGTCTCCCGATAAAAATGATACCTCACTTGTGTGGGTAGGCCTAGCGCCCGTGACAGGAAACGCCCCAAAGCGCAACGTGGACACATCCAAATTTTTGGAAGAAAACAGAGGTGTTTTTTGCGAAGTGCCTACCTGTAGATTTTGGCCTCTAGCTCAGCCGGCACCTAGGGAAACCTACCAAACCTGTGCATTTCTGAAAACTAGAGACCTAGGGGAATCCAAGATGGGGTGACTTGCGGGGCTCGGACCAGGTTCTGTTACCCAGAATCCTTTGCAAACCTCAAAATTTGGCTAAAAATACACATGTTACTCACATTTCTGTGGCAGAAAGTTCTGGAATCTGAGAGGAGCCACAAATTTCCTTCCACCCAGCGTTCCCCCAAGTCTCCCGATAAAAATGATACCTCACTTGTGTGGGTAGGCCTAGCGCCCGCGACAGGAAACGCCCCAAAGCGCAACGTGGACACATCCAAATTTTTGGAAGAAAACAGAGGTGTTTTTTGCGAAGTGCCTACCTGTAGATTTTGGCCTCTAGCTCAGCCGGCACCTAGGGAAACCTACCAAACCTGTGCATTTCTGAAAACTAGAGACCTAGGGGAATCCAAGATGGGGTGACTTGCGGGGCTCGGACCAGGTTCTGTTACCCAGAATCCTTTGCAAACCTCAAAATTTGGCTAAAAATACACATGTTACTCACATTTCTGTGGCAGAAAGTTCTGGAATCTGAGAGGAGCCACAAATTTCCTTCCACCCAGCATTCCCCCAAGTCTCCCGATAAAAATGATACCTCACTTGTGTGGGTAGGCCTAGCGCCCGCGACAGGAAACGCCCCAAAGCGCAACGTGGACACATCCAAATTTTTGGAAGAAAACAGAGGTGTTTTTTGCGAAGTGCCTACCTGTAGATTTTGGCCTCTAGCTCAGCCGGCACCTAGGGAAACATACCAAACCTGTGCATTTCTGAAAACTAGAGACCTAGGGGAATCCAAGATGGGGTGACTTGCGGGGCTCGGACCAGGTTCTGTTACCCAGAATCCTTTGCAAACCTCAAAATTTGGCTAAAAATACACATGTTACTCACATTTCTGTGGCAGAAAGTTCTGGAATCTGAGAGGAGCCACAAATTTCCTTCCACCCAGCGTTCCCCCAAGTCTCCCGATAAAAATGATACCTCACTTGTATGGGTAGGCCTAGCGCCCGCGACAGGAAACGCCCCAAAGCGCAACGTGGACACATCCAAATTTTTGGAAGAAAACAGAGGTGTTTTTTGCGAAGTGCCTACCTGTAGATTTTGGCCTCTAGCTCAGCCGGCACCTAGGGAAACCTACCAAACCTGTGCATTTCTGAAAACTAGAGACCTAGGGGAATCCAAGATGGGGTGACTTGCGGGGCTCGGACCAGGTTCTGTTACCCAGAATCCTTTGAAAACCTCAAAATTTGGCTAAAAATACACATGTTACTCACATTTCTGTGGCAGAAAGTTCTGGAATCTGAGAGGAGCCACAAATTTCCTTCCACCCAGCGTTCCCCCAAGTCTTCTGATAAAAATGATACCTCACTTGTATGGGTAGGCCTAGCGCCCGCGACAGGAAACGCCCCAAAGCGCAACGTGGACACATCCAAATTTTTGGAAGAAAACAGAGGTGTTTTTTGCGAAGTGCCTACCTGTAGATTTTGGCCTCTAGCTCAGCCGGCACCTAGGGAAACCTACCAAACCTGTGCATTTCTGAAAACTAGAGACCTAGGGGAATCCAAGATGGGGTGACTTGCGGGGCTCGGACCAGGTTCTGTTACCCAGAATCCTTTGCAAACCTCAAAATGTGGCTAAAAATACACATGTTACTCACATTTCTGTGGCAGAAAGTTCTGGAATCTGAGAGGAGCCACAAATTTCCTTCCACCCAGCGTTCCCCCAAGTCTTCTGATAAAAATGATACCTCACTTGTATGGGTAGGCCTAGCGCCCGCGACAGGAAACGCCCCAAAGCGCAACGTGGACACATCCAAATTTTTGGAAGAAAACAGAGGTGTTTTTTGCGAAGTGCCTACCTGTAGATTTTGGCCTTTAGCTCAGCCAGCACCAAGGGAAACCTACCAAACCTGTGCATTTCTGAAAACTAAAGACCTAGAGGAATCCAAGATGGGGTGACTTGCGGGGCTCGGACCAGGTTCTGTTACCCAGAATCCTTTGCAAACCTCAAAATGTGGCTAAAAATACACATGTTCCTCACATTTCTGTGGCAGAAAGTTCTGGAATCTGAGAGGAGCCACAAATTTCCTTCCACCCAGCGTTCCCCCAAGTCTCCCGATAAAAATGATACCTCACTTGTGTGGGTAGGCCTAGCGCCCGCGACAGGAAACGCCCCAAAGCGCAACGTGGACACATCCAAATTTTTGGAAGAAAACAGAGGTGTTTTTTGCGAAGTGCCTACCTGTAGATTTTGGCCTCTAGCTCAGCCGGCACCTAGGGAAACCTACCAAACCTGTGCATTTCTGAAAACTAGAGACCTAGGGGAATCCAAGATGGGGTGACTTGCGGGGCTCGGACCAGGTTCTGTTACCCAGAATCCTTTGCAAACCTCAAAATTTGGCTAAAAATACACATGTTACTCACATTTCTGTGGCAGAAAGTTCTGGAATCTGAGAGGAGCCACAAATTTCCTTCCACCCAGCGTTCCCCCAAGTCTCCCGATAAAAATGATACCTCACTTGTGTGGGTAGGCCTAGCGCCCGCGACAGGAAACGCCCCAAAGCGCAACGTGGACACATCCAAATTTTTGGAAGAAAACAGAGGTGTTTTTTGCGAAGTGCCTACCTGTAGATTTTGGCCTCTAGCTCAGCCGGCACCTAGGGAAACCTACCAAACCTGTGCATTTCTGAAAACTAGAGACCTAGGGGAATCCAAGATGGGGTGACTTGCGGGGCTCGGACCAGGTTCTGTTACCCAGAATCCTTTGCAAACCTCAAAATTTGGCTAAAAATACACATGTTACTCACATTTCTGTGGCAGAAAGTTCTGGAATCTGAGAGGAGCCACAAATTTCCTTCCACCCAGCATTCCCCCAAGTCTCCCGATAAAAATGATACCTCACTTGTGTGGGTAGGCCTAGCGCCCGCGACAGGAAACGCCCCAAAGCGCAACGTGGACACATCCAAATTTTTGGAAGAAAACAGAGGTGTTTTTTGCGAAGTGCCTACCTGTAGATTTTGGCCTCTAGCTCAGCCGGCACCTAGGGAAACATACCAAACCTGTGCATTTCTGAAAACTAGAGACCTAGGGGAATCCAAGATGGGGTGACTTGCGGGGCTCGGACCAGGTTCTGTTACCCAGAATCCTTTGCAAACCTCAAAATTTGGCTAAAAATACACATGTTACTCACATTTCTGTGGCAGAAAGTTCTGGAATCTGAGAGGAGCCACAAATTTCCTTCCACCCAGCGTTCCCCCAAGTCTCCCGATAAAAATGATACCTCACTTGTATGGGTAGGCCTAGCGCCCGCGACAGGAAACGCCCCAAAGCGCAACGTGGACACATCCAAATTTTTGGAAGAAAACAGAGGTGTTTTTTGCGAAGTGCCTACCTGTAGATTTTGGCCTCTAGCTCAGCCGGCACCTAGGGAAACCTACCAAACCTGTGCATTTCTGAAAACTAGAGACCTAGGGGAATCCAAGATGGGGTGACTTGCGGGGCTCGGACCAGGTTCTGTTACCCAGAATCCTTTGAAAACCTCAAAATTTGGCTAAAAATACACATGTTACTCACATTTCTGTGGCAGAAAGTTCTGGAATCTGAGAGGAGCCACAAATTTCCTTCCACCCAGCGTTCCCCCAAGTCTTCTGATAAAAATGATACCTCACTTGTATGGGTAGGCCTAGCGCCCGCGACAGGAAACGCCCCAAAGCGCAACGTGGACACATCCAAATTTTTGGAAGAAAACAGAGGTGTTTTTTGCGAAGTGCCTACCTGTAGATTTTGGCCTCTAGCTCAGCCGGCACCTAGGGAAACCTACCAAACCTGTGCATTTCTGAAAACTAGAGACCTAGGGGAATCCAAGATGGGGTGACTTGCGGGGCTCGGACCAGGTTCTGTTACCCAGAATCCTTTGAAAACCTCAAAATTTGGCTAAAAATACACATGTTACTCACATTTCTGTGGCAGAAAGTTCTGGAATCTGAGAGGAGCCACAAATTTCCTTCCACCCAGCGTTCCCCCAAGTCTCCCGATAAAAATGATACCTCACTTGTATGGGTAGGCCTAGCGCCCGCGACAGGAAACGCCCCAAAGCGCAACGTGGACACATCCAAATTTTTTGAAGAAAACAGAGGTGTTTTTTGCGAAGTGCATACCTGTAGATTTTGCCATCTAGCTCAGCCGGCACCTAGGGAAACCTACCAAACCTGTGCATTTCTGAAAACTAGAGACCTAGGGGAATCCAAGATGGGGTGACTTGCGGGGCTCGGACCAGGTTCTGTTACCCAGAATCCTTTGCAAACCTCAAAATTTGGCTAAAAATACACATGTTACTCACATTTCTGTGGCAGAAAGTTCTGGAATCTGAGAGGAGCCACAAATTTCCTTCCACCCAGCGTTCCCCCAAGTCTCTCGATAAAAATGATACCTCACTTGTGTGGGTAGGCAAAGCGCCCGCGACAGGAAACGCCCCAAAGCGCAACGTGGACACATCCAAATTTTGGGAAGAAAACAGAGGTGTTTTTTGCGAAGTGACTACCTGTAGATTTTGGCCTGTAGCTCAGCCGCCACCTAGGGAAACCTACCAAACCTGTGCATTTCTGAAAACTAGAGACCTAGAGGAATCCAAGATGGGGTGACTTGCGGGGCTCGGACCAGGTTCTGTTACCCAGAATCCTTTGCAAACCTCAAAATTTGGCTAAAAAAACACGTTACTCACATTTCTGTGGCAGAAAGTTCTGGAATCTGAGAGGAGCCACAAATTTCCTTCCACCCAGCGTTCCCCCAAGTCTCCCGATACAAATGATACCTCACTTGTGTGGGTAGGCCTAGCGCCCGCGACAGGAAACGCCCCAAAGCGCAACGTGGACACATCCAAATTTTTGGAAGAAAACAGAGGTGTTTTTTGCGAAGTGCCTACCTGTAGATTTTGGCCTCTAGCTCAGCCGGCACCTAGGGAAACCTACCAAACCTGTGCATTTCTGAAAACTAGAGACCTAGGGGAATCCAAGATGGGGTGACTTGCGGGGCTCGGACCAGGTTCTGTTACCCAGAATCCTTTGCAAACCTCAAAATTTGGCTAAAAATACACATGTTACTCACATTTCTGTGGCAGAAAGTTCTGGAATCTGAGAGGAGCCACAAATTTCCTTCCACCCAGCATTCCCCCAAGTCTCCCGATAAAAATGATACCTCACTTGTGTGGGTAGGCCTAGCGCCCGCGACAGGAAACGCCCCAAAGCGCAACGTGGACACATCCAAATTTTTGGAAGAAAACAGAGGTGTTTTTTGCGAAGTGCCTACCTGTAGATTTTGGCCTCTAGCTCAGCCGGCACCTAGGGAAACATACCAAACCTGTGCATTTCTGAAAACTAGAGACCTAGGGGAATCCAAGATGGGGTGACTTGCGGGGCTCGGACCAGGTTCTGTTACCCAGAATCCTTTGCAAACCTCAAAATTTGGCTAAAAATACACATGTTACTCACATTTCTGTGGCAGAAAGTTCTGGAATCTGAGAGGAGCCACAAATTTCCTTCCACCCAGCGTTCCCCCAAGTCTCCCGATAAAAATGATACCTCACTTGTATGGGTAGGCCTAGCGCCCGCGACAGGAAACGCCCCAAAGCGCAACGTGGACACATCCAAATTTTTGGAAGAAAACAGAGGTGTTTTTTGCGAAGTGCCTACCTGTAGATTTTGGCCTCTAGCTCAGCCGGCACCTAGGGAAACCTACCAAACCTGTGCATTTCTGAAAACTAGAGACCTAGGGGAATCCAAGATGGGGTGACTTGCGGGGCTCGGACCAGGTTCTGTTACCCAGAATCCTTTGAAAACCTCAAAATTTGGCTAAAAATACACATGTTACTCACATTTCTGTGGCAGAAAGTTCTGGAATCTGAGAGGAGCCACAAATTTCCTTCCACCCAGCGTTCCCCCAAGTCTTCTGATAAAAATGATACCTCACTTGTATGGGTAGGCCTAGCGCCCGCGACAGGAAACGCCCCAAAGCGCAACGTGGACACATCCAAATTTTTGGAAGAAAACAGAGGTGTTTTTTGCGAAGTGCCTACCTGTAGATTTTGGCCTCTAGCTCAGCCGGCACCTAGGGAAACCTACCAAACCTGTGCATTTCTGAAAACTAGAGACCTAGGGGAATCCAAGATGGGGTGACTTGCGGGGCTCGGACCAGGTTCTGTTACCCAGAATCCTTTGAAAACCTCAAAATTTGGCTAAAAATACACATGTTACTCACATTTCTGTGGCAGAAAGTTCTGGAATCTGAGAGGAGCCACAAATTTCCTTCCACCCAGCGTTCCCCCAAGTCTCCCGATAAAAATGATACCTCACTTGTATGGGTAGGCCTAGCGCCCGCGACAGGAAACGCCCCAAAGCGCAACGTGGACACATCCAAATTTTTTGAAGAAAACAGAGGTGTTTTTTGCGAAGTGCATACCTGTAGATTTTGCCATCTAGCTCAGCCGGCACCTAGGGAAACCTACCAAACCTGTGCATTTCTGAAAACTAGAGACCTAGGGGAATCCAAGATGGGGTGACTTGCGGGGCTCGGACCAGGTTCTGTTACCCAGAATCCTTTGCAAACCTCAAAATTTGGCTAAAAATACACATGTTACTCACATTTCTGTGGCAGAAAGTTCTGGAATCTGAGAGGAGCCACAAATTTCCTTCCACCCAGCGTTCCCCCAAGTCTCTCGATAAAAATGATACCTCACTTGTGTGGGTAGGCAAAGCGCCCGCGACAGGAAACGCCCCAAAGCGCAACGTGGACACATCCAAATTTTGGGAAGAAAACAGAGGTGTTTTTTGCGAAGTGACTACCTGTAGATTTTGGCCTGTAGCTCAGCCGCCACCTAGGGAAACCTACCAAACCTGTGCATTTCTGAAAACTAGAGACCTAGAGGAATCCAAGATGGGGTGACTTGCGGGGCTCGGACCAGGTTCTGTTACCCAGAATCCTTTGCAAACCTCAAAATTTGGCTAAAAAAACACGTTACTCACATTTCTGTGGCAGAAAGTTCTGGAATCTGAGAGGAGCCACAAATTTCCTTCCACCCAGCGTTCCCCCAAGTCTCCCGATACAAATGATACCTCACTTGTGTGGGTAGGCCTAGCGCCCGCGACAGGAAACGCCCCAAAGCGCAACGTGGACACATCCAAATTTTTGGAAGAAAACAGAGGTGTTTTTTGCGAAGTGCCTACCTGTAGATTTTCGCCTCTAGCTCAGCCGGCACCTAGGGAAACCTACCAAACCTGTGCATTTCTGAAAACTAGAGACCTAGGGGAATCCAAGATGGGGTGACTTGCGGGGCTCGGACCAGGTTCTGTTACCCAGAATCCTTTGCAAACCTCAAAATTTGGCTAAAAATACACATGTTACTCACATTTCTGTGGCAGAAAGTTCTGGAATCTGAGAGGAGCCACAAATTTCCTTCCACCCAGCGTTCCCCCAAGTCTCCCGATAAAAATGATACTTCACTTGTGTGGGTAGGCAAAGCGCCCGCGACAGGAAACGCCCCAAAGCGCAACGTGGACACATCCAAATTTTGGGAAGAAAACAGAGGTGTTTTTTGCGAAGTGACTACCTGTAGATTTTGGCCTGTAGCTCAGCCGCCACCTAGGGAAACCTACCAAACCTGTTCATTTCTGAAAACTAGAGACCTAGAGGAATCCAAGATGGGGTGACTTGCGGGGCTTGGACCAGGTTCTGTTACCCAGAATCCTTTGCAAACCTCAAAATGTGGCTAAAAAAACACATGTTCCTCACATTTCTGTGGCAGAAAGTTCTGGAATCTGAGAGGAGCCACAAATTTCCTTCCACCCAGCGTTCCCTCAAGTCTCCCGATAAAAATGATACCTCACTTGTGTGGGTAGGCCTAGCGCCCGCGACAGGAAACGCCCCAAAGCGCAACGTGGACACATCCAAATTTTTGGAAGAAAACAGAGGTGTTTTTTGCGAAGTGCCTACCTGTAGATTTTGGCCTCTAGCTCAGCCGGCACCTAGGGAAACCTACCAAACCTGTGCATTTCTGAAAACTAGAGACCTAGGGGAATCCAAGATGGGGTGACTTGCGGGGCTCGGACCAGGTTCTGTTACCCAGAATCCTTTGCAAACCTCAAAATTTGGCTAAAAATACACATGTTACTCACATTTCTGTGGCAGAAAGTTCTGGAATCTGAGAGGAGCCACAAATTTCCTTCCACCCAGCGTTCCCCCAAGTCTCCCGATAAAAATGATACCTCACTTGTGTGGGTAGGCAAAGCACCCGCGACAGGAAACGCCCCAAAGCGCAACGAGGACACATTCAAATTTTTGGAAGAAAACAGAGGTGTTTTTTGCAAAGTGACTACCTGTAGATTTTGGCCTGTAGCTCAGCCGCCACCTAGGGAAACCTACCAAACCTGTGCATTTCTGAAAACTAGAGACCTAGGGGAATCCAAGATGGGGTGACTTGCGGGGCTCGGACCAGGTTCTGTTACCCAGAATCCTTTGCAAACCTCAAAATTTGGCTAAAAATACACATGTTACTCACATTTCTGTGGCAGAAAGTTCTGGAATCTGAGAGGAGCCACAAATTTCCTTCCACCCAGCGTTCCCCCAAGTCTCCCGATAAAAATGATACCTCACTTGTGTGGGTAGGCAAAGCGCCCGCGACAGGAAACGCCCCAAAGCGCAACGTGGACACATCCAAATTTTGGGAAGAAAACAGAGGTGTTTTTTGCGAAGTGACTACCTGTAGATTTTGGCCTGTAGCTCAGCCGCCACCTAGGGAAACCTACAAAACCTGTTCATTTCTGAAAACTAGAGACCTAGAGGAATCCAAGATGGGGTGACTTGCGGGGCTCGGACCAGGTTCTATTACCCAGAATCCTTTGCAAACCTCAAAATGTAGCTAAAAAAACACGTTACTCACATCTCTGTGGCAGAAAGTTCTGGAATCTGAGAGGAGCCACAAATTTCCTACCACCCAGCGTTCCCCCAAGTCTCCCGATAAAAATGATACCTCACTTGTGTGGGTAGGCCTAGCGCCCGCGACAGGAAACACCCCAAAGCGCAACGTGGACACATCCAAATTTTTGGAAGAAAACAGAGGTGTTTTTTGCGAAGTGCCTACCTGTAGATTTTGGCCTTTAGCTCAGCCAGCACCTAGGGAAACCTACCAAACCTGTGCATTTCTGAAAACTAGAGACCTAGGGGAATCTAAGGAGGGGTGACTTGCGGGGCTCGGACCAGGTTCTGTTACCCAGAATCCTTTGCAAACCTCAAAATGTGGCTAAAAAAACACATGTTCCTCACATTTCTGTGGCAGAAAGTTCTGGAATCTGAGAGGAGCCACAAATTTCCTTCCACCCAGCGTTCCCCCAAGTCTCCCGATAAAAATGATACCTCACTTGTGTGGGTAGGCCTAGCGCCCGCGACAGGAAACGCCCCAAAGCGCAACGTGGACACATCCACATTTTTGGAAGAAAACAGAGGTGTTTTTTGCGAAGTGCCTACCTGTAGATTTTGGCCTCTAGCTCAGCCGGCACCTAGGGAAACCTACCAAACCTGTGCATTTCTGAAAACTAGAGACCTAGGGGAATCCAAGATGGGGTGACTTGCGGGGCTCGGACCAGGTTCTGTTACCCAGAATCCTTTGCAAACCTCAAAATTTGGCTAAAAATACACATGTTACTCACATTTCTGTGGCAGAAAGTTCTGGAATCTGAGAGGAGCCACAAATTTCCTTCCACCCAGCGTTCCCCCAAGTCTCCCGATGAAAATGATACCTCACTTGTGTGGGTAGGCCTAGCGCCCGCGACAGGAAACGCCCCAAAGCGCAACGTGGACACATCCAAATTTTTGGAAGAAAACAGAGGTGTTTTTTGCGAAGTGCCTACCTGTAGATTTTGGCCTCTAGCTCAGCCGCCACCTAGGGAAACCTACCAAACCTGTGCATTTCTGAAAACTAGAGACCTAGGGGAATCCAAGATGGGGTGAATTGCGGGGCTCGGACCAGGTTCTGTTACCAAGAATCCTTTGCAAACCTCAAAATTTGGCTAAAAATACACATGTTCCTCACATTTCTGTGGCAGAAAGTTCTGGAATCTGAGAGGAGCCACAAATTTCCTTCCACCCAGCGTTCCCCCAAGTCTCCCGATAAAAATGATACCTCACTTGTGTGGGTAGGCCTAACGCCCACGACAGGAAACGCCCCAAAGCGCAACGTGGACACATCCAAATTTTGGAAGAAAACAGAGGTGTTTTTTGCGAAGTGCCTACCTGTAGATTTTGGCCTCTAGCTCAGCCGGCACCTAGGGAAACCTACCAAAACTGTGCATTTCTGAAAACTAGAGACCTAGGGGAATCCAAGATGGGGTGACTTGCGGGGCTCGGACCAGGTTCTGTTACCCAGATTCCTTTGCAAACCTCAAAATTTGGCTAAAAATACACATGTTACTCACATTTCTGTGGCAGAAAGTTCTGGAATCTGAGAGGAGCCACAAATTTCCTTCCACCCAGCGTTCCCTAAAGTCTCCCGATAAAAATGATACCTCACTTGTGTGGGTAGGCCTAGCGCCCGCGACAGGAAACGCCCCAAAGCGCAACGTGGACACATCCAAATTTTTGGAAGACAACAGAGGTGTTTTTTGCGAAGTGCCTACCTGTAGATTTTGGCCTCTAGCTCAGCCGGCACCTAGGGAAACCTACCAAACCTGTGCATTTCTGAAAACTAGAGACCTAGGGGAATCCAAGATGGGGTGACTTGCGGGGCTCGGACCAGGTTCTGTTACCCAGAATCCTTTGCAAACCTCAAAATTTGGCTAAAAATACACATGTTACTCACATTTCTGTGGCAGAAAGTTCTGGAATCTGAGAGAAGCCACAAATTTCCTTCCACCCAGCGTTCCCCCAAGTCTCCCGATAAAAATGATACCTCACTTGTGTGGGTAGGCCTAGCGCCCGCGACAGGAAATGCCCCAAAGCGCAACGTGGACACATCCAAATTTTTGGAAGAAAACAGAGGTGTTTTTTGCGAGGTGCCTACCTGTAGATTTTGGCCTCTAGCTCAGCCGGCACCTAGGGAAACCTACCAAACCTGAGCATTTCTGAAAACTAGAGACCTAGGGGAATCCAAGATGGGGTGACTTGCGGGGCTCGGACCAGGTTCTGTTACCCAGAATCCTTTGCAAACCTCAAAATTTGGCTAAAAATACACATGTTACTCACATTTCTGTGGCAGAAAGTTCTGGAATCTGAGAGGAGCCACAAATTTCCTTCCACCCAGCGTTCCCCCAAGTCTCCCGATAAAAAAGATACCTCACTTGTGTGGGTAGGCCTAGCGCCCGCGACAGGAAACGCCCCAAAGCGCAACGTGGACACATCCAAATTTTGGGAAGAAAACAGAGGTGTTTTTTGTGAAGTGCCTACCTGTAGATTTTGGCCTCTAGCTCAGCCGGCACCTAGGGAAACCTACCAAACCTGTGCATTTCTGAAAACTAGAGACCTAGGGGAATCCAAGATGGGGTGACTTGCGGGGCTCGGACCAGGTTCTGTTACCCAGAATCCTTTGCAAACCTCAAAATTTGGCTAAAAATACACATGTTCCTAACATTTCTTTGGCAGAAAGTTCTGGAATCTGAGAGGAGCCACAAATTTCCTTCCACCTAGCGTTCTCCCAAGTCTCCCGATAAAAATGATACCTCACTTGTGTGGGTAGGCCTAGCGCCCGCGACAGGAAACACCCCAAAGCGCAACGTGGACACATCCAAATTTTTGGAACAAAACAGGGGTGTTTTTTGCGAAGTGCCTACCTGTAGATTTTGGCCTTTAGCTCAGCCAGCACCCAGGGAAACCTACCAAACCTGTGCATTTCTGAAAACTAGAGACCTAGGGGAATCTAAGGAGGGGTGACTTGCGGGGCTCGGACCAGGTTCTGTTACCCAGAATCCTTTGCAAACCTCAAAATGTGGCTAAAAAAACACATGTTCCTCACATTTCTGTGGCAGAAAGTTCTGGAATCTGAGAGGAGCCACAAATTTCCTTCCACCCAGCGTTCCCCCAAGTCTCCTGATAAAAATGATACCTCACTTGTGTGGGTAGGCCTAGTGCCCGCGACAGGAAACGCCCCAAAGCACAACGTGGACACATCCAAATTTTTGGATGAAAACAGAGGGGTTTTTTGCGAAGTGCCTACCTGTAGATTTTGGCCTCTAGCTCAGCCGGCACCTAGGGAAACCTACCAAACCTGTGCATTTCTGAAAACTAGAGACCTAGGGGAATCCAAGATGGGGTGACTTGCGGGGCTCGGACCAGGTTCTGTTACCCAGAATCCTTTGCAAATCTCAAAATTTGGCTAAAAATACACATGTTACTCACATTTCTGTGGCAGAAAGTTCTGGAATCTGAGAGGAGCCACAAATTTCCTTCCACCCAGCGTTCCCCCAAGTCTCCCGATATAAATGATACCTCACTTGTGTGGTTAGGCAAAGCGCCCGCGACAGGAAACGCCCCAAAGCGCAACGAGGACACATTCAAATTTTTGGAAGAAAACAGAGGTGTTTTTTGCGAAGTGACTACCTGTAGATTTTGGCCTGTAGCTCAGCCGCCACCTAGGGAAACCTACCAAACCTGTGCATTTCTGAAAACTAGAGACCTAGAGGAATCCAAGATGGGGTGACCTGCGGGGCTCGGACCAGGTTCTGTTACCCAGAATCCTTTGCAAACCTCAAAATTTGGCTAAAAAAACACATGTTACTCACATTTCTGTGGCAGAAAGTTATGGAATCTGAGAGGAGCAACAAATTTCCTTCCACCCAGCGTTCCCCCAAGTCTCCCGATAAAAATGATACCTCACTTGTATGGGTAGGCCTAGCGCCCGCGACATGAAACGCCCCAAAGCGCAACGTGGACACATCCAAATTTTTGGAAGAAAACAGAGGTGTTTTTTGCGAAGTGCCTACCTGTAGATTTTGGCCTCTAGCTCAGCCGGCACCTAGGGAAACCTACCAAACCTGTGCATTTCTGAAAACTAGAGACCTAGGGGAATCCAAGATGGGGTGACTTGCGGGGCTCGGACCAGGTTCTGTTACCCAGAATCCTTTGCAAACCTCAAAATTTGGCTAAAAATACACATGTTACTCACATTTCTGTGGCAGAAAGTTCTGGAATCTGAGAGGAGCCACAAATTTCCTTCCACCCAGCGTTCCCCCAAGTCTCCCGATAAAAATGATACCTCACTTGTGTGGGTAGGCCTAGCGCCCGCGACAGGAAACGCCCCAAAGCGCAACGTGGACACATCCAAATTTTTGGAACAAAACAGAGGTGTTTTTTGCGAAGTGCCTACCTGTAGATTTTGGCCTCTAGCTCAGCCGGCACCTAGGGAAACCTACCAAACCTGTGCATTTCTGAAAACTAGAGACCTAGGGGAATCCAAGATGGGGTGACTTGCGGGGCTCGGACCAGGTTCTGTTACCCAGAATCCTTTGCAAACCTCAAAATTTGGCTAAAAATACACATGTTACTCACATTTCTGTGGCAGAAAGTTCTGGAATCTGAGAGGAGCCACAAATTTCCTTCCACCCAGCGTTCCCCCAAGTCTCCCGATAAAAAAGATACCTCACTTGTGTGGGTAGGCCTAGCGCCCGCGACAGGAAACGCCCCAAAGCGCAACGTGGACACATCCAAATTTTTGGAAGAAAACAGAGGTGTTTTTTGTGAAGTGCCTACCTGTAGATTTTGGCCTCTAGCTCAGCCGGCACCTAGGGAAACGTTCCAAACCTGTGCATTTCTGAAAACTAGAGACGTAGGGGAATCCAAGATGGGGTGACTTGCGGGGCTCGGACCAGGTTCTGTTACCCAGAATCCTTTGCAAACCTCAAAATTTGGCTAAAAAAACACATGTTACTCACATTTCTGTGGCAGAAAGTTCTGGAATCTGAGAGGAGCCACAAATTTCCTTCCACCCAGCGTTCCCCCAAGTCTCCCGATAAAAATGATACCTCACTTGTGTGGGTAGGCCTAGCGCCCGCGACAGGAAACGCCCCAAAGCGCAACGTGGACACATCCAAATTTTTGGAAGAAAACAGAGGTGTTTTTTGCGAAGTGCCTACCTGTAGATTTTGGCCTCTAGCTCAGCCGGCACCTAGGGAAACCTACCAAACCTGTGCATTTCTGAAAACTAGAGACCTAGGGGAATCCAAGATGGGGTGACTTGCGGGGCTCGTACCAGGTTCTGTTACCCAGAATCCTTTGCAAACCTCAAAATTTGGCTAAAAATACACATGTTACTCACATTTCTGTGGCAGAAAGTTCTGGAATCTGAGAGGAGCCACAAATTTCCTTCCACCCAGCGTTCCCCCAAGTCTCCCGATAAAAATGATACCTCACTTGTGTGGGTAGGCAAAGCGCACGCGACAGGAAACGCCCCAAAGCGCAACGATGACACATTCAAATTTTTGGAAGAAAACAGAGGTGTTTTTTGCGAAGTGACTACCTGTAGATTTTGGCCTGTAGCTCAGCCGCCACCTAGGATAACCTACCAAACCTGTGCATTTCTGAAAATTAGAGACCTAGAGGAATCCAAGATGGGGTGACTTGCGGGGCTCGGACCAGGTTCTGTTACCCAGAATCCTTTGCAAACCTCAAAATTTGGCTAAAAAAACACATGTTACTCACATTTCTGTGGCAGAAAGTTCTGGAATCTGAGAGGAGCCACAAATTTCCTTCCACCCAGCGTTCCCCCAAGTCTCCCGATAAAAATGATACCTCACTTGTGTGGGTAGGCAAAGCGCACGCGACAGGAAACGCCCCAAAGCGCAACGAGGACACATTCAAATTTTTGGAAGAAAACAGAGGTGTTTTTTGTGAAGTGACTACCTGTAGATTTTGGCCTGTAGCTCAGCCGCCACCTAGGGAAACCTACCAAACCTGTGCATTTCTGAAAACTAGAGACCTAGAGGAATCCAAGATGGGGTGACTTGCGGGGCTCGGACCAGGTTCTGTTACCCAGAATCCTTTGCAAACCTCAAAATGTGGCTAAAAAAACACATGTTCCTCACATTTCTGTGGCAGAAAGTTCTGGAATCTGAGAGGAGCCACAAATTTCCTTCTACCCAGCGTTCCCCCAAGTCTCCCGATAAAAATGATACCTCACTTGTGTGGGTAGGCCTAGCGCCCGCGACAGGAAACGCCCCAAAGCGCAACGTGGACACATCCAAATTTTTGGAAGAAAACAGAGGTGTTTTTTGCGAAGTGCCTACCTGTAGATTTTGGCCTCTAGCTCAGCCGGCACCTAGGGAAACCTACCAAACCTGTGCATTTCTGAAAACTAGAGACCTAGGGGAATCCAAGATGGGGTGACTTGCGGGGCTCGGACCAGGTTCTGTTACCCAGAATCCTTTGCAAACCTCACAATTTGGCTAAAAATACACATGTTACTCACATTTCTGTGGCAGAAAGTTCTGGAATCTGAGAGGAGCCACAAATTTCCTTCCACCCAGCGTTCCCCCAAGTCTCCCGATAAAAATGATACCTCACTTGTGTGGGTAGGCCTAGCGCCCGCGACAGGAAACGCCCCAAAGCGCAACGTGGACACATCCAAATTTTTGGAAGAAAACAGAGGTGTTTTTTGCGAGGTGCCTACCTGTAGATTTTGGCCTCTAGCTCAGCCGGCACCTAGGGAAACCTACCAAACCTGTGCATTTCTGAAAACTAGAGACCTAGGGGAATCCAAGATGGGGTGACTTGCGGGGCTCGGACCAGGTTCTGTTACCCAGAATCCTTTGCAAACCTCAAAATTTGGCTAAAAATACACATGTTACTCACATTTCTGTGGCAGAAAGTTCAGGAATCTGAGAGGAGCCACAAATTTCCTTCCACCCAGCGTTCCCCCAAGTCTCCCGATAAAAAAGATACCTCACTTGTGTGGGTAGGCCTAGCGCCCACGACAGGAAACGCCCCAAAGCGCAACGTGGACACATCCAAATTTTTGGAAGAAAACAGGTGTTTTTTGTGAAGTGCCTACCTGTAGATTTTGGCCTCTAGCTCAGCCGGCACCTAGGGAAACCTACCAAACCTGTGCATTTCTGAAAACTAGAGACCTAGAGGAATCCAAGATGGGGTGACTTGCGGGGCTCGGACCAGGTTCTGTTACCCAGAATCCTTTGCAAACCTCAAAATGTGGCTAAAAAAACACATGTTCCTCACATTTCTGTGGCAGAAAGTTCTGGAATCTGAGAGGAGCCACAAATTTCCTTCTACCCAGCGTTCCCCCAAGTCTCCCGATAAAAATGATACCTCACTTGTGTGGGTAGGCCTAGCGCCCGCGACAGGAAACGCCCCAAAGCGCAACGTGGACACATCCAAATTTTTGGAAGAAAACAGAGGTGTTTTTTGCGAAGTGCCTACCTGTAGATTTTGGCCTCTAGCTCAGCCGGCACCTAGGGAAACCTACCAAACCTGTGCATTTCTGAAAACTAGAGACCTAGGGGAATCCAAGATGGGGTGACTTGCGGGGCTCGGACCAGGTTCTGTTACCCAGAATCCTTTGCAAACCTCACAATTTGGCTAAAAATACACATGTTACTCACATTTCTGTGGCAGAAAGTTCTGGAATCTGAGAGGAGCCACAAATTTCCTTCCACCCAGCGTTCCCCCAAGTCTCCCGATAAAAATGATACCTCACTTGTGTGGGTAGGCCTAGCGCCCGCGACAGGAAACGCCCCAAAGCGCAACGTGGACACATCCAAATTTTTGGAAGAAAACAGAGGTGTTTTTTGCGAGGTGCCTACCTGTAGATTTTGGCCTCTAGCTCAGCCGGCACCTAGGGAAACCTACCAAACCTGTGCATTTCTGAAAACTAGAGACCTAGGGGAATCCAAGATGGGGTGACTTGCGGGGCTCGGACCAGGTTCTGTTACCCAGAATCCTTTGCAAACCTCAAAATTTGGCTAAAAATACACATGTTACTCACATTTCTGTGGCAGAAAGTTCAGGAATCTGAGAGGAGCCACAAATTTCCTTCCACCCAGCGTTCCCCCAAGTCTCCCGATAAAAAAGATACCTCACTTGTGTGGGTAGGCCTAGCGCCCACGACAGGAAACGCCCCAAAGCGCAACGTGGACACATCCAAATTTTTGGAAGAAAACAGGTGTTTTTTGTGAAGTGCCTACCTGTAGATTTTGGCCTCTAGCTCAGCCGGCACCTAGGGAAACCTACCAAACCTGTGCATTTCGGAAAACTAGAGACGTAGGGGAATCTAAGGAGGGGTGACTTGCGGGGCTCGGACCAGGTTCTGTTACCCAGAATCCTTTGCAAACCTCAAAATGTGGCTAAAAAAACACATGTTCCTCACTTTTCTGTGGCAGAAAGTTCTGGAATCTGAGAGGAGCCACAAATTTCCTTCCACCCAGCGTTCCCCCAAGTCTCCCGATAAAAATGATACCTCACTTGTGTGGGTAGGCCTAGCGCCCGCGACAGGAAACGCCCCAAAGCGCAACGTGGACACATCCAAATAAATTTTTGGAAGAAAACAGAGGTGTTTTTTGCGAAGTGCCTACCTGTAGATTTTGGCCTCTAGCTCAGCCGGCACCTAGTGAAACCTACCAAACCTGTGCATTTCTGAAAACTAGAGACGTAGGGGAATCCAAGATGGGGTGACTTGCGGGGCTCGGACCAGGTTCTGTTACCCAGAATCCTTTGCAAACCTCAAAATTTGGCTAAAAAAACACA
The DNA here is from genome assembly GCF_031143425.1 of Pleurodeles waltl. Lineage (NCBI taxonomy): Eukaryota > Metazoa > Chordata > Amphibia > Caudata > Salamandridae > Pleurodeles > Pleurodeles waltl. The sequence continues at coordinate 722,904,388 of NC_090445.1, forward strand.
TGTTACTCACATTTCTGTGGCAGAAAGTTCTGGAATCTGAGAGGAGCCACAAATTTCCTTCCACCCAGCGTTCCCCCAAGTCTCCCGATAAAAATGATACCTCACTTGTGTGGGTAGGCCTAGCGCCCGCGACAGGAAACGCCCCAAAGCGCAACGTGGACACATCCAAATTTTTGGAAGAAAACAGAGGTGTTTTTTGCGAAGTGCCTACCTGTAGATTTTGGCCTCTAGCTCAGCCGGCACCTAGGGAAACCTACCAAACCTGTGCATTTCTGAAAACTAGAGACCTAGGGGAATCCAAGATGGGGTGACTTGCGGGGCTCGGACCAGGTTCTGTTACCCAGAATCCTTTGCAAACCTCAAAATTTGGCTAAAAATACACATGTTACTCACATTTCTGTGGCAGAAAGTTCTGGAATCTGAGAGGAGCCACAAATTTCCTTCCACCCAGCGTTCCCCCAAGTCTCCCGATAAAAATGATACCTCACTTGTGTGGGTAGGCAAAGCGCACGCGACAGGAAACGCCCCAAAGCACAACGAGGACACATTCAAATTTTTTGAAGAAAACAGAGGTGTTTTTTGCGAAGTGACTACCTGTAGATTTTGGCCTGTAGCTCAGCCGCCACCTAGGGAAACCTACCAAACCTGTGCATTTCTGAAAACTAGAGACCTAGAGGAATCCAAGATGGGGTGACTTGCGGGGCTCGGACCAGGTTCTGTTACCCAGAATCCTTTGCAAACCTCAAAATTTGGCTAAAAAAACACATGTTACTCACATTTCTGTGGCAGAAAGTTCTGGAATCTGAGAGGAGCCACAAATTTCCTTCCACCCAGCGTTCCCCCAAGTCTCCCGATAAAAATGATACCTCACTTGTGTGGGTAGGCCTAGCGCCCACGACAGGAAACGCCCCAAAGCGCAACGTGGACACATCCAAATTTTTGGAAGAAAACAGAGGTGTTTTTTGCGAAGTGCCTACCTGTAGATTTTGGCCTCTAGCTCAGCCGGCACCTAGGGAAACCTACCAAACCTGTGCATTTCTGAAAACTAGAGACCTAGGGGAATCCAAGATGGGGTGACTTGCGGGGCTCGGACCAGGTTCTGTTACCCAGAATCCTTTGCAAACCTCAAAATTTGGCTAAAAATACACATGTTACTCACATTTCTGTGGCAGAAAGTTCTGGAATCTGAGAGGAGCCACAAATTTCCTTTCACCCAGCGTTCCCCCAAGTCTCCCGATAAAAAAGATACCTCACTTGTGTGGGTAGGCCTAGCGCCCGCGACAGGAAACACCCCAAAGCGCAATGTGGACACATCCAAATTTTTGGAAGAAAACAGAGGTGTTTTTTGCGAAGTGCCTACCTGTAGATTTTGGCCTTTAGCTCAGCCAGCACCCTGGGAAACCTACCAAACCTGTGCATTTCTGAAAACTAAAGACCTAGAGGAATCCAAGATGGGGTGACTTGCGGGGCTCGGACCAGGTTCTGTTACCCAGAATCCTTTCCAAACCTCAAAATGTGGCTAAAAAAACACATGTTCCTCACATTTCTGTGGCAGAAAGTTCTGGAATCTGAGAGGAGCCACAAATTTCCTTCCACCCAGCGTTCCCCCAAGTCTCCCGATAAAAATGATACCTCACTTGTGTGGGTAGGCCTAGCGCCCGCGACAGGAAACGCCCCAAAGCGCAACGTGGACACATCCAAATTTTTGGAAGAAAACAGAGGTGTTTTTTGCGAAGTGCCTACCTGTAGATTTTGGCCTCTAGCTCAGCCGGCACCTAGGGAAACCTACCAAACCTGTGCATTTCTGAAAACTAGAGACCTAGGGGAATCCAAGATGGGGTGACTTGCGGGGCTCGGACCAGGTTCTGTTACCCAGAATCCTTTGCAAACCTCAAAATGTGGCTAAAAAAACACATGTTCCTCACATTTCTGTGGCAGAAAGTTCTGGAATCTGAGAGGAGCCACAAATTTCCTTCCACCCAGCGTTCCCCCAAGTCTCCCGATAAAAATGATACCTCACTTGTGTGGGTAGGCCTAGCGCCCGCGACAGGAAACGCCCCAAAGCGCAACGTGGACACATCCAAATTTTTGGAAGAAAACAGAGGTGTTTTTTGCGAAGTGCCTACCTGTAGATTTTGGCCTCTAGCTCAGCCGGCACCTAGGGAAACCTACCAAACCTGTGCATTTCTGAAAACTAGAGACCTAGGGGAATCCAAGATGGGGTGACTTGCGGGGCTCGGACCAGGTTCTGTTACCCAGAATCCTTTGCAAACCTCAAAATTTGGCTAAAAATACACATGTTACTCACATTTCTGTGGCAGAAAGTTCTGGAATCTGAGAGGAGCCACAAATTTCCTTCCACCCAGCGTTCCCCCAAGTCTCCCGATAAAAATGATACCTCACTTGTGTGGGTAGGCCTAGTGCCCGCGACAGGAAACGCCCCAAAGCGCAACGTGGACACATCCAAATTTTTGGAAGAAAACAGAGGTGTTTTTTGTGAAGTGCCTACCTGTAGATTTTGGCCTCTAGCTCAGCCGGCACCTAGGGAAACCTACCAAACCTGTGCATTTCTGAAAACTAGAGACCTAGGGGAATCCAAGATGGGGTGACTTGCGGGGCTCGGACCAGGTTCTGTTACCCAGAATCCTTTGCAAACCTCAAAATTTGGCTAAAAATACACATGTTACTCACATTTCTGTGGCAGAAAGTTCTGGAATCGGAGAGGAGCCACAAATTTCCTTCCACCCAGCGTTCCCCCAAGTCTCCCGATAAAAATGATACCTCACTTGTGTGGGTAGGCCTAGCGCCCGCGACAGGAAACGCCCCAAAGCGCAACGTGGACACATCCACATTTTTGGAAGAAAACAGAGGTGTTTTTTGCGAAGTGCCTACCTGTAGATTTTGGCCTCTAGCTCAGCCGGCACCTAGGGAAACCTACCAAACCTGTGCATTTCTGAAAACTAGAGACCTAGGGGAATCCAAGATGGGGTGACTTGCGGGGCTCGGACCAGGTTCTGTTACCCAGAATCCTTTGCAAACCTCAAAATTTGGCTAAAAATACACATGTTACTCACATTTCTGTGGCAGAAAGTTCTGGAATCTGAGAGGAGCCACAAATTTCCTTCCACCCAGCGTTCCCCCAAGTCTCCCGATAAAAATGATACCTCACTTGTGTGGGTAGGCCTAGCGCCCGCGACAGGAAACGCCCCAAAGCGCAACGTGGACACATCCAAATTTTTGGAAGAAAACAGAGGTGTTTTTTGCGAAGTGCCTACCTGTAGATTTTGGCCTCTAGCTCAGCCGGCACCTAGGGAAACCTACCAAACCTGTGCATTTCTGAAAACTAGAGACCTAGGGGAATCCAAGATGGGGTGACTTGCGGGGCTCGGACCAGGTTCTGTTACCCAGAATCCTTTGCAAACCTCAAAATTTGGCTAAAAATACACATGTTACTCACATTTCTGTGGCAGAAAGTTCTGGAATCTGAGAGGAGCCACAAATTTCCTTCCACCCAGCGTTCCCCCAAGTCTCCCGATAAAAATGATACCTCACTTGTGTGGGTAGGCCTAGCGCCCGCGACAGGAAACGCCCCAAAGCGCAACGTGGACACATTCAAATTTTTGGAAGAAAACAGAGGTGTTTTTTGCGAAGTGCCTACCTGTAGATTTTGGCCTCTAGTTCAGCCGGCACCTAGGGAAACCTACCAAACCTGTGCATTTCTGAAAACTAGAGACCTAGGGGAATCCAAGATGGGGTGACTTGCGGGGCTCGGACCAGGTTCTGTTACCCAGAATCCTTTGCAAACCTCAAAATTTGGCTAAAAATACACATGTTACTCACATTTCTGTGGCAGAAAGTTCTGGAATCTGAGAGGAGCCACAAATTTCCTTCCACCCAGCGTTCCCCCAAGTCTCCCGATAAAAATGATACCTCACTTGTGTGGGTAGGCCTAGCGCCCGCGACAGGAAACGCCCCAAAGCGCAACGTGGACACATCCAAATTTTTGGAAGAAAACAGAGGTGTTTTTTGCGAAGTGCCTACCTGTAGATTTTGGCCTCTAGCTCAGCCGGCACCTAGGGAAACCTACCAAACCTGTGCATTTCTGAAAACTAGAGACCTAGGGGAATCCAAGATGGGGTGACTTGCGGGGCTCGGACCAGGTTCTGTTACCCAGAATCCTTTGCAAACCTCAAAATTTGGCTAAAAATACACATGTTACTCACATTTCTGTGGCAGAAAGTTCTGGAATCTGAGAGGAGCCACAAATTTCCTTCCACCCAGCGTTCCCCCAAGTCTCCCGATAAAAATGATACCTCACTTGTGTGGGTAGGCCTAGCGCCCGCGACAGGAAACGCCCCAAAGCGCAACGTGGACACATCCAAATTTTTGGAAGAAAACAGAGGTGTTTTTTGCGAGGTGCCTACCTGTAGATTTTGGCCTCTAGCTCAGCCGGCACCTGGGGAAAATTACCAAACCTGTGCATTTCTGAAAACTAGAGACCTAGGGGAATCCAAGATGGGGTGACTTGCGGGGCTCGGACCAGGTTCTGTTACCCAGAATCCTTTGCAAACCTCAAAATTTGGCTAAAAATACACATGTTACTCACATTTCTGTGGCAGAAAGTTCTGGAATCTGAGAGGAGCCACAAATTTCCTTCCACCCAGCGTTCCCCCAAGTCTCCCGATAAAAATGATACCTCACTTGTGTGGGTAGGCCTAGCGCCCGCGACAGGAAACACCCCAAAGCGCAACGTGGACACATCCAAATTTTTGGAAGAAAACAGAGGTGTTTTTTGCGAAGTGCCTACCTGTAGATTTTGGCCTTTAGCTCAGCCAGCACCTAGGGAAACCTACCAAACCTGTTCATTTCTGAAAACTAGAGACCTAGGGGAATCCAAGGAGGGGTGACTTGCGGGGCTCGGACCAGGTTCTGTTACCCAGAATCCTTTGCAAACCTCAAAATTTGGCTAAAAAAACACATGTTCCTAACATTTCTTTGGCAGAAAGTTCTGGAATCTGAAAGGAGCCACAAATTTCCTTCCACCCAGCGTTCCCCCAAGTCTCCCGATAAAAATGATACCTCACTTGTGTGGGTAGGCCTAGCGCCCGCGACAGGAAACGCCCCAAAGCGCAACGTGGACACATCCAAATTTTTGGAAGAAAAAAGAGGTGTTTTTTGCGAAGTGCCTACCTGTAGATTTTGGCCTCTAGCTCAGCCGGCACCTAGGGAAACCTACCAAACCTGTGCATTTCTGAAAACTAGAGACCTAGGGGAATCCAAGATGGGGTGACTTGCGGGGCTCGGACCAGGTTCTGTTACCCAGAATCCTTTGCAAACCTCAAAATTTGGCTAAAAATACACATGTTACTCACATTTCTGTGGCAGAAAGTTCTGGAATCTGAGAGGAGCCACAAATTTCCTTCCAACCAGCGTTCCCCCAAGTCTCCCGATAAAAATGATACCTCACTTGTGTGGGTAGGCCTAGCGCCCGCGACAGGAAACGCCCCAAAGCGCAACGTGGACACATCCAAATTTTTGGAAGAAAACAGAGGTGTTTTTTGCGAAGTGCCTACCTGTAGATTTTGGCCTCTAGCTCAGCCGGCACCTAGGGAAACCTACCAAACCTGTGCATTTCTGAAAACTAGAGACCTAGGGGAATCCAAGATGGGGTGACTTGCGGGGCTCGGACCAGGTTCTGTTACCCAGAATCCTTTGCAAACCTCAAAATTTGGCTAAAAATACACATGTTACTCACATTTCTGTGGCAGAAAGTTCTGGAATCTGAGAGGAGCCACAAATTTCCTTCCACCCAGCGTTCCCCCAAGTCTCCCGATAAAAATGATACCTCACTTGTGTGGGTAGGCCTAGCGCCCGCGACAGGAAATGCCCCAAAGCGCAACGTGGACACATACAAATTTTTGGAAGAAAACAGAGGTGTTTTTTGCGAGGTGCCTACCTGTAGATTTTGGCCTCTAGCTCAGCCGGCACCTAGGGAAACCTACCAAACCTGTGCATTTCTGAAAACTAGAGACCTAGGGGAATCCAAGATGGGGTGACTTGCGGGGCTCGGACCAGGTTCTGTTACCCAGAATCCTTTGCAAACCTCAAAATTTGGCTAAAAAAACACATGTTCCTAACATTTCTTTGGCAGAAAGTTCTGGAATCTGAGAGGAGCCCCAAATTTCCTTCCACCCAGCGTTCCCCCAAGTCTCCCGATAAAAATGATACCTCACTTGTGTGGGTAGGCCTAGCGCCCGCGACAGGAAACGCCCCAAAGCGCAACGTGGACACATCCAAATTTTTGGAAGAAAACAGAGGTGTTTTTTGCGAAGTGCCTACCTGTAGATTTTGGCCTCTAGCTCAGCCGGCACCTAGGGAAACCTACCAAACCTGTGCATTTCTGAAAACTAGAGATCTAGGGGAATCCAAGATGGGGTGACTTGCGGGGCTCGGACCTGGTTCTGTTACCCAGAATCCTTTACAAACCTCAAAATTTGGCTAAAAATACACGTTACTCACATTTCTGTGGCAGAAAGTTCTGGAATCTGAGAGGAGCCACGAATTTCCTTCCAACCAGCGTTCCCCCAAGTCTCCCGATAAAAATGATACCTCACTTGTGTGGGTAGGCCTAGCGCCCGCGACAGGAAACGCCCCAAAGCGCAACGTGGACACATCCAAATTTTTGGAAGAAAACAGAGGTGTTTTTTGCGAAGTGCCTACCTGTAGATTTTGGCCTCTAGCTCAGCCGGCACCTAGGGAAACCTACCAAACCTGTGCATTTCTGAAAACTAGAGACCTAGGGGAATCCAAGATGGGGTGACTTGCGGGGCTCGGACCAGGTTCTGTTACCCAGAATCCTTTGCAAACCTCAAAATTTGGCTAAAAATACACATGTTACTCACATTTCTGTGGCAGAAAGTTCTGGAATCTGAGAGGAGCCACAAATTTCCTTCCACCCAGCGTTCCCCCAAGTCTCCCGATAAAAATGATACCTCACTTGTGTGGGTAGGCCTAGCGCCCGCGACAGGAAACACCCCAAAGCGCAACGTGGACACATTCAAATTTTTGGAATAAAACAGAGGTGTTTTTTGCGAAGTGCCTACCTGTAGATTTTGGCCTTTAGCTCAGCCAGCACCTAGGGAAACCTACCAAACCTGTTCATTTCTGAAAACTAGAGACCTAGGGGAATCCAAGGAGGGGTGACTTGCGGGGCTCGGACCAGGTTCTGTTACCCAGAATCCTTTGCAAACCTCAAAATTTGGCTAAAAAAACACATGTTCCTAACATTTCTTTGGCAGAAAGTTCTGGAATCTGAGAGGAGCCACAAATTTCCTTCCACCCAGCGTTCCCCCAAGTCTCCCGATAAAAATGATACCTCACTTGTGTGGGTAGGCCTAGCGCCCGCGACAGGAAACGCCCCAAAGCGCAACGTGGACACATCCAAATTTTTGGAAGAAAACAGAGGTGTTTTTTGCGAGGTGCCTACCTGTAGATTTTGGCCTCTAGCTCAGCCGGCACCTAGGGAAACCTACCAAACCTGTGCATTTCTGAAAACTAGAGACCTAGGGGAATCCAAGATGGGGTGACTTGCGGGGCTCGGACCAGGTTCTGTTACCCAGAATCCTTTGCAAACCTCAAAATTTGGCTAAAAAAACACATGTTCCTAACATTTCTTTGGCAGAAAGTTCTGGAATCTGAGAGGAGCCCCAAATTTCCTTCCACCCAGCGTTCCCCCAAGTCTCCCGATAAAAATGATACCTCACTTGTGTGGGTAGGCCTAGCGCCCGCGACAGGAAACGCCCCAAAGCGCAACGTGGACACATCCAAATTTTTGGAAGAAAACAGAGGTGTTTTTTGCGAAGTGCCTACCTGTAGATTTTGGCCTCTAGCTCAGCCGGCACCTAGGGAAACCTACCAAACCTGTGCATTTCTGAAAACTAGAGATCTAGGGGAATCCAAGATGGGGTGACTTGCGGGGCTCGGACCAGGTTCTGTTACCCAGAATCCTTTACAAACCTCAAAATTTGGCTAAAAATACACGTTACTCACATTTCTGTGGCAGAAAGTTCTGGAATCTGAGAGGAGCCACGAATTTCCTTCCAACCAGCGTTCCCCCAAGTCTCCCGATAAAAATGATACCTCACTTGTGTGGGTAGGCCTAGCGCCCGCGACAGGAAACGCCCCAAAGCGCAACGTGGACACATCCAAATTTTTGGAAGAAAACAGAGGTGTTTTTTTCGAAGTGCCTACCTGTAGATTTTGGCCTCTAGCTCAGCCGGCACCTAGGGAAACCTACCAAACCTGTGCATTTCTGAAAACTAGAGACCTAGGGGAATCCAAGATGGGGTGACTTGCGGGGCTCGGACCAGGTTCTGTTACCCAGAATCCTTTGCAAACCTCAAAATTTGGCTAAAAATACACATGTTACTCACATTTCTGTGGCAGAAAGTTCTGGAATCTGAGAGGAGCCACAAATTTCCTTCCACCCAGCGTTCCCCCAAGTCTCCCGATAAAAATGATACCTCACTTGTGTGGGTAGGCCTAGCGCCCGCGACAGGAAACACCCCAAAGCGCAACGTGGACACATCCAAATTTTTGGAAGAAAACAGAGGTGTTTTTTGCGAAGTGCCTACCTGTAGATTTTGGCCTTTAGCTCAGCCAGCACCTAGGGAAACCTACCAAACCTGTTCATTTCTGAAAACTAGAGACCTAGGGGAATCCAAGGAGGGGTGACTTGCGGGGCTCGGACCAGGTTCTGTTACCCAGAATCCTTTGCAAACCTCAAAATTTGGCTAAAAAAACACATGTTCCTAACATTTCTTTGGCAGAAAGTTCTGGAATCTGAGAGGAGCCACAAATTTCCTTCCACCCAGCGTTCCCCCAAGTCTCCCGATAAAAATGATACCTCACTTGTGTGGGTAGGCCTAGCGCCCGCGACAGGAAACGCCCCAAAGCGCAACGTGGACACATCCAAATTTTTGGAAGAAAAAAGAGGTGTTTTTTGCGAAGTGCCTACCTGTAGATTTTGGCCTCTAGCTCAGCCGGCACCTAGGGAAACCTACCAAACCTGTGCATTTCTGAAAACTAGAGACCTAGGGGAATCCAAGATGGGGTGACTTGCGGGGCTCGGACCAGGTTCTGTTACCCAGAATCCTTTGCAAACCTCAAAATTTGGCTAAAAATACACATGTTACTCACATTTCTGTGGCAGAAAGTTCTGGAATCTGAGAGGAGCCACAAATTTCCTTCCACCCAGCGTTCCCCCAAGTCTCCTGATAAAAATGATACCTCACTTGTGGGGGTAGGCCTAGCGCCCGCGACAGGAAACGCCCCAAAGCGCAACGTGGACACATCCAAATTTTTGGAAGAAAACAGAGGTGTTTTTTGCGAAGTGCCTACCTGTAGATTTTGGCCTCTAGCTCAGCCGGCACCTAGGGAAACCTACCAAACCTGTGCATTTCTGAAAACTAGAGACCTAGGGGAATCCAAGATGGGGTGACTTGCGGGGCTCGGACCAGGTTCTGTTACCCAGAATCCTTTGCAAACCTCAAAATTTGGCTAAAAAAACACATGTTCCTAACATTTCTTTGGCAGAAAGTTCTGGAATCTGAGAGGAGCCCCAAATTTCCTTCCACCCAGCGTTCCCCCAAGTCTCCCGATAAAAATGATACCTCACTTGTGTGGGTAGGCCTAGCGCCCGCGACAGGAAACGCCCCAAAGCGCAATGTGGACACATCCAAATTTTTGGAAGAAAACAGAGGTGTTTTTTGCGAAGTGCCTACCTGTAGATTTTGGCCTCTAGCTCAGCCGGCACCTAGGGAAACCTACCAAACCTGTGCATTTCTGAAAACTAGAGATCTAGGGGAATCCAAGATGGGGTGACTTGCGGGGCTCGGACCAGGTTCTGTTACCCAGAATCCTTTACAAACCTCAAAATTTGGCTAAAAATACACGTTACTCACATTTCTGTGGCAGAAAGTTCTGGAATCTGAGAGGAGCCACGAATTTCCTTCCAACCAGCGTTCCCCCAAGTCTCCCGATAAAAATGATACCTCACTTGTGTGGGTAGGCCTAGCGCCCGCGACAGGAAACGCCCCAAAGCGCAACGTGGACACATCCAAATTTTTGGAAGAAAACAGAGGTGTTTTTTGCGAAGTGCCTACCTGTAGATTTTGGCCTCTAGCTCAGCCGGCACCTAGGGAAACCTACCAAACCTGTGCATTTCTGAAAACTAGAGACCTAGGGGAATCCAAGATGGGGTGACTTGCGGGGCGCGGACCAGGTTCTGTTACCCAGAATCCTTTGCAAACCTCAAAATTTGGCTAAAAATACACATGTTCCTCACATTTCTGTGGCAGAAAGTTCTGGAATCTGAGAGGAGCCACAAATTTCCTTCCACCCAGCGTTCCCCCAAGTCTCCCGATAAAAATTATACCTCACTTGTATGGGTAGGCCTAGCGCCCGCGACAGGAAACGCCCCAAAGCGCAACGTGGACACATCCAAATTTTTGGAAGAACACAGAGGTGTTTTTTGCGAAGTGCCTACCTGTAGATTTTGGCCTCTAGCTCAGCCGGCACCTAGGGAAACCTACCAAACTTGTGCATTTCTGAAAACTAGAGACCTAGGGGAATCCAAGATGGGGTGACTTGCGGGGCTCGGACCAGGTTCTGTTACCCAGAATCCTTTGCAAATCTCAAAATTTGGCTAAAAATACACATGTTCCTCACATTTCTGTGGCAGAAAGTTCTGGAATCTGAGAGGAGCCACAAATTTCCTTTCACCCAGCGTTCCCCCAAGTCTCCCGATAAAAATGATACCTCACTTGTGTGGGTAGGCCTAGCGCCCACGACAGGAAACGCCCCAAAGCGCAACGTGGACACATCCAAATTTTTGGAAGAAAACAGAGGTATTTTTTGCGAAGTGCCTACCTGTAGATTTTGGCCTCTAGCTCAGCCGGCACCTAGGGAAACCTACCAAACCTGTGCATTTCTGAAAACTAGAGACCTAGGGGAATCCAAGATGGGGTGACTTGCGGGGCTCGGACCAGGTTCTGTTACCCAGAATCCTTTGCAAACCTCAAAATTTGGCTAAAAATACACATGTTACTCACATTTCTGTGGCAGAAAGTTCTGGAATCTGAGAGGAGCTACGAAATTTCCTTCCACCCAGCGTTCCCCCAAGTCTCCCGATAAAAAAGATACCTCACTTGTGTGGGTAGGCCTAGCGCCCGCGACAGGAAGCACCCCAAAGCGCAATGTGGACACATCCAAATGTTTGGAAGAAAACAGAGGTGTTTTTTGCGAAGTGCCTACCTGTAGATTTTGGCCTTTATCTCAGCCAGCACCCAGGGAAACCTACCAAACCTGTGCATTTCTGAAAACTAGAGACCTAGAGGAATCCAAGATGGGGTGACTTGCGGGGCTCGGACCAGGTTCTGTTACCCAGAATCCTTTGCAAGCCTCAAAATGTGGCTAAAAAAACACATGTTCCTCACATTTCTGTGGCAGAAAGTTCTGGAATCTGAGAGGAGCCACAAATTTCCTTCCACCCAGCGTTCCCCCAAGTCTCCCGATAAAAAAGATACCTCACTTGTGTGGGTAGGCCTAGCGCCCGCGACAGGAAACGCCCCAAAGCGCAACGTGGACACATCCAAATTTTTGGAAGAAAACAGAGGTGTTTTTTGCGAAGTGCCTACCTGTAGATTTTGGCCTCTAGCTCAGCCGGCACCTAGGGAAACCTACCAAACCTGTGCATTTCTGAAAACTAGAGACCTAGGGGAATCCAAGATGGGGTGACTTGCGGGGCTCGGACCAGGTTCTGTTACCCAGAATCCTTTGCAAACCTCAAAATTTGGCTAAAAATACACATGTTACTCACATTTCTGTGGCAGAAAGTTCTGGAATCTGAGAGGAGCCACAAATTTCCTTCCACCCAGCGTTCCCCCAAGTCTCCCGATAAAAATGATACCTCACTTGTGTGGGTAGGCCTAGCGCCCGCGACAGGAAATGCCCCAAAGCGCAACGTGGACACATCCACATTTTTGGAAGAAAACAGAGGTGTTTTTTGCGAAGTGCCTACCTGTAGATTTTGGCCTCTAGCTCAGCCGGCACTTAGGGAAACCTACCAAACCTGTGCATTTCTGAAAACTAGAGACCTAGGGGAATCCAAGAAGGGGTGACTTGCGGGGCTCGGACCAGGTTCTGTTACCCAGAATCCTTTGTAAACCTCAAAATTTGGCTAAAAATACACATGTTACTCACATTTCTGTGGCAGAAAGTTCTGGAATCTGAGAGGCGCCACAAATTTCCTTCCACCCAGCGTTTCCCCAAGTCTCCCGATAAAAATGATACCTCACTTGTGTGGGTAGGCCTAGCGCCCGCGACAGGAAACGCCCCAAAGCGCAACGTGGACACATCCAAATTTTTGGAAGAAAACAGAGGTGTTTTTTGCGAAGTGTCTACCTGTAGATTTTGGCCTCTAGCTCAGCCGGCACCTAGGGAAACCTACCAAACCTGTGCATTTCTGAAAACTAGAGACCTAGGGGAATCCAAGATGGGGTGACTTGCGAGGCTCGGACCAGGTTCTGTTACCCAGAATCCTTTGCAAACCTCAAAATTTGGCTAAAAATACACATGTTACTCACATTTCTGTGGCAGAAAGTTCTGGAATCTGAGAGGAGCCACAAATTTCCTTCCACCCAGCGTTCCCCCAAGTCTCCCGATAAAAATGATACCTCACTTGTGTGGGTAGGCCTAGCGCCCGCGACAGGAAACGCCCCAAAGCGCAACGTGGACACATCCACATTTTTGGAAGAAAACAGAGGTGTTTTTTGCGAGGTGCCTACCTGTAGATTTTGGCCTCTAGCTCAGCCGGCACCTAGGGAAACCTACCAAACCTGTGCATTTCTGAAAACTAGAGACCTAGGGGAATCCAAGATGGGGTGACTTGCGGGGCTCGGACCAGGTTCTGTTACCCAGAATCCTTTGCAAACCTCAAAATTTGGCTAAAAATACACATGTTACTCACATTTCTGTGGCAGAAAGTTCTGGAATCTGAGAGGAGCCACAAATTTCCTTCCACCCAGCGTTCCCCCAAGTCTCCCGATAAAAAAGATACCTCACTTGTGTGGGTAGGCCTAGCGCCCGCAACAGGAAACGCCCCAAAGCGCAACGTGGACACATCCAAATTTTTGGAAGAAAACAGAGGTGTTTTTTGTGAAGTGCCTACCTGTAGATTTTGGCCTCTAGCTAAGCCGGCACCTAGGGAAACCTTCCAAACCTGTGCATTTCTGAAAACTAGAGACGTAGGGGAATCCAAGATGGGGTGACTTGCGGGGCTCGGACCAGGTTCTGTTACCCAGAATCCTTTGCAAACCTCAAAATTTGGCTAAAAAAACACATGTTACTCACATTTCTGTGGCAGAAAGTTCTGGAATCTGAGAGGAGCCACAAATTTCCTTCCACCCAGCGTTCCCCCAAGTCTCCCGATAAAAATGATACCTCACTTGTGTGGGTAGGCCTAGCGCCCGCGACAGGAAACGCCCCAAAGCGCAACGTGGACACATCCAAATTTTTGGAAGAAAACAGAGGTGTTTTTTGCGAAGTGCCTACCTGTAGATTTTGGCCTCTAGCTCAGCCGGCACCTAGGGAAACCTACCAAACCTGTGCATTTCTGAAAACTAGAGACCTAGGGGAATCCAAGATGGGGTGACTTGCGGGGCTCGGACCAGGTTCTGTTACCCAGAATCCTTTGCAAACCTCAAAATTTGGCTAAAAATACACATGTTACTCACATTTCTGTGGCAGAAAGTTCTGGAATCTGAGAGGAGCCACAAATTTCCTTCCACCCAGCGTTCCCCCAAGTCTCCCGATAAAAATGATACCTCACTTGTGTGGGTAGGCAAAGCGCACGCGACAGGAAACGCCCCAAAGCGCAACGATGACACATTCAAATTTTTGGAAGAAAACAGAGGTGTTTTTTGCGAAGTGACTACCTGTAGATTTTGGCCTGTAGCTCAGCCGCCACCTAGGATAACCTACCAAACCTGTGCATTTCTGAAAACTAGAGACCTAGAGGAATCCAAGATGGGGTGACTTGCGGGGCTCGGACCAGGTTCTGTTACCCAGAATCCTTTGCAAACCTCAAAATTTGGCAAAAAAAACACATGTTACTCACATTTCTGTGGCAGAAAGTTCTGGAATCTGAGAGAAGCCACAAATTTCCTTCCACCCAGCGTTCCCCCAAGTCTCCCGATAAAAATGATACCTCACTTGTGTGGGTAGGCAAAGCGCACGCGACAGGAAACGCCCCAAAGCGCAACGAGGACACATTCAAATTTTTGGAAGAAAACAGAGGTGTTTTTTGCGAAGTGACTACCTGTAGATTTTGGCCTGTAGCTCAGCCGCCACCTAGGGAAACCTACCAAACCTGTGCATTTCTGAAAACTAGAGACCTAGAGGAATCCAAGATGGGGTGACTTGCGGGGCTCGGACCAGGTTCTGTTACCCAGAATCCTTTGCAAACCTCAAAATGTGGCTAAAAAAACACATGTTCCTCACATTTCTGTGGCAGAAAGTTCTGGAATCTGAGAGGAGCCACAAATTTCCTTCTACCCAGCGTTCCCCCAAGTCTCCCGATAAAAATGATACCTCACTTGTGTGGGTAGGCCTAGCGCCCGCGACAGGAAACGCCCCAAAGCGCAACGTGGACACATCCAAATTTTTGGAAGAAAACAGAGGTGTTTTTTGCGAAGTGCCTACCTGTAGATTTTGGCCTCTAGCTCAGCCGGCACCTAGGGAAACCTACCAAACCTGTGCATTTCTGAAAACTAGAGACCTAGGGGAATCCAAGATGGGGTGACTTGCGGGGCTCGGACCAGGTTCTGTTACCCAGAATCCTTTGCAAACCTCAAAATTTGGCTAAAAATACACATGTTACTCACATTTCTGTGGCAGAAAGTTCTGGAATCTGAGAGGAGCCACAAATTTCCTTCCACCCAGCGTTCCCCCAAGTCTCCCGATAAAAATGATACCTCACTTGTGTGGGTAGGCCTAGCGCCCGCGACAGGAAACGCCCCAAAGCGCAACGTGGACACATCCAAATTTTTGGAAGAAAACAGAGGTGTTTTTTGCGAGGTGCCTACCTGTAGATGTTGGCCTCTAGCTCAGCCGGCACCTAGGGAAACCTACCAAACCTGTGCATTTCTGAAAACTAGAGACCTAGGGGAATCCAAGATGGGGTGACTTGCGGGGCTCGGACCAGGTTCTGTTACCCAGAATCCTTTGCAAACCTCAAAATTTGGCTAAAAATACACATGTTACTCACATTTCTGTGGCAGAAAGTTCTGGAATCTGAGAGGAGCCACAAATTTCCTTCCACCCAGCGTTCCCCCAAGTCTCCCGATAAAAATGATACCTCACTTGTGTGGGTTGGCCTAGCGCCCGCGACAGGAAACACCCCAAAGCGCAACGTGGACACATCCAAATTTTTGGAAGAAAACAGAGGTGTTTTTTGCGAAGTGCCTACCTGTAGATTTTGGCCTTTAGCTCAGCCAGCACCTAGGGAAACCTACCAAACCTGTTCATTTCTGAAAACTAGAGACCTAGGGGAATCCAAGGAGGGGTGACTTGCGGGGCTCGGACCAGGTTCTGTTACCCAGAATCCTTTGCAAACCTCAAAATTTGGCTAAAAAAACACATGTTCCTAACATTTCTTTGGCAGAAAGTTCTGGAATCTGAGAGGAGCCACAAATTTCCTTCCACCCAGCGTTCCCCCAAGTCTCCCGATAAAAATGATACCTCACTTGTGTGGGTAGGCCTAGCGCCCGCGACAGGAAACGCCCCAAAGCGCAACGTAGACACATCCAAATTTTTGGAAGAAAAAAGAGGTGTTTTTTGCGAAGTGCCTACCTGTAGATTTTGGCCTCTAGCTCAGCCAGCACCTAGGGAAACCTACCAAACCTGTGCATTTCTGAAAACTAGAGACCTAGGGGAATCCAAGAGGGGGTGACTTGCGGGGCTCGGACCAGGTTCTGTTACCCAGAATCCTTTGCAAACCTCAAAATTTGGCTAAAAATACACATGTTACTCACATTTCTGTGGCAGAAAGTTCTGGAATCTGAGAGGAGCCACAAATTTCCTTCCAACCAGCGTTCCCCCAAGTCTCCCGATAAAAATGATACCTCACTTGTGTGGGTAGGCCTAGCGCCCGCGACAGGAAACGCCCCAAAGCGCAACGTGGACACATCCAAATTTTTGGAAGAAAACAGAGGTGTTTTTTGCGAAGTGCCTACCTGTAGATTTTGGGCTCTAGCTCAGCCGGCACCTAGGGAAACCTACCAAACCTGTGCATTTCTGAAAACTAGAGACCTAGGGGAATCCAAGATGGGGTGACTTGCGGGGCTCGGACCAGGTTCTGTTACCCAGAATCCTTTGCAAACCTCAAAATTTGGCTAAAAATACACATGTTACTCACATTTCTGTGGCAGAAAGTTCTGGAATCTGAGAGGAGCCACAAATTTCCTTCCACCCAGCGTTCCCCCAAGTCTCCCGATAAAAATGATACCTCACTTGTGTGGGTAGGCCTAGCGCCCGCGACAGGAAATGCCCCAAAGCGCAACGTGGACACATCCAAATTTTTGGAAGAAAACAGAGGTGTTTTTTGCGAGGTGCCTACCTGTAGATTTTGGCCTCTAGCTCAGCCGGCACCTAGGGAAACCTACCAAACCTGTGCATTTCTGAAAACTAGAGACCTAGGGGAATCCAAGATGGGGTGACTTGCGGGGCTCGGACCAGGTTCTGTTACCCAGAATCCTTTGCAAACCTCAAAATTTGGCTAAAAAAACACATGTTCCTAACATTTCTTTGGCAGAAAGTTCTGGAATCTGAGAGGAGCCCCGAATTTCCTTCCACCCAGCGTTCCCCCAAGTCTCCCGATAAAAATGATACCTCACTTGTGTGGGTAGGCCTAGCGCCCGCGACAGGAAACGCCCCAAAGCGCAACGTGGACACATCCAAATTTTTGGAAGAAAACAGAGGTGTTTTTTGCGAAGTGCCTACCTGTAGATTTTGGCCTCTAGCTCAGCCGGCACCTAGGGAAACCTACCAAACCTGTGCATTTCTGAAAACTAGAGATCTAGGGGAATCCAAGATGGGGTGACTTGCGGGGCTCGGACCAGGTTCTGTTACCCAGAATCCTTTGCAAACCTCAAAATTTGGCTAAAAATACACATGTTACTCACATTTCTGTGGCAGAAAGTTCTGGAATCTGAGAGGAGCCACAAATTTCCTTCCAACCAGCGTTCCCCCAAGTCTCCCGATAAAAATGATACCTCACTTGTGTGGGTAGGCCTAGCGCCCGCGACAGGAAACGCCCCAAAGCGCAACGTGGACACATCCAAATTTTTGGAAGAAAACAGAGGTGTTTTTTGCGAAGTGCCTACCTGTAGATTTTGGGCTCTAGCTCAGCCGGCACCTAGGGAAACCTACCAAACCTGTGCATTTCTGAAAACTAGAGACCTAGGGGAATCCAAGATGGGGTGACTTGCGGGGCTCGGACCAGGTTCTGTTACCCAGAATCCTTTGCAAACCTCAAAATTTGGCTAAAAATACACATGTTACTCACATTTCTGTGGCAGAAAGTTCTGGAATCTGAGAGGAGCCACAAATTTCCTTCCACCCAGCGTTCCCCCAAGTCTCCCGATAAAAATGATACCTCACTTGTGTGGGTAGGCCTAGCGCCCGCGACAGGAAACGCCCCAAAGCGCAACGTGGACACATCCAAATTTTTGGAAGAAAACAGAGGTGTTTTTTGCGAGGTGCCTACCTGTAGATTTTGGCCTCTAGCTCAGCCGGCACCTAGGGAAACCTACCAAACCTGTGCATTTCTGAAAACTAGAGACCTAGGGGAATCCAAGATGGGGTGACTTGCGGGGCTCGGACCAGGTTCTGTTACCCAGAATCCTTTGCAAACCTCAAAATTTGGCTAAAAAAACACATGTTCCTAACATTTCTTTGGCAGAAAGTTCTGGAATCTGAGAGGAGCCCCAAATTTCCTTCCACCCAGCGTTCCCCCAAGTCTCCCGATAAAAATGATACCTCACTTGTGTGGGTAGGCCTAGCGCCCGCGACAGGAAACGCCCTAAAGCGCAACGTGGACACATCCAAATTTTTGGAAGAAAACAGAGGTGTTTTTTGCGAAGTGCCTACCTGTAGATTTTGGCCTCTAGCTCAGCCGGCACCTAGGGAAACCTACCAAACCTGTGCATTTCTGAAAACTAGAGATCTAGGGGAATCCAAGATGGGGTGACTTGTGGGGCTCGGACCAGGTTCTGTTACCCAGAATCCTTTACAAACCTCAAAATTTGGCTAAAAATACACGTTACTCACATTTCTGTGGCAGAAAGTTCTGGAATCTGAGAGGAGCCACGAATTTCCTTCCAACCAGCGTTCCCCCAAGTCTCCCGATAAAAATGATACCTCACTTGTGTGGGTAGGCCTAGCGCCCGCGACAGGAAACGCCCCAAAGCGCAACGTGGACACATCCAAATTTTTGGAAGAAAACAGAGGTGTTTTTTGCGAAGTGCCTACCTGTAGATTTTGGCCTCTAGCTCAGCCGGCACCTAGGGAAACCTACCAAACCTGTGCATTTCTGAAAACTAGAGACCTAGGGGAATCCAAGATGGGGTGACTTGCGGGGCTCGGACCAGGTTCTGTTACCCAGAATCCTTTGCAAACCTCAAAATTTGGCTAAAAATACACATGTTCCTCACATTTCTGTGGCAGAAAGTTCTGGAATCTGAGAGGAGCCACAAATTTCCTTCCACCCAGCGTTCCCCCAAGTCTCCCGATAAAAATTATACCTCACTTGTATGGGTAGGCCTAGCGCCCGCGACAGGAAACGCCCCAAAGCGCAACGTGGACACATCCAAATTTTTGGAAGAACACAGAGGTGTTTTTTGCGAAGTGCCTACCTGTAGATTTTGGCCTCTAGCTCAGCCGGCACCTAGGGAAACCTACCAAACTTGT
This sequence comes from Pleurodeles waltl, assembly GCF_031143425.1. NCBI lineage: Eukaryota > Metazoa > Chordata > Amphibia > Caudata > Salamandridae > Pleurodeles > Pleurodeles waltl. The sequence continues at coordinate 722,923,414 of NC_090445.1, forward strand.
GCATTTCTGAAAACTAGAGACCTAGGGGAATCCAAGATGGGGTGACTTGCGGGGCTCGGACCAGGTTCTGTTACCCAGAATCCTTTGCAAATCTCAAAATTTGGCTAAAAATACACATGTTCCTCACATTTCTGTGGCAGAAAGTTCTGGAATCTGAGAGGAGCCACAAATTTCCTTTCACCCAGCGTTCCCCCAAGTCTCCCGATAAAAATGATACCTCACTTGTGTGGGTAGGCCTAGCGCCCACGACAGGAAACGCCCCAAAGCGCAACGTGGACACATCCAAATTTTTGGAAGAAAACAGAGGTATTTTTTGCGAAGTGCCTACCTGTAGATTTTGGCCTCTAGCTCAGCCGGCACCTAGGGAAACCTACCAAACCTGTGCATTTCTGAAAACTAGAGACCTAGGGGAATCCAAGATGGGGTGACTTGCGGGGCTCGGACCAGGTTCTGTTACCCAGAATCCTTTGCAAACCTCAAAATTTGGCTAAAAATACACATGTTACTCACATTTCTGTGGCAGAAAGTTCTGGAATCTGAGAGGAGCTACGAAATTTCCTTCCACCCAGCGTTCCCCCAAGTCTCCCGATAAAAAAGATACCTCACTTGTGTGGGTAGGCCTAGCGCCCGCGACAGGAAACACCCCAAAGCGCAATGTGGACACATCCAAATGTTTGGAAGAAAACAGAGGTGTTTTTTGCGAAGTGCCTACCTGTAGATTTTGGCCTTTAGCTCAGCCAGCACCCAGGGAAACTTACCAAACCTGTGCATTTCTGAAAACTAGAGACCTAGAGGAATCCAAGATGGGGTGACTTGCGGGGCTCGGACCAGGTTCTGTTACCCAGAATCCTTTGCAAGCCTCAAAATGTGGCTAAAAAAACACATGTTCCTCACATTTCTGTGGCAGAAAGTTCTGGAATCTGAGAGGAGCCACAAATTTCCGTCCACCCAGCGTTCCCCCAAGTCTCCCGATAAAAAAGATACCTCACTTGTGTGGGTAGGCCTAGCGCCCGCGACAGGAAACGCCCCAAAGCGCAACGTGGACACATCCAAATTTTGGGAAGAAAACAGAGGTGTTTTTTGCGAAGTGCCTACCTGTAGATTTTGGCCTCTAGCTCAGCCGGCACCTAGGGAAACCTACCAAACCTGTGCATTTCTGAAAACTAGAGACCTAGGGGAATCCAAGATGGGGTGACTTGCGGGGCTCGGACCAGGTTCTGTTACCCAGAATCCTTTGCAAACCTCAAAATTTGGCTAAAAATACACATGTTACTCACATTTCTGTGGCAGAAAGTTCTGGAATCTGAGAGGAGCCACAAATTTCCTTCCACCCAGCGTTCCCCCAAGTCTCCCGATAAAAATGATACCTCACTTGTGTGGGTAGGCCTAGCGCCCGCGACAGGAAACGCCCCAAAGCGCAACGTGGACACATCCAAATTTTTGGAAGAAAACAGAGGTGTTTTTTGCGAAGTGCCTACCTGTAGATTTTGGCCTCTAGCTCAGCCGGCACCTAGGGAAACCTACCAAACCTGTGCATTTCTGAAAACTAGAGACCTAGGGGAATCCAAGAAGGGGTGACTTGCGGGGCTCGGACCAGGTTCTGTTACCCAGAATCCTTTGTAAACCTCAAAATTTGGCTAAAAATACACATGTTACTCACATTTCTGTGGCAGAAAGTTCTGGAATCTGAGAGGCGCCACAAATTTCCTTCCACCCAGCGTTTCCCCAAGTCTCCCGATAAAAATGATACCTCACTTGTGTGGGTAGGCCTAGCGCCCGCGACAGGAAACGCCCCAAAGCGCAACGTGGACACATCCAAATTTTTGGAAGAAAACAGAGGTGTTTTTTGCGAAGTGCCTACCTGTAGATTTTGGCCTCTAGCTCAGCCGGCACCTAGGGAAACCTACCAAACCTGTGCATTTCTGAAAACTAGAGACCTAGGGGAATCCAAGATGGGGTGACTTGCGGGGCTCGGACCAGGTTCTGTTACCCAGAATCCTTTGCAAACCTCAAAATTTGGCTAAAAATACACATGTTACTCACATTTCTGTGGCAGAAAGTTCTGGAATCTGAGAGGAGCCACAAATTTCCTTCCACCCAGCGTTCCCCCAAGTCTCCCGATAAAAATGATACCTCACTTGTGTGGGTAGGCCTAGCGCCCGCGACAGGAAACGCCCCAAAGCGCAACGTGGACACATCCAAATTTTTGGAAGAAAACAGAGGTGTTTTTTGCGAGGTGCCTACCTGTAGATTTTGGCCTCTAGCTCAGCCGGCACCTAGGGAAACCTACCAAACCTGTGCATTTCTGAAAACTAGAGACCTAGGGGAATCCAAGATGGGGTGACTTGCGGGGCTCGGACCAGGTTCTGTTACCCAGAATCCTTTGCAAACCTCAAAATTTGGCTAAAAATACACATGTTACTCACATTTCTGTGGCAGAAAGTTCTGGAATCTGAGAGGAGCCACAAATTTCCTTCCACCCAGTGTTCCCCCAAGTCTCCCGATAAAAAAGATACCTCACTTGTGTGGGTAGGCCTAGCGCCCGCGACAGGAAACGCCCCAAAGCGCAACGTGGACACATCCAAATTTTTGGAAGAAAACAGAGGTGTTTTTTGTGAAGTGCCTACCTGTAGATTTTGGCCTCTAGCTCAGCCGGCACCTAGGGAAACTTTCCAAACCTGTGCATTTCTGAAAACTAGAGACGTAGGGGAATCCAAGATGGGGTGACTTGCGGGGCTCGGACCAGGTTCTGTTACCCAGAATCCTTTGCAAACCTCAAAATTTGGCTAAAAAAACACATGTTACTCACATTTCTGTGGCAGAAAGTTCTGGAATCTGAGAGGAGCCACAAATTTCCTTCCACCCAGCGTTCCCCCAAGTCTCCCGATAAAAATGATACCTCACTTGTGTGGGTAGGCCTAGCGCCCGCGACAGGAAACGCCCCAAAGCGCAACGTGGACACATCCAAATTTTTGGAAGAAAACAGAGGTGTTTTTTGCGAAGTGCCTACCTGTAGATTTTGGCCTCTAGCTCAGCCGGCACCTAGGGAAACCTACCAATCCTGTGCATTTCTGAAAACTAGAGACCTAGGGGAATCCAAGATGGGGTGACTTGCGGGGCTCGGACCAGGTTCTGTTACCCAGAATCCTTTGCAAACCTCAAAATTTGGCTAAAAATACACATGTTACTCACATTTCTGTGGCAGAAAGTTCTGGAATCTGAGAGGAGCCACAAATTTCCTTCCACCCAGCGTTCCCCCAAGTCTCCCGATAAAAATGATACCTCACTTGTGTGGGTAGGCAAAGCGCACGCGACAGGAAACGCCCCAAAGCGCAACGAGGACACATTCAAATTTTTGGAAGAAAACAGAGGTGTTTTTTGCGAAGTGACTACCTGTAGATTTTGGCCTGTAGCTCAGCCGCCACCTAGGGAAACCTACCAAACCTGTGCATTTCTGAAAACTAGAGACCTAGAGGAATCCAAGATGGGGTGACTTGCGGGGCTCGGACCAGGTTCTGTTACCCAGAATCCTTTGCAAACCTCAAAATGTGGCTAAAAAAACACATGTTCCTCACATTTCTGTGGCAGAAAGTTCTGGAATCTGAGAGGAGCCACAAATTTCCTTCTACCCAGCGTTCCCCCAAGTCTCCCGATAAAAATGATACCTCACTTGTGTGGGTAGGCCTAGCGCCCGCGACAGGAAACGCCCCAAAGCGCAACGTGGACACATCCAAATTTTTGGAAGAAAACAGAGGTGTTTTTTGCGAAGTGCCTACCTGTAGATTTTGGCCTCTAGCTCAGCCGGCACCTAGGGAAACCTACCAAACCTGTGCATTTCTGAAAACTAGAGACCTAGGGGAATCCAAGATGGGGTGACTTGCGGGGCTCGGACCAGGTTCTGTTACCCAGAATCCTTTGCAAACCTCACAATTTGGCTAAAAATACACATGCTACTCACATTTCTGTGGCAGAAAGTTCTGGAATCTGAGAGGAGCCACAAATTTCCTTCCACCCAGCGTTCCCCCAAGTCTCCCGATAAAAAAGATACCTCACTTGTGTGGGTAGGCCTAGCGCCCGCGACAGGAAACGCCCCAAAGCGCAACGTGGACACATCCAAATTTTAGGAAGAAAACAGGTGTTTTTTGTGAAGTGCCTACCTGTAGATTTTGGCCTCTAGCTCAGCCGGCACCTAGGGAAACCTACCAAACCTGTGCATTTCTGAAAACTAGAGACGTAGGGGAATCTAAGGAGGGGTGACTTGCGGGGCTCGGACCAGGTTCTGTTACCCAGAATCCTTTGCAAACCTCAAAATGTGGCTAAAAAAACACATGTTCCTCACTTTTCTGTTGCAGAAAGTTCTGGAATCTGAGAGGAGCCACAAATTTCCTTCCACCCAGTGTTCCCCCAAGTCTCCCGATAAAAATGATACCTCACTTGTGTGGGTAGGCCTAGCGCCCGCGACAGGAAACGCCCCAAAGCGCAACGTGGACACATCCAAATAAATTTTTGGAAGAAAACAGAGGTGTTTTTTGCGAAGTGCCTACCTGTAGATTTTGGCCTCTAGCTCAGCCGGCACCTAGGGAAACCTACCAAACCTGTGCATTTCTGAAAACTAGAGACCTAGGGGAATCCAAGATGGGGTGACTTGCGGGGCTCGGACCAGGTTCTGTTACCCAGAATCCTTTGCAAACCTCAAAATTTGGCTAAAAATACACATGTTACTCACATTTCTGTGGCAGAAAGTTCTGGAATCTGAGAGGAGCCACAAATTTCCTTTCACCCAGCGTTCCCCCAAGTCTCCCGATAAAAATGATACCTCACTTGTGTGGGTAGGCCTAGCGCCCGCGACAGGAAACGCCCCAAAGCGCAACGTGGACACATCCAAATTTTTGGAAGAAAACAGAGGTGTTTTTTGCGAAGTGCCTACCTGTAGATTTTGGCCTTTAGCTCAGCCAGCACCCTGGGAAACCTACCAAACCTGTGCATTTCTGAAAACTAGAGACCTAGGGGAATCCAAGATGGGGTGACTTGCGGGGCTCGGACCAGGTTCTGTTACCCAGAATCCTTTGCAAACCTCAAAATTTGGCTAAAAAAACACATGTTACTCACATTTCTTTGGCAGAAAGTTCTGGAATCTGAGAGGAGCCACAAATTTCCTTCCACCCAGCGTTCCCCCAAGTCTCCCGATAAAAATGATACCGCACTTGTGTGGGTAGGCAAAGCGCACGCGACAGGAAAAGCCCCAAAGCGCAACGTGGACACATTCAAATTTTTGGAAGAAAACAGAGGTGTTTTTTGCGAAGTGACTACCTGTAGATTTTGGCCTCTAGCTCAGCCGCCACCTAGGGAAACCTACCAAACCTGTGCATTTCTGAAAACTAGAGACCTAGAGGAATCCAAGATGGGGTGACTTGCGGGGCTCGGACCAGGTTCTGTTACCCAGAATCCTTTGCAAACCTCAAAATTTGGCTAAAAATACACATGTTACTCACATTTCTGTGGCAGAAAGTTCTGGAATCTGAGACGAGCCACAAATTTCCTTCCACCCAGCGTTCCCCCAAGTCTCCCGATAAAAATGATACCTCACTTGTGTGGGTAGGCCTAGCGCCCACGACAGGAAACGCCCCAAAGCGCAACGTGGACACATCCAAATTTTTGGAAGAAAACAGAGGTGTTTTTTGCGAAGTGCCTACCTGTAGATTTTGGCCTCTAGCTCAGCCGGCACCTAGGGAAACCTACCAAACCTGTGCATTTCTGAAAACTAGAGACCTAGGGGAATCCAAGATGGGGTGACTTGCGGGGCTCGGACCAGGTTCTGTTACCCAGAATCCTTTGCAAACCTCAAAATTTGGCTAAAAATACACATGTTACTCACATTTCTGTGGCAGAAAGTTCTGGAATCTGAGAGGAGCCACAAATTTCCTTTCACCCAGCGTTCCCCCAAGTCTCCCGATAAAAAAGATACCTCACTTGTGTGGGTAGGCCTAGCGCCCGCGACAGGAAACACCCCAAAGCGCAATGTGGACACATCCAAATTTTTGGAAGAAAACAGAGGTGTTTTTTGCGAAGTGCCTACCTGTAGATTTTGGCCTTTAGCTCAGCCAGCACCCTGGGAAACCTACCAAACCTGTGCATTTCTGAAAACTAAAGACCTAGAGGAATCCAAGATGGGGTGACTTGCGGGGCTCGGACCAGGTTCTGTTACCCAGAATCCTTTCCAAACCTCAAAATGTGGCTAAAAAAACACATGTTCCTCACATTTCTGTGGCAGAAAGTTCTGGAATCTGAGAGGAGCCACAAATTTCCTTCCACCCAGCGTTCCCCCAAGTCTCCCGATAAAAATGATACCTCACTTGTGTGGGTAGGCCTAGCGCCCGCGACAGGAAACGCCCCAAAGCGCAACGTGGACACATCCAAATTTTTGGAAGAAAACAGAGGTGTTTTTTGCGAAGTGCCTACCTGTAGATTTTGGCCTCTAGCTCAGCCGGCACCTAGGGAAACCTACCAAACCTGTGCATTTCTGAAAACTAGAGACCTAGGGGAATCCAAGATGGGGTGACTTGCGGGGCTCGGACCAGGTTCTGTTACCCAGAATCCTTTGCAAACCTCAAAATTTGGCTAAAAATACACATGTTACTCACATTTCTGTGGCAGAAAGTTCTGGAATCTGAGAGGAGCCACAAATTTCCTTCCACCCAGCGTTCCCCCAAGTCTCCCGATAAAAATGATACCTCACTTGTGTGGGTAGGCCTAGCGCCCGCGACAGGAAACGCCCCAAAGCGCAACGTGGACACATCCAAATTTTTGGAAGAAAACAGAGGTGTTTTTTGCGAAGTGCCTACCTGTAGATTTTGGCCTCTAGCTCAGCCGGCACCTAGGGAAACCTACCAAACCTGTGCATTTCTGAAAACTAGAGACCTAGGGGAATCCAAGATGGGGTGACTTGCGGGGCTCGGACAAGGTTCTGTTACCCAGAATCCTTTGCAAACCTCAAAATTTGGCTAAAAATACACATGTTACTCACATTTCTGTGGCAGAAAGTTCTGGAATCTGAGAGGAGCCACAAATTTCCTTCCACCCAGCGTTCCCCCAAGTCTCCCGATAAAAATGATACCTCACTTGTGTGGGTAGGCCTAGCGCCCGCGACAGGAAACACCCCAAAGCACAACGTGGACACATCCAAATTTTTGGAAGAAAACAGAGGTGTTTTTTGCGAAGTGCCTACCTGTAGATTTTGGCCTTTAGCTCAGCCAGCACCTAGGGAAACCTACCAAACCTGTGCATTTCTGAAAACTAGCGACGTAGGGGAATCTAAGGAGGGGTGACTTGCGGGGCTCGGACCAGGTTCTGTTACCCAGAATCCTTTGCAAACCTCAAAATGTGGTTAAAAAAACACATGTTCCTCACATTTCTGTGGCAGAAAGTTCTGGAATCTGAGAGGAGCCACAAATTTCCTTCCACCCAGCGTTCCCCCAAGTCTCCCGATAAAAATGATACCTCACTTGTGTGGGTAGGCCTAGCGCCCGCGACAGGAAACGCCCCAAAGCGCAACGTGGACACATCCAAATTTTTGGAAGAAAACAGAGGTGTTTTTTGCGAAGTGCCTACCTGTAGATTTTGGCCTCTAGCTCAGCCGGCACCTAGGGAAACCTACCAAACCTGTGCATTTCTGAAAACTAGAGACCTAGGGGAATCCAAGATGGCGTGACTTGCGGGGCTCGGACCAGGTTCTGTTACCCAGAATCCTTTGCAAACCTCAAAATTTGGCTAAAAATACACATGTTCCTCACATTTCTGTGGCAGAAAGTTCTGGAATCTGAGAGGAGCCACAAATTTCCTTCCACCCAGCGTTCCCCCAAGTCTCCCGATAAAAATGATACCTCACTTGTGTGGGTAGGCCTAGCGCCCGCGACAGGAAACGCCCCAAAGCGCAACGTGGACACATCCAAATTTTTGGAAGAAAACAGAGGTGTTTTTTGCGAAGTGCCTACCTGTAGATTTTGGCCTCTAGCTCAGCCGGCACCTAGGGAAACCTACCAAACCTGTGCATTTCTGAAAACTAGAGACCTAGGGGAATCCAAGATGGGGTGACTTGCGGGGCTCGGACCAGGTTCTGTTACCCAGAATCCTTTGCAAACCTCAAAATTTGGCTAAAAATACACATGTTCCTCACATTTCTGTGGCAGAAAGTTCTGGAATCTGAGAGGAGCCACAAATTTCCTTCCACCCAGCGTTCCCCCAAGTCTCCCGATAAAAATGATACCTCACTTGTGTGGGTAGGCAAAGCGCCCGCGACAGGAAACGCCCCAAAGCGCAACGAGGACACATTCAAATTTTGGGAAGAAAACAGAGGTGTTTTTTGCGAAGTGACTACCTGTAGATTTTGGCCTGTAGCTCAGCCGCCACCTAGGGAAACCTACCAAACCTGTGCATTTCTGAAAACTAGAGACCTAGAGGAATCCAAGATGGGGTGACTTGCGGGGCTCGGACCAGGTTCTGTTACCCAGAATCCTTTGCAAACCTCAAAATGTGGCTAAAAAAACACATGTTCCTCACATTTCTGTGGCAGAAAGTTCTGGAATCTGAGAGGAGCCACAAATTTCCTTCTACCCAGCGTTCCCCCACGTCTCCCGATAAAAATGATACCTCACTTGTGTGGGTAGGCCTAGCGCCCGCGACAGGAAACGCCCCAAAGCGCAACGTGGACACATCCAAATTTTTGGAAGAAAACAGAGGTGTTTTTTGCGAAGTGCCTACCTGTAGATTTTGGCCTCTAGCTCAGCCGGCACCTAGGGAAACCTACCAAACCTGTGCATTTCTGAAAACTAGAGACCTAGGGGAATCCAAGATGGGGTGACTTGCGGGGCTCGGACCAGGTTCTGTTACCCAGAATCCTTTGCAAACCTCAAAATTTGGCTAAAAATACACATGTTCCTCACATTTCTGTGGCAGAAAGTTCTGGAATCTGAGAGGAGCCACAAATTTCCTTTCACCCAGCGTTCCCCCAAGTCTCCCGATAAAAATTATACCTCACTTGTGTGGGTAGGCCTAGCGCCCGCGACAGGAAACGCCCCAAAGCGCAACGTGGACACATCCAAATTTTTGGAAGAAAACAGAGGTGTTTTTTGCGAAGTGCCTACCTGTAGATTTTGGCCTTTAGCTCAGCCAGCACCCTGGGAAACCTACCAAACCTGTGCATTTCTGAAAACTAGAGACCTAGGGGAATCCAAGATGGGGTGACTTGCGGGGCTCGGACCAGGTTCTGTTACCCAGAATCCTTTGCAAACCTCAAAATTTGGCTAAAAAAACACATGTTACTCACATTTCTGTGGCAGAAAGTTCTGGAATCTGAGAGGAGCCACAAATTTCCTTCCACCCAGCGTTCCCCCAAGTCTCCCGATAAAAATGATACCTCACTTGTGTGGGTAGGCAAAGCGCACGCGACAGGAAACGCCCCAAAGCGCAACGTGGACACATTCAAATTTTTGGAAGAAAACAGAGGTGTTTTTTGCGAAGTGACTACCTGTAGATTTTGGCCTCTAGCTCAGCCGCCACCTAGGGAAACCTACCAAACCTGTGCATTTCTGAAAACTAGAGACCTAGAGGAATCCAAGATGGGGTGACTTGCGGGGCTCGGACCAGGTTCTGTTACCCAGAATCCTTTGCAAACCTCAAAATTTGGCTAAAAATACACATGTTACTCACATTTCTGTGGCAGAAAGTTCTGGAATCTGAGAGGAGCCACAAATTTCCTTCCACCCAGCGTTCCCCCAAGTCTCCCGATAAAAATGATACCTCACTTGTGTGGGTAGGCCTAGCGCCCACGACAGGAAACGCCCCAAAGCGCAACGTGGACACATCCAAATTTTTGGAAGAAAACAGAGGTGTTTTTTGCGAAGTGCCTACCTGTAGATTTTGGCCTCTAGCTCAGCCGGCACCTAGGGAAACCTACCAAACCTGTGCATTTCTGAAATCTAGAGACCTAGGGGAATCCAAGATGGGGTGACTTGCGGGGCTCGGACCAGGTTCTGTTACCCAGAATCCTTTGCAAACCTCAAAATTTGGCTAAAAATACACATGTTACTCACATTTCTGTGGCAGAAAGTTCTGGAATCTGAGAGGAGCCACAAATTTCCTTTCACCCAGCGTTCCCCCAAGTCTCCCGATAAAAAAGATACCTCACTTGTGTGGGTAGGCCTAGCGCCCGCGACAGGAAACACCCCAAAGCGCAATGTGGACACATCCAAATTTTTGGAAGAAAACAGAGGTGTTTTTTGCGAAGTGCCTACCTGTAGATTTTGGCCTTTAGCTCAGCCAGCACCCTGGGAAACCTACCAAACCTGTGCATTTCTGAAAACTAAAGACCTAGAGGAATCCAAGATGGGGTGACTTGCGGGGCTCGGACCAGGTTCTGTTACCCAGAATCCTTTCCAAACCTCAAAATGTGGCTAAAAAAACACATGTTCCTCACATTTCTGTGGCAGAAAGTTCTGGAATCTGAGAGGAGCCACAAATTTCCTTCCACCCAGCGTTCCCCCAAGTCTCCCGATAAAAATGATACCTCACTTGTGTGGGTAGGCCTAGCGCCCGCGACAGGAAACGCCCCAAAGCGCAACGTGGACACATCCAAATTTTTGGAAGAAAACAGAGGTGTTTTTTGCGAAGTGCCTACCTGTAGATTTTGGCCTCTAGCTCAGCCAGCACCTAGGGAAACCTACCAAACCTGTGCATTTCTGAAAACTAGAGACCTAGGGGAATCCAAGATGGGGTGACTTGCGGGGCTCGGACCAGGTTCTGTTACCCAGAATCCTTTGCAAACCTCAAAATTTGGCTAAAAATACACATGTTACTCACATTTCTGTGGCAGAAAGTTCTGGAATCTGAGAGGAGCCACAAATTTCCTTCCACCCAGCGTTCCCCCAAGTCTCCCGATAAAAATGATACCTCACTTGTGTGGGTAGGCCTAGCGCCCGCGACAGGAAACGCCCCAAAGCGCAACGTGGACACATCCAAATTTTTGGAAGAAAACAGAGGTGTTTTTTGCGAAGTGCCTACCTGTAGATTTTGGCCTCTAGCTCAGCCGGCACCTAGGGAAACCTACCAAACCTGTGCATTTCTGAAAACTAGAGACCTAGGGGAATCCAAGATGGGGTGACTTGCGGGGCTCGGACAAGGTTCTGTTACCCAGAATCCTTTGCAAACCTCAAAATTTGGCTAAAAATACACATGTTACTCACATTTCTGTGGCAGAAAGTTCTGGAATCTGAGAGGAGCCACAAATTTCCTTCCACCCAGCGTTCCCCCAAGTCTCCCGATAAAAATGATACCTCACTTGTGTGGGTAGGCCTAGCGCCCGCGACAGGAAACACCCCAAAGCGCAACGTGGACACATCCAAATTTTTGGAAGAAAACAGAGGTGTTTTTTGCGAAGTGCCTACCTGTAGATTTTGGCCTTTAGCTCAGCCAGCACCTAGGGAAACCTACCAAACCTGTGCATTTCTGAAAACTAGCGACGTAGGGGAATCTAAGGAGGGGTGACTTGCGGGGCTCGGACCAGGTTCTGTTACCCAGAATCCTTTGCAAACCTCAAAATGTGGTTAAAAAAACACATGTTCCTCACATTTCTGTGGCAGAAAGTTCTGGAATCTGAGAGGAGCCACAAATTTCCTTCCACCCAGCGTTCCCCCAAGTCTCCCGATAAAAATGATACCTCACTTGTGTGGGTAGGCCTAGCGCCCGCGACAGGAAACGCCCCAAAGCGCAACGTGGACACATCCAAATTTTTGGAAGAAAACAGAGGTGTTTTTTGCGAAGTGCCTACCTGTAGATTTTGGCCTCTAGCTCAGCCGGCACCTAGGGAAACCTACCAAACCTGTGCATTTCTGAAAACTAGAGACCTAGGGGAATCCAAGATGGCGTGACTTGCGGGGCTCGGACCAGGTTCTGTTACCCAGAATCCTTTGCAAACCTCAAAATTTGGCTAAAAATACACATGTTCCTCACATTTCTGTGGCAGAAAGTTCTGGAATCTGAGAGGAGCCACAAATTTCCTTCCACCCAGCGTTCCCCCAAGTCTCCCGATAAAAATGATACCTCACTTGTGTGGGTAGGCCTAGCGCCCGCGACAGGAAACGCCCCAAAGCGCAACGTGGACACATCCAAATTTTTGGAAGAAAACAGAGGTGTTTTTTGCGAAGTGCCTACCTGTAGATTTTGGCCTCTAGCTCAGCCGGCACCTAGGGAAACCTACCAAACCTGTGCATTTCTGAAAACTAGAGACCTAGGGGAATCCAAGATGGGGTGACTTGCGGGGCGCGGACCAGGTTCTGTTACCCAGAATCCTTTGCAAACCTCAAAATTTGGCTAAAAATACACATGTTACTCACATTTCTGTGGCAGAAAGTTCTGGAATCTGAGAGGAGCCACAAATTTCCTTTCACCCAGCGTTCCCCCAAGTCTCCCGATAAAAATTATACCTCACTTGTGTGGGTAGGCCTAGCGCCCGCGACAGGAAACGCCCCAAAGCGCAACGTGGACACATCCAAATTTTTGGAAGAAAACAGAGGTGTTTTTTGCGAAGTGCCTACCTGTAGATTTTGGCCTTTAGCTCAGCCAGCACCCTGGGAAACCTACCAAACCTGTGCATTTCTGAAAACTAGAGACCTAGGGGAATCCAAGATGGGGTGACTTGCGGGGCTCGGACCAGGTTCTGTTACCCAGAATCCTTTGCAAACCTCAAAATTTGGCTAAAAAAACACATGTTACTCACATTTCTGTGGCAGAAAGTTCTGGAATCTGAGAGGAGCCACAAATTTCCTTCCACCCAGCGTTCCCCCAAGTCTCCCGATAAAAATGATACCTCACTTGTGTGGGTAGGCAAAGCGCACGCGACAGGAAACGCCCCAAAGCGCAACGTGGACACATTCAAATTTTTGGAAGAAAACAGAGGTGTTTTTTGCGAAGTGACTACCTGTAGATTTTGGCCTCTAGCTCAGCCGCCACCTAGGGAAACCTACCAAACCTGTGCATTTCTGAAAACTAGAGACCTAGAGGAATCCAAGATGGGGTGACTTGCGGGGCTCGGACCAGGTTCTGTTACCCAGAATCCTTTGCAAACCTCAAAATTTGGCTAAAAATACACATGTTACTCACATTTCTGTGGCAGAAAGTTCTGGAATCTGAGAGGAGCCACAAATTTCCTTCCACCCAGCGTTCCCCCAAGTCTCCCGATAAAAATGATACCTCACTTGTGTGGGTAGGCCTAGCGCCCACGACAGGAAACGCCCCAAAGCGCAACGTGGACACATCCAAATTTTTGGAAGAAAACAGAGGTGTTTTTTGCGAAGTGCCTACCTGTAGATTTTGGCCTCTAGCTCAGCCGGCACCTAGGGAAACCTACCAAACCTGTGCATTTCTGAAATCTAGAGACCTAGGGGAATCCAAGATGGGGTGACTTGCGGGGCTCGGACCAGGTTCTGTTACCCAGAATCCTTTGCAAACCTCAAAATTTGGCTAAAAATACACATGTTACTCACATTTCTGTGGCAGAAAGTTCTGGAATCTGAGAGGAGCCACAAATTTCCTTTCACCCAGCGTTCCCCCAAGTCTCCCGATAAAAAAGATACCTCACTTGTGTGGGTAGGCCTAGCGCCCGCGACAGGAAACACCCCAAAGCGCAATGTGGACACATCCAAATTTTTGGAAGAAAACAGAGGTGTTTTTTGCGAAGTGCCTACCTGTAGATTTTGGCCTTTAGCTCAGCCAGCACCCTGGGAAACCTACCAAACCTGTGCATTTCTGAAAACTAAAGACCTAGAGGAATCCAAGATGGGGTGACTTGCGGGGCTCGGACCAGGTTCTGTTACCCAGAATCCTTTCCAAACCTCAAAATGTGGCTAAAAAAACACATGTTCCTCACATTTCTGTGGCAGAAAGTTCTGGAATCTGAGAGGAGCCACAAATTTCCTTCCACCCAGCGTTCCCCCAAGTCTCCCGATAAAAATGATACCTCACTTGTGTGGGTAGGCCTAGCGCCCGCGACAGGAAACGCCCCAAAGCGCAACGTGGACACATCCAAATTTTTGGAAGAAAACAGAGGTGTTTTTTGCGAAGTGCCTACCTGTAGATTTTGGCCTCTAGCTCAGCCAGCACCTAGGGAAACCTACCAAACCTGTGCATTTCTGAAAACTAGAGACCTAGGGGAATCCAAGATGGGGTGACTTGCGGGGCTCGGACCAGGTTCTGTTACCCAGAATCCTTTGCAAACCTCAAAATTTGGCTAAAAATACACATGTTACTCACATTTCTGTGGCAGAAAGTTCTGGAATCTGAGAGGAGCCACAAATTTCCTTCCACCCAGCGTTCCCCCAAGTCTCCCGATAAAAATGATACCTCACTTGTGTGGGTAGGCCTAGCGCCCGCGACAGGAAACGCCCCAAAGCGCAACGTGGACACATCCAAATTTTTGGAAGAAAACAGAGGTGTTTTTTGCGAAGTGCCTACCTGTAGATTTTGGCCTCTAGCTCAGCCGGCACCTAGGGAAACCTACCAAACCTGTGCATTTCTGAAAACTAGAGACCTAGGGGAATCCAAGATGGGGTGACTTGCGGGGCTCGGACAAGGTTCTGTTACCCAGAATCCTTTGCAAACCTCAAAATTTGGCTAAAAATACACATGTTACTCACATTTCTGTGGCAGAAAGTTCTGGAATCTGAGAGGAGCCACAAATTTCCTTCCACCCAGCGTTCCCCCAAGTCTCCCGATAAAAATGATACCTCACTTGTGTGGGTAGGCCTAGCGCCCGCGACAGGAAACACCCCAAAGCGCAACGTGGACACATCCAAATTTTTGGAAGAAAACAGAGGTGTTTTTTGCGAAGTGCCTACCTGTAGATTTTGGCCTTTAGCTCAGCCAGCACCTAGGGAAACCTACCAAACCTGTGCATTTCTGAAAACTAGCGACGTAGGGGAATCTAAGGAGGGGTGACTTGCGGGGCTCGGACCAGGTTCTGTTACCCAGAATCCTTTGCAAACCTCAAAATGTGGTTAAAAAAACACATGTTCCTCACATTTCTGTGGCAGAAAGTTCTGGAATCTGAGAGGAGCCACAAATTTCCTTCCACCCAGCGTTCCCCCAAGTCTCCCGATAAAAATGATACCTCACTTGTGTGGGTAGGCCTAGCGCCCGCGACAGGAAACGCCCCAAAGCGCAACGTGGACACATCCAAATTTTTGGAAGAAAACAGAGGTGTTTTTTGCGAAGTGCCTACCTGTAGATTTTGGCCTCTAGCTCAGCCGGCACCTAGGGAAACCTACCAAACCTGTGCATTTCTGAAAACTAGAGACCTAGGGGAATCCAAGATGGCGTGACTTGCGGGGCTCGGACCAGGTTCTGTTACCCAGAATCCTTTGCAAACCTCAAAATTTGGCTAAAAATACACATGTTCCTCACATTTCTGTGGCAGAAAGTTCTGGAATCTGAGAGGAGCCACAAATTTCCTTCCACCCAGCGTTCCCCCAAGTCTCCCGATAAAAATGATACCTCACTTGTGTGGGTAGGCCTAGCGCCCGCGACAGGAAACGCCCCAAAGCGCAACGTGGACACATCCAAATTTTTGGAAGAAAACAGAGGTGTTTTTTGCGAAGTGCCTACCTGTAGATTTTGGCCTCTAGCTCAGCCGGCACCTAGGGAAACCTACCAAACCTGTGCATTTCTGAAAACTAGAGACCTAGGGGAATCCAAGATGGGGTGACTTGCGGGGCGCGGACCAGGTTCTGTTACCCAGAATCCTTTGCAAACCTCAAAATTTGGCTAAAAATACACATGTTACTCACATTTCTGTGGCAGAAAGTTCTGGAATCTGAGAGGAGCCACAAATTTCCTTCCACCCAGCGTTCCCCCAAGTCTCCCGATAAAAATGATACCTCACTTGTGTGGGTAGGCCTAGCGCCCGCGACAGGAAACGCCCCAAAGCGCAACGTGGACACATCCAAATTTTTGGAAGAAAACAGAGGTGTTTTTTGCGAGGTGCCTACCTGTAGATTTTGGCCTCTAGCTCAGCCGGCACCTAGGGAAACCTACCAAACCTGTGCATTTCTGAAAACTAGAGACCTAGGGGAATCCAAAATGGGGTGACTTGCGGGGCTCGGACCAGGTTCTGTTACCCAGAATCCTTTGCAAACCTCAAAATTTGGCTAAAAATACACATGTTACTCACATTTCTGTGGCAGAAAGTTCTGGAATCTGAGAGGAGCCACAAATTTCCTTCCACCCAGCGTTCCCCCAAGTCTCCCGATAAATAAGATACCTCACTTGTGTGGGTAGGCCTAGCGCCCGCGACAGGAAACGCCCCAAAGCGCAACGTGGACACATCCAAATTTTTTGAAGAAAACAGAGGTGTTTTTTGTGAAGTGCCTACCTGTAGATTTTGGCCTCTAGCTCAGCCGGCACCTAGGGAAACCTACCAAACCTGTGCATTTCTGAAAACTAGAGACCTAGGGGAATCCAAGGAGGGGTGACTTGCGGGGCTCGGACCAGGTTCTGCTACCCAGAATCCTTTGCAAACCTCAAAATTTGGCTAAAAAAACACATGTTCCTAACATTTCTTTGGCAGAAAGTTCTGGAATCTGAGAGGAGCCACAAATTTCCTTCCACCCAGCGTTCCCCCAAGTCTCCTGATAAAAATGATACCTCACTTGTGTGGGTAGGCCTAGCGCCCGCGACAGGAAACGCCCCAAAGCGCAACGTGGACACATCCAAATATTTGGAAGAAAACAGAGGTGTTTTTTGCGAGGTGCCTACCTGTAGATTTTGGCCTCTAGCTCAGCCGGCACCTAGGGAAACCTACCAAACCTGTGCATTTCTGAAAACTAGAGACCTAGGGGAATCCAAGATGGGGTGACTTGCGGGGCTCGGACCAGGTTCTGTTACCCAGAATCCTTTGCAAACCTCAAAATTTGGCTAAAAATACACATGTTACACACATTTCTGTGGCAGAAAGTTCTGGAATCTGAGAGGAGCCACAAATTTCCTTCCACCCAGCGTTCCCCCAAGTCTCCCGATAAAAATGATACCTCACTTGTGTGGGTAGGCAAAGCGCCCGCGACAGGAAACGCCCCAAAGCGCAACGAGGACACATTCAAATTTTTGGAAGAAAACAGAGGTGTTTTTTGCGAAGTGACTACCTGTAGATTTTGGCCTGTAGCTCAGCCGCCACCTAGGGAAACCTACCAAACCTGTGCATTTCTGAAAACTAGAGACCTAGAGGAATCCAAGATGGGGTGACTTGCGGGGCTCGGACCAGGTTCTGTTACCCAGAATCCTTTGCAAACCTCAAAATGTGGCTAAAAAAACACATGTTCCTCACATTTCTGTGGCAGAAAGTTCTGGAATCTGAGAGGAGCCACAAATTTCCTTCTACCCAGCGTTCCCCCACGTCTCCCGGTAAAAATGATACCTCACTTGTGTGGGTAGGCCTAGCGCCCGCGACAGGAAACGCCCCAAAGCGCAACGTGGACACATCCAAATTTTTGGAAGAAAACAGAGGTGTTTTTTGCGAAGTGCCTACCTGTAGATTTTGGCCTCTAGCTCAGCCGGCACCTAGGGAAACCTACCAAACCTGTGCATTTCTGAAAACTAGAGACCTAGGGGAATCCAAGATGGGGTGACTTGCGGGGCTCGGACCAGGTTCTGTTACCCAGAATCCTTTGCAAACCTCAAAATTTGGCTAAAAATACACATGTTACTCACATTTCTGTGGCAGAAAGTTCTGGAATCTGAGAGGAGCCACAAATTTCCTTCCACCCAGCGTTCCCCCAAGTCTCCCGATAAAAATGATACCTCACTTGTGTGGGTAGGCCTAGCGCCCGCGACAGGAAACGCCCCAAAGCGCAACGTGGACACATCCAAATTTTTGGAAGAAAACAGAGGTGTTTTTTGCGAGGTGCCTACCTGTAGATTTTGGCCTCTAGCTCAGCCGGCACCTAGGGAAACCTACCAAACCTGTGCATTTCTGAAAACTAGAGACCTAGGGGAATCCAAAATGGGGTGACTTGCGGGGCTCGGACCAGGTTCTGTTACCCAGAATCCTTTGCAAACCTCAAAATTTGGCTAAAAATACACATGTTACTCACATTTCTGTGGCAGAAAGTTCTGGAATCTGAGAGGAGCCACAAATTTCCTTCCACCCAGCGTTCCCCCAAGTCTCCCGATAAATAAGATACCTCACTTGTGTGGGTAGGCCTAGCGCCCGCGACAGGAAACGCCCCAAAGCGCAACGTGGACACATCCAAATTTTTTGAAGAAAACAGAGGTGTTTTTTGTGAAGTGCCTACCTGTAGATTTTGCCTCTAGCTCAGCCGGCACCTAGGGAAACCTACCAAACCTGTGCATTTCTGAAAACTAGAGACCTAGGGGAATCCAAGGAGTGGTGACTTGCGGGGCTCGGACCAGGTTCTGCTACCCAGAATCCTTTGCAAACCTCAAAATTTGGCTAAAAAAACACATGTTCCTAACATTTCTTTGGCAGAAAGTTCTGGAATCTGAGAGGAGCCACAAATTTCCTTCCACCCAGCGTTCCCCCAAGTCTCCTGATAAAAATGATACCTCACTTGTGTGGGTAGGCCTAGCGCCCGCGACAGGAAACGCCCCAAAGCGCAACGTGGACACATCCAAATATTTGGAAGAAAACAGAGGTGTTTTTTGCGAGGTGCCTACCTGTAGATTTTGGCCTCTAGCTCAGCCGGCACCTAGGGAAACCTACCAAACCTGTGCATTTCTGAAAACTAGAGACCTAGGGGAATCCAAGATGGGGTGACTTGCGGGGCTCGGACCAGGTTCTGTTACCCAGAATCCTTTGCAAACCTCAAAATTTGGCTAAAAATACACATGTTACTCACATTTCTGTGGCAGAAAGTTCTGGAATCTGAGAGGAGCCACAAATTTCCTTCCACCCAGCGTTCCCCCAAGTCTCCCGATAAAAAAGATACCTCACTTGTGTGGGTAGGCCTAGCGCCCGCGACAGGAAACGCCCCAAAGCGCAACGTGGACACATCCAAATTTTTGGAAGAAAACAGGTGTTTTTTGTGAAGTGCCTACCTGTAGATTTTGGCCTCTAGCTCAGCCGGCACCTAGGGAAACCTACCAAACCTGTGCATTTCTGAAAACTAGAGACGTAGGGGAATCTAAGGAGGGGTGACTTGCGGGGCTCGGACCAGGTTCTGTTACCCAGAATCCTTTGCAAACCTCAAAATGTGGCTAAAAAAACACATGTTCCTCACTTTTCTGTGGCAGAAAGTTCTGGAATCTGAGAGGAGCCACAAATTTCCTTCCACCCAGCGTTCCCCCAAGTCTCCCGATAAAAATGATACCTCACTTGTGTGGGTAGGCCTAGCGCCCGCGACAGGAAACGCCCCAAAGCGCAACGTGGACACATCCAAATTTTTGGAAGAAAACAGAGGTGTTTTTTGCGAAGTGCCTACCTGTAGATTTTGGCCTCTAGCTCAGCCGGCACCTAGGGAAACCTACCAAACCTGTGCATTTCTGAAAACTAGAGACGTAGGGGAATCCAAGATGGGGTGACTTGCGGGGCTCGGACCAGGTTCTGTTACCCAGAATCCTTTGCAAACCTCAAAATTTGGCTAAAAAAACACATGTTACTCACATTTCTGTGGCAGAAAGTTCTGGAATCTGAGAGGAGCCACAAAAATCCTTCCACCCAGCGTTCCCCCAAGTCTCCCGATAAAAATGATACCTCACTTGTGTGGGTAGGCAAAGCGCCCGCGACAGGAAACGCCCCAAAGCGCAACGAGGACACATTCAAATTTTTGGAAGAAAACAGAGGTGTTTTTTGCGAAGTGACTACCTGTAGATTTTGGCCTGTAGCTCAGCCGTCACCTAGGGAAACCTACCAAACCTGTGCATTTCTGAAAACTAGAGACCTAGAGGAATCCAAGATGGGGTGACTTGCGGGGCTCGGACCAGGTTCTGTTACCCAGAATCCTTTGCAAACCTCAAAATGTGGCTAAAAAAACACATGTTCCTCACATTTCTGTGGCAGAAAGTTCTGGAATCTGAGAGGAGCCACAAATTTCCTTCTACCCAGCGTTCCCCCACGTCTCCCGGTAAAAATGATACCTCACTTGTGTGGGTAGGCCTAGCGCCCGCGACAGGAAACGCCCCAAAGCGCAACGTGGACACATCCAAATTTTTGGAAGAAAACAGAGGTGTTTTTTGCGAAGTGCCTACCTGTAGATTTTGGCCTCTAGCTCAGCCGGCACCTAGGGAAACCTACCAAACCTGTGCATTTCTGAAAACTAGAGACCTAGGGGAATCCAAGATGGGGTGACTTGCGGGGCTCGGACCAGGTTCTGTTACCCAGAATCCTTTGCAAACCTCAAAATTTGGCTAAAAATACACATGTTACTCACATTTCTGTGGCAGAAAGTTCTGGAATCTGAGAGGAGCCACAAATTTCCTTCCACCCAGCGTTCCCCCAAGTCTCCCGATAAAAATGATACCTCACTTGTGTGGGTAGGCCTAGCGCCCGCGACAGGAAACGCCCCAAAGCGCAACGTGGACACATCCAAATTTTTGGAAGAAAACAGAGGTGTTTTTTGCGAGGTGCCTACCTGTAGATTTTGGCCTCTAGCTCAGCCGGCACCTAGGGAAACCTACCAAACCTGTGCATTTCTGAAAACTAGAGACCTAGGGGAATCCAAAATGGGGTGACTTGCGGGGCTCGGACCAGGTTCTGTTACCCAGAATCCTTTGCAAACCTCAAAATTTGGCTAAAAATACACATGTTACTCACATTTCTGTGGCAGAAAGTTCTGGAATCTGAGAGGAGCCACAAATTTCCTTCCACCCAGCGTTCCCCCAAGTCTCCCGATAAATAAGATACCTCACTTGTGTGGGTAGGCCTAGCGCCCGCGACAGGAAACGCCCCAAAGCGCAACGTGGACACATCCAAATTTTTTGAAGAAAACAGAGGTGTTTTTTGTGAAGTGCCTACCTGTAGATTTTGGCCTCTAGCTCAGCCGGCACCTAGGGAAACCTACCAAACCTGTGCATTTCTGAAAACTAGAGACCTAGGGGAATCCAAGGAGGGGTGACTTGCGGGGCTCGGACCAGGTTCTGCTACCCAGAATCCTTTGCAAACCTCAAAATTTGGCTAAAAAAACACATGTTCCTAACATTTCTTTGGCAGAAAGTTCTGGAATCTGAAAGGAGCCACAAATTTCCTTCCACCCAGCGTTCCCCCAAGTCTCCTGATAAAAATGATACCTCACTTGTGTGGGTAGGCCTAGCGCCCGCGACACGAAACGCCCCAAAGCGCAACGTGGACACATCCAAATTTTTGGAAGAAAACAGAGGTGTTTTTTGCGAAGTGCCTACCTGTAGATTTTGGCCTCTAGCTCAGCCGGCACCTAGGGAAACCTACCAAACCTGTGCATTTCTGAAAACTAGAGACCTAGGGGAATCCAAGATGGCGTGACTTGCGGGGCTCGGACCAGGTTCTGTTACCCAGAATCCTTTGCAAACCTCAAAATTTGGCTAAAAATACACATGTTCCTCACATTTCTGTGGCAGAAAGTTCTGGAATCTGAGAGGAGCCACAAATTTCCTTCCACCCAGCGTTCCCCCAAGTCTCCCGATAAAAATGATACCTCACTTGTGTGGGTAGGCCTAGCGCCCGCGACAGGAAACGCCCCAAAGCGCAACGTGGACACATCCAAATTTTTGGAAGAAAACAGAGGTGTTTTTTGCTTAGTGCCTACCTGTAGATTTTGGCCTCTAGCTCAGCCGGCACCTAGGGAAACCTACCAAACCTGTGCATTTCTGAAAACTAGAGACCTAGGGGAATCCAAGATGGGGTGACTTGCGGGGCTCGGACCAGGTTCTGTTACCCAGAATCCTTTGCAAACCTCAAAATTTGGCTAAAAATACACATGTTACTCACATTTCTGTGGCAGAAAGTTCTGGAATCTGAGAGGAGCCACAAATTTCCTTCCACCCAGCGTTCCCCCAAGTCTCCCGATAAAAATGATACCTCACTTGTGTGGGTAGGCAAAGCGCCCGCGACAGGAAACGCCCCAAAGCGCAACGAGGACACATTCAAATTTTTGGAAGAAAACAGAGGTGTTTTTTGCGAAGTGACTACCTGTAGATTTTGGCCTGTAGCTCAGCCGCCACCTAGGGAAACCTACCAAACCTGTGCATTTCTGAAAACTAGAGACCTAGAGGAATCCAAGATGGGGTGACTTGCGGGGCTCGGACCAGGTTCTGTTACCCAGAATCCTTTGCAAACCTCAAAATGTGGCTAAAAAAACACATGTTCCTCACATTTCTGTGGCAGAAAGTTCTGGAATCTGAGAGGAGCCACAAATTTCCTTCTACCCAGCGTTCCCCCACGTCTCCCGATAAAAATGATACCTCACTTGTGTGGGTAGGCCTAGCGCCCGCGACAGGAAACGCCCCAAAGCGCAACGTGGACACATCCAAATTTTTGGAAGAAAACAGAGGTGTTTTTTGCGAAGTGCCTACCTGTAGATTTTGGCCTCTAGCTCAGCCGGCACCTAGGGAAACCTACCAAACCTGTGCATTTCTGAAAACTAGAGACCTAGGGGAATCCAAGATGGGGTGACTTGCGGGGCTCGCACCAGGTTCTGTTACCCAGAATCCTTTGCAAACCTCAAAATTTGGCTAAAAATACACATGTTACTCACATTTCTGTGGCAGAAAGTTCTGGAATCTGAGAGGAGCCACAAATTTCCTTTCACCCAGCGTTCCCCCAAGTCTCCCGATAAAAATGATACCTCACTTGTGTGGGTAGGCCTAGCGCCCGCGACAGGAAACGCCCCAAAGCGCAACGTGGACACATCCAAATTTTTGGAAGAAAACAGAGGTGTTTTTTGCGAAGTGCCTACCTGTAGATTTTGGCCTTTAGCTCAGCCAGCACCCTGGGAAACCTACCAAACCTGTGCATTTCTGAAAACTAGAGACCTAGGGGAATCCAAGATGGGGTGACTTGCGGGGCTCGGACCAGGTTCTGTTACCCAGAATCCTTTGCAAACCTCAAAATTTGGCTAAAATACACATGTTACTCACATTTCTGTGGCAGAAAGTTCTGGAATCTGAGAGGAGCCACAAATTTCCTTTCACCCAGCGTTCCCCCAAGTCTCCCGATAAAAAAGATACCTCACTTGTGTGGGTAGGCCTAGCGCCCGCGACAGGAAACACCCCAAAGCGCAATGTGGACACATCCAAATTTTTGGAAGAAAACAGAGGTGTTTTTTGCGAAGTGCCTACCTGTAGATTTTGGCCTTTAGCTCAGCCAGCACCCTGGGAAACCTACCAAACCTGTGCATTTCTGAAAACTAAAGACCTAGAGGAATCCAAGATGGGGTGACTTGCGGGGCTCGGACCAGGTTCTGTTACCCAGAATCCTTTCCAAACCTCAAAATGTGGCTAAAAAAACACATGTTCCTCACATTTCTGTGGCAGAAAGTTCTGGAATCTGAGAGGAGCCACAAATTTCCTTCCACCCAGCGTTCCCCCAAGTCTCCCGATAAAAATGATACCTCACTTGTGTGGGTAGGCCTAGCGCCCGCGACAGGAAACGCCCCAAAGCGCAACGTGGACACATCCAAATTTTTGGAAGAAAACAGAGGTGTTTTTTGCGAAGTGCCTACCTGTAGATTTTGGCCTCTAGCTCAGCCGGCACCTAGGGAAACCTACCAAACCTGTGCATTTCTGAAAACTAGAGACCTAGGGGAATCCAAGATGGGGTGACTTGCGGGGCTCGGACCAGGTTCTGTTACCCAGAATCCTTTGCAAACCTCAAAATTTGGCTAAAAATACACATGTTACTCACATTTCTGTGGCAGAAAGTTCTGGAATCTGAGAGGAGCCACAAATTTCCTTCCACCCAGCGTTCCCCCAAGTCTCCCGATAAAAATGATACCTCACTTGTGTGGGTAGGCAAAGCGCCCGCGACAGGAAACGCCCCAAAGCGCAACGAGGACACATTCAAATTTTTGGAAGAAAACAGAGGTGTTTTTTGCGAAGTGACTACCTGTAGATTTTGGCCTGTAGCTCAGCCGCCACCTAGGGAAACCTACCAAACCTGTGCATTTCTGAAAACTAGAGACCTAGAGGAATCCAAGATGGGGTGACTTGCGGGGCTCGGACCAGGTTCTGTTACCCAGAATCCTTTGCAAACCTCAAAATGTGGCTAAAAAAACACATGTTCCTCACATTTCTGTGGCAGAAAGTTCTGGAATCTGAGAGGAGCCACAAATTTCCTTCTACCCAGCGTTCCCCCACGTCTCCCGATAAAAATGATACCTCACTTGTGTGGGTAGGCCTAGCGCCCGCGACAGGAAACGCCCCAAAGCGCAACGTGGACACATCCAAATTTTTGGAAGAAAACAGAGGTGTTTTTTGCGAAGTGCCTACCTGTAGATTTTGGCCTCTAGCTCAGCCGGCACCTAGGGAAACCTACCAAACCTGTGCATTTCTGAAAACTAGAGACCTAGGGGAATCCAAGATGGGGTGACTTGCGGGGCTCGGACCAGGTTCTGTTACCCAGAATCCTTTGCAAACCTCAAAATTTGGCTAAAAATACACATGTTACTCACATTTCTGTGGCAGAAAGTTCTAGAATCTGAGAGGAGCCACAAATTTCCTTTCACCCAGCGTTCCCCCAAGTCTCCCGATAAAAATGATACCTCACTTGTGTGGGTAGGCCTAGCGCCCGCGACAGGAAACGCCCCAAAGCGCAACGTGGACACATCCAAATTTTTGGAAGAAAACAGAGGTGTTTTTTGCGAAGTGCCTACCTGTAGATTTTGGCCTTTAGCTCAGCCAGCACCCTGGGAAACCTACCAAACCTGTGCATTTCTGAAAACTAGAGACCTAGGGGAATCCAAGATGGGGTGACTTGCGGGGCTCGGACCAGGTTCTGTTACCCAGAATCCTTTGCAAACCTCAAAATTTGGCTAAAAAAACACATGTTACTCACATTTCTGTGGCAGAAAGTTCTGGAATCTGAGAGGAGCCACAAATTTCCTTCCACCCAGCGTTCCCCCAAGTCTCCCGATAAAAATGATACCTCACTTGTGTGGGTAGGCAAAGCGCACGCGACAGGAAACGCCCCAAAGCGCAACGTGGACACATTCAAATTTTTGGAAGAAAACAGAGGTGTTTTTTGCGAAGTGACTACCTGTAGATTTTGGCCTCTAGCTCAGCCGCCACCTAGGGAAACCTACCAAACCTGTGCATTTCTGAAAACTAGAGACCTAGAGGAATCCAAGATGGGGTGACTTGCGGGGCTCGGACCAGGTTCTGTTACCCAGAATCCTTTGCAAACCTCAAAATTTGGCTAAAAATACACATGTTACTCACATTTCTGTGGCAGAAAGTTCTGGAATCTGAGAGGAGCCACAAATTTCCTTCCACCCAGAGTTCCCCCAAGTCTCCCGATAAAAATGATACCTCACTTGTGTGGGTAGGCCTAGCGCCCACGACAGGAAACGCCCCAAAGCGCAACGTGGACACATCCAAATTTTTGGAAGAAAACAGAGGTGTTTTTTGCGAAGTGCCTACCTGTAGATTTTGGCCTCTAGCTCAGCCGGCACCTAGGGAAACCTACCAAACCTGTGCATTTCTGAAATCTAGAGACCTAGGGGAATCCAAGATGGGGTGACTTGCGGGGCTCGGACCAGGTTCTGTTACCCAGAATCCTTTGCAAACCTCAAAATTTGGCTAAAAATACACATGTTACTCACATTTCTGTGGCAGAAAGTTCTGGAATCTGAGAGGAGCCACAAATTTCCTTTCACCCAGCGTTCCCCCAAGTCTCCCGATAAAAAAGATACCTCACTTGTGTGGGTAGGCCTAGCGCCCGCGACAGGAAACACCCCAAAGCGCAATGTGGACACATCCAAATTTTTGGAAGAAAACAGAGGTGTTTTTTGCGAAGTGCCTACCTGTAGATTTTGGCCTTTAGCTCAGCCAGCACCCTGGGAAACCTACCAAACCTGTGCATTTCTGAAAACTAAAGACCTAGAGGAATCCAAGATGGGGTGACTTGCGGGGCTCGGACCAGGTTCTGTTACCCAGAATCCTTTCCAAACCTCAAAATGTGGCTAAAAAAACACATGTTCCTCACATTTCTGTGGCAGAAAGTTCTGGAATCTGAGAGGAGCCACAAATTTCCTTCCACCCAGCGTTCCCCCAAGTCTCCCGATAAAAATGATACCTCACTTGTGTGGGTAGGCCTAGCGCCCGCGACAGGAAACGCCCCAAAGCGCAACGTGGACACATCCAAATTTTTGGAAGAAAACAGAGGTGTTTTTTGCGAAGTGCCTACCTGTAGATTTTGGCCTCTAGCTCAGCCGGCACCTAGGGAAACCTACCAAACCTGTGCATTTCTGAAAACTAGAGACCTAGGGGAATCCAAGATGGGGTGACTTGCGGGGCTCGGACCAGGTTCTGTTACCCAGAATCCTTTGCAAACCTCAAAATTTGGCTAAAAATACACATGTTACTCACATTTCTGTGGCAGAAAGTTCTGGAATCTGAGAGGAGCCACAAATTTCCTTCCACCCAGCGTTCCCCCAAGTCTCCCGATAAAAATGATACCTCACTTGTGTGGGTAGGCCTAGCGCCCGCGACAGGAAACGCCCCAAAGCGCAACGTGGACACATCCAAATTTTTGGAAGAAAACAGAGGTGTTTTTTGCGAAGTGCCTACCTGTAGATTTTGGCCTCTAGCTCAGCCGGCACCTAGGGAAACCTACCAAACCTGTGCATTTCTGAAAACTAGAGACCTAGGGGAATCCAAGATGGGGTGACTTGCGGGGCTCGGACCAGGTTCTGTTACCCAGAATCCTTTGCAAACCTCAAAATTTGGCTAAAAATACACATGTTACTCACATTTCTGTGGCAGAAAGTTCTGGAATCTGAGAGGAGCCACAAATTTCCTTCCACCCAGCGTTCCCCCAAGTCTCCCGATAAAAATGATACCTCACTTGTGTGGGTAGGCCTAGCGCCCGCGACAAGAAACACCCCAAAGCGCAACGTGGACACATCCAAATTTTTGGAAGAAAACAGAGGTGTTTTTTGCGAAGTGCCTACCTGTAGATTTTGGCCTTTAGCTCAGCCAGCACCTAGGGAAACCTACCAAACCTGTGCATTTCTGAAAACTAGAGACGTAGGGGAATCTAAGGAGGGGTGACTTGCGGGGCTCGGACCAGGTTCTGTTACCCAGAATCCTTTGCAAACCTCAAAATGTGGTTAAAAAAACACATGTTCCTCACATTTCTGTGGCAGAAAGTTCTGGAATCTGAGAGGAGCCACAAATTTCCTTCCACCCAGCGTTCCCCCAAGTCTCCCGATAAAAATGATACCTCACTTGTGTGGGTAGGCCTAGCGCCCGCGACAGGAAACGCCCCAAAGCGCAACGTGGACACATCCAAATTTTTGGAAGAAAACAGAGGTGTTTTTTGCGAAGTGCCTACCTGTAGATTTTGGCCTCTAGCTCAGCCGGCACCTAGGGAAACCTACCAAACCTGTGCATTTCTGAAAACTAGAGACCTAGGGGAATCCAAGATGGGGTGACTTGCGGGGCTCGGACCAGGTTCTGTTACCCAGAATCCTTTGCAAACCTCAAAATTTGGCTAAAAATACACATGTTCCTCACATTTCTGTGGCAGAAAGTTCTGGAATCTGAGAGGAGCCACAAATTTCCTTCCACCCAGCGTTCCCCCAAGTCTCCCGATAAAAATGATACCTCACTTGTGTGGGTAGGCCTAGCGCCCGCGACAGGAAACGCCCCAAAGCGCAACGTGGACACATCCAAATTTTTGGAAGAAAACAGAGGTGTTTTTTGCGAAGTGCCTACCTGTAGATTTTGGCCTCTAGCTCAGCCGGCACCTAGGGAAACCTACCAAACCTGTGCATTTCTGAAAACTAGAGACCTAGGGGAATCCAAGATGGGGTGACTTGCGGGGCTCGGACCAGGTTCTGTTACCCAGAATCCTTTGCAAACCTCAAAATTTGGCTAAAAATACACATGTTACTCACATTTCTGTGGCAGAAAGTTCTGGAATCTGAGAGGAGCCACAAATTTCCTTCCACCCAGCGTACCCCCAAGTCTCCCGATAAAAATTATACCTCACTTGTGTGGGTAGGCAAAGCGCCCGCGACAGGAAACGCCCCAAAGCGCAACGAGGACACATTCAAATTTTTGGAAGAAAACAGAGGTGTTTTTTGCGAAGTGACTACCTGTAGATTTTGGCCTGTAGCTCAGCCGCCACCTAGGGAAACCTACCAAACCTGTGCATTTCTGAAAACTAGAGACCTAGAGGAATCCAAGATGGGGTGACTTGCGGGGCTCGGACCAGGTTCTGTTACCCAGAATCCTTTGCAAACCTCAAAATGTGGCTAAAAAAACACATGTTCCTCACATTTCTGTGGCAGAAAGTTCTGGAATCTGAGAGGAGCCACAAATTTCCTTCTACCCAGCGTTCCCCCACGTCTCCCGGTAATAATGATACCTCACTTGTGTGGGTAGGCCTAGCGCCCGCGACAGGAAACGCCCCAAAGCGCAACGTGGACACATCCAAATTTTTGGAAGAAAACAGAGGTGTTTTTTGCGAAGTGCCTACCTGTAGATTTTGGCCTCTAGCTCAGCCGGCACCTAGGGAAACCTACCAAACCTGTGCATTTCTGAAAACTAGAGACCTAGGGGAATCCAAGATGGGGTGACTTGCGGGGCTCGGACCAGGTTCTGTTACCCAGAATCCTTTGCAAACCTCAAAATTTGGCTAAAAATACACATGTTACTCACATTTCTGTGGCAGAAAGTTCTGGAATCTGAGAGGAGCCACAAATTTCCTTCCACCCAGCGTTCCCCCAAGTCTCCCGATAAAAATGATACCTCACTTGTGTGGGTAGGCCTAGCGCCCGCGACAGGAAACGCCCCAAAGCGCAACGTGGACACATCCAAATTTTTGGAAGAAAACAGAGGTGTTTTTTGCGAGGTGCCTACCTGTAGATTTTGGCCTCTAGCTCAGCCGGCACCTAGGGAAACCTACCAAACCTGTGCATTTCTGAAAACTAGAGACCTAGGGGAATCCAAAATGGGGTGACTTGCGGGGCTCGGACCAGGTTCTGTTACCCAGAATCCTTTGCAAACCTCAAAATTTGGCTAAAAATACACATGTTACTCACATTTCTGTGGCAGAAAGTTCTGGAATCTGAGAGGAGCCACAAATTTCCTTCCACCCAGCGTTCCCCCAAGTCTCCCGATAAATAAGATACCTCACTTGTGTGGGTAGGCCTAGCGCCCGCGACAGGAAACGCCCCAAAGCGCAACGTGGACACATCCAAATTTTTTGAAGAAAACAGAGGTGTTTTTTGTGAAGTGCCTACCTGTAGATTTTGGCCTCTAGCTCAGCCGGCACCTAGGGAAACCTACCAAACCTGTGCATTTCTGAAAACTAGAGACCTAGGGGAATCCAAGGAGGGGTGACTTGCGGGGCTCGGACCAGGTTCTGCTACCCAGAATCCTTTGCAAACCTCAAAATTTGGCTAAAAAAACACATGTTCCTAACATTTCTTTGGCAGAAAGTTCTGGAATCTGAGAGGAGCCACAAATTTCCTTCCACCCAGCGTTCCCCCAAGTCTCCTGATAAAAATGATACCTCACTTGTGTGGGTAGGCCTAGCGCCCGCGACAGGAAACGCCCCAAAGCGCAACGTGGACACATCCAAATATTTGGAAGAAAACAGAGGTGTTTTTTGCGAGGTGCCTACCTGTAGATTTTGGCCTCTAGCTCAGCCGGCACCTAGGGAAACCTACCAAACCTGTGCATTTCTGAAAACTAGAGACCTAGGGGAATCCAAGATGGGGTGACTTGCGGGGCTCGGACCAGGTTCTGTTACCCAGAATCCTTTGCAAACCTCAAAATTTGGCTAAAAATACACATGTTACTCACATTTCTGTGGCAGAAAGTTCTGGAATCTGAGAGGAGCCACAAATTTCCTTCCACCCAGCGTTCCCCCAAGTCTCCCGATAAAAAAGATACCTCACTTGTGTGGGTAGGCCTAGCGCCCGCGACAGGAAACGCCCCAAAGCGCAACGTGGACACATCCAAATTTTTGGAAGAAAACAGGTGTTTTTTGTGAAGTGCCTACCTGTAGATTTTGGCCTCTAGCTCAGCCGGCACCTAGGGAAACCTACCAAACCTGTGCATTTCTGAAAACTAGAGACGTAGGGGAATCTAAGGAGGGGTGACTTGCGGGGCTCGGACCAGGTTCTGTTACCCAGAATCCTTTGCAAACCTCAAAATGTGGCTAAAAAAACACATGTTCCTCACTTTTCTGTGGCAGAAAGTTCTGGAATCTGAGAGGAGCCACAAATTTCCTTCCACCCAGCGTTCCCCCAAGTCTCCCGATAAAAATGATACCTCACTTGTGTGGGTAGGCCTAGCGCCCGCGACAGGAAACGCCCCAAAGCGCAACGTGGACACATCCAAATTTTTGGAAGAAAACAGAGGTGTTTTTTGCGAAGTGCCTACCTGTAGATTTTGGCCTCTAGCTCAGCCGGCACCTAGGGAAACCTACCAAACCTGTGCATTTCTGAAAACTAGAGACGTAGGGGAATCCAAGATGGGGTGACTTGCGGGGCTCGGACCAGGTTCTGTTACCCAGAATCCTTTGCAAACCTCAAAATGTGGCTAAAAAAACACATGTTACTCACATTTCTGTGGCAGAAAGTTCTGGAATCTGAGAGGAGCCACAAATTTCCTTCCACCCAGCGTTCCCCCAAGTCTCCCGATAAAAATGATACCTCACTTGTGTGGGTAGGCCTAGCGCCCGCGACAGGAAACGCCCCAAAGCGCAACGTGGACACATCCAAATTTTTGGAAGAAAACAGAGGTGTTTTTTGCGAAGTGCCTACCTGTAGATTTTGGCCTCTAGCTCAGCCGGCACCTAGGGAAACCTACCAAACCTGTGCATTTCTGAAAACTAGAGACCTAGGGGAATCCAAGATGGGGTGACTTGCGGGGCTCGGACCAGGTTCTGTTACCCAGAATCCTTTGCAAACCTCAAAATTTGGCTAAAAATACACATGTTACTCACATTTCTGTGGCAGAAAGTTCTGGAATCTGAGAGGAGCCACAAATTTCCTTCCACCCAGCGTTCCCCCAAGTCTCCCGATAAAAAAGATACCTCACTTGTGTGGGTAGGCCTAGCGCCCGCGACAGGAAACACCCCAAAGCGCAATGTGGACACATCCAAATTTTTGGAAGAAAACAGAGGTGTTTTTTGAGAAGTGCCTACCTGTAGATTTTGGCCTTTAGCTCAGCCAGCACCAAGGGAAACCTACCAAACCTGTGCATTTCTGAAAACTAAAGACCTAGAGGAATCCAAGATGGGGTGACTTGCGGGGCTCGGACCAGGTTCTGTTACCCAGAATCCTTTGCAAACCTCAAAATGTGGCTAAAAAAACACATGTTCCTCACATTTCTGTGGCAGAAAGTTCTGGAATCTGAGAGGAGCCACAAATTTCCTTCCACCCAGCGTTCCCCCAAGTCTCCCGATAAGAATGATACCTCACTTGTGTGGGTAGGCCTAGCGCCCGCGACAGGAAACGCCCCAAAGCGCAACGTGGACACATCCAAATTTTTGGAAGAAAACAGAGGTGTTTTTTGCGAAGTGCCTACCTGTAGATTTTGGCCTCTAGCTCAGCCGGCACCCAGGGAAACCTACCAAACCTGTGCATTTCTGAAAACTAGAGACCTAGGGGAATCCAAGATGGGGTGACTTGCGGGGCTCGGACCAGGTTCTGTTACCCAGAATCCTTTGCAAACCTCAAAATTTGGCTAAAAATACACATGTTACTCACATTTCTGTGGCAGAAAGTTCTGGAATCTGAGAGGAGCCACAAATTTCCTTCCACCCAGCGTTCCCCCAAGTCTCCCAATAAAAATGATACCTCACTTGTGTGGGTAGGCCTAGCGCCCGCGACAGGAAACGCCCCAAAGCGCAACGTGGACACATCCAAATTTTTGGAAGAAAACAGAGGTGTTTTTTGCGAAGTGCCTACCTGTAGATTTTGGCCTCTAGCTCAGCCGGCACCTAGGGAAACCTACCAAACCTGTGCATTTCTGAAAACTAGAGACCTAGGGGAATCCAAGATGGGGTGACTTGCGGGGCTCGGACCAGGTTCTGTTACCCAGAATCCTTTGCAAACCTCAAAATTTGGCTAAAAATACACATGTTACTCACATTTCTGTGGCAGAAAGTTCTGGAATCTGAGAGGAGCCACAAATTTCCTTCCACCCAGCGTTCCCCCAAGTCTCCCGATAAAAATGATACCTCACTTGTGTGGGTAGGCCTAGCGCCCGCGACAGGAAACGCCCCAAAGCGCAACGTGGACACATCCAAATTTTTGGAAGAAAACAGAGGTGTTTTTTGCGAAGTGCCTACCTGTAGATTTTGGCCTCTAGCTCAGCCGGCACCTAGGGAAACCTACCAAACCTGTGCATTTCTGAAAACTAGAGACCTAGGGGAATCCAAGATGGGGTGACTTGTGGGGCTCGGACCAGGTTCTGTTACCCAGAATCCTTTGCAAACCTCAAAATTTGGCTAAGAATACACATGTTACTCACATTTCTGTGGCAGAAAGTTCTGGAATCTGAGAGGAGCCACAAATTTCCTTCCACCCAGCGTTCCCCCAAGTCTCCCGATAAAAATGATACCTCACTTGTGTGGGTAGGCCTAGCGCCCGCGACAGGAAACGCCCCAAAGCGCAACGTGGACACATCCAAATTTTTGGAAGAAAACAGAGGTGTTTTTTGCGAAGTGCCTACCTGTAGATTTTGGCCTCTAGCTCAGCCGGCACCTAGGGAAACCTACCAAACCTGTGCATTTCTGAAAACTAGAGACCTAGGGGAATCCAAGATGGGGTGACTTGCGGGGCTCGGACCAGGTTCTGTTACCCAGAATCCTTTGCAAACCTCAAAATTTGGCTAAAAATACACATGTTACTCACATTTCTGTGGCAGAAAGTTCTGGAATCTGAGAGGAGCCACAAATTTCCTTCCACCCAGCGTTCCCCCAAGTCTCCCGATAAAAATGATACCTCACTTGTGTGGGTAGGCTTAGCGCCCACGACAGGAAACGCCCCAAAGCGCAACGTGGACACATCCACATTTTTGGAAGAAAACAGAGGTGTTTTTTGCGAAGTGCCTACCTGTAGATTTTGGCCTCTAGCTCAGCCGGCACCTAGGGAAACCTACCAAACCTGTGCATTTCTGAAAACTAGAGACCTAGGGGAATCCAAGATGGGGTGACTTGCGGGGCTCGGACCAGGTTCTGTTACCCAGAATCCTTTGCAAACCTCAAAATTTGGCTAAAAATACACATGTTACTCACATTTCTGTGGCAGAAAGTTCTGGAATCTGAGAGGAGCCACAAATTTCCTTCCACCCAGCGTTCCCCCAAGTCTCCCGATAAAAATGATACCTCACTTGTGTGGGTAGGCCTAGCGCCCGCGACAGGAAACGCCCCAAAGCGCAACGTGGACACATTCAAATTTTTGGAAGAAAACAGAGGTGTTTTTTGCGAAGTGCCTACCTGTAGATTTTGGCCTCTAGTTCAGCCGGCACCTAGGGAAACCTACCAAACCTGTGCATTTCTGAAAACTAGAGACCTAGGGGAATCCAAGATGGGGTGACTTGCGGGGCTCGGACCAGGTTCTGTTACCCAGAATCCTTTGCAAACCTCAAAATTTGGCTAAGAATACACATGTTACTCACATTTCTGTGGCAGAAAGTTCTGGAATCTGAGAGGAGCCACAAATTTCCTTCCACCCAGCGTTCCCCCAAGTCTCCCGATAAAAATGATACCTCACTTGTGTGGGTAGGCCTAGCGCCCGCGACAGGAAACGCCCCAAAGCGCAACGTGGACACATCCAAATTTTTGGAAGAAAACAGAGGTGTTTTTTGCGAAGTGCCTACCTGTAGATTTTGGCCTCTAGCTCAGCCGGCACCTAGGGAAACCTACCAAACCTGTGCATTTCTGAAAACTAGAGACCTAGGGGAATCCAAGATGGGGTGACTTGCGGGGCTCGGACCAGGATCTGTTACCCAGAATCCTTTGCAAACCTCAAAATTTGGCTAAAAATACACATGTTACTCACATTTCTGTGGCAGAAAGTTCTGGAATCTGAGAGGAGCCACAAATTTCCTTCCACCCAGCGTTCCCCCAAGTCTCCCGATAAAAATGATACCTCACTTGTGTGGGTAGGCCTAGCGCCCGCGACAGGAAACGCCCCAAAGCGCAACGTGGACACATCCAAATTTTTGGAAGAAAACAGAGGTGTTTTTTGTGAAGTGCCTACCTGTAGATTTTGGCCTCTAGCTCAGCCGGCACCTAGGGAAACCTACCAAACCTGTGCATTTCTGAAAACTAGAGACCTAGGGGAATCCAAGGAGGGGTGACTTGCGGGGCTCGGACCAGGTTCTGCTACCCAGAATCCTTTGCAAACCTCAAAATTTGGCTAAAAAAACACATGTTCCTAACATTTCTTTGGCAGAAAGTTCTGGAATCTGAGAGGAGCCACAAATTTCCTTCCACCCAGCGTTCCCCCAAGTCTCCTGATAAAAATGATACCTCACTTGTGTGGGTAGGCCTAGCGCCCGCGACAGGAAACGCCCCAAAGCGCAACGTGGACACGTCCAAATTTTTGGAAGAAAACAGAGGTGTTTTTTGCGAGGTGCCTACCTGTAGATTTTGGCCTCTAGCTCAGCCGACACCTAGGGAAACCTACCAAACCTGTGCATTTCTGAAAACTAGAGACCTAGGGGAATCCAAGATGGGGTGACTTGCGGGGCTCGGACCAGGTTCTGTTACCCAGAATCCTTTGCAAACCTCAAAATTTGGCTAAAAATACACATGTTACTCACATTTCTGTGGCAGAAAGTTCTGGAATCTGAGAGGAGCCACAAATTTCCTTCCACCCAGCGTTCCCCCAAGTCTCCCGATAAAAAAGATACCTCACTTGTGTGGGTAGGCCTAGCGCCCGCGACAGGAAACGCCCCAAAGCGCAACGTGGACACATCCAAATTTTTGGAAGAAAACAGAGGTGTTTTTTGCGAAGTGCCTACCTGTAGATTTTGGCCTTTAGCTCAGCCAGCACCAAGGGAAACCTACCAAACCTGTGCATTTCTGAAAACTAAAGACCTAGAGGAATCCAAGATGGGGTGACTTGCGGGGCTCGGACCAGGTTCTGTTACCCAGAATCCTTTGCAAACCTCAAAATGTGGCTAAAAAAACACATGTTCCTCACATTTCTGTGGCAGAAAGTTCTGGAATCTGAGAGGAGCCACAAATTTCCTTCCACCCAGCGTTCCCCCAAGTCTCCCGATAAAAATGATACCTCACTTGTGTGGGTAGGCCTAGCGCCCGCGACAGGAAACGCCCCAAAGCGCAACGTGGACACATCCAAATTTTTGGAAGAAAACAGAGGTGTTTTTTGCGAAGTGCCTACCTGTAGATTTTGGCCTCTAGCTCAGCCGGCACCTAGGGAAACCTACCAAACCTGTGCATTTCTGAAAACTAGAGACCTAGGGGAATCCAAGATGGGGCGAGTTGCGGGGCTCGGACCAGGTTCTGTTACCCAGAATCCTTTGCAAACCTCAAAATTTGGCTAAAAATACACATGTTACTCACATTTCTGTGGCAGAAAGTTCTGGAATCTGAGAGGAGCCACAAATTTCCTTCCACCCAGCGTTCCCCCAAGTCTCCCGATAAAAATGATACCTCACTTGTGTGGGTAGGCCTAGCGCCCGCGACAGGAAACGCCCCAAAGCGCAACGTGGACACATCCAAATTTTTGGAAGAAAACAGAGGTGTTTTTTGCGAAGTGCCTACCTGTAGATTTTGGCCTCTAGCTCAGCCGGCACCTAGGGAAACCTACCAAACCTGTGCATTTCTGAAAACTAGAGACCTAGGGGAATCCAAGATGGGGTGACTTGCGGGGCTCGGACCAGGTTCTGTTACCCAGAATCCTTTGCAAACCTCAACATTTGGCTAAAAATACACATGTTACTCACATTTCTGTGGCAGAAAGTTCTGGAATCTGAGAGGAGCCACAAATTTCCTTCCACCCAGCGTTCCCCCAAGTCTCCCGATAAAAATGATACCTCACTTGTGTGGGTAGGCCTAGCGCCCGCGACAGGAAACGCCCCAAAGCGCAACGTGGACACATCCACATTTTTGGAAGAAAACAGAGGTGTTTTTTGCGAAGTGCCTACCTGTAGATTTTGGCCTCTAGCTCAGCCGGCACCTAGGGAAACCTACCAAACCTGTGCATTTCTGAAAACTAGAGACCTAGGGGAATCCAAGATGGGGTGACTTGAGGGGCTCGGACCAGGTTCTGTTACCCAGAATCCTTTGCAAACCTCAAAATTTGGCTAAAAATACACATGTTACTCACATTTCTGTGGCAGAAAGTTCTTCAATCTGAGAGGAGCCACAAATTTCCTTCCACCCAGCGTTCCCCCAAGTCTCCCGATAAAAATGATACCTCACTTGTGTGGGTAGGCCTAGCGCCCGCGACAGGAAACGCCCCAAAGCGCAACGTGGACACATCCAAATTTTTGTAAGAAAACAGAGGTGTTTTTTGCGAAGTGCCTACCTGTAGATTTTGGCCTCTAGCTCAGCCGGCACCTAGGGAAACCTACCAAACCTGTGCATTTCTGAAAACTAGAGACCTAGGGGAATCCAAGATGGGGTGACTTGCGGGGCTCGGACCAGGTTCTGTTACCCAGAATCCTTTGCAAACCTCAAAATTTGGCTAAAAATACACATGTTACTCACATTTCTGTGGCAGAAAGTTCTGGAATCTGAGAGGAGCCACAAATTTCCTTCCACCCAGCGTTCCCCCAAGTCTCCCGATAAAAATGATACCTCACTTGTGTGGGTAGGCCTAGCGCCCGCGACAGGAAACGCCCCAAAGCGCAACGTGGACACATTCAAATTTTTGGAAGAAAACAGAGGTGTTTTTTGCGAAGTGCCTACCTGTAGATTTTGGCCTCTAGTTCAGCCGGCACCTAGGGAAACCTACCAAACCTGTGCATTTCTGAAAACTAGAGACCTAGGGGAATCCAAGATGGGGTGACTTGCGGGGCTCGGACCAGGTTCTGTTACCCAGAATCCTTTGCAAACCTCAAAATTTGGCTAAAAATACACATGTTACTCACATTTCTGTGGCAGAAAGTTCTGGAATCTGAGAGGAGCCACAAATTTCCTTCCACCCAGCGTTCCCCCAAGTCTCCCGATAAAAATGATACCTCACTTGTGTGGGTAGGCCTAGCGCCCGCGACAGGAAACGCCCCAAAGCGCAACGTGGACACATCCAAATTTTTGGAAGAAAACAGAGGTGTTTTTTGCGAGGTGCCTACCTGTAGATTTTGGCCTCTAGCTTAGCCGGCACCTAGGGAAACCTACCAAACCTGTGCATTTCTGAAAACTAGAGACCTAGGGGAATCCAAGATGGGGTGACTTGCGGGGCTCGGACCAGGTTCTGTTACCCAGAATCCTTTGCAAACCTCAAAATTTGGCTAAAAATACACATGTTACTCACATTTCTGTGGCAGAAAGTTCTGGAATCTGAGAGGAGCCACAAATTTCCTTCCACCCAGCGTTCCCCCAAGTCTCCCGATAAAAAAGATACCTCACTTGTGTGGGTAGGCCTAGCGCCCGGGACAGGAAACGCCCCAAAGCGCAACGTGGACACATCCAAATTTTTTGAAGAAAACAGAGGTGTTTTTTGTGAAGTGCCTACCTGTAGATTTTGGCCTCTAGCTCAGCCGGCACCTAGGGAAACCTACCAAACCTGTGCATTTCTGAAAACTAGAGACCTAGGGGAATCCAAGGAGGGGTGACTTGCGGGGCTCGCACCAGGTTCTGCTACCCAGAATCCTTTGCAAACCTCAAAATTTGGCTAAAAAAACACATGTTCCTAACATTTCTTTGGCAGAAAGTTCTGGAATCTTAGAGGAGCCACAAATTTCCTTCCACCCAGCGTTCCCCCAAGTCTCCCGATAAAAATGATACCTCACTTGTGTGGGTAGGCCTAGCGCCCGCGACAGGAAACACCCCAAAGCGCAATGTGGACACATCCAAATTTTTGGAAGAAAACAGAGGTGTTTTTTGCGAAGTGCCTACCTGTAGATTTTGGCCTTTAGCTCAGCCAGCACCAAGGGAAACCTACCAAACCTGTGCATTTCTGAAAACTAAAGACCTAGAGGAATCCAAGATGGGGTGACTTGCGGGGCTCGGACCAGGTTCTGTTACCCAGAATCCTTTGCAAACCTCAAAATGTGGCTAAAAAAACACATGTTCCTCACATTTCTGTGGCAGAAAGTTCTGGAATCTGAGAGGAGCCACAAATTTCCTTCCACCCAGCGTTCCCCCAAGTCTCCCGATAAAAATGATACCTCACTTGTGTGGGTAGGCCTAGCGCCCGCGACAGGAAACGCCCCAAAGCGCAACGTGGACACATCCAAATTTTTGGAAGAAAACAGAGGTGTTTTTTGCGAAGTGCCTACCTGTAGATTTTGGCCTCTAGCTCAGCCGGCACCTAGGGAAACCTACCAAACCTGTGCATTTCTGAAAACTAGAGACCTAGGGGAATCCAAGATGGGGTGACTTGCGGGGCTCGGACCAGGTTCTGTTACCCAGAATCCTTTGCAAACCTCAAAATTTGGCTAAAAATACACATGTTACTCACATTTCTGTGGCAGAAAGTTCTGGAATCTGAGAGGAGCCACAAATTTCCTTCCACCCAGCGTTCCCCCAAGTCTCCCGATAAAAATGATACCTCACTTGTGTGGGTAGGCCTAGCGCCCGCGACAGGAAACGCCCCAAAGCGCAACGTGGACACATCCAAATTTTTGGAAGAAAACAGAGGTGTTTTTTGCGAAGTGCCTACCTGTAGATTTTGGCCTCTAGCTCAGCCGGCACCTAGGGAAACCTACCAAACCTGTGCATTTCTGAAAACTAGAGACCTAGGGGAATCCAAGATGGGGTGACTTGCGGGGCTCGGACCAGGTTCTGTTACCCAGAATCCTTTGCAAACCTCAAAATTTGGCTAAAAATACACATGTTACTCACATTTCTGTGGCAGAAAGTTCTGGAATCTGAGAGGAGCCACAAATTTCCTTCCACCCAGCGTTCCCCCAAGTCTCCCGATAAAAATGATACCTCACTTGTGTGGGTAGGCCTAGCGCCCGCAACAGGAAACGCCCCAAAGCGCAACGTGGACACATCCAAATTTTTGGAAGAAAACAGAGGTGTTTTTTGCGAAGTGCCTACCTGTAGATTTTGGCCTCTAGCTCAGCCGGCACCTAGGGAAACCTACCAAACCTGTGCATTTCTGAAAACTAGAGACCTAGGGGAATCCAAGATGGGGTGACTTGCGGGGCTCGGACCAGGTTCTGTTACCCAGAATCCTTTGCAAACCTCAAAATTTGGCTAAAAATACACATGTTACTCACATTTCTGTGGCAGAAAGTTCTGGAATCTGAGAGGAGCCACAAATTTCCTTCCACCCAGCGTTCCCCCAAGTCTCCCGATAAAAATGATACCTCACTTGTGTGGGTAGGCCTAGCGCCCGCGACAGGAAACGCCCCAAAGCGCAACGTGGACACATCCAAATTTTTGGAAGAAAACAGAGGTGTTTTTTGCGAAGTGCCTACCTGTAGATTTTGGCCTCTAGCTCAGCCGGCACCTAGGGAAACCTACCAAACCTGTGCATTTCTGAAAACTAGAGACCTAGGGGAATCCAAGATGGGGTGACTTGCGGGGCTCGGACCAGGTTCTGTTACCCAGAATCCTTTGCAAACCTCAAAATTTGGCTAAAAATACACATGTTACTCACATTTCTGTGGCAGAAAGTTCTGGAATCTGAGAGGAGCCACAAATTTCCTTCCACCCAGCGTTCCCCCAAGTCTCCCGATAAAAATGATACCTCACTTGTGTGGGTAGGCCTAGCGCCCGCGACAGGAAACGCCCCAAAGCGCAACGTGGACACATCCAAATTTTTGGAAGAAAACAGAGGTGTTTTTTGCGAAGTGCCTACCTGTAGATTTTGGCCTCTAGCTCAGCCGGCACCTAGGGAAACTTACCAAACCTGTGCATTTCTGAAAACTAGAGACCTAGGGGAATCCAAGATGGGGTGACTTGCGGGGCTCGGACCAGGTTCTGTTACCCAGAATCCTTTGCAAACCTCAAAATTTGGCTAAAAATACACATGTTACTCACATTTCTGTGGCAGAAAGTTCTGGAATCTGAGAGGAGCCACAAATTTCCTTCCACCCAGCGTTCCCCCAAGTCTCCCGATAAAAATGATACCTCACTTGTGTGGGTAGGCCTAGCGCCCACGACAGGAAACGCCCCAAAGCGCAACGTGGACACATCCACATTTTTGGAAGAAAACAGAGGTGTTTTTTGCGAAGTGCCTACCTGTAGATTTTGGCCTCTAGCTCAGCCGGCACCTAGGGAAACCTACCAAACCTGTGCATTTCGGAAAACTAGAGACCTAGGGGAATCCAAGATGGGGTGACTTGCGGGGCTCGGACCAGGTTCTGTTACCCAGAATCCTTTGCAAACCTCAAAATTTGGCTAAAAATACACATGTTACTCACATTTCTGTGGCAGAAAGTTCTGGAATCTGAGAGGAGCCACAAATTTCCTTCCACCCAGCGTTCCCCCAAGTCTCCCGATAAAAATGATACCTCACTTGTGTGGGTAGGCCTAGCGCCCGCGACAGGAAACGCCCCAAAGCGCAACGTGGACACATTCAAATTTTTGGAAGAAAACAGAGGTGTTTTTTGCGAAGTGCCTACCTGTAGATTTTGGCCTCTAGTTCAGCCGGCACCTAGGGAAACCTACCAAACCTGTGCATTTCTGAAAACTAGAGACCTAGGGGAATCCAAGATGGGGTGACTTGCGGGGCTCGGACCAGGTTCTGTTACCCAGAATCCTTTGCAAACCTCAAAATTTGGCTAAATATACACATGTTACTCACATTTCTGTGGCAGAAAGTTCTGGAATCTGAGAGGAGCCACAAATTTCCTTCCACCCAGCGTTCCCCCAAGTCTCCCGATAAAAATGATACCTCACTTGTGTGGGTAGGCCTAGCGCCCGCGACAGGAAACGCCCCAAAGCGCAACGTGGACACATCCAAATTTTTGGAAGAAAACAGAGGTGTTTTTTGCGAAGTGCCTACCTGTAGATTTTGGCCTCTAGCTCAGCCGGCACCTAGGGAAACCTACCAAACCTGTGCATTTCTGAAAACTAGAGACCTAGGGGAATCCAAGATGGGGTGACTTGCGGGGCTCGGACCAGGTTCTGTTACCCAGAATCCTTTGCAAACCTCAAAATTTGGCTAAAAATACACATGTTACTCACATTTCTGTGGCAGAAAGTTCTGGAATCTGAGAGGAGCCACAAATTTCCTTCCACCCAGCGTTCCCCCAAGTCTCCCGATAAAAATGATACCTCACTTGTGTGGGTAGGCCTAGCGCCCGCGACAGGAAACGCCCCAAAGCGCAACGTGGACACATCCAAATTTTTGGAAGAAAACAGAGGTGTTTTTTGCGAGGTGCCTACCTGTAGATTTTGGCCTCTAGCTCAGCCGGCACCTAGGGAAACCTACCAAACCTGTGTATTTCTGAAAACTAGAGACCTAGGGGAATCCAAGATGGGGTGACTTGCGGGGCTCGGACTAGGTTCTGTTACCCAGAATCCTTTGCAAACCTCAAAATTTGGCTAAAAATACACATGTTACTCACATTTCTGTGGCAGAAAGTTCTGGAATCTGAGAGGAGCCACAAATTTCCTTCCACCCAGCGTTCCCCCAAGTCTCCCGATAAATAAGATACCTCACTTGTGTGGGTAGGCCTAGCGCCCGCGACAGGAAACGCCCCAAAGCGCAACGTGGACACATCCAAATTTTTTGAAGAAAACAGAGGTGTTTTTTGTGAAGTGCCTACCTGTAGATTTTGGCCTCTAGCTCAGCCGGCACCTAGGGAAACCTACCAAACCTGTGCATTTCTGAAAACTAGAGACCTAGGGGAATCCAAGGAGGGGTGACTTGGGGGGCTCGGACCAGGTTCTGCTACCCAGAATCCTTTGCAAACCTCAAAATTTGGCTAAAAAAAAACATGTTCCTAACATTTCTTTGGCAGAAAGTTCTGGAATCTGAGAGGAGCCACAAATTTCCATCCACCCAGCGTTCCCCCAAGTCTCCTGATAAAAATGATACCTCACTTGTGTGGGTAGGCCTAGCGCCCGCGACAGGAAACGCCCCAAAGCGCAACGTGGACACATCCAAATTTTTGGAAGAAAACAGAGGTGTTTTTTGCGAGGTGCCTACCTGTAGATTTTGGCCTCTAGCTCAGCCGACACCTAGGGAAACCTACCAAACCTGTGCATTTCTGAAAACTAGAGACCTAGGGGAATCCAAGATGGGGTGACTTGCGGGGCTCGGACCAGGTTCTGTTACCCAGAATCCTTTGCAAACCTCAAAATTTGGCTAAAAATACACATGTTACTCACATTTCTGTGGCAGAAAGTTCTGGAATCTGAGAGGAGCCACAAATTTCCTTCCACCCAGCGTTCCCCCAAGTCTCCCGATAAAAAAGATACCTCACTTGTGTGGGTAGGCCTAGCGCCCGCGACAGGAAACGCCCCAAAGCGCAACGTGGACACATCCAAATTTTTGGAAGAAAACAGAGGTGTTTTTTGCGAAGTGCCTACCTGTAGATTTTGGCCTTTAGCTCAGCCAGCACCAAGGGAAACCTACCAAACCTGTGCATTTCTGAAAACTAAAGACCTAGAGGAATCCAAGATGGGGTGACTTGCGGGGCTCGGACCAGGTTCTGTTACCCAGAATCCTTTGCAAACCTCAAAATGTGGCTAAAAAAACACATGTTACTCACATTTCTGTGGCAGAAAGTTCTGGAATCTGAGAGGAGCCACAAATTTCCTTCCACCCAGCGTTCCCCCAAGTCTCCCGATAAAAATGATACCTCACTTGTGTGGGTAGGCCTAGCGCCCGCGACAGGAAACGCCCCAAAGCGCAACGTGGACACATCCAAATTTTTGGAAGAAAACAGAGGTGTTTTTTGCGAGGTGCCTACCTGTAGATTTTGGCCTCTAGCTCAGCCGACACCTAGGGAAACCTACCAAACCTGTGCATTTCTGAAAACTAGAGACCTAGGGGAATCCAAGATGGGGTGACTTGCGGGGCTCGGACCAGGTTCTGTTACCCAGAATCCTTTGCAAACCTCAAAATTTGGCTAAAAATACACATGTTACTCACATTTCTGTGGCAGAAAGTTCTGGAATCTGAGAGGAGCCACAAATTTCCTTCCACCCAGCGTTCCCCCAAGTCTCCCGATAAAAAAGATACCTCACTTGTGTGGGTAGGCCTAGCGCCCGCGACAGGAAACGCCCCAAAGCGCAACGTGGACACATCCAAATTTTTGGAAGAAAACAGAGGTGTTTTTTGCGAAGTGCCTACCTGTAGATTTTGGCCTTTAGCTCAGCCAGCACCAAGGGAAACCTACCAAACCTGTGCATTTCTGAAAACTAAAGACCTAGAGGAATCCAAGATGGGGTGACTTGCGGGGCTCGGACCAGGTTCTGTTACCCAGAATCCTTTGCAAACCTCAAAATGAGGCTAAAAAAACACATGTTACTCACATTTCTGTGGCAGAAAGTTCTGGAATCTGAGAGGAGCCACAAATTTCCTTCCACCCAGCGTTCCCCCAAGTCTCCCGATAAAAATGATACCTCACTTGTGTGGGTAGGCCTAGCGCCCGCGACAGGAAACGCCCCAAAGCGCAACGTGGACACATCCAAATTTTTGGAAGAAAACAGAGGTGTTTTTTGCGAAGTGCCTACCTGTAGATTTTGGCCTCTAGCTCAGCCGGCACCTAGGGAAACCTACCAAACCTGTGCATTTCTGAAAACTAGAGACCTAGGGGAATCCAAGATGGGGTGACTTGCGGGGCTCGGACCAGGTTCTGTTACCCAGAATCCTTTGCAAACCTCAAAATTTGGCTAAAAATACACATGTTACTCACATTTCTGTGGCAGAAAGTTCTGGAATCTGAGAGGAGCCACAAATTTCCTTCCACCCAGCGTTCCCCCAAGTCTCCCGATAAAAATGATACCTCACTTGTGTGGGTAGGCCTAGCGCCCGCGACAGGAAACGCCCCAAAGCGCAACGTGGACACATCCAAATTTTTGGAAGAAAACAGAGGTGTTTTTTGCGAAGTGCCTACCTGTAGATTTTGGCCTCTAGCTCAGCCGGCACCTAGGGAAACCTACCAAACCTGTGCATTTCTGAAAACTAGAGACCTAGGGGAATCCAAGATGGGGTGACTTGCGGGGCTCCGACCAGGTTCTGTTACCCAGAATCCTTTGCAAACCTCAAAATTTGGCTAAAAATACACATGTTACTCACATTTCTGTGGCAGAAAGTTCTGGAATCTGAGAGGAGCCACAAATTTCCTTCCACCCAGCGTTCCCCCAAGTCTCCCGATAAAAATGATACCTCACTTGTGTGGGTAGGCCTAGCGCCCGCGACAGGAAACTCCCCAAAGCGCAACGTGGACACATCCAAATTTTTGGAAGAAAACAGAGGTGTTTTTTGCGAAGTGCCTACCTGTAGATTTTGGCCTCTAGCTCAGCCGGCACCTAGGGAAACCTACCAAACCTGTGCATTTCGGAA
Organism: Pleurodeles waltl; assembly: GCF_031143425.1. NCBI lineage: Eukaryota > Metazoa > Chordata > Amphibia > Caudata > Salamandridae > Pleurodeles > Pleurodeles waltl. Next base: position 722,968,233 of record NC_090445.1, read on the forward strand.
AACTAGAGACCTAGGGGAATCCAAGATGGGGTGACTTGCGGGGCTCGGACCAGGTTCTGTTACCCAGAATCCTTTGCAAACCTCAAAATTTGGCTAAAAATACACATGTTACTCACATTTCTGTGGCAGAAAGTTCTGGAATCTGAGAGGAGCCACAAATTTCCTTCCACCCAGCGTTCCCCCAAGTCTCCCGATAAAAATGATACCTCACTTGTGTGGGTAGGCCTAGCGCCCGCGACAGGAAACGCCCCAAAGCGCAACGTGGACACATCCAAATTTTTGGAAGAAAACAGAGGTGTTTTTTGCGAAGTGCCTACCTGTAGATTTTGGCCTCTAGCTCAGCCGGCACCTAGGGAAACCTACCAAACCTGTGCATTTCTGAAAACTAGAGACCTAGGGGAATCCAAGATGGGGTGACTTGCGGGGCTCGGACCAGGTTCTGTTACCCAGAATCCTTTGCAAACCTCAAAATTTGGCTAAAAATACACATGTTACTCACATTTCTGTGGCAGAAAGTTCTGGAATCTGAGAGGAGCCACAAATTTCCTTCCACCCAGCGTTCCCCCAAGTCTCCCGATAAAAATGATACCTCACTTGTGTGGGTAGGCCTAGCGCCCGCGACAGGAAACGCCCCAAAGCGCAACGTGGACACATCCAAATTTTTGGAAGAAAACAGAGGTGTTTTTTGCGAAGTGCCTACCTGTAGATTTTGGCCTCTAGCTCAGCCGGCACCTAGGGAAACCTACCAAACCTGTGCATTTCTGAAAACTAGAGACCTAGGGGAATCCAAGATGGGGTGACTTGCGGGGCTCGGACCAGGTTCTGTTACCCAGAATCCTTTGCAAACCTCAAAATTTGGCTAAAAATACACATGTTACTCACATTTCTGTGGCAGAAAGTTCTGGAATCTGAGAGGAGCCACAAATGTCCTTCCACCCAGCGTTCCCCCAAGTCTCCCGATAAAAATGATACCTCACTTGTGTGGGTAGGCCTAGCGCCCGCGACAGGAAACGCCCCAAAGCGCAACGTGGACACATCCACATTTTTGGAAGAAAACAGAGGTGTTTTTTGCGAAGTGCCTACCTGTAGATTTTGGCCTCTAGCTCAGCCGGCACCTAGGGAAACCTACCAAACCTGTGCATTTCTGAAAACTAGAGACCTAGGGGAATCCAAGATGGGGTGACTTGCGGGGCTCGGACCAGGTTCTGTTACCCAGAATCCTTTGCAAACCTCAAAATTTGGCTAAAAATACACATGTTACTCACATTTCTGTGGCAGAAAGTTCTGGAATCTGAGAGGAGCCACAAATTTCCTTCCACCCAGCGTTCCCCCAAGTCTCCCGATAAAAATGATACCTCACTTGTGTGGGTAGGCCTAGCGCCCGCGACAGGAAACGCCCCAAAGCGCAACGTGGACACATTAAAATTTTTGGAAGAAAACAGAGGTGTTTTTTGCGAAGTGCCTACCTGTAGATTTTGGCCTCTAGTTCAGCCGGCACCTAGGGAAACCTACCAAACCTGTGCATTTCTGAAAACTAGAGACCTAGGGGAATCCAAGATGGGGTGACTTGCGGGGCTCGGACCAGGTTCTGTTACCCAGAATCCTTTGCAAACCTCAAAATTTGGCTAAAAATACACATGTTACTCACATTTCTGTGGCAGAAAGTTCTGGAATCTGAGAGGAGCCACAAATTTCCTTCCACGCAGCGTTCCCCCAAGTCTCCCGATAAAAATGATACCTCACTTGTGTGGGTAGGCCTAGCGCCCGCAACAGGAAACGCCCCAAAGCGCAACGTGGACACATCCAAATTTTTGGAAGAAAACAGAGGTGTTTTTTGCGAAGTGCCTACCTGTAGATTTTGGCCTCTAGCTCAGCCGGCACCTAGGGAAACCTACCAAACCTGTGCATTTCTGAAAACTAGAGACCTAGGGGAATCCAAGATGGGGTGACTTGCGGGGCTCGGACCAGGTTCTGTTACCCAGAATCCTTTGCAAACCTCAAAATTTGGCTAAAAATACACATGTTACTCACATTTCTGTGGCAGAAAGTTCTGGAATCTGAGAGGAGCCACAAATTTCCTTCCACCCAGCGTTCCCCCAAGTCTCCCGATAAAAAAGATACCTCACTTGTGTGGGTAGGCCTAGCGCCCGGGACAGGAAACGCCCCAAAGCGCAACGTGGACACATCCAAATTTTTTGAAGAAAACAGAGGTGTTTTTTGTGAAGTGCCTACCTGTAGATTTTGGCCTCTAGCTCAGCCGGCACCTAGGGAAACCTACCAAACCTGTGCATTTCTGAAAACTAGAGACCTAGGGGAATCCAAGGAGGGGTGACTTGCGGGGCTCGCACCAGGTTCTGCTACCCAGAATCCTTTGCAAACCTCAAAATTTGGCTAAAAAAACACATGTTCCTAACATTTCTTTGGCAGAAAGTTCTGGAATCTTAGAGGAGCCACAAATTTCCTTCCACCCAGCGTTCCCCCAAGTCTCCCGATAAAAATGATACCTCACTTGTGTGGGTAGGCCTAGCGCCCGCGACAGGAAACACCCCAAAGCGCAATGTGGACACATCCAAATTTTTGGAAGAAAACAGAGGTGTTTTTTGCGAAGTGCCTACCTGTAGATTTTGGCCTTTAGCTCAGCCAGCACCAAGGGAAACCTACCAAACCTGTGCATTTCTGAAAACTAAAGACCTAGAGGAATCCAAGATGGGGTGACTTGCGGGGCTCGGACCAGGTTCTGTTACCCAGAATCCTTTGCAAACCTCAAAATGTGGCTAAAAAAACACATGTTCCTCACATTTCTGTGGCAGAAAGTTCTGGAATCTGAGAGGAGCCACAAATTTCCTTCCACCCAGCGTTCCCCCAAGTCTCCCGATAAAAATGATACCTCACTTGTGTGGGTAGGCCTAGCGCCCGCGACAGGAAACGCCCCAAAGCGCAACGTGGACACATCCAAATTTTTGGAAGAAAACAGAGGTGTTTTTTGCGAAGTGCCTACCTGTAGATTTTGGCCTCTAGCTCAGCCGGCACCTAGGGAAACCTACCAAACCTGTGCATTTCTGAAAACTAGAGACCTAGGGGAATCCAAGATGGGGTGACTTGCGGGGCTCGGACCAGGTTCTGTTACCCAGAATCCTTTGCAAACCTCAAAATTTGGCTAAAAATACACATGTTACTCACATTTCTGTGGCAGAAAGTTCTGGAATCTGAGAGGAGCCACAAATTTCCTTCCACCCAGCGTTCCCCCAAGTCTCCCGATAAAAATGATACCTCACTTGTGTGGGTAGGCCTAGCGCCCGCGACAGGAAACGCCCCAAAGCGCAACGTGGACACATCCAAATTTTTGGAAGAAAACAGAGGTGTTTTTTGCGAAGTGCCTACCTGTAGATTTTGGCCTCTAGCTCAGCCGGCACCTAGGGAAACCTACCAAACCTGTGCATTTCTGAAAACTAGAGACCTAGGGGAATCCAAGATGGGGTGACTTGCGGGGCTCGGACCAGGTTCTGTTACCCAGAATCCTTTGCAAACCTCAAAATTTGGCTAAAAATACACATGTTACTCACATTTCTGTGGCAGAAAGTTCTGGAATCTGAGAGGAGCCACAAATTTCCTTCCACCCAGCGTTCCCCCAAGTCTCCCGATAAAAATGATACCTCACTTGTGTGGGTAGGCCTAGCGCCCGCAACAGGAAACGCCCCAAAGCGCAACGTGGACACATCCAAATTTTTGGAAGAAAACAGAGGTGTTTTTTGCGAAGTGCCTACCTGTAGATTTTGGCCTCTAGCTCAGCCGGCACCTAGGGAAACCTACCAAACCTGTGCATTTCTGAAAACTAGAGACCTAGGGGAATCCAAGATGGGGTGACTTGCGGGGCTCGGACCAGGTTCTGTTACCCAGAATCCTTTGCAAACCTCAAAATTTGGCTAAAAATACACATGTTACTCACATTTCTGTGGCAGAAAGTTCTGGAATCTGAGAGGAGCCACAAATTTCCTTCCACCCAGCGTTCCCCCAAGTCTCCCGATAAAAATGATACCTCACTTGTGTGGGTAGGCCTAGCGCCCGCGACAGGAAACGCCCCAAAGCGCAACGTGGACACATCCAAATTTTTGGAAGAAAACAGAGGTGTTTTTTGCGAAGTGCCTACCTGTAGATTTTGGCCTCTAGCTCAGCCGGCACCTAGGGAAACCTACCAAACCTGTGCATTTCTGAAAACTAGAGACCTAGGGGAATCCAAGATGGGGTGACTTGCGGGGCTCGGACCAGGTTCTGTTACCCAGAATCCTTTGCAAACCTCAAAATTTGGCTAAAAATACACATGTTACTCACATTTCTGTGGCAGAAAGTTCTGGAATCTGAGAGGAGCCACAAATTTCCTTCCACCCAGCGTTCCCCCAAGTCTCCCGATAAAAATGATACCTCACTTGTGTGGGTAGGCCTAGCGCCCGCGACAGGAAACGCCCCAAAGCGCAACGTGGACACATCCAAATTTTTGGAAGAAAACAGAGGTGTTTTTTGCGAAGTGCCTACCTGTAGATTTTGGCCTCTAGCTCAGCCGGCACCTAGGGAAACTTACCAAACCTGTGCATTTCTGAAAACTAGAGACCTAGGGGAATCCAAGATGGGGTGACTTGCGGGGCTCGGACCAGGTTCTGTTACCCAGAATCCTTTGCAAACCTCAAAATTTGGCTAAAAATACACATGTTACTCACATTTCTGTGGCAGAAAGTTCTGGAATCTGAGAGGAGCCACAAATTTCCTTCCACCCAGCGTTCCCCCAAGTCTCCCGATAAAAATGATACCTCACTTGTGTGGGTAGGCCTAGCGCCCACGACAGGAAACGCCCCAAAGCGCAACGTGGACACATCCACATTTTTGGAAGAAAACAGAGGTGTTTTTTGCGAAGTGCCTACCTGTAGATTTTGGCCTCTAGCTCAGCCGGCACCTAGGGAAACCTACCAAACCTGTGCATTTCGGAAAACTAGAGACCTAGGGGAATCCAAGATGGGGTGACTTGCGGGGCTCGGACCAGGTTCTGTTACCCAGAATCCTTTGCAAACCTCAAAATTTGGCTAAAAATACACATGTTACTCACATTTCTGTGGCAGAAAGTTCTGGAATCTGAGAGGAGCCACAAATTTCCTTCCACCCAGCGTTCCCCCAAGTCTCCCGATAAAAATGATACCTCACTTGTGTGGGTAGGCCTAGCGCCCGCGACAGGAAACGCCCCAAAGCGCAACGTGGACACATTCAAATTTTTGGAAGAAAACAGAGGTGTTTTTTGCGAAGTGCCTACCTGTAGATTTTGGCCTCTAGTTCAGCCGGCACCTAGGGAAACCTACCAAACCTGTGCATTTCTGAAAACTAGAGACCTAGGGGAATCCAAGATGGGGTGACTTGCGGGGCTCGGACCAGGTTCTGTTACCCAGAATCCTTTGCAAACCTCAAAATTTGGCTAAATATACACATGTTACTCACATTTCTGTGGCAGAAAGTTCTGGAATCTGAGAGGAGCCACAAATTTCCTTCCACCCAGCGTTCCCCCAAGTCTCCCGATAAAAATGATACCTCACTTGTGTGGGTAGGCCTAGCGCCCGCGACAGGAAACGCCCCAAAGCGCAACGTGGACACATCCAAATTTTTGGAAGAAAACAGAGGTGTTTTTTGCGAAGTGCCTACCTGTAGATTTTGGCCTCTAGCTCAGCCGGCACCTAGGGAAACCTACCAAACCTGTGCATTTCTGAAAACTAGAGACCTAGGGGAATCCAAGATGGGGTGACTTGCGGGGCTCGGACCAGGTTCTGTTACCCAGAATCCTTTGCAAACCTCAAAATTTGGCTAAAAATACACATGTTACTCACATTTCTGTGGCAGAAAGTTCTGGAATCTGAGAGGAGCCACAAATTTCCTTCCACCCAGCGTTCCCCCAAGTCTCCCGATAAAAATGATACCTCACTTGTGTGGGTAGGCCTAGCGCCCGCGACAGGAAACGCCCCAAAGCGCAACGTGGACACATCCAAATTTTTGGAAGAAAACAGAGGTGTTTTTTGCGAGGTGCCTACCTGTAGATTTTGGCCTCTAGCTCAGCCGGCACCTAGGGAAACCTACCAAACCTGTGTATTTCTGAAAACTAGAGACCTAGGGGAATCCAAGATGGGGTGACTTGCGGGGCTCGGACTAGGTTCTGTTACCCAGAATCCTTTGCAAACCTCAAAATTTGGCTAAAAATACACATGTTACTCACATTTCTGTGGCAGAAAGTTCTGGAATCTGAGAGGAGCCACAAATTTCCTTCCACCCAGCGTTCCCCCAAGTCTCCCGATAAATAAGATACCTCACTTGTGTGGGTAGGCCTAGCGCCCGCGACAGGAAACGCCCCAAAGCGCAACGTGGACACATCCAAATTTTTTGAAGAAAACAGAGGTGTTTTTTGTGAAGTGCCTACCTGTAGATTTTGGCCTCTAGCTCAGCCGGCACCTAGGGAAACCTACCAAACCTGTGCATTTCTGAAAACTAGAGACCTAGGGGAATCCAAGGAGGGGTGACTTGGGGGGCTCGGACCAGGTTCTGCTACCCAGAATCCTTTGCAAACCTCAAAATTTGGCTAAAAAAAAACATGTTCCTAACATTTCTTTGGCAGAAAGTTCTGGAATCTGAGAGGAGCCACAAATTTCCATCCACCCAGCGTTCCCCCAAGTCTCCTGATAAAAATGATACCTCACTTGTGTGGGTAGGCCTAGCGCCCGCGACAGGAAACGCCCCAAAGCGCAACGTGGACACATCCAAATTTTTGGAAGAAAACAGAGGTGTTTTTTGCGAGGTGCCTACCTGTAGATTTTGGCCTCTAGCTCAGCCGACACCTAGGGAAACCTACCAAACCTGTGCATTTCTGAAAACTAGAGACCTAGGGGAATCCAAGATGGGGTGACTTGCGGGGCTCGGACCAGGTTCTGTTACCCAGAATCCTTTGCAAACCTCAAAATTTGGCTAAAAATACACATGTTACTCACATTTCTGTGGCAGAAAGTTCTGGAATCTGAGAGGAGCCACAAATTTCCTTCCACCCAGCGTTCCCCCAAGTCTCCCGATAAAAAAGATACCTCACTTGTGTGGGTAGGCCTAGCGCCCGCGACAGGAAACGCCCCAAAGCGCAACGTGGACACATCCAAATTTTTGGAAGAAAACAGAGGTGTTTTTTGCGAAGTGCCTACCTGTAGATTTTGGCCTTTAGCTCAGCCAGCACCAAGGGAAACCTACCAAACCTGTGCATTTCTGAAAACTAAAGACCTAGAGGAATCCAAGATGGGGTGACTTGCGGGGCTCGGACCAGGTTCTGTTACCCAGAATCCTTTGCAAACCTCAAAATGTGGCTAAAAAAACACATGTTACTCACATTTCTGTGGCAGAAAGTTCTGGAATCTGAGAGGAGCCACAAATTTCCTTCCACCCAGCGTTCCCCCAAGTCTCCCGATAAAAATGATACCTCACTTGTGTGGGTAGGCCTAGCGCCCGCGACAGGAAACGCCCCAAAGCGCAACGTGGACACATCCAAATTTTTGGAAGAAAACAGAGGTGTTTTTTGCGAGGTGCCTACCTGTAGATTTTGGCCTCTAGCTCAGCCGACACCTAGGGAAACCTACCAAACCTGTGCATTTCTGAAAACTAGAGACCTAGGGGAATCCAAGATGGGGTGACTTGCGGGGCTCGGACCAGGTTCTGTTACCCAGAATCCTTTGCAAACCTCAAAATTTGGCTAAAAATACACATGTTACTCACATTTCTGTGGCAGAAAGTTCTGGAATCTGAGAGGAGCCACAAATTTCCTTCCACCCAGCGTTCCCCCAAGTCTCCCGATAAAAAAGATACCTCACTTGTGTGGGTAGGCCTAGCGCCCGCGACAGGAAACGCCCCAAAGCGCAACGTGGACACATCCAAATTTTTGGAAGAAAACAGAGGTGTTTTTTGCGAAGTGCCTACCTGTAGATTTTGGCCTTTAGCTCAGCCAGCACCAAGGGAAACCTACCAAACCTGTGCATTTCTGAAAACTAAAGACCTAGAGGAATCCAAGATGGGGTGACTTGCGGGGCTCGGACCAGGTTCTGTTACCCAGAATCCTTTGCAAACCTCAAAATGAGGCTAAAAAAACACATGTTACTCACATTTCTGTGGCAGAAAGTTCTGGAATCTGAGAGGAGCCACAAATTTCCTTCCACCCAGCGTTCCCCCAAGTCTCCCGATAAAAATGATACCTCACTTGTGTGGGTAGGCCTAGCGCCCGCGACAGGAAACGCCCCAAAGCGCAACGTGGACACATCCAAATTTTTGGAAGAAAACAGAGGTGTTTTTTGCGAAGTGCCTACCTGTAGATTTTGGCCTCTAGCTCAGCCGGCACCTAGGGAAACCTACCAAACCTGTGCATTTCTGAAAACTAGAGACCTAGGGGAATCCAAGATGGGGTGACTTGCGGGGCTCGGACCAGGTTCTGTTACCCAGAATCCTTTGCAAACCTCAAAATTTGGCTAAAAATACACATGTTACTCACATTTCTGTGGCAGAAAGTTCTGGAATCTGAGAGGAGCCACAAATTTCCTTCCACCCAGCGTTCCCCCAAGTCTCCCGATAAAAATGATACCTCACTTGTGTGGGTAGGCCTAGCGCCCGCGACAGGAAACGCCCCAAAGCGCAACGTGGACACATCCAAATTTTTGGAAGAAAACAGAGGTGTTTTTTGCGAAGTGCCTACCTGTAGATTTTGGCCTCTAGCTCAGCCGGCACCTAGGGAAACCTACCAAACCTGTGCATTTCTGAAAACTAGAGACCTAGGGGAATCCAAGATGGGGTGACTTGCGGGGCTCCGACCAGGTTCTGTTACCCAGAATCCTTTGCAAACCTCAAAATTTGGCTAAAAATACACATGTTACTCACATTTCTGTGGCAGAAAGTTCTGGAATCTGAGAGGAGCCACAAATTTCCTTCCACCCAGCGTTCCCCCAAGTCTCCCGATAAAAATGATACCTCACTTGTGTGGGTAGGCCTAGCGCCCGCGACAGGAAACTCCCCAAAGCGCAACGTGGACACATCCAAATTTTTGGAAGAAAACAGAGGTGTTTTTTGCGAAGTGCCTACCTGTAGATTTTGGCCTCTAGCTCAGCCGGCACCTAGGGAAACCTACCAAACCTGTGCATTTCGGAAAACTAGAGACCTAGGGGAATCCAAGATGGGGTGACTTGCGGGGCTCGGACCAGGTTCTGTTACCCAGAATCCTTTGCAAACCTCAAAATTTGGCTAAAAATACACATGTTACTCACATTTCTGTGGCAGAAAGTTCTGGAATCTGAGAGGAGCCACAAATTTCCTTCCACCCAGCGTTCCCCCAAGTCTCCCGATAAAAATGATACCTCACTTGTGTGGGTAGGCCTAGCGCCCGCGACAGGAAACGCCCCAAAGCGCAACGTGGACACATCCAAATTTTTGGAAGAAAACAGAGGTGTTTTTTGCGAAGTGCCTACCTGTAGATTTTGGCCTCTAGCTCAGCCGGCACCTAGGGAAACCTACCAAACCTGTGCATTTCTGAAAACTAGAGACCTAGGGGAATCCAAGATGGGGTGACTTGCGGGGCTCGGACCAGGTTCTGTTACCCAGAATCCTTTGCAAACCTCAAAATTTGGCTAAAAATACACATGTTACTCACATTTCTGTGGCAGAAAGTTCTGGAATCTGAGAGGAGCCACAAATTTCCTTCCACCCAGCGTTCCCCCAAGTCTCCCGATAAAAATGATACCTCACTTGTGTGGGTAGGCCTAGCGCCCGCGACAGGAAACGCCCCAAAGCGCAACGTGGACACATCCAAATTTTTGGAAGAAAACAGAGGTGTTTTTTGCGAAGTGCCTACCTGTAGATTTTGGCCTCTAGCTCAGCCGGCACCTAGGGAAACCTACCAAACCTGTGCATTTCTGAAAACTAGAGACCTAGGGGAATCCAAGATGGGGTGACTTGCGGGGCTCGGACCAGGTTCTGTTACCCAGAATCCTTTGCAAACCTCAAAATTTGGCTAAAAATACACATGTTACTCACATTTCTGTGGCAGAAAGTTCTGGAATCTGAGAGGAGCCACAAATTTCCTTCCACCCAGCGTTCCCCCAAGTCTCCCGATAAAAATGATACCTCACTTGTGTGGGTAGGCCTAGCGCCCGCGACAGGAAACGCCCCAAAGCGCAACGTGGACACATCCACATTTTTGGAAGAAAACAGAGGTGTTTTTTGCGAAGTGCCTACCTGTAGATTTTGGCCTCTAGCTCAGCCGGCACCTAGGGAAACCTACCAAACCTGTGCATTTCTGAAAACTAGAGACCTAGGGGAATCCAAGATGGGGTGACTTGCGGGGCTCGGACCAGGTTCTGTTACCCAGAATCCTTTGCAAACCTCAAAATTTGGCTAAAAATACACATGTTACTCACATTTCTGTGGCAGAAAGTTCTGGAATCTGAGAGGAGCCACAAATTTCCTTCCACCCAGCGTTCCCCCAAGTCTCCCGATAAAAATGATACCTCACTTGTGTGGGTAGGCCTAGCGCCCGCGACAGGAAACGCCCCAAAGCGCAACGTGGACACATTAAAATTTTTGGAAGAAAACAGAGGTGTTTTTTGCGAAGTGCCTACCTGTAGATTTTGGCCTCTAGTTCAGCCGGCACCTAGGGAAACCTACCAAACCTGTGCATTTCTGAAAACTAGAGACCTAGGGGAATCCAAGATGGGGTGACTTGCGGGGCTCGGACCAGGTTCTGTTACCCAGAATCCTTTGCAAACCTCAAAATTTGGCTAAAAATACACATGTTACTCACATTTCTGTGGCAGAAAGTTCTGGAATCTGAGAGGAGCCACAAATTTCCTTCCACGCAGCGTTCCCCCAAGTCTCCCGATAAAAATGATACCTCACTTGTGTGGGTAGGCCTAGCGCCCGCAACAGGAAACGCCCCAAAGCGCAACGTGGACACATCCAAATTTTTGGAAGAAAACAGAGGTGTTTTTTGCGAAGTGCCTACCTGTAGATTTTGGCCTCTAGCTCAGCCGGCACCTAGGGAAACCTACCAAACCTGTGCATTTCTGAAAACTAGAGACCTAGGGGAATCCAAGATGGGGTGACTTGCGGGGCTCGGACCAGGTTCTGTTACCCAGAATCCTTTGCAAACCTCAAAATTTGGCTAAAAATACACATGTTACTCACATTTCTGTGGCAGAAAGTTCTGGAATCTGAGAGGAGCCACAAATTTCCTTCCACCCAGCGTTCCCCCAAGTCTCCCGATAAAAATGATACCTCACTTGTGTGGGTAGGCCTAGCGCCCGCGACAGGAAACGCCCCAAAGTGCAACGTGGACACATCCAAATTTTTGGAAGAAAACAGAGGTGTTTTTTGCGAAGTGCCTACCTGTAGATTTTGGCCTCTAGCTCAGCCGGCACCTAGGGAAACCTACCAAACCTGTGCATTTCTGAAAACTAGAGACCTAGGGGAATCCAAGATGGGGTGACTTGCGGGGCTCGGACCAGGTTCTGTTACCCAGAATCCTTTGCAAACCTCAAAATTTGGCTAAAAATACACATGTTACTCACATTTCTGTGGCAGAAAGTTCTGGAATCTGAGAGGAGCCACAAATTTCCTTCCACCCAGCGTTCCCCCAAGTCTCCCGATAAAAATGATACCTCACTTGTGTGGGTAGGCCTAGCGCCCGCGACAGGAAACGCCCCAAAGCGCAACGTGGACACATCCAAATTTTTGGAAGAAAACAGAGGTGTTTTTTGCGAAGTGCCTACCTGTAGATTTTGGCCTCTAGCTCAGCCGGCACCTAGGGAAACTTACCAAACCTGTGCATTTCTGAAAACTAGAGACCTAGGGGAATCCAAGATGGGGTGACTTGCGGGGCTCGGACCAGGTTCTGTTACCCAGAATCCTTTGCAAACCTCAAAATTTGGCTAAAAATACACATGTTACTCACATTTCTGTGGCAGAAAGTTCTGGAATCTGAGAGGAGCCACAAATTTCCTTCCACCCAGCGTTCCCCCAAGTCTCCCGATAAAAATGATACCTCACTTGTGTGGGTAGGCCTAGCGCCCACGACAGGAAACGCCCCAAAGCGCAACGTGGACACATCCACATTTTTGGAAGAAAACAGAGGTGTTTTTTGCGAAGTGCCTACCTGTAGATTTTGGCCTCTAGCTCAGCCGGCACCTAGGGAAACCTACCAAACCTGTGCATTTCTGAAAACTAGAGACCTAGGGGAATCCAAGATGGGGTGACTTGCGGGGCTCGGACCAGGTTCTATTACCCAGAATCCTTTGCAAACCTCAAAATTTGGCTAAAAATACACATGTTACTCACATTTCTGTGGCAGAAAGTTCTGGAATCTGAGAGGAGCCACAAATTTCCTTCCACCCAGCGTTCCCCCAAGTCTCCCGATAAAAATGATACCTCACTTGTGTGGGTAGGCCTAGCGCCCGCGACAGGAAACGCCCCAAAGCGCAACGTGGACACATCCAAATTTTTGGAAGAAAACAGAGGTGTTTTTTGCGAAGTGCCTACCTGTAGATTTTGGCCTCTAGCTCAGCCGGCACCTAGGGAAACCTACCAAACCTGTGCATTTCTGAAAACTAGAGACCTAGGGGAATCCAAGATGGGGTGACTTGCGGGGCTCGGACCAGGTTCTGTTACCCAGAATCCTTTGCAAACCTCAAAATTTGGCTAAAAATACACATGTTACTCACATTTCTGTGGCAGAAAGTTCTGGAATCTGAGAGGAGCCACAAATTTCCTTCCACCCAGCGTTCCCCCAAGTCTCCCGATAAAAATGATACCTCACTTGTGTGGGTAGGCCTAGCGCCCGCAACAGGAAACGCCCCAAAGCGCAACGTGGACACATCCAAATTTTTGGAAGAAAACAGAGGTGTTTTTTGCGAAGTGCCTACCTGTAGATTTTGGCCTCTAGCTCAGCCGGCACCTAGGGAAACCTACCAAACCTGTGCATTTCTGAAAACTAGAGACCTAGGGGAATCCAAGATGGGGTGACTTGCGGGGCTCGGACCAGGTTCTGTTACCCAGAATCCTTTGCAAACCTCAAAATTTGGCTAAAAATACATATGTTACTCACATTTCTGTGGCAGAAAGTTCTGGAATCTGAGAGGAGCCACAAATTTCCTTCCACCCAGCGTTCCCCCAAGTCTCCCGATAAAAATGATACCTCACTTGTGTGGGTAGGCCTAGCGCCCGCGACAGGAAACGCCCCAAAGCGCAACGTGGACACATCCAAATTTTTGGAAGAAAACAGAGGTGTTTTTTGCGAAGTGCCTACCTGTAGATTTTGGCCTCTAGCTCAGCCGGCACCTAGGGAAACCTACCAAACCTGTGCATTTCTGAAAACTAGAGACCTAGGGGAATCCAAGATGGGGTGACTTGCGGGGCTCGGACCAGGTTCTGTTACCCAGAATCCTTTGCAAACCTCAAAATTTGGCTAAAAATACACATGTTACTCACATTTCTGTGGCAGAAAGTTCTGGAATCTGAGAGGAGCCACAAATTTCCTTCCACCCAGCGTTCCCCCAAGTCTCCCGATAAAAATGATACCTCACTTGTGTGGGTAGGCCTAGCGCCCGCGACAGGAAACTCCCCAAAGCGCAACGTGGACACATCCAAATTTTTGGAAGAAAACAGAGGTGTTTTTTGCGAAGTGCCTACCTGTAGATTTTGGCCTCTAGCTCAGCCGGCACCTAGGGAAACTTACCAAACCTGTGCATTTCTGAAAACTAGAGACCTAGGGGAATCCAAGATGGGGTGACTTGCGGGGCTCGGACCAGGTTCTGTTACCCAGAATCCTTTGCAAACCTCAAAATTTGGCTAAAAATACACATGTTACTCACATTTCTGTGGCAGAAAGTTCTGGAATCTGAGAGGAGCCACAAATTTCCTTCCACCCAGCGTTCCCCCAAGTCTCCCGATAAAAATGATACCTCACTTGTGTGGGTAGGCCTAGCGCCCACGACAGGAAACGCCCCAAAGCGCAACGTGGACACATCCACATTTTTGGAAGAAAACAGAGGTGTTTTTTGCGAAGTGCCTACCTGTAGATTTTGGCCTCTAGCTCAGCCGGCACCTAGGGAAACCTACCAAACCTGTGCATTTCTGAAAACTAGAGACCTAGGGGAATCCAAGATGGGGTAACTTGCGGGGCTCGGACCAGGTTCTGTTACCCAGAATCCTTTGCAAACCTCAAAATTTGGCTAAAAATACACATGTTACTCACATTTCTGTGGCAGAAAGTTCTGGAATCTGAGAGGAGCCACAAATTTCCTTCCACCCAGCGTTCCCCCAAGTCTCCCGATAAAAATGATACCTCACTTGTGTGGGTAGGCCTAGCGCCCGCGACAGGAAACGCCCCAAAGCGCAACGTGGACACATTCAAATTTTTGGAAGAAAACAGAGGTGTTTTTTGCGAAGTGCCTACCTGTAGATTTTGGCCTCTAGTTCAGCCGGCACCTAGGGAAACCTACCAAACCTGTGCATTTCTGAAAACTAGAGACCTAGGGGAATCCAAGATGGGGTGACTTGCGGGGCTCGGACCAGGTTCTGTTACCCAGAATCCTTTGCAAACCTCAAAATTTGGCTAAATATACACATGTTACTCACATTTCTGTGGCAGAAAGTTCTGGAATCTGAGAGGAGCCACAAATTTCCTTCCACCCAGCGTTCCCCCAAGTCTCCCGATAAAAATGATACCTCACTTGTGTGGGTAGGCCTAGCGCCCGCGACAGGAAACGCCCCAAAGCGCAACGTGGACACATCCAAATTTTTGGAAGAAAACAGAGGTGTTTTTTGCGAAGTGCCTACCTGTAGATTTTGGCCTCTAGCTCAGCCGGCACCTAGGGAAACCTACCAAACCTGTGCATTTCTGAAAACTAGAGACCTAGGGGAATCCAAGATGGGGTGACTTGCGGGGCTCGGACCAGGTTCTGTTACCCAGAATCCTTTGCAAACCTCAAAATTTGGCTAAAAATACACATGTTACTCACATTTCTGTGGCAGAAAGTTCTGGAATCTGAGAGGAGCCACAAATTTCCTTCCACCCAGCGTTCCCCCAAGTCTCCCGATAAAAATGATACCTCACTTGTGTGGGTAGGCCTAGCGCCCGCGACAGGAAACGCCCCAAAGCGCAACGTGGACACATCCAAATTTTTGGAAGAAAACAGAGGTGTTTTTTTGCGAGGTGCCTACCTGTAGATTTTGGCCTCTAGCTCAGCCGGCACCTAGGGAAACCTACCAAACCTGTGCATTTCTGAAAACTAGAGACCTAGGGGAATCCAAGATGGGGTGACTTGCGGGGCTCGGACTAGGTTCTGTTACCCAGAATCCTTTGCAAACCTCAAAATTTGGCTAAAAATACACATGTTACTCACATTTCTGTGGCAGAAAGTTCTGGAATCTGAGAGGAGCCACAAATTTCCTTCCACCCAGCATTCCCCCAAGTCTCCCGATAAATAAGATACCTCACTTGTGTGGGTAGGCCTAGCGCCCGCGACAGGAAACGCCCCAAAGCGCAACGTGGACACATCCAAATTTTTTGAAGAAAACAGAGGTGTTTTTTGTGAAGTGCCTACCTGTAGATTTTGGCCTCTAGCTCAGCCGGCACCTAGGGAAACCTACCAAACCTGTGCATTTCTGAAAACTAGAGACCTAGGGGAATCCAAGGAGGGGTGACTTGGGGGGCTCGGACCAGGTTCTGCTACCCAGAATCCTTTGCAAACCTCAAAATTTGGCTAAAAAAACACATGTTCCTAACATTTCTTTGGCAGAAAGTTCTGGAATCTGAGAGGAGCCACAAATTTCCTTCCACCCAGCGTTCCCCCAAGTCTCCTGATAAAAATGATACCTCACTTGTGTGGGTAGGCCTAGCGCCCGCGACAGGAAACGCCCCAAAGCGCAACGTGGACACATCCAAATTTTTGGAAGAAAACAGAGGTGTTTTTTGCGAGGTGCCTACCTGTAGATTTTGGCCTCTAGCTCAGCCGACACCTAGGGAAACCTACCAAACCTGTGCATTTCTGAAAACTAGAGACCTAGGGGAATCCAAGATGGGGTGACTTGCGGGGCTCGGACCAGGTTCTGTTACCCAGAATCCTTTGCAAACCTCAAAATTTGGCTAAAAATACACATGTTACTCACATTTCTGTGGCAGAAAGTTCTGGAATCTGAGAGGAGCCACAAATTTCCTTCCACCCAGCGTTCCCCCAAGTCTCCCGATAAAAAAGATACCTCACTTGTGTGGGTAGGCCTAGCGCCCGCGACAGGAAACGCCCCAAAGCGCAACGTGGACACATCCAAATTTTTGGAAGAAAACAGAGGTGTTTTTTGCGAAGTGCCTACCTGTAGATTTTGGCCTTTAGCTCAGCCAGCACCAAGGGAAACCTACCAAACCTGTGCATTTCTGAAAACTAAAGACCTAGAGGAATCCAAGATGGGGTGACTTGCGGGGCTCGGACCAGGTTCTGTTACCCAGAATCCTTTGCAAACCTCAAAATGTGGCTAAAAAAACACATGTTACTCACATTTCTGTGGCAGAAAGTTCTGGAATCTGAGAGGAGCCACAAATTTCCTTCCACCCAGCGTTCCCCCAAGTCTCCCGATAAAAATGATACCTCACTTGTGTGGGTAGGCCTAGCGCCCGCGACAGGAAACGCCCCAAAGCGCAACGTGGACACATCCAAATTTTTGGAAGAAAACAGAGGTGTTTTTTGCGAAGTGCCTACCTGTAGATTTTGGCCTCTAGCTCAGCCGGCACCTAGGGAAACCTACCAAACCTGTGCATTTCTGAAAACTAGAGACCTAGGGGAATCCAAGATGGGGTGACTTGCGGGGCTCGGACCAGGTTCTGTTACCCAGAATCCTTTGCAAACCTCAAAATTTGGCTAAAAATACACATGTTACTCACATTTCTGTGGCAGAAAGTTCTGGAATCTGAGAGGAGCCACAAATTTCCTTCCACCCAGCGTTCCCCCAAGTCTCCCGATAAAAATGATACCTCACTTGTGTGGGTAGGCCTAGCGCCCGCGACAGGAAACGCCCCAAAGCGCAACGTGGACACATCCAAATTTTTGGAAGAAAACAGAGGTGTTTTTTGCGAAGTGCCTACCTGTAGATTTTGGCCTCTAGCTCAGCCGGCACCTAGGGAAACCTACCAAACCTGTGCATTTCTGAAAACTAGAGACCTAGGGGAATCCAAGATGGGGTGACTTGCGGGGCTCGGACCAGGTTCTGTTACCCAGAATCCTTTGCAAACCTCAAAATTTGGCTAAAAATACACATGTTACTCACATTTCTGTGGCAGAAAGTTCTGGAATCTGAGAGGAGCCACAAATTTCCTTCCACCCAGCGTTCCCCCAAGTCTCCCGATAAAAATGATACCTCACTTGTGTGGGTAGGCCTAGCGCCCGCGACAGGAAACGCCCCAAAGCGCAACGTGGACACATCCAAATTTTTGGAAGAAAACAGAGGTGTTTTTTGCGAAGTGCCTACCTGTAGATTTTGGCCTCTAGCTCAGCCGGCACCTAGGGAAACCTACCAAACCTGTGCATTTCGGAAAACTAGAGACCTAGGGGAATCCAAGATGGGGTGACTTGCGGGGCTCGGACCAGGTTCTGTTACCCAGAATCCTTTGCAAACCTCAAAATTTGGCTAAAAATACACATGTTACTCACATTTCTGTGGCAGAAAGTTCTGGAATCTGAGAGGAGCCACAAATTTCCTTCCACCCAGCGTTCCCCCAAGTCTCCCGATAAAAATGATACCTCACTTGTGTGGGTAGGCCTAGCGCCCGCGACAGGAAACGCCCCAAAGCGCAACGTGGACACATCCAAATTTTTGGAAGAAAACAGAGGTGTTTTTTGCGAAGTGCCTACCTGTAGATTTTGGCCTCTAGCTCAGCCGGCACCTAGGGAAACCTACCAAACCTGTGCATTTCTGAAAACTAGAGACCTAGGGGAATCCAAGATGGGGTGACTTGCGGGGCTCGGACCAGGTTCTGTTACCCAGAATCCTTTGCAAACCTCAAAATTTGGCTAAAAATACACATGTTACTCACATTTCTGTGGCAGAAAGTTCTGGAATCTGAGAGGAGCCACAAATTTCCTTCCACCCAGCGTTCCCCCAAGTCTCCCGATAAAAATGATACCTCACTTGTGTGGGTAGGCCTAGCGCCCGCGACAGGAAACGCCCCAAAGCGCAACGTGGACACATCCAAATTTTTGGAAGAAAACAGAGGTGTTTTTTGCGAAGTGCCTACCTGTAGATTTTGGCCTCTAGCTCAGCCGGCACCTAGGGAAACCTACCAAACCTGTGCATTTCTGAAAACTAGAGACCTAGGGGAATCCAAGATGGGGTGACTTGCGGGGCTCGGACCAGGTTCTGTTACCCAGAATCCTTTGCAAACCTCAAAATTTGGCTAAAAATACACATGTTACTCACATTTCTGTGGCAGAAAGTTCTGGAATCTGAGAGGAGCCACAAATTTCCTTCCACCCAGCGTTCCCCCAAGTCTCCCGATAAAAATGATACCTCACTTGTGTGGGTAGGCCTAGCGCCCGCGACAGGAAACTCCCCAAAGCGCAACGTGGACACATCCAAATTTTTGGAAGAAAACAGAGGTGTTTTTTGCGAAGTGCCTACCTGTAGATTTTGGCCTCTAGCTCAGCCGGCACCTAGGGAAACGTACCAAACCTGTGCATTTCTGAAAACTAGAGACCTAGGGGAATCCAAGATGGGGTGACTTGCGGGGCTCGGACCAGGTTCTGTTACCCAGAATCCTTTGCAAACCTCAAAATTTGGCTAAAAATACACATGTTACTCACATTTCTGTGGCAGAAAGTTCTGGAATCTGAGAGGAGCCACAAATTTCCTTCCACCCAGCGTTCCCCCAAGTCTCCCGATAAAAATGATACCTCACTTGTGTGGGTAGGCCTAGCGCCCACGACAGGAAACGCCCCAAAGCGCAACGTGGACACATCCACATTTTTGGAAGAAAACAGAGGTGTTTTTTGCGAAGTGCCTACCTGTAGATTTTGGCCTCTAGCTCAGCCGGCACCTAGGGAAACCTACCAAACCTGTGCATTTCTGAAAACTAGAGACCTAGGGGAATCCAAGATGGGGTGACTTGCGGGGCTCGGACCAGGTTCTGTTACCCAGAATCCTTTGCAAACCTCAAAATTTGGCTAAAAATACACATGTTACTCACATTTCTGTGGCAGAAAGTTCTGGAATCTGAGAGGAGCCACAAATTTCCTTCCACCCAGCGTTCCCCCAAGTCTCCCGATAAAAATGATACCTCACTTGTGTGGGTAGGCCTAGCGCCCGCGACAGGAAACGCCCCAAAGCGCAACGTGGACACATTCAAATTTTTGGAAGAAAACAGAGGTGTTTTTTGCGAAGTGCCTACCTGTAGATTTTGGCCTCTAGTTCAGCCGGCACCTAGGGAAACCTACCAAACCTGTGCATTTCTGAAAACTAGAGACCTAGGAGAATCCAAGATGGGGTGACTTGCGGGGCTCGGACCAGGTTCTGTTACCCAGAATCCTTTGCAAACCTCAAAATTTGGCTAAAAATACACATGTTACTCACATTTCTGTGGCAGAAAGGTCTGGAATCTGAGAGGAGCCACACATTTCCTTCCACCCAGCGTTCCCCCAAGTCTCCCGATAAAAATGATACCTCACTTGTGTGGGTAGGCCTAGCGCCCGCGACAGGAAACGCCCCAAAGCGCAACGTGGACACATCCAAATTTTTGGAAGAAAACAGAGGTGTTTTTTGCGAGGTGCCTACCTGTAGATTTTGGCCTCTCGCTCAGCCGGCACCTAGGGAAACCTACCAAACCTGTGCATTTCTGAAAACTAGAGACCTAGGGGAATCCAAGATGGGGTGACTTGCGGGGCTCGGACCAGGTTCTGTTACCCAGAATCCTTTGCAAACCTCAAAATTTGGCTAAAAATACACATGTTACTCACATTTCTGTGGCAGAAAGTTCTGGAATCTGAGAGGAGCCACAAATTTCCTTCCACCCAGCGTTCCCCCAAGTCTCCCGATAAAAAAGATACCTCACTTGTGTGGGTAGGCCTAGAGCCCGCGACAGGAAACGCCCCAAAGCGCAACGTGGACACATCCAAATTTTTGGAAGAAAACAGAGGTGTTTTTTGTGAAGTGCCTACCTGTAGATTTTGGCCTCTAGCTCAGCCGGCACCTAGGGAAACCTACCAAACCTGTGCATTTCTGAAAACTAGAGACCTAGGGGAATCCAAGGAGGGGTGACTTGCGGGGCTCGGACCAGGTTCTGCTACCCAGAATCCTTTGCAAACCTCAAAATTTGGCTAAAAAAACACATGTTCCTAACATTTCTTTGGCAGAAAGTTCTGGAATCTGAGAGGAGCCACAAATTTCCTTCCACCCAGCGTTCCCCCAAGTCTCCCGATAAAAATGATACCTCACTTGTGTGGGTAGGCCTAGCGCCCGCGACAGGAAACACCCCAAAGCGCAACGTGGACACATCCAAATTTTTGGAAGAAAACAGAGGTGTTTTTTGCGAAGTGCCTACCTGTAGATTTTGGCCTTTAGCTCAGCCAGCACCTAGGGAAACCTACCAAACCTGTGCATTTCTGAAAACTAGAGACGTAGGGGAATCTAAGGAGGGGTGACTTGCGGGGCTCGGACCAGGTTCTGTTACCCAGAATCCTTTGCAAACCTCAAAATGTGGTTAAAAAAACACATGTTCCTCACATTTCTGTGGCAGAAAGTTCTGGAATCTGAGAGGAGCCACAAATTTCCTTCCACCCAGCGTTCCCCCAAGTCTCCCGATAAAAATGATACCTCACTTGTGTGGGTAGGCCTAGCGCCCGCGACAGGAAACGCCCCAAAGCGCAACGTGGACACATCCAAATTTTTGGAAGAAAACAGAGGTGTTTTTTGCGAAGTGCCTACCTGTAGATTTTGGCCTCTAGCTCAGCCGGCACCTAGGGAAACCTACCAAACCTGTGCATTTCTGAAAACTAGAGACCTAGGGGAATCCAAGATGGGGTGACTTGCGGGGCTCGGACCAGGTTCTGTTACCCAGAATCCTTTGCAAACCTCAAAATTTGGCTAAAAAAACACATGTTACTCACATTTCTGTGGCAGAAAGTTCTGGAATCTGAGAGGAGCCACAAATTTCCTTCCACCCAGCGTTCCCCCAAGTCTCCCGATAAAAAAGATACCTCACTTGTGTGGGTAGGCCTAGCGCCCGCGACAGGAAACGCCCCAAAGCGCAACGTGGACACATCCAAATTTTTGGAAGAAAACAGAGGTGTTTTTTGCGAAGTGCCTACCTGTAGATTTTGGCCTCTAGCTCAGCCGGCACCTAGGGAAACCTACCAAACCTGTGCATTTCTGAAAACTAGAGACCTAGGGGAATCCAAGATGGGGTGACTTGCGGGGCTCGGACCAGGTTCTGTTACCCAGAATCCTTTGCAAACCTCAAAATTTGGCTAAAAATACACATGTTACTCACATTTCTGTGGCAGAAAGTTCTGGAATCTGAGAGGAGCCACAAATTTCCTTCCACCCAGCGTTCCCCCAAGTCTCCCGATAAAAATGATACCTCACTTGTGTGGGTAGGCCTAGCGCCCGCGACAGGAAACGCCCCAAAGCGCAACGTGGACACATCCAAATTTTTGGAAGAAAACAGAGGTGTTTTTTGTGAAGTGCCTACCTGTAGATTTTGGCCTCTAGCTCAGCCGGCACCTAGGGAAACCTACCAAACCTGTGCATTTCTGAAAACTAGAGACCTAGGGGATTCCAAGGAGGGGTGACTTGCGGGGCTCGGACCAGGTTCTGCTACCCAGAATCCTTTGCAAACCTCAAAATTTGGCTAAAAAAACACATGTTCCTAACATTTCTTTGGCAGAAAGTTCTGGAATCTGAGAGGAGCCACAAATTTCCTTCCACCCAGCGTTCCCCCAAGTCTCCCGATAAAAATGATACCTCACTTGTGTGGGTAGGCCTAGCGCCCGCGACAGGAAACACCCCAAAGCGCAACGTGGACACATCCAAATTTTTGGAAGAAAACAGAGGTGTTTTTTGCGAAGTGCCTACCTGTAGATTTTGGCCTTTAGCTCAGCCAGCACCTAGGGAAACCTACCAAACCTGTGCATTTCTGAAAACTAGAGATGTAGGGGAATCTAAGGAGGGGTGACTTGCGGGGCTCGGACCAGGTTCTGTTACCCAGAATCCTTTGCAAACCTCAAAATGTGGTTAAAAAAACACATGTTCCTCACATTTCTGTGGCAGAAAGTTCTGGAATCTGAGAGGAGCCACAAATTTCCTTCCACCCAGCGTTCCCCCAAGTCTCCCGATAAAAATGATACCTCACTTGTGTGGGTAGGCCTAGCTCCCGCTACAGGAAACGCCCCAAAGCGCAACGTGGACACATCCAAATTTTTGGAAGAAAACAGAGGTGTTTTTTGCGAAGTGCCTACCTGTAGATTTTGGCCTCTAGTTCAGCCGGCACCTAGGGAAACCTACCAAACCTGTGCATTTCTGAAAACTAGAGACCTAGGGGAATCCAAGATGGGGTGACTTGCGGGGCTCGGACCAGGTTCTGTTACCCAGAATCCTTTGCAAACCTCAAAATTTGGCTAAAAATACACATGTTACTCACATTTCTGTGGCAGAAAGTTCTGGAATCTGAGAGGAGCCACAAATTTCCTTCCACCCAGCGTTCCCCCAAGTCTCCCGATAAAAATGATACCTCACTTGTGTGGGTAGGCCTAGCGCCCGCGACAGGAAACGCCCCAAAGCGCAACGTGGACACATTCAAATTTTTGGAAGAAAACAGAGGTGTTTTTTGCGAAGTGCCTACCTGTAGATTTTGGCCTCTAGTTCAGCCGGCACCTAGGGAAACCTACCAAACCTGTGCATTTCTGAAAACTAGAGACCTAGGGGAATCCAAGATGGGGTGACTTGCGGGGCTCGGACCAGGTTCTGTTACCCAGAATCCTTTGCAAACCTCAAAATTTGGCTAAAAATACACATGTTACTCACATTTCTGTGGCAGAAAGTTCTGGAATCTGAGAGGAGCCACAAATTTCCTTCCACCCAGCGTTCCCCCAAGTCTCCCGATAAAAAAGATACCTCACTTGTGTGGGTAGGCCTAGCGCCCGGGACAGGAAACGCCCCAAAGCGCAACGTGGACACATCCAAATTTTTGGAAGAAAACATAGGTGTTTTTTGTGAAGTGCCTACCTGTAGATTTTGGCCTCTAGCTCAGCCGGCACCTAGGGAAACCTACCAAACCTGTGCATTTCTGAAAACTAGAGACCTAGGGGAATCCAAGGAGGGGTGACTTGCGGGGCTCGGACCAGGTTCTGCTACCCAGAATCCTTTGCAAACCTCAAAATTTGGCTAAAAAAACACATGTTCCTAACATTTCTTTGGCAGAAAGTTCTGGAATCTGAGAGGAGCCACAAATTTCCTTCCACCCAGCGTTCCCCCAAGTCTCCCGATAAAAATGATACCTCACTTGTGTGGGTAGGCCTAGCGCCCGCGACAGGAAACACCCCAAAGCGCAACGTGGACACATCCAAATTTTTGGAAGAAAACAGAGGTGTTTTTTGCGAAGTGCCTACCTGTAGATTTTGGCCTTTAGCTCAGCCAGCACCTAGGGAAACCTACCAAACCTGTGCATTTCTGAAAACTAGAGACGTAGGGGAATCTAAGGAGGGGTGACTTGCGGGGCTCGGACCAGGTTCTGTTACCCAGAATCCTTTGCAAACCTCAAAATGTGGTTAAAAAAACACATGTTACTCACATTTCTGTGGCAGAAAGTTCTGGAATCTGAGAGGAGCCACAAATTTCCTTCCACCCAGCGTTCCCCCAAGTCTCCCGATAAAAATGATACCTCACTTGTGTGGGTAGGCCTAGCGCCCGCGACAGGAAACGCCCCAAAGCGCAACGTGGACACATCCAAATTTTTGGAAGAAAACAGAGGTGTTTTTTGCGAAGTGCCTACCTGTAGATTTTGGCCTCTAGCTCAGCCGGCACCTAGGGAAACCTACCAAACCTGTGCATTTCTGAAAACTAGAGACCTAGGGGAATCCAAGATGGGGTGACTTGCGGGGCTCGGACCAGGTTCTGTTACCCAGAATCCTTTGCAAACCTCAAAATTTGGCTAAAAATACACATGTTACTCACATTTCTGTGGCAGAAAGTTCTGGAATCTGAGAGGAGCCACAAATTTCCTTCCACCCAGCGTTCCCCCAAGTCTCCTGATAAAAATGATACCTCACTTGTGTGGGTAGGCCTAGCGCCCGCGACAGGAAACGCCCCAAAGCGCAACGTGGACACATCCAAATTTTTGGAAGAAAACAGAGGTGTTTTTTGCGAAGTGCCTACCTGTAGATTTTGGCCTCTAGCTCAGCCGGCACCTAGGGAAACCTACCAAACCTGTGCATTTCTGAAAACTAGAGACCTAGGGGAATCCAAGATGGGGTGACTTGCGGGGCTCGGACCAGGTTCTGTTACCCAGAATCCTTTGCAAACCTCAAAATTTGGCTAAAAATACACGTTACTCACATTTCTGTGGCAGAAAGTTCTGGAATCTGAGAGGAGCCACAAATTTCCTTCCACCCAGCGTTCCCCCAAGTCTCCCGATAAAAATGATACCTCACTTGTGTGGGTAGGCCTAGCGCCCGCGACAGGAAACGCCCCAAAGCGCAACGTGGACACATCCAAATTTTTGGAAGAAAACAGAGGTGTTTTTTGCGAAGTGCCTACCTGTAGATTTTGGCCTTTAGCTCAGCCAGCACCTAGGGAAACCTACCAAACCTGTGCATTTCTGAAAACTAGAGACGTAGGGGAATCTAAGGAGGGGTGACTTGCGGGGCTCGGACCAGGTTCTGTTACCCAGAATCCTTTGCAAACCTCAAAATGTGGTTAAAAAAACACATGTTACTCACATTTCTGTGGCAGAAAGTTCTGGAATCTGAGAGGAGCCACAAATTTCCTACTACCCAGCGTTCCCCCAAGTCTCCCGATAAAAATGATACCTCACTTGTGTGGGTAGGCCTAGCGCCCGCGACAGGAAACACCCCAAAGCGCAACGTGGACACATCCAAATTTTTGGAAGAAAACAGAGGTGTTTTTTGCGAAGTGCCTACCTGTAGATTTTGGCCTCTAGCTCAGCCGGCACCTAGGGAAACCTACCAAACCTGTGCATTTCTGAAAACTAGAGACCTAGGGGAATCCAAGATGGGGTGACTTGCGGGGCTCGGACCAGGTTCTGTTACCCAGAATCCTTTGCAAACCTCAAAATTTGGCTAAAAATACACATGTTACTCACATTTCTGTGGCAGAAAGTTCTGGAATCTGAGAGGAGCCACAAATTTCCTTCCACCCAGCGTTCCCCCAAGTCTCCCGATAAAAATGATACCTCACTTGTGTGGGTAGGCCTAGCGCCCGCGACAGGAAACGCCCCAAAGCGCAACGTGGACACATCCAAATTTTTGGAAGAAAACAGAGGTGTTTTTTGCGAAGTGCCTACCTGTAGATTTTGGCCTCTAGCTCAGCCGGCACCTAGGGAAACCTACCAAACCTGTGCATTTCTGAAAACTAGAGACCTAGGGGAATCCAAGATGGGGTGACTTGCGGGGCTCGGACCAGGTTCTGTTACCCAGAATCCTTTGCAAACCTCAAAATTTGGCTAAAAAAACACATGTTACTCACATTTCTGTGGCAGAAAGTTCTGGAATCTGAGAGGAGCCACAAATTTCCTTCCACCCAGCGTTCCCCCAAGTCTCCCGATAAAAATGATACCTCACTTGTGTGGGTAGGCCTAGCGCCCGCGACAGGAAATGCCCCAAAGCGCAACGTGGACACATCCAAATTTTTGGAAGAAAACAGAGGTGTTTTTTGCGAAGTGCCTACCTGTAGATTTTGGCCTCTAGCTCAGCCGGCACCTAGGGAAACCTACCAAACCTGTGCATTTCTGAAAACTAGAGACCTAGGGGAATCCAAGATGGGGTGACTTGCGGGGCTCGGACCAGGTTCTGTTACCCAGAATCCTTTGCAAACCTCAAAATTTGGCTAAAAATACACATGTTACTCACATTTCTGTGGCAGAAAGTTCTGGAATCTGAGAGGAGCCACAAATTTCCTTCCACCCAGCGTTCCCCCAAGTCTCCCGATAAAAATGATACCTCACTTGTGTGGGTAGGCCTAGCGCCCGCGACAGGAAACGCCCCAAAGCGCAACGTGGACACATCCAAATTTTTGGAAGAAAACAGAGGTGTTTTTTGTGAAGTGCCTACCTGTAGATTTTGGCCTCTAGCTCAGCCGGCACCTAGGGAAACCTACCAAACCTGTGCATTTCTGAAAACTAGAGACCTAGGGGATTCCAAGGAGGGGTGACTTGCGGGGCTCGGACCAGGTTCTGCTACCCAGAATCCTTTGCAAACCTCAAAATTTGGCTAAAAAAACACATGTTCCTAACATTTCTTTGGCAGAAAGTTCTGGAATCTGAGAGGAGCCACAAATTTCCTTCCACCCAGCGTTCCCCCAAGTCTCCCGATAAAAATGATACCTCACTTGTGTGGGTAGGCCTACCGCCCGCGACAGGAAACACCCCAAAGCGCAACGTGGACACATCCAAATTTTTGGAAGAAAACAGAGGTGTTTTTTGCGAAGTGCCTACCTGTAGATTTTGGCCTTTAGCTCAGCCAGCACCTAGGGAAACCTACCAAACCTGTGCATTTCTGAAAACTAGAGATGTAGGGGAATCTAAGGTGGGGTGACTTGCGGGGCTCGGACCAGGTTCTGTTACCCAGAATCCTTTGCAAACCTCAAAATGTGGTTAAAAAAACACATGTTCCTCACATTTCTGTGGCAGAAAGTTCTGGAATCTGAGAGGAGCCACAAATTTCCTTCCACCCAGCGTTCCCCCAAGTCTCCCGATAAAAATGATACCTCACTTGTGTGGGTAGGCCTAGCGCCCGCTACAGGAAACGCCCCAAAGCGCAACGTGGACACATCCAAATTTTTGGAAGAAAACAGAGGTGTTTTTTGCGAAGTGCCTACCTGTAGATTTTGGCCTCTAGTTCAGCCGGCACCTAGGGAAACCTACCAAACCTGTGCATTTCTGAAAACTAGAGACCTAGGGGAATCCAAGATGGGGTGACTTGCGGGGCTCGGACCAGGTTCTGTTACCCAGAATCCTTTGCAAACCTCAAAATTTGGCTAAAAATACACATGTTACTCACATTTCTGTGGCAGAAAGTTCTGGAATCTGAGAGGAGCCACAAATTTCCTTCCACCCAGCGTTCCCCCAAGTCTCCCGATAAAAATGATACCTCACTTGTGTGGGTAGGCCTAGCGCCCGCGACAGGAAACGCCCCAAAGCGCAACGTGGACACATTCAAATTTTTGGAAGAAAACAGAGGTGTTTTTTGCGAAGTGCCTACCTGTAGATTTTGGCCTCTAGTTCAGCCGGCACCTAGGGAAACCTACCAAACCTGTGCATTTCTGAAAACTAGAGACCTAGGGGAATCCAAGATGGGGTGACTTGCGGGGCTCGGACCAGGTTCTGTTACCCAGAATCCTTTGCAAACCTCAAAATTTGGCTAAAAATACACATGTTACTCACATTTCTGTGGCAGAAAGTTCTGGAATCTGAGAGGAGCCACAAATTTCCTTCCACCCAGCGTTCCCCCAAGTCTCCCGATAAAAATGATACCTCACTTGTGTGGGTAGGCCTAGCGCCCGCGACAGGAAACACCCCAAAGCGCAACGTGGACACATCCAAATTTTTGGAAGAAAACAGAGGTGTTTTTTGCGAGGTGCCTACCTGTAGATTTTGGCCTCTAGCTCAGCCGGCACCTAGGGAAACCTACCAAACCTGTGCATTTCTGAAAACTAAAGACCTAGGGGAATCCAAGATGGGGTGACTTGCGGGGCTCGGACCAGGTTCTGTTACCCAGAATCCTTTGCAAACCTCAAAATTTGGCTAAAAGTACACATGTTACTCACATTTCTGTGGCAGAAAGTTCTGGAATCTGAGAGGAGCCACAAATTTCCTTCCACCCAGCGTTCCCCCAAGTCTCCCGATAAAAAAGATACCTCACTTGTGTGGGTAGGCCTAGCGCCCGGGACAGGAAAGGCCCCAAAGCGCAACGTGGACACATCCAAATTTTTGGAAGAAAACAGAGGTGTTTTTTGTGAAGTGCCTACCTGTAGATTTTGGCCTCTAGCTCAGCCGGCACCTAGGGAAACCTACCAAACCTGTGCATTTCTGAAAACTAGAGACCTAGGGGAATCCAAGGAGGGGTGACTTGCGGGGCTCGGACCAGGTTCTGCTACCCAGAATCCTTTGCAAACCTCAAAATTTGGCTAAAAAAACACATGTTCCTAACATTTCTTTGGCAGAAAGTTCTGGAATCTGAGAGGAGCCACAAATTTCCTTCCACCCAGCGTTCCCCCAAGTCTCCCGATAAAAATGATACCTCACTTGTGTGGGTAGGCCTAGCGCCCGCGACAGGAAACACCCCAAAGCGCAACGTGGACACATCCAAATTTTTGGAAGAAAACAGAGGTGTTTTTTGCGAAGTGCCTACCTGTAGATTTTGGCCTTTAGCTCAGCTAGCACCTAGGGAAACCTACCAAACCTGTGCATTTCTGAAAACTAGAGACGTAGGGGAATCTAAGGAGGGGTGACTTGCGGGGCTCGGACCAGGTTCTGTTACCCAGAATCCTTTGCAAACCTCAAAATGTGGTTAAAAAAACACATGTTACTCACATTTCTGTGGCAGAAAGTTCTGGAATCTGAGAGGAGCCACAAATTTCCTTCCACCCAGCGTTCCCCCAAGTCTCCCGATAAAAATGATACCTCACTTGTGTGGGTAGGCCTAGCGCCCGAGACAGGAAACGCCCCAAAGCGCAACGTGGACACATCCAAATTTTTGGAAGAAAACAGAGGTGTTTTTTGCGAAGTGCCTACCTGTAGATTTTGGCCTCTAGCTCAGCCGGCACCTAGGGAAACCTACCAAACCTGTGCATTTCTGAAAACTAGAGACCTAGGGGAATCCAAGATGGGGTGACTTGCGGGGCTCGGACCAGGTTCTGTTACCCAGAATCCTTTGCAAACCTCAAAATTTGGCTAAAAATACACATGTTACTCACATTTCTGTGGCAGAACGTTCTGGAATCTGAGAGGAGCCACAAATTTCCTTCCACCCAGCGTTCCCCCAAGTCTCCTGATAAAAATGATACCTCACTTGTGTGGGTAGGCCTAGCGCCCGCGACAGGAAACGCCCCAAAGCGCAACGTGGACACATCCAAATTTTTGGAAGAAAACAGAGGTGTTTTTTGCGAAGTGCCTACCTGTAGATTTTGGCCTCTAGCTCAGCCGGCACCTAGGGAAACCTACCAAACCTGTGCATTTCTGAAAACTAGAGACCTAGGGGAATCCAAGATGGGGTGACTTGCGGGGCTCGGACCAGGTTCTGTTACCCAGAATCCTTTGCAAACCTCAAAATTTGGCTAAAAATACACGTTACTCACATTTCTGTGGCAGAAAGTTCTGGAATCTGAGAGGAGCCACAAATTTCCTTCCACCCAGCGTTCCCCCAAGTCTCCCGATAAAAATGATACCTCACTTGTGTGGGTAGGCCTAGCGCCCGCGACAGGAAACGCCCCAAAGCGCAACGTGGACACATCCAAATTTTTGGAAGAAAACAGAGGTGTTTTTTGCGAAGTGCCTACCTGTAGATTTTGGCCTTTAGCTCAGCCAGCACCTAGGGAAACCTACCAAACCTGTGCCTTTCTGAAAACTAGAGACGTAGGGGAATCTAAGGAGGGGTGACTTGCGGGGCTCGGACCAGGTTCTGTTACCCAGAATCCTTTGCAAACCTCAAAATGTGGTTAAAAAAACACATGTTACTCACATTTCTGTGGCAGAAAGTTCTGGAATCTGAGAGGAGCCACAAATTTCCTTCTACCCAGCATTCCCCCAAGTCTCCCGATAAAAATGATACCTCACTTGTGTGGGTAGGCCTAGCGCCCGCGACAGGAAACGCCCCAAAGCGCAACGTGGACACATCCAAATTTTTGGAAGAAAACAGAGGTGTTTTTTGCGAAGTGCCTACCTGTAGATTTTGGCCTCTAGCTCAGCCGGCACCTAGGGAAACCTACCAAACCTGTGCATTTCTGAAAACTAGAGACCTAGGGGAATCCAAGATGGGGTGACTTGCGGGGCTCGGACCAGGTTCTGTTACCCAGAATCCTTTGCAAACCTCAAAATTTGGCTAAAAATACACATGTTACTCACATTTCTGTGGCAGAAAGTTCTGGAATCTGAGAGGAGCCACAAATTTCCTTCCACCCAGCGTTCCCCCAAGTCTCCTGATAAAAATGATACCTCACTTGTGTGGGTAGGCCTAGCGCCCGCGACAGGAAACGCCCCAAAGTGCAACGTGGACACATCCAAATTTTTGGAAGAAAACAGAGGTGTTTTTTGCGAAGTGCCTACCTGTAGATTTTGGCCTCTAGCTCAGCCGGCACCTAGGGAAACCTACCAAACCTGTGCATTTCTGAAAACTAGAGACCTAGGGGAATCCAAGATGGGGTGACTTGCGGGGCTCGGACCAGGTTCTGTTACCCAGAATCCTTTGCAAACCTCAAAATTTGGCTAAAAATACACATGTTCCTCACATTTCTGTGGCAGAAAGTTCTGGAATCTGAGAGGAGCCACAAATTTCCTTCCACCCAGCGTTCCCCCAAGTCTCCCGATAAAAATGATACCTCACTTGTGTGGGTAGGCCTAGCGCCCGCGACAGGAAACGCCCCAAAGCGCAACGTGGACACATCCAAATTTTTGGAAGAAAACAGAGGTGTTTTTTGCGAAGTGCCTACCTGTAGATTTTGGCCTCTAGCTCAGCCGGCACCTAGGGAAACCTACCAAACCTGTGCATTTCTGAAAACTAGAGACCTAGGGGAATCCAAGATGGGGTGACTTGCGGGGCTCGGACCAGGTTCTGTTACCCAGAATCCTTTGCAAAGCTCAAAATTTGGCTAAAAATACACATGTTACTCACATTTCTGTGGCAGAAAGTTCTGGAATCTGAGAGGAGCCACAAATTTCCTTCCACCCAGCGTTCCCCCAAGTCTCCCGATAAAAATGATACCTCACTTGTGTGGGTAGGCCTAGCGCCCGCGACAGGAAACGCCCCAAAGCGCAACGTGGACACATCCACATTTTTGGAAGAAAACAGAGGTGTTTTTTGCGAAGTGCCTACCTGTAGATTTTGGCCTCTAGCTCAGCCGGCACCTAGGGAAACCTACCAAACCTGTGCATTTCTGAAAACTAGAGACCTAGGGGAATCCAAGATGGGGTGACTTGCGGGGCTCGGACCAGGTTCTGTTACCCAGAATACTTTGCAAACCTCAAAATTTGGCTAAAAATACACATGTTACTCACATTTCTGTGGCAGAAAGTTCTGGAATCTGAGAGGAGCCACAAATTTCCTTCCACCCAGCGTTCCCCCAAGTCTCCCGATAGAAATGATACCTCACTTGTGTGGGTAGGCCTAGCGCCCACGACAGGAAACGCCCCAAAGCGCAACGTGGACACATCCACATTTTTGGAAGAAAACAGAGGTGTTTTTTGCGAAGTGCCTACCTGTAGATTTTGGCCTCTAGCTCAGCCGGCACCTAGGGAAACCTACCAAACCTGTGCATTTCTGAAAACTAGAGACCTAGGGGAATCCAAGATGGGGTGACTTGCGGGGCTCGGACCAGGTTCTGTTACCCAGAATCCTTTGCAAACCTCAAAATTTGGCTAAAAATACACATGTTACTCACATTTCTGTGGCAGAAAGTTCTGGAATCTGAGAGGAGCCACAAATTTCCTTCCACCCAGCGTTCCCCCAAGTCTCCCGATAAAAATGATACCTCACTTGTGTGGGTAGGCCTAGCGCCCGCGACAGGAAACGCCCCAAAGCGCAACGTGGACACATTCAAATTTTTGGAAGAAAACAGAGGTGTTTTTTGCGAAGTGCCTACCTGTAGATTTTGGCCTCTAGTTCAGCCGGCACCTAGGGAAACCTACCAAACCTGTGCATTTCTGAAAACTAGAGACCTAGGGGAATCCAAGATGGGGTGACTTGCGGGGCTCGGACCAGGTTCTGTTACCCAGAATCCTTTGCAAACCTCAAAATTTGGCTAAAAATACACATGTTACTCACATTTCTGTGGCAGAAAGTTCTGGAATCTGAGAGGAGCCACACATTTCCTTCCACCCAGCGTTCCCCCAAGTCTCCCGATAAAAATGATACCTCACTTGTGTGGGTAGGCCTAGCGCCCGCGACAGGAAACGCCCCAAAGCGCAACGTGGACACATCCAAATTTTTGGAAGAAAACAGAGGTGTTTTTTGAGAGGTGCCTACCTGTAGATTTTGGCCTCTAGCTCAGCCGGCACCTAGGGAAACCTACCAAACCTGTGCATTTCCGAAAACTAGAGACCTAGGGGAATCCAAGATGGGGTGACTTGCGGGGCTCGGACCAGGTTCTGTTACCCAGAATCCTTTGCAAACCTCAAAATTTGGCTAAAAATACACATGTTACTCACATTTCTGTGGCAGAAAGTTCTGGAATCTGAGAGGAGCCACAAATTTCCTTCCACCCAGCGTTCCCCCAAGTCTCCCGATAAAAAAGATACCTCACTTGTGTGGGTAGGCCTAGCGCCCGCGACAGGAAACGCCCCAAAGCGCAACGTGGACACATCCAAATTTTTTGAAGAAAACAGAGGTGTTTTTTGTGAAGTGCCTACCTGTAGATTTTGGCCTCTAGCTCAGCCGGCACCTAGGGAAACCTACCAAACCTGTGCATTTCTGAAAACTAGAGACCTAGGGGAATCCAAGGAGGGGTGACTTGCGGGGCTCGGACCAGGTTCTGCTACCCAGAATCCTTTGCAAACCTAAAAATTTGGCTAAAAAAACACATGTTCCTAACATTTCTTTGGCAGAAAGTTCTGGAATCTGAGAGGAGCCACAAATTTCCTTCCACCCAGCGTTCCCCCAAGTCTCCCGATAAAAATGATACCTCACTTGTGTGGGTAGGCCTAGCGCCCGCGACAGGAAACACCCCAAAGCGCAACGTGGACACATCCAAATTTTTGGAAGAAAACAGAGGTGTTTTTTGCGAAGTGCCTACCTGTAGATTTTGGCCTTTAGCTCAGCCAGCACCTAGGGAAACCTACCAAACCTGTGCATTTCTGAAAACTAGAGACGTAGGGGAATCTAAGGAGGGGTGACTTGCGGGGCTCGGACCAGGTTCTGTTACCCAGAATCCTTTGCAAACCTCAAAATGTGGTTAAAAAAACACATGTACCTCACATTTCTGTGGCAGAAAGTTCTGGAATCTGAGAGGAGCCACAAATTTCCTTCCACCCAGCGTTCCCCCAAGTCTCCCGATAAAAATGATACCTCACTTGTGTGGGTAGGCCTAGCGCCCGCGACAGGAAACGCCCCAAAGCGCAACGTGGACACATCCAAATTTTTGGAAGAAAACAGAGGTGTTTTTTGCGAAGTGCCTACCTGTAGATTTTGGCCTCTAGCTCAGCTGGCACCTAGGGAAACCTACCAAACCTGTGCATTTCTGAAAACTAGAGACCTAGGGGAATCCAAGATGGGGTGACTTGCGGGGCTCGGACCAGGTTCTGTTACCCAGAATCCTTTGCAAACCTCAAAATTTGGCTAAAAATACACATGTTACTCACATTTCTGTGGCAGAAAGTTCTGGAATCTGAGAGGAGCCACAAATTTCCTTCCACCCAGCGTTCCCCCAAGTCTCCCGATAAAAATGATACCTCACTTGTGTGGGTAGGCCTAGCGCCCGCGACAGGAAACGCCCCAAAGCGCAACGTGGACACATCCAAATTTTTGGAAGAAAACAGAGGTGTTTTTTGCGAAGTGCCTACCTGTAGATTTTGGCCTCTAGCTCAGCCGGCACCTAGGGAAACCTACCAAACCTGTGCATTTCTGAAAACTAGAGACCTAGGGGAATCCAAGATGGGGTGACTTGCGGGGCTCGGACCAGGTTCTGTTACCCAGAATCCTTTGCAAACCTCAAAATTTGGCTAAAAATACACATGTTACTCACATTTCTGTGGCAGAAAGTTCTGGAATCTGAGAGGAGCCACAAATTTCCTTCCACCCAGCGTTCCCCCAAGTCTCCCGATAAAAATGATACCTCACTTGTGTGGGTAGGCCTAGCGCCCGCGACAGGAAACGCCCCAAAGCGCAACGTGGACACATCCAAATTTTTGGAAGAAAACAGAGGTGTTTTTTGTGAAGTGCCTACCTGTAGATTTTGGCCTCTAGCTCAGCCGGCACCTAGGGAAACCTACCAAACCTGTGCATTTCTGAAAACTAGAGACCTAGGGGAATCCAAGGAGGGGTGACTTGCGGGGCTCGGACCAGGTTCTGCTACCCAGAATCCTTTGCAAACCTCAAAATTTGGCTAAAAAAACACATGTTCCTAACATTTCTTTGGCAGAAAGTTCTGGAATCTGAGAGGAGCCACAAATTTCCTTCCACCCAGCGTTCCCCCAAGTCTCCCGATAAAAATGATACCTCACTTGTGTGGGTAGGCCTAGCGCCCGCGACAGGAAACACCCCAAAGCGCAACGTGGACACATCCAAATTTTTGGAAGAAAACAGAGGTGTTTTTTGCGAAGTGCCTACCTGTAGATTTTGGCCTTTAGCTCAGCCAGCACCTAGGGAAACCTACCAAACCTGTGCATTTCTGAAAACTAGAGATGTAGGGGAATCTAAGGAGGGGTGACTTGCGGGGCTCGGACCAGGTTCTGTTACCCAGAATCCTTTGCAAACCTCAAAATGTGGTTAAAAAAACACATGTTCCTCACATTTCTGTGGCAGAAAGTTCTGGAATCTGAGAGGAGCCACAAATTTCCTTCCACCCAGCATTCCCCCAAGTCTCCCGATAAAAATGATACCTCACTTGTGTGGGTAGGCCTAGCGCCCGCTACAGGAAACGCCCCAAAGCGCAACGTGGACACATCCAAATTTTTGGAAGAAAACAGAGGTGTTTTTTGCGAAGTGCCTACCTGTAGATTTTGGCCTCTAGCTCAGCCAGCACCTAGGGAAACCTACCAAACCTGTGCATTTCTGAAAACTAGAGACCTAGGGGAATCCAAGATGGGGTGACTTGCGGGGCTCGGACCAGGTTCTGTTACCCAGAATCCTTTGCAAACCTCAAAATTTGGCTAAAAATACACATGTTCCTCACATTTCTGTGGCAGAAAGTTCTGGAATCTGAGAGGAGCCACAAATTTCCTTCCACCCAGCGTTCCCCCAAGTCTCCTGATAAAAATGATACCTCACTTGTGTGGGTAGGCCTAGCGCCCGCGACAGGAAATTCCCCAAAGCGCAACGTGGACACATCCAAATTTTTGGAAGAAAACAGAGGTGTTTTTTGCGAGGTGCCTACCTGTAGATTTTGGCCTCTAGCTCAGCTGGCACCTAGGGAAACCTACCAAACCTGTGCATTTCTGAAAACTAGAGACCTAGGGGAATCCAAGATGGGGTGACTTGCGGGGCTCGAACCAGGTTCTGTTACCCAGAATCCTTTGCACACCTCAAAATTTGGCTAAAAATACACATGTTACTCACATTTCTGTGGCAGAAAGTTCTGGAATCTGAGAGGAGCCACAAATTTCCATCCACCCAGCGTTCCCCCAAGTCTCCCGATAAAAAAGATACCTCACTTGTGTGGGTAGGCCTAGCGCCCGCGACAGGAAACGCCCCAAAGCGCAACGTGGACACATCCAAATTTTTGGAAGAAAACAGAGGTGTTTTTTGTGAAGTGCCTACCTGTAGATTTTGGCCTCTAGCTCAGCCGGCACCTAGGGAAACCTACCAAACCTGTGCATTTCTGAAAACTAGAGACCTAGGGGAATCCAAGGAGGGGTGACTTGCGGGGCTCGGACCAGGTTCTGCTACCCAGAATCCTTTGCAAACCTCAAAATGTGGTTAAAAAAACACATGTTCCTCACATTTCTGTGGCAGAAAGTTCTGGAATCTGAGAGGAGCCACAAATTTCCTTCCACCCAGCGTTCCCCCAAGTCTCCCGATAAAAATGATACCTCACTTGTGTGGGTAGGCCTAGCGCCCGCGACAGGAAACGCCCCAAAGCGCAACGTGGACACATCCAAATTTTTGGAAGAAAACAGAGGTGTTTTTTGCGAAGTGCCTACCTGTAGATTTTGGCCTCTAGCTCAGCCGGCACCTAGGGAAACCTACCAAACCTGTGCATTTCTGAAAACTAGAGACCTAGGGGATTCCAAGGAGGGGTGACTTGCGGGGCTCGGACCAGGTTCTGCTACCCAGAATCCTTTGCAAACCTCAAAATTTGGCTAAAAAAACACATGTTCCTAACATTTCTTTGGCAGAAAGTTCTGGAATCTGAGAGGAGCCACAAATTTCCTTCCACCCAGCGTTCCCCCAAGTCTCCCGATAAAAATGATACCTCACTTGTGTGGGTAGGCCTAGCGCCCGCGACAGGAAACACCCCAAAGCGCAACGTGGACACATCCAAATTTTTGGAAGAAAACAGAGGTGTTTTTTGCGAAGTGCCTACCTGTAGATTTTGGCCTTTAGCTCAGCCAGCACCTAGGGAAACCTACCAAACCTGTGCATTTCTGAAAACTAGGGATGTAGGGGAATCTAAGGAGGGGTGACTTGCGGGGCTCGGACCAGGTTCTGTTACCCAGAATCCTTTGCAAACCTCAAAATGTGGTTAAAAAAACACATGTTCCTCACATTTCTGTGGCAGAAAGTTCTGGAATCTGAGAGGAGCCACAAATTTCCTTCCACCCAGCGTTCCCCCAAGTCTCCCGATAAAAATGATACCTCACTTGTGTGGGTAGGCCTAGCGCCCGCTACAGGAAACGCCCCAAAGCGCAACGTGGACACATCCAAATTTTTGGAAGAAAACAGAGGTGTTTTTTGCGAAGTGCCTACCTGTAGATTTTGGCCTCTAGTTCAGCCGGCACCTAGGGAAACCTACCAAACCTGTGCATTTCTGAAAACTAGAGACCTAGGGGAATCCAAGATGGGGTGACTTGCGGGGCTCGGACCAGGTTCTGTTACCCAGAATCCTTTGCAAACCTCAAAATTTGGCTAAAAATACACATGTTACTCACATTTCTGTGGCAGAAAGTTCTGGAATCTGAGAGGAGCCACAAATTTCCTTCCACCCAGCGTTCCCCCAAGTCTCCCGATAAAAATGATACCTCACTTGTGTGGGTAGGCCTAGCGCCCGCGACAGGAAACGCCCCAAAGCGCAACGTGGACACATTCAAATTTTTGGAAGAAAACAGAGGTGTTTTTTGCGAAGTGCCTACCTGTAGATTTTGGCCTCTAGTTCAGCCGGCACCTAGGGAAACCTACCAAACCTGTGCATTTCTGAAAACTAGAGACCTAGGGGAATCCAAGATGGGGTGACTTGCGGGGCTCGGACCAGGTTCTGTTACCCAGAATCCTTTGCAAACCTCAAAATTTGGCTAAAAATACACATGTTACTCACATTTCTGTGGCAGAAAGTTCTGGAATCTGAGAGGAGCCACAAATTTCCTTCCACCCAGCGTTCCCCCAAGTCTCCCGATAAAAATGATACCTCACTTGTGTGGGTAGGCCTAGCGCCCGCGACAGGAAACGCCCCAAAGCGCAACGTGGACACATCCAAATTTTTGGAAGAAAACAGAGGTGTTTTTTGCGAGGTGCCTACCTGTAGATTTTGGCCTCTAGCTCAGCCGGCACCTAGGGAAACCTACCAAACCTGTGCATTTCTGAAAACTAGAGACCTAGGGGAATCCAAGATGGGGTGACTTGCGGGGCTCGGACCAGGTTCTGTTACCCAGAATCCTTTGCAAACCTCAAAATTTGGCTAAAAATACACATGTTACTCACATTTCTGTGGCAGAAAGTTCTGGAATCTGAGAGGAGCCACAAATTTCCTTCCACCCAGCGTTCCCCCAAGTCTCCCGATAAAAAAGATACCTCACTTGTGTGGGTAGGCCTAGCGCCCGGGACAGGAAAGGCCCCAAAGCGCAACGTGGACACATCCAAATTTTTGGAAGAAAACAGAGGTGTTTTTTGCGAAGTGCCTACCTGTAGATTTTGGCCTCTAGCTCAGCCGGCACCTAGGGAAACCTACCAAACCTGTGCATTTCTGAAAACTAGAGACCTAGGGGAATCCAAGGAGGGGTGACTTGCGGGGCTCGGACCAGGTTCTGCTACCCAGAATCCTTTGCAAACCTCAAAATTTGGCTAAAAAAACACATGTTCCTAACATTTCTTTGGCAGAAAGTTCTGGAATATGAGAGGAGCCACAAATTTCCTTCCACCCAGCGTTCCCCCAAGTCTCCCGATAAAAATGATACCTCACTTGTGTGGGTAGGCCTAGCGCCCGCGACAGGAAACACCCCAAAGCGCAACGTGGACACATCCAAATTTTTGGAAGAAAACAGAGGTGTTTTTTGCGAAGTGCCTACCTGTAGATTTTGGCCTTTAGCTCAGCCAGCACCTAGGGAAACCTACCAAACCTGTGCATTTCTGAAAACTAGAGACCTAGGGGAATCCAAGGAGGGGTGACTTGCGGGGCTCGGACCAGGTTCTGCTACCCAGAATCCTTTGCAAACCTCAAAATGTGGTTAAAAAAACACATGTTCCTCACATTTCTGTGGCAGAAAGTTCTGGAATCTGAGAGGAGCCACAAATTTCCTTCCACCCAGCGTTCCCCCAAGTCTCCCGATAAAAATGATACCTCACTTGTGTGGGTAGGCCTAGCGCCCGCGACAGGAAACGCCCCAAAGCGCAACGTGGACACATCCAAATTTTTGGAAGAAAACAGAGGTGTTTTTTGCGAAGTGCCTACCTGTAGATTTTGGCCTCTAGCTCAGCCGGCACCTAGGGAAACCAACCAAACCTGTGCATTTCTGAAAACTAGAGACCTAGGGGATTCCAAGGAGGGGTGACTTGCGGGGCTCGGACCAGGTTCTGCTACCCAGAATCCTTTGCAAACCTCAAAATTTGGCTAAAAAAACACATGTTCCTTACATTTCTTTGGCAGAAAGTTCTGGAATCTGAGAGGAGCCACAAATTTCCTTCCACCCAGCGTTCCCCCAAGTCTCCCGATAAAAATGATACCTCACTTGTGTGGGTAGGCCTAGCGCCCGCGACAGGAAACACCCCAAAGCGCAACGTGGACACATCCAAATTTTTGGAAGAAAACAGAGGTGTTTTTTGCGAAGTGCCTACCTGTAGATTTTGGCCTTTAGCTCAGCCAGCACCTAGGGAAACCTACCAAACCTGTGCATTTCTGAAAACTAGAGATGTAGGGGAATCTAAGGAGGGGTGACTTGCGGGGCTCGGACCAGGTTCTGTTACCCAGAATCCTTTGCAAACCTCAAAATGTGGTTAAAAAAACACATGTTCCTCACATTTCTGTGGCAGAAAGTTCTGGAATCTGAGAGGAGCCACAAATTTCCTTCCACCCAGCGTTCCCCCAAGTCTCCCGATAAAAATGATACCTCACTTGTGTGGGTAGGCCTAGCGCCCGCTACAGGAAACGCCCCAAAGCGCAACGTGGACACATCCAAATTTTTGGAAGAAAACAGAGGTGTTTTTTGCGAAGTGCCTACCTGTAGATTTTGGCCTCTAGTTCAGCCGGCACCTAGGGAAACCTACCAAACCTGTGCATTTCTGAAAACTAGAGACCTAGGGGAATCCAAGATGGGGTGACTTGCGGGGCTCGGACCAGGTTCTGTTACCCAGAATCCTTTGCAAACCTCAAAATTTGGCTAAAAATACACATGTTACTCACATTTCTGTGGCAGAAAGTTCTGGAATCTGAGAGGAGCCACAAATTTCCTTCCACCCAGCGTTCCCCCAAGTCTCCCGATAAAAATGATACCTCACTTGTGTGGGTAGGCCTAGCGCCCGCGACAGGAAACGCCACAAAGCGCAACGTGGACACATTCAAATTTTTGGAAGAAAACAGAGGTGTTTTTTGCGAAGTGCCTACCTGTAGATTTTGGCCTCTAGTTCAGCCGGCACCTAGGGAAACCTACCAAACCTGTGCATTTCTGAAAACTAGAGACCTAGGGGAATCCAAGATGGGGTGACTTGCGGGGCTCGGACCAGGTTCTGTTACCCAGAATCCTTTGCAAACCTCAAAATTTGGCTAAAAATACACATGTTACTCACATTTCTGTGGCAGAAAGTTCTGGAATCTGAGAGGAGCCACAAATTTCCTTCCACCCAGCGTTCCCCCAAGTCTCCCGATAAAAATGATACCTCACTTGTGTGGGTAGGCCTAGCGCCCGCGACAGGAAACGCCCCAAAGCGCAACGTGGACACATCCAAATTTTTGGAAGAAAACAGAGGTGTTTTTTGCGAGGTGCCTACCTGTAGATTTTGGCCTCTAGCTCAGCCGGCACCTAGGGAAACCTACCAAACCTGTGCATTTCTGAAAACTAGAGACCTAGGGGAATCCAAGATGGGGTGACTTGCGGGGCTCGGACCAGGTTCTGTTACCCAGAATCCTTTGCAAACCTCAAAATTTGGCTAAAAATACACATGTTACTCACATTTCTGTGGCAGAAAGTTCTGGAATCTGAGAGGAGCCACAAATTTCCTTCCACCCAGCGTTCCCCCAAGTCTCCCGATAAAAAAGATACCTCACTTGTGTGGGTAGGCCTAGCGCCCGGGACAGGAAAGGCCCCAAAGCGCAACGTGGACACATCCAAATTTTTGGAAGAAAACAGAGGTGTTTTTTGCGAAGTGCCTACCTGTAGATTTTGGCCTTTAGCTCAGCCAGCACCTAGGGAAACCTACCAAACCTGTGCATTTCTGAAAACTAGAGACGTAGGGGAATCTAAGGAGGGGTGACTTGCGGGGCTCGGACCAGGTTCTGTTACCCAGAATCCTTTGCAAACCTCAAAATGTGGTTAAAAAAACACATGTTACTCACATTTCTGTGGCAGAAAGTTCTGGAATCTGAGAGGAGCCACAAATTTCCTTCCACCCAGCGTTCCCCCAAGTCTCCCGATAAAAATGATACCTCACTTGTGTGGGTAGGCCTAGCGCCCGCGACAGGAAACGCCCCAAAGCGCAACGTGGACACATCCACATTTTTGGAAGAAAACAGAGGTGTTTTTTGCGAAGTGCCTACCTGTAGATTTTGGCCTCTAGCTCAGCCGGCACCTAGGGAAACCTACCAAACCTGTGCATTTCTGAAAACTAGAGACCTAGGGGAATCCAAGATGGGGTGACTTGCGGGGCTCGGACCAGGTTCTGTTACCCAGAATCCTTTGCAAACCTCAAAATTTGGCTAAAAATACACGTTACTCACATTTCTGTGGCAGAAAGTTCTGGAATCTGAGAGAAGCCACAAATTTCCTTCCACCCAGCGTTCCCCCAAGTCTCCCGATAAAAATGATACCTCACTTGTGTGGGTAGGCCTAGCGCCCGCGACAGGAAACGCCCCAAAGCGCAACGTGGACACATCCAAATTTTTGGAAGAAAACAGAGGTGTTTTTTGCGAAGTGCCTACCTGTAGATTTTGGCCTTTAGCTCAGCCAGCACCTAGGGAAACCTACCAAACCTGTGCATTTCTGAAAACTAGAGACGTAGGGGAATCTAAGGAGGGGTGACTTGCGGGGCTCGGACCAGGTTCTGTTACCCAGAATCCTTTGCAAACCTCAAAATGTGGTTAAAAAAACACATGTTACTCCCATTTCTGTGGCAGAAAGTTCTGGAATCTGAGAGGAGCCACAAATTTCCTTCTACCCAGC
The DNA here is from genome assembly GCF_031143425.1 of Pleurodeles waltl. NCBI lineage: Eukaryota > Metazoa > Chordata > Amphibia > Caudata > Salamandridae > Pleurodeles > Pleurodeles waltl. The sequence goes on from NC_090445.1 coordinate 723,010,150, forward strand.
GTTCCCCCAAGTCTCCCGATACAAATGATACCTCACTTGTGTGGGTAGGCCTAGCGCCCGCGACAGGAAACGCCCCAAAGCGCAACGTGGACACATCCAAATTTTTGGAAGAAAACAGAGGTGTTTTTTGCGAAGTGCCTACCTGTAGATTTTGGCCTCTAGCTCAGCCGGCACCTAGGGAAACCTACCAAACCTGTGCATTTCTGAAAACTAGAGACCTAGGGGAATCCAAGATGGGGTGACTTGCGGGGCTCGGACCAGGTTCTGTTACCCAGAATCCTTTGCAAACCTCAAAATTTGGCTAAAAATACACATGTTACTCACATTTCTGTGGCAGAAAGTTCTGGAATCTGAGAGGAGCCACAAATTTCCTTCCACCCAGCGTTCCCCCAAGTCTCCTGATAAAAATGATACCTCACTTGTGTGGGTAGGCCTAGCGCCCGCGACAGGAAACGCCCCAAAGTGCAACGTGGACACATCCAAATTTTTGGAAGAAAACAGAGGTGTTTTTTGCGAAGTGCCTACCTGTAGATTTTGGCCTCTAGCTCAGCCGGCACCTAGGGAAACCTACCAAACCTGTGCATTTCTGAAAACTAGAGACCTAGGGGAATCCAAGATGGGGTGACTTGCGGGGCTCGGACCAGGTTCTGTTACCCAGAATCCTTTGCAAACCTCAAAATTTGGCTAAAAATACACATGTTACTCACATTTCTGTGGCAGAAAGTTCTGGAATCTGAGAGGAGCCACAAATTTCCTTCCACCCAGCGTTCCCCCAAGTCTCACGATAAAAATGATACCTCACTTGTGTGGGTAGGCCTAGCGCCCGCGACAGGAAACGCCCCAAAGCGCTACGTGGACACATCCAAATTTTTGGAAGAAAACAGAGGTGTTTTTTGCGAAGTGCCTACCTGTAGATTTTGGCCTCTAGCTCAGCCGGCACCTAGGGAAACCTACCAAACCTGTGCATTTCTGAAAACTAGAGACCTAGGGGAATCCAAGATGGGGTGACTTGCGGGGCTCGGACCAGGTTCTGTTACCCAGAATCCTTTGCAAACCTCAAAATTTGGCTAAAAATACACATGTTACTCACATTTCTGTGGCAGAAAGTTCTGGAATCTGAGAGGAGCCACAAATTTCCTTCCACCCAGCGTTCCCCCAAGTCTCCCGATAAAAATGATACCTCACTTGTGTGGGTAGGCCTAGCGCCCACGACAGGAAACGCCCCAAAGCGCAACGTGGACACATCCACATTTTTGGAAGAAAACAGAGGTGTTTTTTGCGAAGTGCCTAACTGTAGATTTTGGCCTCTAGCTCAGCCGGCACCTAGGGAAACCTACCAAACCTGTGCATTTCTGAAAACTAGAGACCTAGGGGAATCCAAGATGGGGTGACTTGCGGGGCTCGGACCAGGTTCTGTTACCCAGAATCCTTTGCAAACCTCAAAATTTGGCTAAAAATACACATGTTACTCACATTTCTGTGGCAGAAAGTTCTGGAATCTGAGAGGAGCCACAAATTTCCTTCCACCCAGCGTTCCCCCAAGTCTCCCGATAAAAATGATACCTCACTTGTGTGGGTAGGCCTAGCGCCCGCGACAGGAAACGCCCCAAAGCGCAACGTGGACACATTCAAATTTTTGGAAGAAAACAGAGGTGTTTTTTGCGAAGTGCCTACCTGTAGATTTTGGCCTCTAGTTCAGCCGGCACCTAGGGAAACCTACCAAACCTGTGCATTTCTGAAAACTAGAGACCTAGGGGAATCCAAAATGGGGTGACTTGCGGGGCTCGGACCAGGTTCTGTTACCCAGAATCCTTTGCAAACCTCAAAATTTGGCTAAAAATACACATGTTACTCACATTTCTGTGGCAGAAAGTTCTGGAATCTGAGAGGAGCCACACATTTCCTTCCACCCAGCGTTCCCCCAAGTCTCCCGATAAAAATGATACCTCACTTGTGTGGGTAGGCCTAGCGCCCGCGACAGGAAACGCCCCAAAGCGCAACGTGGACACATCCAAATTTTTGGAAGAAAACAGAGGTGTTTTTTGAGAGGTGCCTACCTGTAGATTTTGGCCTCTAGCTCAGCCGGCAGCTAGGGAAACCTACCAAACCTGTGCATTTCTGAAAACTAGAGACCTAGGGGAATCCAAGATGGGGTGACTTGCGGGGCTCGGACCAGGTTCTGTTACCCAGAATCCTTTGCAAACCTCAAAATTTGGCTAAAAATACACATGTTACTCACATTTCTGTGGCAGAAAGTTCTGGAATCTGAGAGGAGCCACAAATTTCCTTCCACCCAGCGTTCCCCCAAGTCTCCCGATAAAAAAGATACCTCACTTGTGTGGGTAGGCCTAGCGCCCGCGACAGGAAACGCCCCAAAGCGCAACGTGGACACATCCAAATTTTTGGACGAAAACAGAGGTGTTTTTTGTGAAGTGCCTACCTGTAGATTTTGGCCTCTAGCTCAGCCGGCACCTAGGGAAACCTACCAAACCTGTGCATTTCTGAAAACTAGAGACCTAGGGGAATCCAAGGAGGGGTGACTTGCGGGGCTCGGACCAGGTTCTGCTACCCAGAATCCTTTGCAAACCTCAAAATTTGGCTAAAAAAACACATGTTCCTAACATTTCTTTGGCAGAAAGTTCTGGAATCTGAGAGGAGCCACAAATTTCCTTCCACCCAGCGTTCCCCCAAGTCTCCCGATAAAAATGATACCTCACTTGTGTGGGTAGGCCTAGCGCCCGCGACAGGAAACACCCCAAAGCGCAACGTGGACACATCCAAATTTTTGGAAGAAAACAGAGGTGTTTTTTGCGAAGTGCCTACCTGTAGATTTTGGCCTTTAGGTCAGCCAGCACCTAGAGAAACCTACCAAACCTGTGCATTTCTGAAAACTAGAGACGTAGGGGAATCTAAGGAGGGGTGACTTGCGGGGCTCGGACCAGGTTCTGTTACCCAGAATCCTTTGCAAACCTCAAAATGTGGTTAAAAAAACACATGTTCCTCACATTTCTGTGGCAGAAAGTTCTGGAATCTGAGAGGAGCCACAAATTTCCTTCCACCCAGCGTTCCCCCAAGTCTCCCGATAAAAATGATACCTCACTTGTGTGGGTAGGCCTAGCGCCCGCGACAGGAAACGCCCCAAAGCGCAACGTGGACACATCCAAATTTTTGGAAGAAAACAGAGGTGTTTTTTGCGAAGTGCCTACCTGTAGATTTTGGCCTCTAGCTCAGCCGGCACCTAGAGAAACCTACCAAACCTGTGCATTTCTGAAAACTAGAGACCTAGGGGAATCCAAGATGGGGTGACTTGCGGGGCTCGGACCAGGTTCTGTTACCCAGAATCCTTTGCAAACCTCAAAATTTGGCTAAAAAAACACATGTTACTCACATTTCTGTGGCAGAAAGTTCTGGAATCTGAGAGGAGCCACAAATTTCCTTCCACCCAGCGTTCCCCCAAGTCTCCCGATAAAAATGATACCTCACTTGTGTGGGTAGGCCTAGCGCCCGCGACAGGAAACGCCCAAAAGCGCAACGTGGACACATCCAAATTTTTGGAAGAAAACAGAGGTGTTTTTTGCGAAGTGCCTACCTGTAGATTTTGGCCTCTAGCTCAGCCGGCACCTAGGGAAACCTACCAAACCTGTGCATTTCTGAAAACTAGAGACCTAGGGGAATCCAAGATGGGGTGACTTGCGGGGCTCGGACCAGGTTCTGTTACCCAGAATCCTTTGCAAACCTCAAAATTTGGCTAAAAATACACATGTTACTCACATTTCTGTGGCAGAAAGTTCTGGAATCTGAGAGGAGCCACAAATTTCCTTCCACCCAGCTTTCCCCCAAGTCTCCCGATAAAAATGATACCTCACTTGTGTGGGTAGGCCTAGCGCCCGCGACAGGAAACGCCCCAAAGCGCAACGTGGACACATCCAAATTTTTGGAAGAAAACAGAGGTGTTTTTTGTGAAGTGCCTACCTGTAGATTTTGGCCTCTAGCTCAGCCGGCACCTAGGGAAACCTACCAAACCTGTGCATTTCTGAAAACTAGAGACCTAGGGGAATCCAAGGAGGGGTGACTTGCGGGGCTCGGACCAGGTTCTGCTACCCAGAATCCTTTGCAAACCTCAAAATTTGGCTAAAAAAACACATGTTCCTAACATTTCTTTGGCAGAAAGTTCTGGAATCTGAGAGGAGCCACAAATTTCCTTCCACCCAGCGTTCCCCCAAGTCTCCCGATAAAAATGATACCTCACTTGTGTGGGTAGGCCTAGCGCCCGCGACAGGAAACACCCCAAAGCGCAACGTGGACACATCCAAATTTTTGGAAGAAAACAGAGGTGTTTTTTGCGAAGTGCCTACCTGTAGATTTTGGCCTTTAGCTCAGCCAGCACCTAGGGAAACCTACCAAACCTGTGCATTTCTGAAAACTAGAGACGTAGGGGAATCTAAGGAGGGGTGACTTGCGGGGCTCGGACCAGGTTCTGTTACCCAGAATCCTTTGCAAACCTCAAAATGTGGTTAAAAAAACACATGTTCCTCACATTTCTGTGGCAGAAAGTTCTGGAATCTGAGAGGAGCCACAAATTTCCTTCCACCCAGCGTTCCCCCAAGTCTCCCGATAAAAATGATACCTCACTTGTGTGGGTAGGCCTAGCGCCCGCGACAGGAAACGCCCCAAAGCGCAACGTGGACACATCCAAATTTTTGGAAGAAAACAGAGGTGTTTTTTGCGAAGTGCCTACCTGTAGATTTTGGCCTCTAGCTCAGCCGGCACCTAGGGAAACCTACCAAACCTGTGCATTTCTGAAAACTAGAGACCTAGGGGAATCCAAGATGGGGTGACTTGCGGGGCTCGGACCAGGTTCTGTTACCCAGAATCCTTTGCAAACCTCAAAATTTGGCTAAAAATACACATGTTACTCACATTTCTGTGGCAGAAAGTTCTGGAATCTGAGAGGAGCCACAAATTTCCTTCCACCCAGCGTTCCCCCAAGTCTCCCGATAAAAATGATACCTCACTTGTGTGGGTAGGCCTAGCGCCCGCGACAGGAAACGCCCCAAAGCGCAACGTGGACACATCCAAATTTTTGGAAGAAAACAGAGGTGTTTTTTGCGAAGTGCCTACCTGTAGATTTTGGCCTCTAGCTCAGCCGGCACCTAGGGAAACCTACCAAACCTGTGCATTTCTGAAAACTAGAGACCTAGGGGAATCCAAGATGGGGTGACTTGCGGGGCTCGGACCAGGTTCTGTTACCCAGAATCCTTTGCAAACCTCAAAATTTGGCTAAAAATACACATGTTACTCACATTTCTGTGGCAGAAAGTTCTGTAATCTGAGAGGAGCCACAAATTTCCTTCCACCCAGCGTTCCCCCAAGTCTCCCGATAAAAATGATACCTCACTTGTGTGGGTAGGCCTAGCGCCCGCGACAGGAAACGCCCCAAAGCGCAACGTGGACACATCCAAATTTTTGGAAGAAAACAGAGGTGTTTTTTGTGAAGTGCCTACCTGTAGATTTTGGCCTCCAGCTCAGCCGGCACCTAGGGAAACCTACCAAACCTGTGCATTTCTGAAAACTAGAGACCTAGGGGAATCCAAGGAGGGGTGACTTGCGGGGCTCGGACCAGGTTCTGCTACCCAGAATCCTTTGCAAACCTCAAAATTTGGCTAAAAAAACACATGTTCCTAACATTTCTTTGGCAGAAAGTTCTGGAATCTGAGAGGAGCCACAAATTTCCTTCCACCCAGCGTTCCCCCAAGTCTCCCGATAAAAATGATACCTCACTTGTGTGGGTAGGCCTAGCGCCCGCGACAGGAAACACCCCAAAGCGCAACGTGGACACATCCAAATTTTTGGAAGAAAACAGAGGTGTTTTTTGCGAAGTGCCTACCTGTAGATTTTGGCCTTTAGCTCAGCCAGCACCTAGGGAAACCTACCAAACCTGTGCATTTCTGAAAACTAGAGATGTAGGGGAATCTAAGGAGGGGTGACTTGCGGGGCTCGGACCAGGTTCTGTTACCCAGAATCCTTTGCAAACCTCAAAATGTGGTTAAAAAAACACATGTTCCTCACATTTCTGTGGCAGAAAGTTCTGGAATCTGAGAGGAGCCACAAATTTCCTTCCACCCAGCATTCCCCCAAGTCTCCCGATAAAAATGATACCTCACTTGTGTGGGTAGGCCTAGCGCCCGCTACAGGAAACGCCCCAAAGCGCAACGTGGACACATCCAAATTTTTGGAAGAAAACAGAGGTGTTTTTTGCGAAGTGCCTACCTGTAGATTTTGGCCTCTAGCTCAGCCAGCACCTAGGGAAACCTACCAAACCTGTGCATTTCTGAAAACTAGAGACCTAGGGGAATCCAAGATGGGGTGACTTGCGGGGCTCGGACCAGGTTCTGTTACCCAGAATCCTTTGCAAACCTCAAAATTTGGCTAAAAATACACATGTTCCTCACATTTCTGTGGCAGAAAGTTCTGGAATCTGAGAGGAGCCACAAATTTCCTTCCACCCAGCGTTCCCCCAAGTCTCCCGATAAAAATGATACCTCACTTGTGTGGGTAGGCCTAGCGCCCGCGACAGGAAACGCCCCAAAGCGCAACGTGGACACATCCAAATTTTTGGAAGAAAACAGAGGTGTTTTTTGCGAAGTGCCTACCTGTAGATTTTGGCCTCTAGCTCAGCCGGCACCTAGGGAAACCTACCAAACCTGTGCATTTCTGAAAACTAGAGACCTAGGGGAATCCAAGATGGGGTGACTTGCGGGGCTCGGACCAGGTTCTGTTACCCAGAATCCTTTGCAAACCTCAAAATTTGGCTAAAAATACACATGTTACTCACATTTCTGTGGCAGAAAGTTCTGGAATCTGAGAGGAGCCACAAATTTCCTTCCACCCAGCGTTCCCCCAAGTCTCCCGATAAAAATGATACCTCACTTGTGTGGGTAGGCCTAGCGCCCGCGACAGGAAACGCCCCAAAGCGCAACGTGGACACATCCAAATTTTTGGAAGAAAACAGAGGTGTTTTTTGCGAAGTGCCTACCTGTAGATTTTGGCCTCTAGCTCAGCCGGCACCTAGGGAAACCTACCAAACCTGTGCATTTCTGAAAACTAGAGACCTAGGGGAATCCAAGATGGGGTGAGTTGCGGGGCTCGGACCAGGTTCTGTTACCCAGAATCCTTTGCAAACCTCAAAATTTGGCTAAAAATACACATGTTACTCACATTTCTGTGGCAGAAAGTTCTGGAATCTGAGAGGAGCCACAAATTTCCTTCCACCCAGCGTTCCCCCAAGTCTCCTGATAAAAATGATACCTCACTTGTGTGGGTAGGCCTAGCGCCCGCGACAGGAAATTCCCCAAAGCGCAACGTGGACACATCCAAATTTTTGGAAGAAAACAGAGGTGTTTTTTGCGAGGTGCCTACCTGTAGATTTTGGCCTCTAGCTCAGCCGGCACCTAGGGAAACCTACCAAACCTGTGCATTTCTGAAAACTAGAGACCTAGGGGAATCCAAGATGGGGTGACTTGCGGGGCTCGAACCAGGTTCTGTTACCCAGAATCCTTTGCACACCTCAAAATTTGGCTAAAAATACACATGTTACTCACATTTCTGTGGCAGAAAGTTCTGGAATCTGAGAGGAGCCACAAATTTCCATCCACCCAGCGTTCCCCCAAGTCTCCCGATAAAAAAGATACCTCACTTGTGTGGGTAGGCCTAGCGCCCGCGACAGGAAACGCCCCAAAGCGCAACGTGGACACATCCAAATTTTTGGAAGAAAACAGAGGTGTTTTTTGTGAAGTGCCTACCTGTAGATTTTGGCCTCTAGCTCAGCCGGCACCTAGGGAAACCTACCAAACCTGTGCATTTCTGAAAACTAGAGACCTAGGGGAATCCAAGGAGGGGTGACTTGCGGGGCTCGGACCAGGTTCTGCTACCCAGAATCCTTTGCAAACCTCAAAATGTGGTTAAAAAAACACATGTTCCTCACATTTCTGTGGCAGAAAGTTCTGGAATCTGAGAGGAGCCACAAATTTCCTTCCACCCAGCGTTCCCCCAAGTCTCCCGATAAAAATGATACCTCACTTGTGTGGGTAGGCCTAGCGCCCGCGACAGGAAACGCCCCAAAGCGCAACGTGGACACATCCAAATTTTTGGAAGAAAACAGAGGTGTTTTTTGCGAAGTGCCTACCTGTAGATTTTGGCCTCTAGCTCAGCCGGCACCTAGGGAAACCTACCAAACCTGTGCATTTCTGAAAACTAGAGACCTAGGGGATTCCAAGGAGGGGTGACTTGCGGGGCTCGGACCAGGTTCTGCTACCCAGAATCCTTTGCAAACCTCAAAATTTGGCTAAAAAAACACATGTTCCTAACATTTCTTTGGCAGAAAGTTCTGGAATCTGAGAGGAGCCACAAATTTCCTTCCACCCAGCGTTCCCCCAAGTCTCCCGATAAAAATGATACCTCACTTGTGTGGGTAGGCCTAGCGCCCGCGACAGGAAACACCCCAAAGCGCAACGTGGACACATCCAAATTTTTGGAAGAAAACAGAGGTGTTTTTTGCGAAGTGCCTACCTGTAGATTTTGGCCTTTAGCTCAGCCAGCACCTAGGGAAACCTACCAAACCTGTGCATTTCTGAAAACTAGGGATGTAGGGGAATCTAAGGAGGGGTGACTTGCGGGGCTCGGACCAGGTTCTGTTACCCAGAATCCTTTGCAAACCTCAAAATGTGGTTAAAAAAACACATGTTCCTCACATTTCTGTGGCAGAAAGTTCTGGAATGTGAGAGGAGCCACAAATTTCCTTCCACCCAGCGTTCCCCCAAGTCTCCCGATAAAAATGATACCTCACTTGTGTGGGTAGGCCTAGCGCCCGCTACAGGAAACGCCCCAAAGCGCAACGTGGACACATCCAAATTTTTGGAAGAAAACAGAGGTGTTTTTTGCGAAGTGCCTACCTGTAGATTTTGGCCTCTAGTTCAGCCGGCACCTAGGGAAACCTACCAAACCTGTGCATTTCTGAAAACTAGAGACCTAGGGGAATCCAAGATGGGGTGACTTGCGGGGCTCGGACCAGGTTCTGTTACCCAGAATCCTTTGCAAACCTCAAAATTTGGCTAAAAATACACATGTTACTCACATTTCTGTGGCAGAAAGTTCTGGAATCTGAGAGGAGCCACAAATTTCCTTCCACCCAGCGTTCCCCCAAGTCTCCCGATAAAAATGATACCTCACTTGTGTGGGTAGGCCTAGCGCCCGCGACAGGAAACGCCCCAAAGCGCAACGTGGACACATTCAAATTTTTGGAAGAAAACAGAGGTGTTTTTTGCGAAGTGCCTACCTGTAGATTTTGGCCTCTAGTTCAGCCGGCACCTAGGGAAACCTACCAAACCTGTGCATTTCTGAAAACTAGAGACCTAGGGGAATCCCAGATGGGGTGACTTGCGGGGCTCGGACCAGGTTCTGTTACCCAGAATCCTTTGCAAACCTCAAAATTTGGCTAAAAATACACATGTTACTCACATTTCTGTGGCAGAAAGTTCTGGAATCTGAGAGGAGCCACAAATTTCCTTCCACCCAGCGTTCCCCCAAGTCTCCCGATAAAAATGATACCTCACTTGTGTGGGTAGGCCTAGCGCCCGCGACAGGAAACGCCCCAAAGCGCAACGTGGACACATCCAAATTTTTGGAAGAAAACAGAGGTGTTTTTTGCGAGGTGCCTACCTGTAGATTTTGGCCTCTAGCTCAGCCGGCACCTAGGGAAACCTACCAAACCTGTGCATTTCTGAAAACTAGAGACCTAGGGGAATCCAAGATGGGGTGACTTGCGGGGCTCGGACCAGGTTCTGTTACCCAGAATCCTTTGCAAACCTCAAAATTTGGCTAAAAATACACATGTTACTCACATTTCTGTGGCAGAAAGTTCTGGAATCTGAGAGGAGCCACAAATTTCCTTCCACCCAGCGTTCCCCCAAGTCTCCCGATAAAAAAGATACCTCACTTGTGTGGGTAGGCCTAGCGCCCGGGACAGGAAAGGCCCCAAAGCGCAACGTGGACACATCCAAATTTTTGGAAGAAAACAGAGGTGTTTTTTGCGAAGTGCCTACCTGTAGATTTTGGCCTCTAGCTCAGCCGGCACCTAGGGAAACCTACCAAACCTGTGCATTTCTGAAAACTAGAGACCTAGGGGAATCCAAGGAGGGGTGACTTGCGGGGCTCGGACCAGGTTCTGCTACCCAGAATCCTTTGCAAACCTCAAAATTTGGCTAAAAAAACACATGTTCCTAACATTTCTTTGGCAGAAAGTTCTGGAATCTGAGAGGAGCCACAAATTTCCTTCCACCCAGCGTTCCCCCAAGTCTCCCGATAAAAATGATACCTCACTTGTGTGGGTAGGCCTAGCGCCCGCGACAGGAAACACCCCAAAGCGCAACGTGGACACATCCAAATTTTTGGAAGAAAACAGAGGTGTTTTTTGCGAAGTGCCTACCTGTAGATTTTGGCCTTTAGCTCAGCCAGCACCTAGGGAAACCTACCAAACCTGTGCATTTCTGAAAACTAGAGACCTAGGGGAATCCAAGGAGGGGTGACTTGCGGGGCTCGGACCAGGTTCTGCTACCCAGAATCCTTTGCAAACCTCAAAATGTGGTTAAAAAAACACATGTTCCTCACATTTCTGTGGCAGAAAGTTCTGGAATCTGAGAGGAGCCACAAATTTCCTTCCACCCAGCGTTCCCCCAAGTCTCCCGATAAAAATGATACCTCACTTGTGTGGGTAGGCCTAGCGCCCGCGACAGGAAACGCCCCAAAGCGCAACGTGGACACATCCAAATTTTTGGAAGAAAACAGAGGTGTTTTTTGCGAAGTGCCTACCTGTAGATTTTGGCCTCTAGCTCAGCCGGCACCTAGGGAAACCAACCAAACCTGTGCATTTCTGAAAACTAGAGACCTAGGGGATTCCAAGGAGGGGTGACTTGCGGGGCTCGGACCAGGTTCTGCTACCCAGAATCCTTTGCAAACCTCAAAATTTGGCTAAAAAAACACATGTTCCTTACATTTCTTTGGCAGAAAGTTCTGGAATCTGAGAGGAGCCACAAATTTCCTTCCACCCAGCGTTCCCCCAAGTCTCCCGATAAAAATGATACCTCACTTGTGTGGGTAGGCCTAGCGCCCGCGACAGGAAACACCCCAAAGCGCAACGTGGACACATCCAAATTTTTGGAAGAAAACAGAGGTGTTTTTTGCGAAGTGCCTACCTGTAGATTTTGGCCTTTAGCTCAGCCAGCACCTAGGGAAACCTACCAAACCTGTGCATTTCTGAAAACTAGAGATGTAGGGGAATCTAAGGAGGGGTGACTTGCGGGGCTCGGACCAGGTTCTGTTACCCAGAATCCTTTGCAAACCTCAAAATGTGGTTAAAAAAACACATGTTCCTCACATTTCTGTGGCAGAAAGTTCTGGAATCTGAGAGGAGCCACAAATTTCCTTCCACCCAGCGTTCCCCCAAGTCTCCCGATAAAAATGATACCTCACTTGTGTGGGTAGGCCTAGCGCCCGCGACAGGAAACGCCCCAAAGCGCAACGTGGACACATCCAAATTTTTGGAAGAAAACAGAGGTGTTTTTTGCGAAGTGCCTACCTGTAGATTTTGGCCTCTAGCTCAGCCGGCACCTAGGGAAACCTACCAAACCTGTGCATTTCTGAAAACTAGAGACCTAGGGGAATCCAAGATGGGGTGACTTGCGGGGCTCGGACCAGGTTCTGTTACCCAGAATCCTTTGCAAACCTCAAAATTTGGCTAAAAATACACGTTACTCACATTTCTGTGGCAGAAAGTTCTGGAATCTGAGAGGAGCCACAAATTTCCTTCCACCCAGCGTTCCCCCAAGTCTCCCGATAAAAATGATACCTCACTTGTGTGGGTAGGCCTAGCGCCCGCGACAGGAAACGCCCCAAAGCGCAACGTGGACACATCCAAATTTTTGGAAGAAAACAGAGGTGTTTTTTGCGAAGTGCCTACCTGTAGATTTTGGCCTTTAGCTCAGCCAGCACCTAGGGAAACCTACCAAACCTGTGCATTTCTGAAAACTAGAGACGTAGGGGAATCTAAGGAGGGGTGACTTGCGGGGCTCGGACCAGGTTCTGTTACCCAGAATCCTTTGCAAACCTCAAAATGTGGTTAAAAAAACACATGTTACTCCCATTTCTGTGGCAGAAAGTTCTGGAATCTGAGAGGAGCCACAAATTTCCTTCTACCCAGCGTTCCCCCAAGTCTCCCGATACAAATGATACCTCACTTGTGTGGGTAGGCCTAGCGCCCGCGACAGGAAACGCCCCAAAGCGCAACGTGGACACATCCAAATTTTTGGAAGAAAACAGAGGTGTTTTTTGCGAAGTGCCTACCTGTAGATTTTGGCCTCTAGCTCAGCCGGCACCTAGGGAAACCTACCAAACCTGTGCATTTCTGAAAACTAGAGACCTAGGGGAATCCAAGATGGGGTGACTTGCGGGGCTCGGACCAGGTTCTGTTACCCAGAATCCTTTGCAAACCTCAAAATTTGGCTAAAAATACACATGTTACTCACATTTCTGTGGCAGAAAGTTCTGGAATCTGAGAGGAGCCACAAATTTCCTTCCACCCAGCGTTCCCCCAAGTCTCCTGATAAAAATGATACCTCACTTGTGTGGGTAGGCCTAGCGCCCGCGACAGGAAACGCCCCAAAGTGCAACGTGGACACATCCAAATTTTTGGAAGAAAACAGAGGTGTTTTTTGCGAAGTGCCTACCTGTAGATTTTGGCCTCTAGCTCAGCCAGCACCTAGGGAAACCTACCAAACCTGTGCATTTCTGAAAACTAGAGACGTAGGGGAATCTAAGGAGGGGTGACTTGCGGGGCTCGGACCAGGTTCTGTTACCCAGAATCCTTTGCAAACCTCAAAATGTGGTTAAAAAAACACATGTTCCTCACATTTCTGTGGCAGAAAGTTCTGGAATCTGAGAGGAGCCACAAATTTCCTTCCACCCAGCGTTCCCCCAAGTCTCCCGATAAAAATGATACCTCACTTGTGTGGGTAGGCCTAGCGCCCGCGACAGGAAACGCCCCAAAGCGCAACGTGGACACATCCAAATTTTTGGAAGAAAACAGAGGTGTTTTTTGCGAAGTGCCTACCTGTAGATTTTGGCCTCTAGCTCAGCCGGCACCTAGGGAAACCTACCAAACCTGTGCATTTCTGAAAACTAGAGACCTAGGGGAATCCAAGGAGGGGTGACTTGCGGGGCTCGGACCAGGTTCTGCTACCCAGAATCCTTTGCAAACCTCAAAATGTGGTTAAAAAAACACATGTTCCTCACATTTCTGTGGCAGAAAGTTCTGGAATCTGAGAGGAGCCACAAATTTCCTTCCACCCAGCGTTCCCCCAAGTCTCCTGATAAAAATGATACCTCACTTGTGTGGGTAGGCCTAGCGCCCGCGACAGGAAATTCCCCAAAGCGCAACGTGGACACATCCAAATTTTTGGAAGAAAACAGAGGTGTTTTTTGCGAGGTGCCTACCTGTAGATTTTGGCCTCTAGCTCAGCCGGCACCTAGGGAAACCTACCAAACCTGTGCATTTCTGAAAACTAGAGACCTAGGGGAATCCAAGATGGGGTGACTTGCGGGGCTCGGACCAGGTTCTGTTACCCAGAATCCTTTGCACACCTCAAAATTTGGCTAAAAATACACTTGTTACTCACATTTCTGTGGCAGAAAGTTCTGGAATCTGAGAGGAGCCACAAATTTCCATCCACCCAGCGTTCCCCCAAGTCTCCCGATAAAAAAGATACCTCACTTGTGTGGGTAGGCCTAGCGCCCGCGACAGGAAACGCCCCAAAGCGCAACGTGGACACATCCAAATTTTTGGAAGAAAACAGAGGTGTTTTTTGTGAAGTGCCTACCTGTAGATTTTGGCCTCTAGCTCAGCCGGCACCTAGGGAAACCTACCAAACCTGTGCATTTCTGAAAACTAGAGACCTAGGGGAATCCAAGGAGGGGTGACTTGCGGGGCTCGGACCAGGTTCTGCTACCCAGAATCCTTTGCAAACCTCAAAATGTGGTTAAAAAAACACATGTTCCTCACATTTCTGTGGCAGAAAGTTCTGGAATCTGAGAGGAGCCACAAATTTCCTTCCACCCAGCGTTCCCCCAAGTCTCCCGATAAAAATGATACCTCACTTGTGTGGGTAGGCCTAGCGCCCGCGACAGGAAACGCCCCAAAGCGCAACGTGGACACATCCAAATTTTTGGAAGAAAACAGAGGTGTTTTTTGTGAAGTGCCTACCTGTAGATTTTGGCCTCTAGCTCAGCCGGCACCTAGGGAAACCTACCAAACCTGTGCATTTCTGAAAACTAGAGACCTAGGGGAATCCAAGATGGGGTGACTTGCGGGGCTCGGACCAGGTTCTGTTACCCAGAATCCTTTGCAAACCTCAAAATTTGGCTAAAAAAACACATGTTACTCACATTTCTGTGGCAGAAAGTTCTGGAATCTGAGAGGAGCCACAAATTTCCTTCCACCCAGCGTTCCCCCAAGTCTCCCGATAAAAATGATACCTCACTTGTGTGGGTAGGCCTAGCGCCCGCGACAGGAAACGCCCCAAAGCGCAACGTGGACACATCCAAATTTTTGGAAGAAAACAGAGGTGTTTTTTGCGAAGTGCCTACCTGTAGATTTTGGCCTCTAGCTCAGCCGGCACCTAGGGAAACCTACCAAACCTGTGCATTTCTGAAAACTAGAGACCTAGGGGAATCCAAGATGGGGTGACTTGCGGGGCTCGGACCAGGTTCTGTTACCCAGAATCCTTTGCAAACCTCAAAATTTGGCTAAAAATACACATGTTACTCACATTTCTGTGGCAGAAAGTTCTGGAATCTGAGAGGAGCCACAAATTTCCTTCCACCCAGCGTTCCCCCAAGTCTCCTGATAAAAATGATACCTCACTTGTGTGGGTAGGCCTAGCGCCCGCGACAGGAAATTCCCCAAAGCGCAACGTGGACACATCCAAATTTTTGGAAGAAAACAGAGGTGTTTTTTGCGAGGTGCCTACCTGTAGATTTTGGCCTCTAGCTCAGCCGGCACCTAGGGAAACCTACCAAACCTGTGCATTTCTGAAAACTAGAGACCTAGGGGAATCCAAGATGGGGTGACTTGCGGGGCTCGGACCAGGTTCTGTTACCCAGAATCCTTTGCACACCTCAAAATTTGGCTAAAAATACACATGTTACTCACATTTCTGTGGCAGAAAGTTCTGGAATCTGAGAGGAGCCACAAATTTCCATCCACCCAGCGTTCCCCCAAGTCTCCCGATAAAAAAGATACCTCACTTGTGTGGGTAGGCCTAGCGCCCGCGACAGGAAACGCCCCAAAGCGCAACGTGGACACATCCAAATTTTTGGAAGAAAACAGAGGTGTTTTTTGTGAAGTGCCTACCTGTAGATTTTGGCCTCTAGCTCAGCCGGCACCTAGGGAAACCTACCAAACCTGTGCATTTCTGAAAACTAGAGACCTAGGGGAATCCAAGGAGGGGTGACTTGCGGGGCTCGGACCAGGTTCTGCTACCCAGAATCCTTTGCAAACCTCAAAATGTGGTTAAAAAAACACATGTTCCTCACATTTCTGTGGCAGAAAGTTCTGGAATCTGAGAGGAGCCACAAATTTCCTTCCACCCAGCGTTCCCCCAAGTCTCCCGATAAAAATGATACCTCACTTGTGTGGGTAGGCCTAGCGCCCGCGACAGGAAACGCCCCAAAGCGCAACGTGGACACATCCAAATTTTTGGAAGAAAACAGAGGTGTTTTTTGTGAAGTGCCTACCTGTAGATTTTGGCCTCTAGCTCAGCCGGCACCTAGGGAAACCTACCAAACCTGTGCATTTCTGAAAACTAGAGACCTAGGGGAATCCAAGATGGGGTGACTTGCGGGGCTCGGACCAGGTTCTGTTACCCAGAATCCTTTGCAAACCTCAAAATTTGGCTAAAAATACACATGTTACTCACATTTCTGTGGCAGAAAGTTCTGGAATCTGAGAGGAGCCACAAATTTCCTTCCACCCAGCGTTCCCCCAAGTCTCCCGATAAAAATGATACCTCACTTGTGTGGGTAGGCCTAGCGCCCGCGACAGGAAACGCCCCAAAGCGCAACGTGGACACATCCAAATTTTTGGAAGAAAACAGAGGTGTTTTTTGTGAAGTGCCTACCTGTAGATTTTGGCCTCTAGCTCAGCCGGCACCTAGGGAAACCTACCAAACCTGTGCATTTCTGAAAACTAGAGACCTAGGGGAATCCAAGGAGGGGTGACTTGCGGGGCTCGGACCAGGTTCTGCTACCCAGAATCCTTTGCAAACCTCAAAATTTGGCTAAAAAAACACATGTTCCTAACATTTCTTTGGCAGAAAGTTCTGGAATCTGAGAGGAGCCACAAATTTCCTTCCACCCAGCGTTCCCCCAAGTCTCCCGATAAAAATGATACCTCACTTGTGTGGGTAGGCCTAGCGCCCTCGACAGGAAACACCCCAAAGCGCAACGTGGACACATCCAAATTTTTGGAAGAAAACAGAGGTGTTTTTTGCGAAGTGCCTACCTGTAGATTTTGGCCTTTAGCTCAGCCAGCACCTAGGGAAACCTACCAAACCTGTGCATTTCTGAAAACTAGAGACGTAGGGGAATCTAAGGAGGGGTGACTTGCGGGGCTCGGACCAGGTTCTGTTACCCAGAATCCTTTGCAAACCTCAAAATGTGGTTAAAAAAACACATGTTCCTCACATTTCTGTGGCAGAAAGTTCTGGAATCTGAGAGGAGCCACAAATTTCCTTCCACCCAGCGTTCCCCCAAGTCTCCCGATAAAAATGATACCTCACTTGTGTGGGTAGGCCTAGCGCCCGCGACAGGAAACGCCCCAAAGCGCAACGTGGACACATCCAAATTTTTGGAAGAAAACAGAGGTGTTTTTTGCGAAGTGCCTACCTGTAGATTTTGGCCTCTAGCTCAGCCGGCACCTAGGGAAACCTACCAAACCTGTGCATTTCTGAAAACTAGAGACCTAGGGGAATCCAAGATGGGGTGACTTGCGGGGCTCGGACCAGGTTCTGTTACCCAGAATCCTTTGCAAACCTCAAAATTTGGCTAAAAAAACACATGTTACTCACATTTCTGTGGCAGAAAGTTCTGGAATCTGAGAGGAGCCACAAATTTCCTTCCACCCAGCGTTCCCCCAAGTCTCCCGATAAAAATGATACCTCACTTGTGTGGGTAGGCCTAGCGCCCGCGACAGGAAACGCCCCAAAGCGCAACGTGGACACATCCAAATTTTTGGAAGAAAACAGAGGTGTTTTTTGCGAAGTGCCTACCTGTAGATTTTGGCCTCTAGCTCAGCCGGCACCTACGGAAACCTACCAAACCTGTGCATTTCTGAAAACTAGAGACCTAGGGGAATCCAAGATGGGGTGACTTGCGGGGCTCGGACCAGGTTCTGTTACCCAGAATCCTTTGCAAACCTCAAAATTTGGCTAAAAATACACATGTTACTCACATTTCTGTGGCAGAAAGTTCTGGAATCTGAGAGGAGCCACAAATTTCCTTCCACCCAGCGTTCCCCCAAGTCTCCCGATAAAAATGATACCTCACTTGTGTGGGTAGGCCTAGCGCCCGCGACAGGAAACGCCCCAAAGCGCAACGTGGACACATCCAAATTTTTGGAAGAAAACAGAGGTGTTTTTTGTGAAGTGCCTACCTGTAGATTTTGGCCTCTAGCTCAGCCGGCACCTAGGGAAACCTACCAAACCTGTGCATTTCTGAAAACTAGAGACCTAGGGGAATCCAAGGAGGGGTGACTTGCGGGGCTCGGACCAGGTTCTGCTACCCAGAATCCTTTGCAAACCTCAAAATTTGGCTAAAAAAACACATGTTCCTCACATTTCTTTGGCAGAAAGTTCTGGAATCTGAGAGGAGCCACAAATTTCCTTCCACCCAGCGTTCCCCCAAGTCTCCCGATAAAAATGATACCTCACTTGTGTGGGTAGGCCTAGCGCCCGCGACAGGAAACACCCCAAAGCGCAACGTGGACACATCCACATTTTTGGAAGAAAACAGAGGTGTTTTTTGCGAAGTGCCTACCTGTAGATTTTGGCCTTTAGCTCAGCCAGCACCTAGGGAAACCTACCAAACCTGTGCATTTCTGAAAACTAGAGATGTAGGGGAATCTAAGGAGGGGTGACTTGCGGGGCTCGGACCAGGTTCTGTTACCCAGAATCCTTTGCAAACCTCAAAATGTGGTTAAAAAAACACATGTTCCTCACATTTCTGTGGCAGAAAGTTCTGGAATCTGAGAGGAGCCACAAATTTCCTTCCACCCAGCGTTCCCCCAAGTCTCCCGATAAAAATGATACCTCACTTGTGTGGGTAGGCCTAGCGCCCGCTACAGGAAACGCCCCAAAGCGCAACGTGGACACATCCAAATTTTTGGAAGAAAACAGAGGTGTTTTTTGCGAAGTGCCTACCTGTAGATTTTGGCCTCTAGCTCAGCCAGCACCTAGGGAAACCTACCAAACCTGTGCATTTCTGAAAACTAGAGACCTAGGGGAATCCAAGATGGGGTGACTTGCGGGGCTCGGACCAGGTTCTGTTACCCAGAATCCTTTGCAAACCTCAAAATTTGGCTAAAAATACACATGTTCCTCACATTTCTGTGGCAGAAAGTTCTGGAATCTGAGAGGAGCCACAAATTTCCTTCCACCCAGCGTTCCCCCAAGTCTCCCGATAAAAATGATACCTCACTTGTGTGGGTAGGCCTAGCGCCCGCGACAGGAAACGCCCCAAAGCGCAACGTGGACACATCCAAATTTTTGGAAGAAAACAGAGGTGTTTTTTGCGAAGTGCCTACCTGTAGATTTTGGCCTCTAGCTCAGCCGGCACCTAGGGAAACCTACCAAACCTGTGCATTTCTGAAAACTAGAGACCTAGGGGAATCCAAGATGGGGTGACTTGCGGGGCTCGGACCAGGTTCTGTTACCCAGAATCCTTTGCAAACCTCAAAATTTGGCTAAAAATACACATGTTACTCACATTTCTGTGGCAGAAAGTTCTGGAATCTGAGAGGAGCCACAAATTTCCTTCCACCCAGCGTTCCCCCAAGTCTCCCGATAAAAATGATACCTCACTTGTGTGGGTAGGCCTAGCGCCCGCGACAGGAAACGCCCCAAAGCGCAACGTGGACACATCCAAATTTTTGGAAGAAAACAGAGGTGTTTTTTGCGAAGTGCCTACCTGTAGATTTTGGCCTCTAGCTCAGCCGGCACCTAGGGAAACCTACCAAACCTGTGCATTTCTGAAAACTAGAGACCTAGGGGAATCCAAGATGGGGTGAGTTGCGGGGCTCGGACCAGGTTCTGTTACCCAGAATCCTTTGCAAACCTCAAAATTTGGCTAAAAATACACATGTTACTCACATTTCTGTGGCAGAAAGTTCTGGAATCTGAGAGGAGCCACAAATTTCCTTCCACCCAGCGTTCCCCCAAGTCTCCTGATAAAAATGATACCTCACTTGTGTGGGTAGGCCTAGCGCCCGCGACAGGAAATTCCCCAAAGCGCAACGTGGACACATCCAAATTTTTGGAAGAAAACAGAGGTGTTTTTTGCGAGGTGCCTACCTGTAGATTTTGGCCTCTAGCTCAGCCGGCACCTAGGGAAACCTACCAAACCTGTGCATTTCTGAAAACTAGAGACCTAGGGGAATCCAAAATGGGGTGACTTGCGGGGCTCGAACCAGGTTCTGTTACCCAGAATCCTTTGCACACCTCAAAATTTGGCTAAAAATACACATGTTACTCACATTTCTGTGGCAGAAAGTTCTGGAATCTGAGAGGAGCCACAAATTTCCATCCACCCAGCGTTCCCCCAAGTCTCCCGATAAAAAAGATACCTCACTTGTGTGGGTAGGCCTAGCGCCCGCGACAGGAAACGCCCCAAAGCGCAACGTGGACACATCCAAATTTTTGGAAGAAAACAGAGGTGTTTTTTGTGAAGTGCCTACCTGTAGATTTTGGCCTCTAGCTCAGCCGGCACCTAGGGAAACCTACCAAACCTGTGCATTTCTGAAAACTAGAGACCTAGGGGAATCCAAGGAGGGGTGACTTGCGGGGCTCGGACCAGGTTCTGCTACCCAGAATCCTTTGCAAACCTCAAAATGTGGTTAAAAAAACACATGTTCCTCACATTTCTGTGGCAGAAAGTTCTGGAATCTGAGAGGAGCCACAAATTTCCTTCCACCCAGCGTTCCCCCAAGTCTCCCGATAAAAATGATACCTCACTTGTGTGGGTAGGCCTAGCGCCCGCAACAGGAAACGCCCCAAAGCGCAACGTGGACACATCCAAATTTTTGGAAGAAAACAGAGGTGTTTTTTGCGAAGTGCCTACCTGTAGATTTTGGCCTCTAGCTCAGCCGGCACCTAGGGAAACCTACCAAACCTGTGCATTTCTGAAAACTAGAGACCTAGGGGAATCCAAGATGGGGTGACTTGCGGGGCTCGGACCAGGTTCTGTTACCCAGAATCCTTTGCAAACCTCAAAATTTGGCTAAAAAAACACATGTTACTCACATTTCTGTGGCAGAAAGTTCTGGAATCTGAGAGGAGCCACAAATTTCCTTCCACCCAGCGTTCCCCCAAGTCTCCCGATAAAAATGATACCTCACTTGTGTGGGTGGGCCTAGCGCCCGCAACAGGAAACGCCCCAAAGCGCAACGTGGACACATCCAAATTTTTGGAAGAAAACAGGTGTTTTTTGCGAAGTGCCTACCTGTAGAGTTTGGCCTCTAGCTCAGCCGGCACCTAGGGAAACCTACCAAACCTGTGCATTTCTGAAAACTAGAGATCTAGTGGAATCCAAGATGGGGTGACTTGCGGGGCTCGGACCAGGTTCTGTTACCCAGAATCCTTTGCAAACCTCAAAATTTGGCTAAAAAAACACATGTTCCTCACATTTCTGTGGCAGAAAGTTCTGGAATCTGAGAGGAGCCACAAATTTCCTTCCACCCAGCGTTCCCCCAAGTCTCCCGATAAAAATGATACCTCACTTGTGTGGGTAGGCCTAGCGCCCGCGACAGGAAACGCCCCAAAGCGCAACGTGGACACATCCAAATTTTTGGAAGAAAACAGAGGTGTTTTTTGCGAAGTGCCTACCTGTAGATTTTGGCCTCTAGCTCAGCCGGCACCTAGGGAAACCAACCAAACCTGTGCATTTCTGAAAACTAGAGACCTAGGGGATTCCAAGGAGGGGTGACTTGCGGGGCTCGGACCAGGTTCTGCTACCCAGAATCCTTTGCAAACCTCAAAATTTGGCTAAAAAAACACATGTTCCTTACATTTCTTTGGCAGAAAGTTCTGGAATCTGAGAGGAGCCACAAATTTCCTTCCACCCAGCGTTCCCCCAAGTCTCCCGATAAAAATGATACCTCACTTGTGTGGGTAGGCCTAGCGCCCGCGACAGGAAACACCCCAAAGCGCAACGTGGACACATCCAAATTTTTGGAAGAAAACAGAGGTGTTTTTTGCGAAGTGCCTACCTGTAGATTTTGGCCTTTAGCTCAGCCAGCACCTAGGGAAACCTACCAAACCTGTGCATTTCTGAAAACTAGAGATGTAGGGGAATCTAAGGAGGGGTGACTTGCGGGGCTCGGACCAGGTTCTGTTACCCAGAATCCTTTGCAAACCTCAAAATGTGGTTAAAAAAACACATGTTCCTCACATTTCTGTGGCAGAAAGTTCTGGAATCTGAGAGGAGCCACAAATTTCCTTCCACCCAGCGTTCCCCCAAGTCTCCCGATAAAAATGATACCTCACTTGTGTGGGTAGGCCTAGCGCCCGCGACAGGAAACGCCCCAAAGCGCAACGTGGACACATCCAAATTTTTGGAAGAAAACAGAGGTGTTTTTTGCGAAGTGCCTACCTGTAGATTTTGGCCTCTAGCTCAGCCGGCACCTAGGGAAACCTACCAAACCTGTGCATTTCTGAAAACTAGAGACCTAGGGGAATCCAAGATGGGGTGACTTGCGGGGCTCGGACCAGGTTCTGTTACCCAGAATCCTTTGCAAACCTCAAAATTTGGCTAAAAATACACGTTACTCACATTTCTGTGGCAGAAAGTTCTGGAATCTGAGAGGAGCCACAAATTTCCTTCCACCCAGCGTTCCCCCAAGTCTCCCGATAAAAATGATACCTCACTTGTGTGGGTAGGCCTAGCGCCCGCGACAGGAAACGCCCCAAAGCGCAACGTGGACACATCCAAATTTTTGGAAGAAAACAGAGGTGTTTTTTGCGAAGTGCCTACCTGTAGATTTTGGCCTTTAGCTCAGCCAGCACCTAGGGAAACCTACCAAACCTGTGCATTTCTGAAAACTAGAGACGTAGGGGAATCTAAGGAGGGGTGACTTGCGGGGCTCGGACCAGGTTCTGTTACCCAGAATCCTTTGCAAACCTCAAAATGTGGTTAAAAAAACACATGTTACTCCCATTTCTGTGGCAGAAAGTTCTGGAATCTGAGAGGAGCCACAAATTTCCTTCTACCCAGCGTTCCCCCAAGTCTCCCGATACAAATGATACCTCACTTGTGTGGGTAGGCCTAGCGCCCGCGACAGGAAACGCCCCAAAGCGCAACGTGGACACATCCAAATTTTTGGAAGAAAACAGAGGTGTTTTTTGCGAAGTGCCTACCTGTAGATTTTGGCCTCTAGCTCAGCCGGCACCTAGGGAAACCTACCAAACCTGTGCATTTCTGAAAACTAGAGACCTAGGGGAATCCAAGATGGGGTGACTTGCGGGGCTCGGACCAGGTTCTGTTACCCAGAATCCTTTGCAAACCTCAAAATTTGGCTAAAAATACACATGTTACTCACATTTCTGTGGCAGAAAGTTCTGGAATCTGAGAGGAGCCACAAATTTCCTTCCACCCAGCGTTCCCCCAAGTCTCCTGATAAAAATGATACCTCACTTGTGTGGGTAGGCCTAGCGCCCGCGACAGGAAACGCCCCAAAGTGCAACGTGGACACATCCAAATTTTTGGAAGAAAACAGAGGTGTTTTTTGCGAAGTGCCTACCTGTAGATTTTGGCCTCTAGCTCAGCCAGCACCTAGGGAAACCTACCAAACCTGTGCATTTCTGAAAACTAGAGACGTAGGGGAATCTAAGGAGGGGTGACTTGCGGGGCTCGGACCAGGTTCTGTTACCCAGAATCCTTTGCAAACCTCAAAATGTGGTTAAAAAAACACATGTTCCTCACATTTCTGTGGCAGAAAGTTCTGGAATCTGAGAGGAGCCACAAATTTCCTTCCACCCAGCGTTCCCCCAAGTCTCCCGATAAAAATGATACCTCACTTGTGTGGGTAGGCCTAGCGCCCGCGACAGGAAACGCCCCAAAGCGCAACGTGGACACATCCAAATTTTTGGAAGAAAACAGAGGTGTTTTTTGCGAAGTGCCTACCTGTAGATTTTGGCCTCTAGCTCAGCCGGCACCTAGGGAAACCTACCAAACCTGTGCATTTCTGAAAACTAGAGACCTAGGGGAATCCAAGGAGGGGTGACTTGCGGGGCTCGGACCAGGTTCTGCTACCCAGAATCCTTTGCAAACCTCAAAATGTGGTTAAAAAAACACATGTTCCTCACATTTCTGTGGCAGAAAGTTCTGGAATCTGAGAGGAGCCACAAATTTCCTTCCACCCAGCGTTCCCCCAAGTCTCCTGATAAAAATGATACCTCACTTGTGTGGGTAGGCCTAGCGCCCGCGACAGGAAATTCCCCAAAGCGCAACGTGGACACATCCAAATTTTTGGAAGAAAACAGAGGTGTTTTTTGCGAGGTGCCTACCTGTAGATTTTGGCCTCTAGCTCAGCCGGCACCTAGGGAAACCTACCAAACCTGTGCATTTCTGAAAACTAGAGACCTAGGGGAATCCAAGATGGGGTGACTTGCGGGGCTCGGACCAGGTTCTGTTACCCAGAATCCTTTGCACACCTCAAAATTTGGCTAAAAATACACATGTTACTCACATTTCTGTGGCAGAAAGTTCTGGAATCTGAGAGGAGCCACAAATTTCCATCCACCCAGCGTTCCCCCAAGTCTCCCGATAAAAAAGATACCTCACTTGTGTGGGTAGGCCTAGCGCCCGCGACAGGAAACGCCCCAAAGCGCAACGTGGACACATCCAAATTTTTGGAAGAAAACAGAGGTGTTTTTTGTGAAGTGCCTACCTGTAGATTTTGGCCTCTAGCTCAGCCGGCACCTAGGGAAACCTACCAAACCTGTGCATTTCTGAAAACTAGAGACCTAGGGGAATCCAAGGAGGGGTGACTTGCGGGGCTCGGACCAGGTTCTGCTACCCAGAATCCTTTGCAAACCTCAAAATGTGGTTAAAAAAACACATGTTCCTCACATTTCTGTGGCAGAAAGTTCTGGAATCTGAGAGGAGCCACAAATTTCCTTCCACCCAGCGTTCCCCCAAGTCTCCCGATAAAAATGATACCTCACTT
This sequence comes from Pleurodeles waltl, assembly GCF_031143425.1. Classification (NCBI taxonomy): domain Eukaryota; kingdom Metazoa; phylum Chordata; class Amphibia; order Caudata; family Salamandridae; genus Pleurodeles; species Pleurodeles waltl. Next base: position 723,034,694 of record NC_090445.1, read on the forward strand.
GTGTGGGTAGGCCTAGCGCCCGCGACAGGAAACGCCCCAAAGCGCAACGTGGACACATCCAAATTTTTGGAAGAAAACAGAGGTGTTTTTTGTGAAGTGCCTACCTGTAGATTTTGGCCTCTAGCTCAGCCGGCACCTAGGGAAACCTACCAAACCTGTGCATTTCTGAAAACTAGAGACCTAGGGGAATCCAAGATGGGGTGACTTGCGGGGCTCGGACCAGGTTCTGTTACCCAGAATCCTTTGCAAACCTCAAAATTTGGCTAAAAAAACACATGTTACTCACATTTCTGTGGCAGAAAGTTCTGGAATCTGAGAGGAGCCACAAATTTCCTTCCACCCAGCGTTCCCCCAAGTCTCCCGATAAAAATGATACCTCACTTGTGTGGGTAGGCCTAGCGCCCGCGACAGGAAACGCCCCAAAGCGCAACGTGGACACATCCAAATTTTTGGAAGAAAACAGAGGTGTTTTTTGCGAAGTGCCTACCTGTAGATTTTGGCCTCTAGCTCAGCCGGCACCTAGGGAAACCTACCAAACCTGTGCATTTCTGAAAACTAGAGACCTAGGGGAATCCAAGATGGGGTGACTTGCGGGGCTCGGACCAGGTTCTGTTACCCAGAATCCTTTGCAAACCTCAAAATTTGGCTAAAAATACACATGTTACTCACATTTCTGTGGCAGAAAGTTCTGGAATCTGAGAGGAGCCACAAATTTCCTTCCACCCAGCGTTCCCCCAAGTCTCCTGATAAAAATGATACCTCACTTGTGTGGGTAGGCCTAGCGCCCGCGACAGGAAATTCCCCAAAGCGCAACGTGGACACATCCAAATTTTTGGAAGAAAACAGAGGTGTTTTTTGCGAGGTGCCTACCTGTAGATTTTGGCCTCTAGCTCAGCCGGCACCTAGGGAAACCTACCAAACCTGTGCATTTCTGAAAACTAGAGACCTAGGGGAATCCAAGATGGGGTGACTTGCGGGGCTCGGACCAGGTTCTGTTACCCAGAATCCTTTGCACACCTCAAAATTTGGCTAAAAATACACATGTTACTCACATTTCTGTGGCAGAAAGTTCTGGAATCTGAGAGGAGCCACAAATTTCCATCCACCCAGCGTTCCCCCAAGTCTCCCGATAAAAAAGATACCTCACTTGTGTGGGTAGGCCTAGCGCCCGCGACAGGAAACGCCCCAAAGCGCAACGTGGACACATCCAAATTTTTGGAAGAAAACAGAGGTGTTTTTTGTGAAGTGCCTACCTGTAGATTTTGGCCTCTAGCTCAGCCGGCACCTAGGGAAACCTACCAAACCTGTGCATTTCTGAAAACTAGAGACCTAGGGGAATCCAAGGAGGGGTGACTTGCGGGGCTCGGACCAGGTTCTGCTACCCAGAATCCTTTGCAAACCTCAAAATGTGGTTAAAAAAACACATGTTCCTCACATTTCTGTGGCAGAAAGTTCTGGAATCTGAGAGGAGCCACAAATTTCCTTCCACCCAGCGTTCCCCCAAGTCTCCCGATAAAAATGATACCTCACTTGTGTGGGTAGGCCTAGCGCCCGCGACAGGAAACGCCCCAAAGCGCAACGTGGACACATCCAAATTTTTGGAAGAAAACAGAGGTGTTTTTTGTGAAGTGCCTACCTGTAGATTTTGGCCTCTAGCTCAGCCGGCACCTAGGGAAACCTACCAAACCTGTGCATTTCTGAAAACTAGAGACCTAGGGGAATCCAAGATGGGGTGACTTGCGGGGCTCGGACCAGGTTCTGTTACCCAGAATCCTTTGCAAACCTCAAAATTTGGCTAAAAATACACATGTTACTCACATTTCTGTGGCAGAAAGTTCTGGAATCTGAGAGGAGCCACAAATTTCCTTCCACCCAGCGTTCCCCCAAGTCTCCCGATAAAAATGATACCTCACTTGTGTGGGTAGGCCTAGCGCCCGCGACAGGAAACGCCCCAAAGCGCAACGTGGACACATCCAAATTTTTGGAAGAAAACAGAGGTGTTTTTTGTGAAGTGCCTACCTGTAGATTTTGGCCTCTAGCTCAGCCGGCACCTAGGGAAACCTACCAAACCTGTGCATTTCTGAAAACTAGAGACCTAGGGGAATCCAAGGAGGGGTGACTTGCGGGGCTCGGACCAGGTTCTGCTACCCAGAATCCTTTGCAAACCTCAAAATTTGGCTAAAAAAACACATGTTCCTAACATTTCTTTGGCAGAAAGTTCTGGAATCTGAGAGGAGCCACAAATTTCCTTCCACCCAGCGTTCCCCCAAGTCTCCCGATAAAAATGATACCTCACTTGTGTGGGTAGGCCTAGCGCCCTCGACAGGAAACACCCCAAAGCGCAACGTGGACACATCCAAATTTTTGGAAGAAAACAGAGGTGTTTTTTGCGAAGTGCCTACCTGTAGATTTTGGCCTTTAGCTCAGCCAGCACCTAGGGAAACCTACCAAACCTGTGCATTTCTGAAAACTAGAGACGTAGGGGAATCTAAGGAGGGGTGACTTGCGGGGCTCGGACCAGGTTCTGTTACCCAGAATCCTTTGCAAACCTCAAAATGTGGTTAAAAAAACACATGTTCCTCACATTTCTGTGGCAGAAAGTTCTGGAATCTGAGAGGAGCCACAAATTTCCTTCCACCCAGCGTTCCCCCAAGTCTCCCGATAAAAATGATACCTCACTTGTGTGGGTAGGCCTAGCGCCCGCGACAGGAAACGCCCCAAAGCGCAACGTGGACACATCCAAATTTTTGGAAGAAAACAGAGGTGTTTTTTGCGAAGTGCCTACCTGTAGATTTTGGCCTCTAGCTCAGCCGGCACCTAGGGAAACCTACCAAACCTGTGCATTTCTGAAAACTAGAGACCTAGGGGAATCCAAGATGGGGTGACTTGCGGGGCTCGGACCAGGTTCTGTTACCCAGAATCCTTTGCAAACCTCAAAATTTGGCTAAAAAAACACATGTTACTCACATTTCTGTGGCAGAAAGTTCTGGAATCTGAGAGGAGCCACAAATTTCCTTCCACCCAGCGTTCCCCCAAGTCTCCCGATAAAAATGATACCTCACTTGTGTGGGTAGGCCTAGCGCCCGCGACAGGAAACGCCCCAAAGCGCAACGTGGACACATCCAAATTTTTGGAAGAAAACAGAGGTGTTTTTTGCGAAGTGCCTACCTGTAGATTTTGGCCTCTAGCTCAGCCGGCACCTAGGGAAACCTACCAAACCTGTGCATTTCTGAAAACTAGAGACCTAGGGGAATCCAAGATGGGGTGACTTGCGGGGCTCGGACCAGGTTCTGTTACCCAGAATCCTTTGCAAACCTCAAAATTTGGCTAAAAATACACATGTTACTCACATTTCTGTGGCAGAAAGTTCTGGAATCTGAGAGGAGCCACAAATTTCCTTCCACCCAGCGTTCCCCCAAGTCTCCCGATAAAAATGATACCTCACTTGTGTGGGTAGGCCTAGCGCCCGCGACAGGAAACGCCCCAAAGCGCAACGTGGACACATCCAAATTTTTGGAAGAAAACAGAGGTGTTTTTTGTGAAGTGCCTACCTGTAGATTTTGGCCTCTAGCTCAGCCGGCACCTAGGGAAACCTACCAAACCTGTGCATTTCTGAAAACTAGAGACCTAGGGGAATCCAAGGAGGGGTGACTTGCGGGGCTCGGACCAGGTTCTGCTACCCAGAATCCTTTGCAAACCTCAAAATTTGGCTAAAAAAACACATGTTCCTCACATTTCTTTGGCAGAAAGTTCTGGAATCTGAGAGGAGCCACAAATTTCCTTCCACCCAGCGTTCCCCCAAGTCTCCCGATAAAAATGATACCTCACTTGTGTGGGTAGGCCTAGCGCCCGCGACAGGAAACACCCCAAAGCGCAACGTGGACACATCCACATTTTTGGAAGAAAACAGAGGTGTTTTTTGCGAAGTGCCTACCTGTAGATTTTGGCCTTTAGCTCAGCCAGCACCTAGGGAAACCTACCAAACCTGTGCATTTCTGAAAACTAGAGATGTAGGGGAATCTAAGGAGGGGTGACTTGCGGGGCTCGGACCAGGTTCTGTTACCCAGAATCCTTTGCAAACCTCAAAATGTGGTTAAAAAAACACATGTTCCTCACATTTCTGTGGCAGAAAGTTCTGGAATCTGAGAGGAGCCACAAATTTCCTTCCACCCAGCGTTCCCCCAAGTCTCCCGATAAAAATGATACCTCACTTGTGTGGGTAGGCCTAGCGCCCGCTACAGGAAACGCCCCAAAGCGCAACGTGGACACATCCAAATTTTTGGAAGAAAACAGAGGTGTTTTTTGCGAAGTGCCTACCTGTAGATTTTGGCCTCTAGCTCAGCCAGCACCTAGGGAAACCTACCAAACCTGTGCATTTCTGAAAACTAGAGACCTAGGGGAATCCAAGATGGGGTGACTTGCGGGGCTCGGACCAGGTTCTGTTACCCAGAATCCTTTGCAAACCTCAAAATTTGGCTAAAAATACACATGTTCCTCACATTTCTGTGGCAGAAAGTTCTGGAATCTGAGAGGAGCCACAAATTTCCTTCCACCCAGCGTTCCCCCAAGTCTCCCGATAAAAATGATACCTCACTTGTGTGGGTAGGCCTAGCGCCCGCGACAGGAAACGCCCCAAAGCGCAACGTGGACACATCCAAATTTTTGGAAGAAAACAGAGGTGTTTTTTGCGAAGTGCCTACCTGTAGATTTTGGCCTCTAGCTCAGCCGGCACCTAGGGAAACCTACCAAACCTGTGCATTTCTGAAAACTAGAGACCTAGGGGAATCCAAGATGGGGTGACTTGCGGGGCTCGGACCAGGTTCTGTTACCCAGAATCCTTTGCAAACCTCAAAATTTGGCTAAAAATACACATGTTACTCACATTTCTGTGGCAGAAAGTTCTGGAATCTGAGAGGAGCCACAAATTTCCTTCCACCCAGCGTTCCCCCAAGTCTCCCGATAAAAATGATACCTCACTTGTGTGGGTAGACCTAGCGCCCGCGACAGGAAACGCCCCAAAGCGCAACGTGGACACATCCAAATTTTTGGAAGAAAACAGAGGTGTTTTTTGCGAAGTGCCTACCTGTAGATTTTGGCCTCTAGCTCAGCCGGCACCTAGGGAAACCTACCAAACCTGTGCATTTCTGAAAACTAGAGACCTAGGGGAATCCAAGATGGGGTGAGTTGCGGGGCTCGGACCAGGTTCTGTTACCCAGAATCCTTTGCAAACCTCAAAATTTGGCTAAAAATACACATGTTACTCACATTTCTGTGGCAGAAAGTTCTGGAATCTGAGAGGAGCCACAAATTTCCTTCCACCCAGCGTTCCCCCAAGTCTCCTGATAAAAATGATACCTCACTTGTGTGGGTAGGCCTAGCGCCCGCGACAGGAAATTCCCCAAAGCGCAACGTGGACACATCCAAATTTTTGGAAGAAAACAGAGGTGTTTTTTGCGAGGTGCCTACCTGTAGATTTTGGCCTCTAGCTCAGCCGGCACCTAGGGAAACCTACCAAACCTGTGCATTTCTGAAAACTAGAGACCTAGGGGAATCCAAAATGGGGTGACTTGCGGGGCTCGAACCAGGTTCTGTTACCCAGAATCCTTTGCACACCTCAAAATTTGGCTAAAAATACACATGTTACTCACATTTCTGTGGCAGAAAGTTCTGGAATCTGAGAGGAGCCACAAATTTCCATCCACCCAGCGTTCCCCCAAGTCTCCCGATAAAAAAGATACCTCACTTGTGTGGGTAGGCCTAGCGCCCGCGACAGGAAACGCCCCAAAGCGCAACGTGGACACATCCAAATTTTTGGAAGAAAACAGAGGTGTTTTTTGTGAAGTGCCTACCTGTAGATTTTGGCCTCTAGCTCAGCCGGCACCTAGGGAAACCTACCAAACCTGTGCATTTCTGAAAACTAGAGACCTAGGGGAATCCAAGGAGGGGTGACTTGCGGGGCTCGGACCAGGTTCTGCTACCCAGAATCCTTTGCAAACCTCAAAATGTGGTTAAAAAAACACATGTTCCTCACATTTCTGTGGCAGAAAGTTCTGGAATCTGAGAGGAGCCACAAATTTCCTTCCACCCAGCGTTCCCCCAAGTCTCCCGATAAAAATGATACCTCACTTGTGTGGGTAGGCCTAGCGCCCGCAACAGGAAACGCCCCAAAGCGCAACGTGGACACATCCAAATTTTTGGAAGAAAACAGAGGTGTTTTTTGCGAAGTGCCTACCTGTAGATTTTGGCCTCTAGCTCAGCCGGCACCTAGGGAAACCTACCAAACCTGTGCATTTCTGAAAACTAGAGACCTAGGGGAATCCAAGATGGGGTGACTTGCGGGGCTCGGACCAGGTTCTGTTACCCAGAATCCTTTGCAAACCTCAAAATTTGGCTAAAAAAACACATGTTACTCACATTTCTGTGGCAGAAAGTTCTGGAATCTGAGAGGAGCCACAAATTTCCTTCCACCCAGCGTTCCCCCAAGTCTCCCGATAAAAATGATACCTCACTTGTGTGGGTGGGCCTAGCGCCCGCAACAGGAAACGCCCCAAAGCGCAACGTGGACACATCCAAATTTTTGGAAGAAAACAGGTGTTTTTTGCGAAGTGCCTACCTGTAGAGTTTGGCCTCTAGCTCAGCCGGCACCTAGGGAAACCTACCAAACCTGTGCATTTCTGAAAACTAGAGATCTAGTGGAATCCAAGATGGGGTGACTTGCGGGGCTCGGACCAGGTTCTGTTACCCAGAATCCTTTGCAAACCTCAAAATTTGGCTAAAAATACACATGTTACTCACATTTCTGTGGCAGAAAGTTCTGGAATCTGAGAGGAGCCACAAATTTCCTTCCAACCAGCGTTCCCCCAAGTCTCCCGATAAAAATGATACCTCACTTGTGTGGGTAGGCCTAGCGCCCGCGACAGGAAATTCCCCAAAGCGCAACGTGGACACATCCAAATTTTTGGAAGAAAACAGAGGTGTTTTTTGCGAGGTGCCTACCTGTAGATTTTGGCCTCTAGCTCAGCCGGCACCTAGGGAAACCTACCAAACCTGTGCATTTCTGAAAACTAGAGACCTAGGGGAATCCAAGATGGGGTGACTTGCGGGGCTCGGACCAGGTTCTGTTACCCAGAATCCTTTGCAAACCTCAAAATTTGGCTAAAAATACACATGTTACTCACATTTCTGTGGCAGAAAGTTCTGGAATCTGAGAGGAGCCACAAATTTCCTTCCACCCAGCGTTCCCCCAAGTCTCCCGATAAAAAAGATACCTCACTTGTGTGGGTAGGCCTAGCGCCCGCGACAGGAAACGCCCCAAAGCGCAACGTGGACACATCCAAATTTTTGGAAGAAAACAGAGGTGTTTTTTGTGAAGTGCCTACCTGTAGATTTTGGCCTCTAGCTCAGCCGGCACCTAGGGAAACCTACCAAACCTGTGCATTTCTGAAAACTAGAGACCTAGGGGAATCCAAGGAGGGGTGACTTGCGGGGCTCGGACCAGGTTCTGTTACCCAGAATCCTTTGCAAACCTCAAAATTTGGCTAAAAAAACACATGTTCCTAACATTTCTTTGGCAGAAAGTTCTGGAATCTGAGAGGAGCCACAAATTTCCTTCCACCCAGCGTTCCCCCAAGTCTCCCGATAAAAATGATACCTCACTTGTGTGGGTAGGCCTAGCGCCCGCGACAGGAAACGCCCCAAAGCGCAACGTGGACACATCCAAATTTTTGGAAGAAAACAGAGGTGTTTTTTGCGAAGTGCCTACCTGTAGATTTTGGCCTCTAGCTCAGCCGGCACCTAGGGAAACCTACCAAACCTGTGCATTTCTGAAAACTAGAGACGTAGGGGAATCTAAGGAGGGGTGACTTGCGGGGCTCGGACCAGGTTCTGTTACCCAGAATCCTTTGCAAACCTCAAAATGTGGTTAAAAAAACACATGTTCCTCACATTTCTGTGGCAGAAAGTTCTGGAATCTGAGAGGAGCCACAAATTTCCTTCCACCCAGCGTTCCCCCAAGTCTCCCGATAAAAATGATACCTCACTTGTGTGGGTAGGCCTAGCGCCCGCGACAGGAAACGCCCCAAAGCGCAACGTGGACACATCCAAATTTTTGGAAGAAAACAGAGGTGTTTTTTGCGAAGTGCCTACCTGTAGATTTTGGCCTCTAGCTCAGCCGGCACCTAGGGAAACCTACCAAACCTGTGCATTTCTGAAAACTAGAGGCCTAGGGGAATCCAAGATGGGGTGACTTGCGGGGCTCGGACCAGGTTCTGTTACCCAGAATCCTTTGCAAACCTCAAAATTTGGCTAAAAAAACACATGTTACTCACATTTCTGTGGCAGAAAGTTCTGGAATCTGAGAGGAGCCACAAATTTCCTTCCACCCAGCGTTCCCCCAAGTCTCCCGATAAAAATGATACCTCACTTGTGTGGGTAGGCCTAGCGCCCGCGACAGGAAACGCCCCAAAGCGCAACGTGGACACATCCAAATTTTTGGAAGAAAACAGAGGTGTTTTTTGCGAAGTGCCTACCTGTAGATTTTGGCCTCTAGCTCAGCCGGCACCTAGGGAAACCTACCAAACCTGTGCATTTCTGAAAACTAGAGACCTAGGGGAATCCAAGATGGGGTGACTTGCGGGGCTCGGACCAGGTTCTGTTACCCAGAATCCTTTGCAAACCTCAAAATTTGGCTAAAAATACACATGTTACTCACATTTCTGTGGCAGAAAGTTCTGGAATCTGAGAGGAGCCACAAATTTCCTTCCACCCAGCGTTCCCCCAAGTCTCCCGATAAAAATGATACCTCACTTGTGTGGGTAGGCCTAGCGCCCGCGACAGGAAACGCCCCAAAGCGCAACGTGGACACATCCAAATTTTTGGAAGAAAACAGAGGTGTTTTTTGTGAAGTGCCTACCTGTAGATTTTGGCCTCTAGCTCAGCCGGCACCTAGGGAAACCTACCAAACCTGTGCATTTCTGAAAACTAGAGACCTAGGGGAATCCAAGGAGGGGTGACTTGCGGGGCTCGGACCAGGTTCTGCTACCCAGAATCCTTTGCAAACCTCAAAATTTGGCTAAAAAAACACATGTTCCTAACATTTCTTTGGCAGAAAGTTCTGGAATCTGAGAGGAGCCACAAATTTCCTTCCACCCAGCGTTCCCCCAAGTCTCCCGATAAAAATGATACCTCACTTGTGTGGGTAGGCCTAGCGCCCGCGACAGGAAACACCCCAAAGCGCAACGTGGACACATCCAAATTTTTGGAAGAAAACAGAGGTGTTTTTTGCGAAGTGCCTACCTGTAGATTTTGGCCTTTAGCTCAGCCAGCACCTAGGGAAACCTACCAAACCTGTGCATTTCTGAAAACTAGAGATGTAGGGGAATCTAAGGAGGGGTGACTTGCGGGGCTCGGACCAGGTTCTGTTACCCAGAATCCTTTGCAAACCTCAAAATGTGGTTAAAAAAACACATGTTCCTCACATTTCTGTGGCAGAAAGTTCTGGAATCTGAGAGGAGCCACAAATTTCCTTCCACCCAGCGTTCCCCCAAGTCTCCCGATAAAAATGATACCTCACTTGTGTGGGTAGGCCTAGCGCCCGCTACAGGAAACGCCCCAAAGCGCAACGTGGACACATCCAAATTTTTGGAAGAAAACAGAGGTGTTTTTTGCGAAGTGCCTACCTGTAGATTTTGGCCTCTAGCTCAGCCGGCACCTAGGGAAACCTACCAAACCTGTGCATTTCTGAAAACTAGAGACCTAGGGGAATCCAAGATGGGGTGACTTGCGGGGCTCGGACCAGGTTCTGTTACCCAGAATCCTTTGCAAACCTCAAAATTTGGCTAAAAATACACATGTTACTCACATTTCTGTGGCAGAAAGTTCTGGAATCTGAGAGGAGCCACAAATTTCCTTCCACCCAGCGTTCCCCCAAGTCTCCCGATAAAAATGATACCTCACTTGTGTGGGTAGGCCTAGCGCCCGCGACAGGAAACGCCCCAAAGCGCAACGTGGACACATCCAAATTTTTGGAAGAAAACAGAGGTGTTTTTTGCGAAGTGCCTACCTGTAGATTTTGGCCTCTAGCTCAGCCGGCACCTAGGGAAACCTACCAAACCTGTGCATTTCTGAAAACTAGAGACCTAGGGGAATCCAAGATGGGGTGAGTTGCGGGGCTCGGACCAGGTTCTGTTACCCAGAATCCTTTGCAAACCTCAAAATTTGGCTAAAAATACACATGTTACTCACATTTCTGTGGCAGAAAGTTCTGGAATCTGAGAGGAGCCACAAATTTCCATCCACCCAGCGTTCCCCCAAGTCTCCCGATAAAAAAGATACCTCACTTGTGTGGGTAGGCCTAGCGCCCGCGACAGGAAACGCCCCAAAGCGCAACGTGGACACATCCAAATTTTTGGAAGAAAACGGAGGTGTTTTTTGTGAAGTGCCTACCTGTAGATTTTGGCCTCTAGCTCAGCCGGCACCCAGGGAAACCTACCAAACCTGTGCATTTCTGAAAACTAGAGACCTAGGGGAATCCAAGGAGGGGTGACTTGCGGGGCTCGGACCAGGTTCTGCTACCCAGAATCCTTTGCAAACCTCAAAATGTGGTTAAAAAAACACATGTTCCTCACATTTCTGTGGCAGAAAGTTCTGGAATCTGAGAGGAGCCACAAATTTCCTTCCACCCAGCGTTCCCCCAAGTCTCCCGATAAAAATGATACCTCACTTGTGTGGGTAGGCCTAGCGCCCGCGACAGGAAACGCCCCAAAGCGCAACGTGGACACATCCAAATTTTTGGAAGAAAACAGAGGTGTTTTTTGCGAAGTGCCTACCTGTAGATTTTGGCCTCTAGCTCAGCCGGCACCTAGGGAAACCTACCAAACCTGTGCATTTCTGAAAACTAGAGACCTAGGGGATTCCAAGGAGGGGTGACTTGCGGAGCTCGGACCAGGTTCTGCTACCCAGAATCCTTTGCAAACCTCAAAATTTGGCTAAAAAAACACATGTTCCTAACATTTCTTTGGCAGAAAGTTCTGGAATCTGAGAGGAGCCACAAATTTCCTTCCACCCAGCGTTCCCCCAAGTCTCCCGATAAAAATGATACCTCACTTGTGTGGGTAGGCCTAGCGCCCGCGACAGGAAACACCCCAAAGCGCAACGTGGACACATCCAAATTTTTGGAAGAAAACAGAGGTGTTTTTTGCGAAGTGCCTACCTGTAGATTTTGGCCTTTAGCTCAGCCAGCACCTAGGGAAACCTACCAAACCTGTGCATTTCTGAAAACTAGAGATGTAGGGGAATCTAAGGAGGGGTGACTTGCGGGGCTCGGACCAGGTTCTGTTACCCAGAATCCTTTGCAAACCTCAAAATGTGGTTAAAAAAACACATGTTCCTCACATTTCTGTGGCAGAAAGTTCTGGAATCTGAGAGGAGCCACAAATTTCCTTCCACCCAGCGTTCCCCCAAGTCTCCCGATAAAAATGATACCTCACTTGTGTGGGTAGGCCTAGCGCCCGCTACAGGAAACGCCCCAAAGCGCAACGTGGACACATCCAAATTTTTGGAAGAAAACAGAGGTGTTTTTTGCGAAGTGCCTACCTGTAGATTTTGGCCTCTAGTTCAGCCGGCACCTAGGGAAACCTACCAAACCTGTGCATTTCTGAAAACTAGAGACCTAGGGGAATCCAAGATGGGGTGACTTGCGGGGCTCGGACCAGGTTCTGTTACCCAGAATCCTTTGCAAACCTCAAAATTTGGCTAAAAATACACATGTTACTCACATTTCTGTGGCAGAAAGTTCTGGAATCTGAGAGGAGCCACAAATTTCCTTCCACCCAGCGTTCCCCCAAGTCTCCCGATAAAAATGATACCTCACTTGTGTGGGTAGGCCTAGCGCCCGCGACAGGAAACGCCCCAAAGCGCAACGTGGACACATTCAAATTTTTGGAAGAAAACAGAGGTGTTTTTTGCGAAGTGCCTACCTGTAGATTTTGGCCTCTAGTTCAGCCGGCACCTAGGGAAACCTACCAAACCTGTGCATTTCTGAAAACTAGAGACCTAGGGGAATCCAAGATGGGGTGACTTGCGGGGCTCGGACCAGGTTCTGTTACCCAGAATCCTTTGCAAACCTCAAAATTTGGCTAAAAATACACATGTTACTCACATTTCTGTGGCAGAAAGTTCTGGAATCTGAGAGGAGCCACAAATTTCCTTCCACCCAGCGTTCCCCCAAGTCTCCCGATAAAAATGATACCTCACTTGTGTGGGTAGGCCTAGCGCCCGCGACAGGAAACGCCCCAAAGCGCAACGTGGACACATCCAAATTTTTGGAAGAAAACAGAGGTGTTTTTTGCGAGGTGCCTACCTGTAGATTTTGGCCTCTAGCTCAGCCGGCACCTAGGGAAACCTACCAAACCTGTGCATTTCTGAAAACTAGAGACCTAGGGGAATCCAAGATGGGGTGACTTGCGGGGCTCGGACCAGGTTCTGTTACCCAGAATCCTTTTCAAACCTCAAAATTTGGCTAAAAATACACATGTTACTCACATTTCTGTGGCAGAAAGTTCTGGAATCTGAGAGGAGCCACAAATTTCCTTCCACCCAGCGTTCCCCCAAGTCTCCCGATAAAAAAGATACCTCACTTGTGTGGGTAGGCCTAGCGCCCGGGACAGGAAAGGCCCCAAAGCGCAACGTGGACACATCCAAATTTTTGGAAGAAAACAGAGGTGTTTTTTGCGAAGTGCCTACCTGTAGATTTTGGCCTCTAGCTCAGCCGGCACCTAGGGAAACCTACCAAACCTGTGCATTTCTGAAAACTAGAGACCTAGGGGAATCCAAGGAGGGGTGACTTGCGGGGCTCGGACCAGGTTCTACTACCCAGAATCCTTTGCAAACCTCAAAATTTGGCTAAAAAAACACATGTTCCTAACATTTCTTTGGCAGAAAGTTCTGGAATCTGAGAGGAGCCACAAATTTCCTTCCACCCAGCGTTCCCCCAAGTCTCCCGATAAAAATGATACCTCACTTGTGTGGGTAGGCCTAGCGCCCGCGACAGGAAACACCCCAAAGCGCAACGTGGACACATCCAAATTTTTGGAAGAAAACAGAGGTGTTTTTTGCGAAGTGCCTACCTGTAGATTTTGGCCTTTAGCTCAGCCAGCACCTAAGGAAACCTACCAAACCTGTGCATTTCTGAAAACTAGAGACCTAGGGGAATCCAAGGAGGGGTGACTTGCGGGGCTCGGACCAGGTTCTGCTACCCAGAATCCTTTGCAAACCTCAAAATGTGGTTAAAAAAACACATGTTCCTCACATTTCTGTGGCAGAAAGTTCTGGAATCTGAGAGGAGCCACAAATTTCCTTCCACCCAGCGTTCCCCCAAGTCTCCCGATAAAAATGATACCTCACTTGTGTGGGTAGGCCTAGCGCCCGCGACAGGAAACGCCCCAAAGCGCAACGTGGACACATCCAAATTTTTTGAAGAAAACAGAAGTGTTTTTTGCGAAGTGCCTACCTGTAGATTTTGGCCTCTAGCTCAGCCGGCACCTAGGGAAACCTACCAAACCTGTGCATTTCTGAAAACTAGAGACCTAGAGGATTCCAAGGAGGGGTGACTTGCGGGGCTCGGACCAGGTTCTGCTACCCAGAATCCTTTGCAAACCTCAAAATTTGGCTAAAAAAACACATGTTCCTAACATTTCTTTGGCAGAAAGTTCTGGAATCTGAGAGGAGCCACAAATTTCCTTCCACCCAGTGTTCCCCCAAGTCTCCCGATAAAAATGATACCTCACTTGTGTGGGTAGGCCTAGCGCCCGCGACAGGAAACACCCCAAAGCGCAACGTGGACACATCCAAATTTTTGGAAGAAAACAGAGGTGTTTTTTGCGAAGTGCCTACCTGTAGATTTTGGCCTTTAGCTCAGCCAGCACCTAGGGAAACCTACCAAACCTGTGCATTTCTGAAAACTAGAGATGTAGGGGAATCTAAGGAGGGGTGACTTGCGGGGCTCGGACCAGGTTCTGTTACCCAGAATCCTTTGCAAACCTCAAAATGTGGTTAAAAAAACACATGTTCCTCACATTTCTGTGGCAGAAAGTTCTGGAATCTGAGAGGAGCCACAAATTTCCTTCCACCCAGCGTTCCCCCAAGTCTCCCGATAAAAATGATACCTCACTTGTGTGGGTAGGCCTAGCGCCCGCTACAGGAAACGCCCCAAAGCGCAACGTGGACACATCCAAATTTTTGGAAGAAAACAGAGGTGTTTTTTGCGAAGTGCCTACCTGTAGATTTTGGCCTCTAGTTCAGCCGGCACCTAGGGAAACCTACCAAACCTGTGCATTTCTGAAAACTAGAGACCTAGGGGAATCCAAGATGGGGTGACTTGCGGGGCTCGGACCAGGTTCTGTTACCCAGAATCCTTTGCAAACCTCAAAATTTGGCTAAAAATACACATGTTACTCACATTTCTGTGGCAGAAAGTTCTGGAATCTGAGAGGAGCCACAAATTTCCTTCCACCCAGCGTTCCCCCAAGTCTCCCGATAAAAATGATACCTCACTTGTGTGGGTAGGCCTAGCGCCCGCGACAGGAAACGCCCCAAAGCGCAACGTGGACACATTCAAATTTTTGGAAGAAAACAGAGGTGTTTTTTGCGAAGTGCCTACCTGTAGATTTTGGCCTCTAGTTCAGCCGGCACCTAGGGAAACCTACCAAACCTGTGCATTTCTGAAAACTAGAGACCTAGGGGAATCCAAGATGGGGTGACTTGCGGGGCTCGGACCAGGTTCTGTTACCCAGAATCCTTTGCAAACCTCAAAATTTGGCTAAAAATACACATGTTACTCACATTTCTGTGGCAGAAAGTTCTGGAATCTGAGAGGAGCCACAAATTTCCTTCCACCCAGCGTTCCCCCAAGTCTCCCGATAAAAATGATACCTCACTTGTGTGGGTAGGCCTAGCGCCCGCGACAGGAAACGCCCCAAAGCGCAACGTGGACACATCCAAATTTTTGGAAGAAAACAGAGGTGTTTTTTGCGAGGTGCCTACCTGTAGATTTTGGCCTCTAGCTCAGCCGGCACCTAGGGAAACCTACCAAACCTGTGCATTTCTGAAAACTAGAGACCTAGGGGAATCCAAGATGGGGTGACTTGCGGGGCTCGGACCAGGTTCTGTTACCCAGAATCCTTTGCAAACATCAAAATTTGGCTAAAAATACACATGTTACTCACATTTCTGTGGCAGAAAGTTCTGGAATCTGAGAGGAGCCACAAATTTCCTTCCACCCAGCGTTCCCCCAAGTCTCCCGATAAAAAAGATACCTCACTTGTGTGGGTAGGCCTAGCGCCCGGGACAGGAAAGGCCCCAAAGCGCAACGTGGACACATCCAAATTTTTGGAAGAAAACAGAGGTGTTTTTTGCGAAGTGCCTACCTGTAGATTTTGGCCTCTAGCTCAGCCGGCACCTAGGGAAACCTACCAAACCTGTGCATTTCTGAAAACTAGAGACCTAGGGGAATCCAAGGAGGGGTGACTTGCGGGGCTCGGACCAGGTTCTGCTACCCAGAATCCTTTGCAAACCTCAAAATTTGGCTAAAAAAACACATGTTCCTAACATTTCTTTGGCAGAAAGTTCTGGAATCTGAGAGGAGCCACAAATTTCCTTCCACCCAGCGTTCCCCCAAGTCTCCCGATAAAAATGATACCTCACTTGTGTGGGTAGGCCTAGCGCCCGCGACAGGAAACACCCCAAAGCGCAACGTGGACACATCCAAATTTTTGGAAGAAAACAGAGGTGTTTTTTGCGAAGTGCCTACCTGTAGATTTTGGCCTTTAGCTCAGCCAGCACCTAGGGAAACCTACCAAACCTGTGCATTTCTGAAAACTAGAGACGTAGGGGAATCTAAGGAGGGGTGACTTGCGGGGCTCGGACCAGGTTCTGTTACCCAGAATCCTTTGCAAACCTCAAAATGTGGTTAAAAAAACACATGTTACTCACATTTCTGTGGCAGAAAGTTCTGGAATCTGAGAGGAGCCACAAATTTCCATCCACCCAGCGTTCCCCCAAGTCTCCCGATAAAAATGATACCTCACTTGTGTGGGTAGGCCTAGCGCCCGAGACAGGAAACGCCCCAAAGCGCAACGTGGACACATCCAAATTTTTGGAAGAAAACAGAGGTGTTTTTTGCGAAGTGCCTACCTGTAGATTTTGGCCTCTAGCTCAGCCGGCACCTAGGGAAACCTACCAAACCTGTGCATTTCTGAAAACTAGAGACCTAGGGGAATCCAAGATGGGGTGACTTGCGGGGCTCGGACCAGGTTCTGTTACCCAGAATCCTTTGCAAATTTCAAAAATTTGGCTAAAAATACACATGTTACTCACATTTCTGTGGCAGAAAGTTCTGGAATCTGAGAGGAGCCACAAATTTCCTTCCACCCAGCGTTCCCCCAAGTCTCCTGATAAAAATGATACCTCACTTGTGTGGGTAGGCCTAGCGCCCGCGACAGGAAACGCCCCAAAGCGCAACGTGGACACATCCAAATTTTTGGAAGAAAACAGAGGTGTTTTTTGCGAAGTGCCTACCTGTAGATTTTGGCCTCTAGCTCAGCCGGCACCTAGGGAAACCTACCAAACCTGTGCATTTCTGAAAACTAGAGACCTAGGGGAATCCAAGATGGGGTGACTTGCGGGGCTCGGACCAGGTTCTGTTACCCAGAATCCTTTGCAAACCTCAAAATTTGGCTAAAAATACACGTTACTCACATTTCTGTGGCAGAAAGTTCTGGAATCTGAGAGGAGCCACAAATTTCCTTCCACCCAGCGTTCCCCCAAGTCTCCCGATAAAAATGATACCTCACTTGTGTGGGTAGGCCTAGCGCCCGCGACAGGAAACGCCCCAAAGCGCAACGTGGACACATCCAAATTTTTGGAAGAAAACAGAGGTGTTTTTTGCGAAGTGCCTACCTGTAGATTTTGGCCTTTAGCTCAGCCAGCACCTAGGGAAACCTACCAAACCTGTGCATTTCTGAAAACTAGAGACGTAGGGGAATCTAAGGAGGGGTGACTTGCGGGGCTCGGACCAGGTTCTGTTATCCAGAATCCTTTGCAAACCTCAAAATGTGGTTAAAAAAACACATGTTACTCACATTTCTGTGGCAGAAAGTTCTGGAATCTGAGAGGAGCCACAAATTTCCTTCTACCCAGCGTTCCCCCAAGTCTCCCGATAAAAATGATACCTCACTTGTGTGGGTAGGCCTAGCGCCCGCGACAGGAAACGCCCCAAAGCGCAACGTGGACACATCCAAATTTTTGGAAGAAAACAGAGGTGTTTTTTGCGAAGTGCCTACCTGTAGATTTTGGCCTCTAGCTCAGCCGGCACCTAGGGAAACCTACCAAACCTGTGCATTTCTGAAAACTAGAGACCTAGGGGAATCCAAGATGGGGTGACTTGCGGGGCTCGGACCAGGTTCTGTTACCCAGAATCCTTTGCAAACCTCAAAATTTGGCTAAAAATACACATGTTACTCACATTTCTGTGGCAGAAAGTTCTGGAATCTGAGAGGAGCCACAAATTTCCTTCCACCCAGCGTTCCCCCAAGTCTCCTGATAAAAATGATACCTCACTTGTGTGGGTAGGCCTAGCGCCCGCGACAGGAAACGCCCCAAAGTGCAACGTGGACACATCCAAATTTTTGGAAGAAAACAGAGGTGTTTTTTGCGAAGTGCCTACCTGTAGATTTTGGCCTCTAGCTCAGCCGGCACCTAGGGAAACCTACCAAACCTGTGCATTTCTGAAAACTAGAGACCTAGGGGAATCCAAGATGGGGTGACTTGCGGGGCTCGGACCAGCACCTAGGGAAACCTACCAAACCTGTGCATTTCTGAAAACTAGAGACGTAGGGGAATCTAAGGAGGGGTGACTTGCGGGGCTCGGACCAGGTTCTGTTACCCAGAATCCTTTGCAAACCTCAAAATGTGGTTAAAAAAACACATGTTACTCACATTTCTGTGGCAGAAAGTTCTGGAATCTGAGAGGAGCCACAAATTTCCTTCTACCCAGCGTTCCCCCAAGTCTCCCGATAAAAATGATACCTCACTTGTGTGGGTAGGCCTAGGGCCCGCGACAGGAAACACCCCAAAGCGCAACGTGGACACATCCAAATTTTTGGAAGAAAACAGAGGTGTTTTTTGCGAAGTGCCTACCTGTAGATTTTGGCCTTTAGCTCAGCCAGCACCTAGGGAAACCTACCAAACCTGTGCATTTCTGAAAACTAGAGACGTAGGGGAATCTAAGGAGGGGTGACTTGCGGGGCTCGGACCAGGTTCTGTTACCCAGAATCCTTTGCAAACCTCAAAATGTGGTTAAAAAAACACATGTTACTCACATTTCTGTGGCAGAAAGTTCTGGAATCTGAGAGGAGCCACAAATTTCCTTCCACCCAGCGTTCCCCCAAGTCTCCCGATAAAAATGATACCTCACTTGTGTGGGTAGGCCTAGCGCCCGAGACAGGAAACGCCCCAAAGCGCAACGTGGACACATCCAAATTTTTGGAAGAAAACAGAGGTGTTTTTTGCGAAGTGCCTACCTGTAGATTTTGGCCTCTAGCTCAGCCGGCACCTAGGGAAACCTACCAAACCTGTGCATTTCTGAAAACTAGAGACCTAGGGGAATCCAAGATGGGGTGACTTGCGGGGCTCGGACCAGGTTCTGTTACCCAGAATCCTTTGCAAACCTCAAAATTTGGCTAAAAATACACATGTTACTCACATTTCTGTGGCAGAAAGTTCTGGAATCTGAGAGGAGCCACAAATTTCCTTCCACCCAGCGTTCCCCCAAGTCTCCTGATAAAAATGATACCTCACTTGTGTGGGTAGGCCTAGCGCCCGCGACAGGAAACGCCCCAAAGCGCAACGTGGACACATCCAAATTTTTGGAAGAAAACAGAGGTGTTTTTTGCGAAGTGCCTACCTGTAGATTTTGGCCTCTAGCTCAGCCGGCACCTAGGGAAACCTACCAAACCTGTGCATTTCTGAAAACTAGAGACCTAGGGGAATCCAAGATGGGGTGACTTGCGGGGCTCGGACCAGGTTCTGTTACCCAGAATCCTTTGCAAACCTCAAAATTTGGCTAAAAATACACGTTACTCACATTTCTGTGGCAGAAAGTTCTGGAATCTGAGAGGAGCCACAAATTTCCTTCCACCCAGCGTTCCCCCAAGTCTCCCGATAAAAATGATACCTCACTTGTGTGGGTAGGCCTAGCGCCCGCGACAGGAAACGCCTCAAAGCGCAACGTGGACACATCCAAATTTTTGGAAGAAAACAGAGGTGTTTTTTGCGAAGTGCCTACCTGTAGATTTTGGCCTTTAGCTCAGCCAGCACCTAGGGAAACCTACCAAACCTGTGCATTTCTGAAAACTAGAGACGTAGGGGAATCTAAGGAGGGGTGACTTGCGGGGCTCGGACCAGGTTCTGTTACCCAGAATCCTTTGCAAACCTCAAAATGTGGTTAAAAAAACACATGTTACTCACATTTCTGTGGCAGAAAGTTCTGGAATCTGAGAGGAGCCACAAATTTCCTTCTACCCAGCGTTCCCCCAAGTCTCCCGATAAAAATGATACCTCACTTGTGTGGGTAGGCCTAGCGCCCGCGACAGGAAACGCCCCAAAGCGCAACGTGGACACATCCAAATTTTTGGAAGAAAACAGAGGTGTTTTTTGCGAAGTGCCTACCTGTAGATTTTGGCCTCTAGCTCAGCCGGCACCTAGGGAAACCTACCAAACCTGTGCATTTCTGAAAACTAGAGACCTAGGGGAATCCAAGATGGGGTGACTTGCGGGGCTCGGACCAGGTTCTGTTACCCAGAATCCTTTGCAAACCTCAAAATTTGGCTAAAAATACACATGTTACTCACATTTCTGTGGCAGAAAGTTCTGGAATCTGAGAGGAGCCACAAATTTCCTTCCACCCAGCGTTCCCCCAAGTCTCCCGATAAAAATGATACCTCACTTGTGTGGGTAGGCCTAGCGCCCGCGACAGGAAACGCCCCAAAGCGCAACGTGGACACATCCAAATTTTTGGAAGAAAACAGAGGTGTTTTTTGTGAAGTGCCTACCTGTAGATTTTGGCCTCTAGCTCAGCCGGCACCTAGGGAAACCTACCAAACCTGTGCAGTTCTGAAAACTAGAGACCTAGGGGAATCCAAGGAGGGGTGACTTGCGGGGCTCGGACCAGGTTCTGCTACCCAGAATCCTTTGCAAACCTCAAAATTTGGCTAAAAAAACACATGTTCCTAACATTTCTTTGGCAGAAAGTTCTGGAATCTGAGAGGAGCCACAAATTTCCTTCCACCCAGCGTTCCCCCAAGTCTCCCGATAAAAATGATACCTCACTTGTGTGGGTAGGCCTAGCGCCCGCGACAGGAAACACCCCAAAGCGCAACGTGGACACATCCAAATTTTTGGAAGAAAACAGAGGTGTTTTTTGCGAAGTGCCTACCTGTAGATTTTGGCCTTTAGCTCAGCCAGCACCTAGGGAAACCTACCAAACCTGTGCATTTCTGAAAACTAGAGATGTAGGGGAATCTAAGGAGGGGTGACTTGCGGGGCTCGGACCAGGTTCTGTTACCCAGAATCCTTTGCAAACCTCAAAATGTGGTTAAAAAAACACATGTTCCTCACATTTCTGTGGCAGAAAGTTCTGGAATCTGAGAGGAGCCACAAATTTCCTTCCACCCAGCGTTCCCCCAAGTCTCCCGATAAAAATGATACCTCACTTGTGTGGGTAGGCCTAGCGCCCGCTACAGGAAACGCCCCAAAGCGCAACGTGGACACATCCAAATTTTTGGAAGAAAACAGAGGTGTTTTTTGCGAAGTGCCTACCTGTAGATTTTGGCCTCTAGCTCAGCCGGCACCTAGGGAAACCTACCAAACCTGTGCATTTCTGAAAACTAGAGACCTAGGGGAATCCAAGATGGGGTGACTTGCGGGGCTCGGACCAGGTTCTGTTACCCAGAATCCTTTGCAAACCTCAAAATTTGGCTAAAAATACACATGTTACTCACATTTCTGTGGCAGAAAGTTCTGGAATCTGAGAGGAGCCACAAATTTCCTTCCACCCAGCGTTCCCCCAAGTCTCCCGATAAAAATGATACCTCACTTGTGTGGGTAGGCCTAGCGCCCGCGACAGGAAACGCCCCAAAGCGCAACGTGGACACATCCAAATTTTTGGAAGAAAACAGAGGTGTTTTTTGCGAAGTGCCTACCTGTAGATTTTGGCCTCTAGCTCAGCCGGCACCTAGGGAAACCTACCAAACCTGTGCATTTCTGAAAACTAGAGACCTAGGGGAATCCAAGATGGGGTGAGTTGCGGGGCTCGGACCAGGTTCTGTTACCCAGAATCCTTTGCAAACCTCAAAATTTGGCTAAAAATACACATGTTACTCACATTTCTGTGGCAGAAAGTTCTGGAATCTGAGAGGAGCCACAAATTTCCTTCCACCCAGCGTTCCCCCAAGTCTCCTGATAAAAATGATACCTCACTTGTGTGGGTAGGCCTAGCGCCCGCGACAGGAAATTCCCCAAAGCGCAACGTGGACACATCCAAATTTTTGGAAGAAAACAGAGGTGTTTTTTGCGAGGTGCCTACCTGTAGATTTTGGCCTCTAGCTCAGCCGGCACCTAGGGAAACCTACCAAACCTGTGCATTTCTGAAAACTAGAGACCTAGGGGAATCCAAGATGGGGTGACTTGCGGGGCTCGAACCAGGTTCTGTTACCCAGAATCCTTTGCACACCTCAAAATTTGGCTAAAAATACACATGTTACTCACATTTCTGTGGCAGAAAGTTCTGGAATCTGAGAGGAGCCACAAATTTCCATCCACCCAGCGTTCCCCCAAGTCTCCCGATAAAAAAGATACCTCACTTGTGTGGGTAGGCCTAGCGCCCGCGACAGGAAACGCCCCAAAGCGCAACGTGGACACATCCAAATTTTTGGAAGAAAACGGAGGTGTTTTTTGTGAAGTGCCTACCTGTAGATTTTGGCCTCTAGCTCAGCCGGCACCCAGGGAAACCTACCAAACCTGTGCATTTCTGAAAACTAGAGACCTAGGGGAATCCAAGGAGGGGTGACTTGCGGGGCTCGGACCAGGT
The DNA here is from genome assembly GCF_031143425.1 of Pleurodeles waltl. NCBI lineage: Eukaryota > Metazoa > Chordata > Amphibia > Caudata > Salamandridae > Pleurodeles > Pleurodeles waltl. Next base: position 723,056,835 of record NC_090445.1, read on the forward strand.
TCTGCTACCCAGAATCCTTTGCAAACCTCAAAATGTGGTTAAAAAAACACATGTTCCTCACATTTCTGTGGCAGAAAGTTCTGGAATCTGAGAGGAGCCACAAATTTCCTTCCACCCAGCGTTCCCCCAAGTCTCCCGATAAAAATGATACCTCACTTGTGTGGGTAGGCCTAGCGCCCGCGACAGGAAACGCCCCAAAGCGCAACGTGGACACATCCAAATTTTTGGAAGAAAACAGAGGTGTTTTTTGCGAAGTGCCTACCTGTAGATTTTGGCCTCTAGCTCAGCCGGCACCTAGGGAAACCTACCAAACCTGTGCATTTCTGAAAACTAGAGACCTAGGGGATTCCAAGGAGGGGTGACTTGCGGAGCTCGGACCAGGTTCTGCTACCCAGAATCCTTTGCAAACCTCAAAATTTGGCTAAAAAAACACATGTTCCTAACATTTCTTTGGCAGAAAGTTCTGGAATCTGAGAGGAGCCACAAATTTCCTTCCACCCAGCGTTCCCCCAAGTCTCCCGATAAAAATGATACCTCACTTGTGTGGGTAGGCCTAGCGCCCGCGACAGGAAACACCCCAAAGCGCAACGTGGACACATCCAAATTTTTGGAAGAAAACAGAGGTGTTTTTTGCGAAGTGCCTACCTGTAGATTTTGGCCTTTAGCTCAGCCAGCACCTAGGGAAACCTACCAAACCTGTGCATTTCTGAAAACTAGAGATGTAGGGGAATCTAAGGAGGGGTGACTTGCGGGGCTCGGACCAGGTTCTGTTACCCAGAATCCTTTGCAAACCTCAAAATGTGGTTAAAAAAACACATGTTCCTCACATTTCTGTGGCAGAAAGTTCTGGAATCTGAGAGGAGCCACAAATTTCCTTCCACCCAGCGTTCCCCCAAGTCTCCCGATAAAAATGATACCTCACTTGTGTGGGTAGGCCTAGCGCCCGCTACAGGAAACGCCCCAAAGCGCAACGTGGACACATCCAAATTTTTGGAAGAAAACAGAGGTGTTTTTTGCGAAGTGCCTACCTGTAGATTTTGGCCTCTAGTTCAGCCGGCACCTAGGGAAACCTACCAAACCTGTGCATTTCTGAAAACTAGAGACCTAGGGGAATCCAAGATGGGGTGACTTGCGGGGCTCGGACCAGGTTCTGTTACCCAGAATCCTTTGCAAACCTCAAAATTTGGCTAAAAATACACATGTTACTCACATTTCTGTGGCAGAAAGTTCTGGAATCTGAGAGGAGCCACAAATTTCCTTCCACCCAGCGTTCCCCCAAGTCTCCCGATAAAAATGATACCTCACTTGTGTGGGTAGGCCTAGCGCCCGCGACAGGAAACGCCCCAAAGCGCAACGTGGACACATTCAAATTTTTGGAAGAAAACAGAGGTGTTTTTTGCGAAGTGCCTACCTGTAGATTTTGGCCTCTAGTTCAGCCGGCACCTAGGGAAACCTACCAAACCTGTGCATTTCTGAAAACTAGAGACCTAGGGGAATCCAAGATGGGGTGACTTGCGGGGCTCGGACCAGGTTCTGTTACCCAGAATCCTTTGCAAACCTCAAAATTTGGCTAAAAATACACATGTTACTCACATTTCTGTGGCAGAAAGTTCTGGAATCTGAGAGGAGCCACAAATTTCCTTCCACCCAGCGTTCCCCCAAGTCTCCCGATAAAAATGATACCTCACTTGTGTGGGTAGGCCTAGCGCCCGCGACAGGAAACGCCCCAAAGCGCAACGTGGACACATCCAAATTTTTGGAAGAAAACAGAGGTGTTTTTTGCGAGGTGCCTACCTGTAGATTTTGGCCTCTAGCTCAGCCGGCACCTAGGGAAACCTACCAAACCTGTGCATTTCTGAAAACTAGAGACCTAGGGGAATCCAAGATGGGGTGACTTGCGGGGCTCGGACCAGGTTCTGTTACCCAGAATCCTTTTCAAACCTCAAAATTTGGCTAAAAATACACATGTTACTCACATTTCTGTGGCAGAAAGTTCTGGAATCTGAGAGGAGCCACAAATTTCCTTCCACCCAGCGTTCCCCCAAGTCTCCCGATAAAAAAGATACCTCACTTGTGTGGGTAGGCCTAGCGCCCGGGACAGGAAAGGCCCCAAAGCGCAACGTGGACACATCCAAATTTTTGGAAGAAAACAGAGGTGTTTTTTGCGAAGTGCCTACCTGTAGATTTTGGCCTCTAGCTCAGCCGGCACCTAGGGAAACCTACCAAACCTGTGCATTTCTGAAAACTAGAGACCTAGGGGAATCCAAGGAGGGGTGACTTGCGGGGCTCGGACCAGGTTCTGCTACCCAGAATCCTTTGCAAACCTCAAAATTTGGCTAAAAAAACACATGTTCCTAACATTTCTTTGGCAGAAAGTTCTGGAATCTGAGAGGAGCCACAAATTTCCTTCCACCCAGCGTTCCCCCAAGTCTCCCGATAAAAATGATACCTCACTTGTGTGGGTAGGCCTAGCGCCCGCGACAGGAAACACCCCAAAGCGCAACGTGGACACATCCAAATTTTTGGAAGAAAACAGAGGTGTTTTTTGCGAAGTGCCTACCTGTAGATTTTGGCCTTTAGCTCAGCCAGCACCTAAGGAAACCTACCAAACCTGTGCATTTCTGAAAACTAGAGACCTAGGGGAATCCAAGGAGGGGTGACTTGCGGGGCTCGGACCAGGTTCTGCTACCCAGAATCCTTTGCAAACCTCAAAATGTGGTTAAAAAACACATGTTCCTCACATTTCTGTGGCAGAAAGTTCTGGAATCTGAGAGGAGCCACAAATTTCCTTCCACCCAGCGTTCCCCCAAGTCTCCCGATAAAAATGATACCTCACTTGTGTGGGTAGGCCTAGCGCCCGCGACAGGAAACGCCCCAAAGCGCAACGTGGACACATCCAAATTTTTTGAAGAAAACAGAAGTGTTTTTTGCGAAGTGCCTACCTGTAGATTTTGGCCTCTAGCTCAGCCGGCACCTAGGGAAACCTACCAAACCTGTGCATTTCTGAAAACTAGAGACCTAGAGGATTCCAAGGAGGGGTGACTTGCGGGGCTCGGACCAGGTTCTGCTACCCAGAATCCTTTGCAAACCTCAAAATTTGGCTAAAAAAACACATGTTCCTAACATTTCTTTGGCAGAAAGTTCTGGAATCTGAGAGGAGCCACAAATTTCCTTCCACCCAGTGTTCCCCCAAGTCTCCCGATAAAAATGATACCTCACTTGTGTGGGTAGGCCTAGCGCCCGCGACAGGAAACACCCCAAAGCGCAACGTGGACACATCCAAATTTTTGGAAGAAAACAGAGGTGTTTTTTGCGAAGTGCCTACCTGTAGATTTTGGCCTTTAGCTCAGCCAGCACCTAGGGAAACCTACCAAACCTGTGCATTTCTGAAAACTAGAGATGTAGGGGAATCTAAGGAGGGGTGACTTGCGGGGCTCGGACCAGGTTCTGTTACCCAGAATCCTTTGCAAACCTCAAAATGTGGTTAAAAAAACACATGTTCCTCACATTTCTGTGGCAGAAAGTTCTGGAATCTGAGAGGAGCCACAAATTTCCTTCCACCCAGCGTTCCCCCAAGTCTCCCGATAAAAATGATACCTCACTTGTGTGGGTAGGCCTAGCGCCCGCTACAGGAAACGCCCCAAAGCGCAACGTGGACACATCCAAATTTTTGGAAGAAAACAGAGGTGTTTTTTGCGAAGTGCCTACCTGTAGATTTTGGCCTCTAGTTCAGCCGGCACCTAGGGAAACCTACCAAACCTGTGCATTTCTGAAAACTAGAGACCTAGGGGAATCCAAGATGGGGTGACTTGCGGGGCTCGGACCAGGTTCTGTTACCCAGAATCCTTTGCAAACCTCAAAATTTGGCTAAAAATACACATGTTACTCACATTTCTGTGGCAGAAAGTTCTGGAATCTGAGAGGAGCCACAAATTTCCTTCCACCCAGCGTTCCCCCAAGTCTCCCGATAAAAATGATACCTCACTTGTGTGGGTAGGCCTAGCGCCCGCGACAGGAAACGCCCCAAAGCGCAACGTGGACACATTCAAATTTTTGGAAGAAAACAGAGGTGTTTTTTGCGAAGTGCCTACCTGTAGATTTTGGCCTCTAGTTCAGCCGGCACCTAGGGAAACCTACCAAACCTGTGCATTTCTGAAAACTAGAGACCTAGGGGAATCCAAGATGGGGTGACTTGCGGGGCTCGGACCAGGTTCTGTTACCCAGAATCCTTTGCAAACCTCAAAATTTGGCTAAAAATACACATGTTACTCACATTTCTGTGGCAGAAAGTTCTGGAATCTGAGAGGAGCCACAAATTTCCTTCCACCCAGCGTTCCCCCAAGTCTCCCGATAAAAATGATACCTCACTTGTGTGGGTAGGCCTAGCGCCCGCGACAGGAAACGCCCCAAAGCGCAACGTGGACACATCCAAATTTTTGGAAGAAAACAGAGGTGTTTTTTGCGAGGTGCCTACCTGTAGATTTTGGCCTCTAGCTCAGCCGGCACCTAGGGAAACCTACCAAACCTGTGCATTTCTGAAAACTAGAGACCTAGGGGAATCCAAGATGGGGTGACTTGCGGGGCTCGGACCAGGTTCTGTTACCCAGAATCCTTTGCAAACCTCAAAATTTGGCTAAAAATACACATGTTACTCACATTTCTGTGGCAGAAAGTTCTGGAATCTGAGAGGAGCCACAAATTTCCTTCCACCCAGCGTTCCCCCAAGTCTCCCGATAAAAAAGATACCTCACTTGTGTGGGTAGGCCTAGCGCCCGGGACAGGAAAGGCCCCAAAGCGCAACGTGGACACATCCAAATTTTTGGAAGAAAACAGAGGTGTTTTTTGCGAAGTGCCTACCTGTAGATTTTGGCCTCTAGCTCAGCCGGCACCTAGGGAAACCTACCAAACCTGTGCATTTCTGAAAACTAGAGACCTAGGGGAATCCAAGGAGGGGTGACTTGCGGGGCTCGGACCAGGTTCTGCTACCCAGAATCCTTTGCAAACCTCAAAATTTGGCTAAAAAAACACATGTTCCTAACATTTCTTTGGCAGAAAGTTCTGGAATCTGAGAGGAGCCACAAATTTCCTTCCACCCAGCGTTCCCCCAAGTCTCCCGATAAAAATGATACCTCACTTGTGTGGGTAGGCCTAGCGCCCGCGACAGGAAACACCCCAAAGCGCAACGTGGACACATCCAAATTTTTGGAAGAAAACAGAGGTGTTTTTTGCGAAGTGCCTACCTGTAGATTTTGGCCTTTAGCTCAGCCAGCACCTAGGGAAACCTACCAAACCTGTGCATTTCTGAAAACTAGAGACGTAGGGGAATCTAAGGAGGGGTGACTTGCGGGGCTCGGACCAGGTTCTGTTACCCAGAATCCTTTGCAAACCTCAAAATGTGGTTAAAAAAACACATGTTACTCACATTTCTGTGGCAGAAAGTTCTGGAATCTGAGAGGAGCCACAAATTTCCATCCACCCAGCGTTCCCCCAAGTCTCCCGATAAAAATGATACCTCACTTGTGTGGGTAGGCCTAGCGCCCGAGACAGGAAACGCCCCAAAGCGCAACGTGGACACATCCAAATTTTTGGAAGAAAACAGAGGTGTTTTTTGCGAAGTGCCTACCTGTAGATTTTGGCCTCTAGCTCAGCCGGCACCTAGGGAAACCTACCAAACCTGTGCATTTCTGAAAACTAGAGACCTAGGGGAATCCAAGATGGGGTGACTTGCGGGGCTCGGACCAGGTTCTGTTACCCAGAATCCTTTGCAAATTTCAAAAATTTGGCTAAAAATACACATGTTACTCACATTTCTGTGGCAGAAAGTTCTGGAATCTGAGAGGAGCCACAAATTTCCTTCCACCCAGCATTCCCCCAAGTCTCCTGATAAAAATGATACCTCACTTGTGTGGGTAGGCCTAGCGCCCGCGACAGGAAACGCCCCAAAGCGCAACGTGGACACATCCAAATTTTTGGAAGAAAACAGAGGTGTTTTTTGCGAAGTGCCTACCTGTAGATTTTGGCCTCTAGCTCAGCCGGCACCTAGGGAAACCTACCAAACCTGTGCATTTCTGAAAACTAGAGACCTAGGGGAATCCAAGATGGGGTGACTTGCGGGGCTCGGACCAGGTTCTGTTACCCAGAATCCTTTGCAAACCTCAAAATTTGGCTAAAAATACACGTTACTCACATTTCTGTGGCAGAAAGTTCTGGAATCTGAGAGGAGCCACAAATTTCCTTCCACCCAGCGTTCCCCCAAGTCTCCCGATAAAAATGATACCTCACTTGTGTGGGTAGGCCTAGCGCCCGCGACAGGAAACGCCCCAAAGCGCAACGTGGACACATCCAAATTTTTGGAAGAAAACAGAGGTGTTTTTTGCGAAGTGCCTACCTGTAGATTTTGGCCTTTAGCTCAGCCAGCACCTAGGGAAACCTACCAAACCTGTGCATTTCTGAAAACTAGAGACGTAGGGGAATCTAAGGAGGGGTGACTTGCGGGGCTCGGACCAGGTTCTGTTATCCAGAATCCTTTGCAAACCTCAAAATGTGGTTAAAAAAACACATGTTACTCACATTTCTGTGGCAGAAAGTTCTGGAATCTGAGAGGAGCCACAAATTTCCTTCTACCCAGCGTTCCCCCAAGTCTCCCGATAAAAATGATACCTCACTTGTGTGGGTAGGCCTAGCGCCCGCGACAGGAAACGCCCCAAAGCGCAACGTGGACACATCCAAATTTTTGGAAGAAAACAGAGGTGTTTTTTGCGAAGTGCCTACCTGTAGATTTTGGCCTCTAGCTCAGCCGGCACCTAGGGAAACCTACCAAACCTGTGCATTTCTGAAAACTAGAGACCTAGGGGAATCCAAGATGGGGTGACTTGCGGGGCTCGGACCAGGTTCTGTTACCCAGAATCCTTTGCAAACCTCAAAATTTGGCTAAAAATACACATGTTACTCACATTTCTGTGGCAGAAAGTTCTGGAATCTGAGAGGAGCCACAAATTTCCTTCCACCCAGCGTTCCCCCAAGTCTCCTGATAAAAATGATACCTCACTTGTGTGGGTAGGCCTAGCGCCCGCGACAGGAAACGCCCCAAAGTGCAACGTGGACACATCCAAATTTTTGGAAGAAAACAGAGGTGTTTTTTGCGAAGTGCCTACCTGTAGATTTTGGCCTCTAGCTCAGCCGGCACCTAGGGAAACCTACCAAACCTGTGCATTTCTGAAAACTAGAGACCTAGGGGAATCCAAGATGGGGTGACTTGCGGGGCTCGGACCAGCACCTAGGGAAACCTACCAAACCTGTGCATTTCTGAAAACTAGAGACGTAGGGGAATCTAAGGAGGGGTGACTTACGGGGCTCGGACCAGGTTCTGTTACCCAGAATCCTTTGCAAACCTGAAAATGTGGTTAAAAAAACACATGTTACTCACATTTCTGTGGCAGAAAGTTCTGGAATCTGAGAGGAGCCACAAATTTCCTTCTACCCAGCGTTCCCCCAAGTCTCCCGATAAAAATGATACCTCACTTGTGTGGGTAGGCCTAGGGCCCGCGACAGGAAACACCCCAAAGCGCAACGTGGACACATCCAAATTTTTGGAAGAAAACAGAGGTGTTTTTTGCGAAGTGCCTACCTGTAGATTTTGGCCTTTAGCTCAGCCAGCACCTAGGGAAACCTACCAAACCTGTGCATTTCTGAAAACTAGAGACGTAGGGGAATCTAAGGAGGGGTGACTTGCGGGGCTCGGACCAGGTTCTGTTACCCAGAATCCTTTGCAAACCTCAAAATGTGGTTAAAAAAACACATGTTACTCACATTTCTGTGGCAGAAAGTTCTGGAATCTGAGAGGAGCCACAAATTTCCTTCCACCCAGCGTTCCCCCAAGTCTCCCGATAAAAATGATACCTCACTTGTGTGGGTAGGCCTAGCGCCCGAGACAGGAAACGCCCCAAAGAGCAACGTGGACACATCCAAATTTTTGGAAGAAAACAGAGGTGTTTTTTGCGAAGTGCCTACCTGTAGATTTTGGCCTCTAGCTCAGCCGGCACCTAGGGAAACCTACCAAACCTGTGCATTTCTGAAAACTAGAGACCTAGGGGAATCCAAGATGGGGTGACTTGCGGGGCTCGGACCAGGTTCTGTTACCCAGAATCCTTTGCAAACCTCAAAATTTGGCTAAAAATACACATGTTACTCACATTTCTGTGGCAGAAAGTTCTGGAATCTGAGAGGAGCCACAAATTTCCTTCCACCCAGCGTTCCCCCAAGTCTCCTGATAAAAATGATACCTCACTTGTGTGGGTAGGCCTAGCGCCCGCGACAGGAAACGCCCCAAAGCGCAACGTGGACACATCCAAATTTTTGGAAGAAAACAGAGGTGTTTTTTGCGAAGTGCCTACCTGTAGATTTTGGCCTCTAGCTCAGCCGGCACCTAGGGAAACCTACCAAACCTGTGCATTTCTGAAAACTAGAGACCTAGGGGAATCCAAGATGGGGTGACTTGCGGGGCTCGGACCAGGTTCTGTTACCCAGAATCCTTTGCAAACCTCAAAATTTGGCTAAAAATACACGTTACTCACATTTCTGTGGCAGAAAGTTCTGGAATCTGAGAGGAGCCACAAATTTCCTTCCACCCAGCGTTCCCCCAAGTCTCCCGATAAAAATGATACCTCACTTGTGTGGGTAGGCCTAGCGCCCGCGACAGGAAACGCCTCAAAGCGCAACGTGGACACATCCAAATTTTTGGAAGAAAACAGAGGTGTTTTTTGCGAAGTGCCTACCTGTAGATTTTGGCCTTTAGCTCAGCCAGCACCTAGGGAAACCTACCAAACCTGTGCATTTCTGAAAACTAGAGACGTAGGGGAATCTAAGGAGGGGTGACTTGCGGGGCTCGGACCAGGTTCTGTTACCCAGAATCCTTTGCAAACCTCAAAATGTGGTTAAAAAAACACATGTTACTCACATTTCTGTGGCAGAAAGTTCTGGAATCTGAGAGGAGCCACAAATTTCCTTCTACCCAGCGTTCCCCCAAGTCTCCCGATAAAAATGATACCTCACTTGTGTGGGTAGGCCTAGCGCCCGCGACAGGAAACGCCCCAAAGCGCAACGTGGACACATCCAAATTTTTGGAAGAAAACAGAGGTGTTTTTTGCGAAGTGCCTACCTGTAGATTTTGGCCTCTAGCTCAGCCGGCACCTAGGGAAACCTACCAAACCTGTGCATTTCTGAAAACTAGAGACCTAGGGGAATCCAAGATGGGGTGACTTGCGGGGCTCGGACCAGGTTCTGTTACCCAGAATCCTTTGCAAACCTCAAAATTTGGCTAAAAATACACATGTTACTCACATTTCTGTGGCAGAAAGTTCTGGAATCTGAGAGGAGCCACAAATTTCCTTCCACCCAGCGTTCCCCCAAGTCTCCTGATAAAAATGATACCTCACTTGTGTGGGTAGGCCTAGCGCCCGCGACAGGAAACGCCCCAAAGTGCAACGTGGACACATCCAAATTTTTGGAAGAAAACAGAGGTGTTTTTTGCGAAGTGCCTACCTGTAGATTTTGGCCTCTAGCTCAGCCGGCACCTAGGGAAACCTACCAAACCTGTGCATTTCTGAAAACTAGAGACCTAGGGGAATCCAAGATGGGGTGACTTGCGGGGCTCGGACCAGGTTCTGTTACCCAGAATCCTTTGCAAACCTCAAAATTTGGCTAAAAATACACATGTTACTCACATTTCTGTGGCAGAAAGTTCTGGAATCTGAGAGGAGCCACAAATTTCCTTCCACCCAGCGTTCCCCCAAGTCTCCCGATAAAAATGATACCTCACTTGTGTGGGTAGGCCTAGCGCCCGCGACAGGAAACGCCCCAAAGCGCAACGTGGACACATCCAAATTTTTGGAAGAAAACAGAGGTGTTTTTTGCGAAGTGCCTACCTGTAGATTTTGGCCTCTAGCTCAGCCGGCACCTAGGGAAACCTACCAAACCTGTGCATTTCTGAAAACTAGAGACCTAGGGGAATCCAAGATGGGGTGACTTGCGGGGCTCGGACCAGGTTCTGTTACCCAGAATCCTTTGCAAACCTCAAAATTTGGCTAAAAATACACATGTTACTCACATTTCTGTGGCAGAAAGTTCTGGAATCTGAGAGGAGCCACAAATTTCCTTCCACCCAGCGTTCCCCCAAGTCTCCCGATAAAAATGATACCTCACTTGTGTGGGTAGGCCTAGCGCCCACGACAGGAAACGCCCCAAAGCGCAACGTGGACACATCCACATTTTTGGAAGAAAACAGAGGTGTTTTTTGCGAAGTGCCTACCTGTAGATTTTGGCCTCTAGCTCAGCCGGCACCTAGGGAAACCTACCAAACCTGTGCATTTCTGAAAACTAGAGACCTAGGGGAATCCAAGATGGGGTGACTTGCGGGGCTCGGACCAGGTTCTGTTACCCAGAATCCTTTGCAAACCTCAAAATTTGGCTAAAAATACACATGTTACTCACATTTCTGTGGCAGAAAGTTCTGGAATCTGAGAGGAGCCACAAATTTCCTTCCACCCAGCGTTCCCCCAAGTCTCCCGATAAAAATGATACCTCACTTGTGTGGGTAGGCCTAGCGCCCGCGACAGGAAACGCCCCAAAGCGCAACGTGGACACATTCAAATTTTTGGAAGAAAACAGAGGTGTTTTTTGCGAAGTGCCTACCTGTAGATTTTGGCCTCTAGTTCAGCCGGCACCTAGGGAAACCTACCAAACCTGTGCATTTCTGAAAACTAGAGACCTAGGGGAATCCAAAATGGGGTGACTTGCGGGGCTCGGACCAGGTTCTGTTACCCAGAATCCTTTGCAAACCTCAAAATTTGGCTAAAAATACACATGTTACTCACATTTCTGTGGCAGAAAGTTCTGGAATCTGAGAGGAGCCACACATTTCCTTCCACCCAGCGTTCCCCCAAGTCTCCCGATAAAAATGATACCTCACTTGTGTGGGTAGGCCTAGCGCCCGCGACAGGAAACGCCCCAAAGCGCAACGTGGACACATCCAAATTTTTGGAAGAAAACAGAGGTGTTTTTTGAGAGGTGCCTACCTGTAGATTTTGGCCTCTAGCTCAGCCGGCACCTAGGGAAACCTACCAAACCTGTGCATTTCTGAAAACTAGAGACCTAGGGGAATCCAAGATGGGGTGACTTGCGGGGCTCGGACCAGGTTCTGTTACCCAGAATCCTTTGCAAACCTCAAAATTTGGCTAAAAATACACATGTTACTCACATTTCTGTGGCAGAAAGTTCCGGAATCTGAGAGGAGCCACAAATTTCCTTCCACCCAGCGTTCCCCCAAGTCTCCCGATAAAAAAGATACCTCACTTGTGTGGGTACGCCTAGCGCCCGCGACAGGAAACGCCCCAAAGCGCAACGTGGACACATCCAAATTTTTGGACGAAAACAGAGGTGTTTTTTGTGAAGTGCCTACCTGTAGATTTTGGCCTCTAGCTCAGCCGGCACCTAGGGAAACCTACCAAACCTGTGCATTTCTGAAAACTAGAGACCTAGGGGAATCCAAGGAGGGGTGACTTGCGGGGCTCGGACCAGGTTCTGCTACCCAGAATCCTTTGCAAACCTCAAAATTTGGCTAAAAAAACACATGTTCCTAACATTTCTTTGGCAGAAAGTTCTGGAATCTGAGAGGAGCCACAAATTTCCTTCCACCCAGCGTTCCCCCAAGTCTCCCGATAAAAATGATACCTCACTTGTGTGGGTAGGCCTAGCGCCCGCGACAGGAAACACCCCAAAGCGCAACGTGGACACATCCAAAGTTTTGGAAGAAAACAGAGGTGTTTTTTGCGAAGTGCCTACCTGTAGATTTTGGCCTTTAGCTCAGCCAGCACCTAGGGAAACCTACCAAACCTGTGCATTTCTGAAAACTAGAGACGTAGGGGAATCTAAGGAGGGGTGACTTGCGGGGCTCGGACCAGGTTCTGTTACCCAGAATCCTTTGCAAACCTCAAAATGTGGTTAAAAAAACACATGTTCCTCACATTTCTGTGGCAGAAAGTTCTGGAATCTGAGAGGAGCCACAAATTTCCTTCCACCCAGCGTTCCCCCAAGTCTCCCGATAAAAATGATACCTCACTTGTGTGGGTAGGCCTAGCGCCCGCGACAGGAAACGCCCCAAAGCGCAACGTGGACACATCCAAATTTTTGGAAGAAAACAGAGGTGTTTTTTGCGAAGTGCCTACCTGTAGATTTTGGCCTCTAGCTCAGCCGGCACCTAGGGAAACCTACCAAACCTGTGCATTTCTGAAAACTAGAGACCTAGGGAAATCCAAGATGGGGTGACTTGCGGGGCTCGGACCAGGTTCTGTTACCCAGAATCCTTTGCAAACCTCAAAATTTGGCTAAAAAAACACATGTTACTCACATTTCTGTGGCAGAAAGTTCTGGAATCTGAGAGGAGCCACAAATTTCCTTCCACCCAGCGTTCCCCCAAGTCTCCCGATAAAAATGATACCTCACTTGTGTGGGTAGGCCTAGCGCCCGCGACAGGAAACGCCCCAAAGCGCAACGTGGACACATCCAAAGTTTTGGAAGAAAACAGAGGTGTTTTTTGCGAAGTGCCTACCTGTAGATTTTGGCCTCTAGCTCAGCCGGCACCTAGGGAAACCTACCAAACCTGTGCATTTCTGAAAACTAGAGACCTAGGGGAATCCAAGATGGGGTGACTTGCGGGGCTCGGACCAGGTTCTGTTACCCAGAATCCTTTGCAAACCTCAAAATTTGGCTAAAAATACACATGTTACTCACATTTCTGTGGCAGAAAGTTCTGGAATCTGAGAGGAGCCACAAATTTCCTTCCACCCAGCGTTCCCCCAAGTCTCCCGATAAAAATGATACCTCACTTGTGTGGGTAGGCCTAGCGCCCGCGACAGGAAACGCCCCAAAGCGCAACGTGGACACATCCAAATTTTTTGAAGAAAACAGAAGTGTTTTTTGCGAAGTGCCTACCTGTAGATTTTGGCCTCTAGCTCAGCCGGCACCTAGGGAAACCTACCAAACCTGTGCATTTCTGAAAACTAGAGACCTAGAGGATTCCAAGGAGGGGTGACTTGCGGGGCTCGGACCAGGTTCTGCTACCCAGAATCCTTTGCAAACCTCAAAATTTGGCTAAAAAAACACATGTTCCTAACATTTCTTTGGCAGAAAGTTCTGGAATCTGAGAGGAGCCACAAATTTCCTTCCACCCAGTGTTCCCCCAAGTCTCCCGATAAAAATGATACCTCACTTGTGTGGGTAGGCCTAGCGCCCGCGACAGGAAACACCCCAAAGCGCAACGTGGACACATCCAAATTTTTGGAAGAAAACAGAGGTGTTTTTTGCGAAGTGCCTACCTGTAGATTTTGGCCTTTAGCTCAGCCAGCACCTAGGGAAACCTACCAAACCTGTGCATTTCTGAAAACTAGAGATGTAGGGGAATCTAAGGAGGGGTGACTTGCGGGGCTCGGACCAGGTTCTGTTACCCAGAATCCTTTGCAAACCTCAAAATGTGGTTAAAAAAACACATGTTCCTCACATTTCTGTGGCAGAAAGTTCTGGAATCTGAGAGGAGCCACAAATTTCCTTCCACCCAGCGTTCCCCCAAGTCTCCCGATAAAAATGATACCTCACTTGTGTGGGTAGGCCTAGCGCCCGCTACAGGAAACGCCCCAAAGCGCAACGTGGACACATCCAAATTTTTGGAAGAAAACAGAGGTGTTTTTTGCGAAGTGCCTACCTGTAGATTTTGGCCTCTAGTTCAGCCGGCACCTAGGGAAACCTACCAAACCTGTGCATTTCTGAAAACTAGAGACCTAGGGGAATCCAAGATGGGGTGACTTGCGGGGCTCGGACCAGGTTCTGTTACCCAGAATCCTTTGCAAACCTCAAAATTTGGCTAAAAATACACATGTTACTCACATTTCTGTGGCAGAAAGTTCTGGAATCTGAGAGGAGCCACAAATTTCCTTCCACCCAGCGTTCCCCCAAGTCTCCCGATAAAAATGATACCTCACTTGTGTGGGTAGGCCTAGCGCCCGCGACAGGAAACGCCCCAAAGCGCAACGTGGACACATCCAAATTTTTGGAAGAAAACAGAGGTGTTTTTTGCGAAGTGCCTACCTGTAGATTTTGGCCTCTAGTTCAGCCGGCACCTAGGGAAACCTACCAAACCTGTGCATTTCTGAAAACTAGAGACCTAGGGGAATCCAAGATGGGGTGACTTGCGGGGCTCGGACCAGGTTCTGTTACCCAGAATCCTTTGCAAACCTCAAAATTTGGCTAAAAATACACATGTTACTCACATTTCTGTGGCAGAAAGTTCTGGAATCTGAGAGGAGCCACAAATTTCCTTCCACCCAGCGTTCCCCCAAGTCTCCCGATAAAAATGATACCTCACTTGTGTGGGTAGGCCTAGCGCCCGCGACAGGAAACGCCCCAAAGCGCAACGTGGACACATCCAAATTTTTGGAAGAAAACAGAGGTGTTTTTTGCGAGGTGCCTACCTGTAGATTTTGGCCTCTAGCTCAGCCGGCACCTAGGGAAACCTACCAAACCTGTGCATTTCTGAAAACTAGAGACCTAGGGGAATCCAAGATGGGGTGACTTGCGGGGCTCGGACCAGGTTCTGTTACCCAGAATCCTTTGCAAACCTCAAAATTTGGCTAAAAATACACATGTTACTCACATTTCTGTGGCAGAAAGTTCTGGAATCTGAGAGGAGCCACAAATTTCCTTCCACCCAGCGTTCCCCCAAGTCTCCCGATAAAAAAGATACCTCACTTGTGTGGGTAGGCCTAGCGCCCGGGACAGGAAAGGCCCCAAAGCGCAACGTGGACACATCCACATTTTTGGAAGAAAACAGAGGTGTTTTTTGCGAAGTGCCTACCTGTAGATTTTGGCCTCTAGCTCAGCCGGCACCTAGGGAAACCTACCAAACCTGTGCATTTCTGAAAACTAGAGACCTAGGGGAATCCAAGGAGGGGTGACTTGCGGGGCTCGGACCAGGTTCTGCTACCCAGAATCCTTTGCAAACCTCAAAATTTGGCTAAAAAAACACATGTTCCTAACATTTCTTTGGCAGAAAGTTCTGGAATCTGAGAGGAGCCACAAATTTCCTTCCACCCAGCGTTCCCCCAAGTCTCCCGATAAAAATGATACCTCACTTGTGTGGGTAGGCCTAGCGCCCGCGACAGGAAACACCCCAAAGCGCAACGTGGACACATCCAAATTTTTGGAAGAAAACAGAGGTGTTTTTTGCGAAGTGCCTACCTGTAGATTTTGGCCTTTAGCTCAGCCAGCACCTAGGGAAACCTACCAAACCTGTGCATTTCTGAAAACTAGAGACGTAGGGGAATCTAAGGAGGGGTGACTTGCGGGGCTCGGACCAGGTTCTGTTACCCAGAATCCTTTGCAAACCTCAAAATGTGGTTAAAAAAACACATGTTCCTCACATTTCTGTGGCAGAAAGTTCTGGAATCTGAGAGGAGCCACAAATTTCCATCCACCCAGCGTTCCCCCAAGTCTCCCGATAAAAATGATACCTCACTTGTGTGGGTAGGCCTAGCGCCCGCTACAGGAAACGCCCCAAAGCGCAACGTGGACACATCCAAATTTTTGGAAGAAAACAGAGGTGTTTTTTGCGAAGTGCCTACCTGTAGATTTTGGCCTCTAGTTCAGCCGGCACCTAGGGAAACCTACCAAACCTGTGCATTTCTGAAAACTAGAGACCTAGGGGAATCCAAGATGGGGTGACTTGCGGGGCTCGGACCAGGTTCTGTTACCCAGAATCCTTTGCAAACCTCAAAATTTGGCTAAAAATACACATGTTACTCACATTTCTGTGGCAGAAAGTTCTGGAATCTGAGAGGAGCCACAAATTTCCTTCCACCCAGCGTTCCCCCAAGTCTCCCGATAAAAATGATACCTCACTTGTGTGGGTAGGCCTAGCGCCCGCGACAGGAAACGCCCCAAAGCGCAACGTGGACACATCCAAATTTTTGGAAGAAAACAGAGGTGTTTTTTGCGAAGTGCCTACCTGTAGATTTTGGCCTCTAGTTCAGCCGGCACCTAGGGAAACCTACCAAACCTGTGCATTTCTGAAAACTAGAGACCTAGGGGAATCCAAGATGGGGTGACTTGCGGGGCTCGGACCAGGTTCTGTTACCCAGAATCCTTTGCAAACCTCAAAATTTGGCTAAAAATACACATGTTACTCACATTTCTGTGGCAGAAAGTTCTGGAATCTGAGAGGAGCCACAAATTTCCTTCCACCCAGCGTTCCCCCAAGTCTCCCGATAAAAATGATACCTCACTTGTGTGGGTAGGCCTAGCGCCCGCGACAGGAAACGCCCCAAAGCGCAACGTGGACACATCCAAATTTTTGGAAGAAAACAGAGGTGTTTTTTGCGAGGTGCCTACCTGTAGATTTTGGCCTCTAGCTCAGCCGGCACCTAGGGAAACCTACCAAACCTGTGCATTTCTGAAAACTAGAGACCTAGGGGAATCCAAGATGGGGTGACTTGCGGGGCTCGGACCAGGTTCTGTTACCCAGAATCCTTTGCAAACCTCAAAATTTGGCTAAAAATACACATGTTACTCACATTTCTGTGGCAGAAAGTTCTGGAATCTGAGAGGAGCCACAAATTTCCTTCCACCCAGCGTTCCCCCAAGTCTCCCGATAAAAAAGATACCTCACTTGTGTGGGTAGGCCTAGCGCCCGGGACAGGAAAGGCCCCAAAGCGCAACGTGGACACATCCACATTTTTGGAAGAAAACAGAGGTGTTTTTTGCGAAGTGCCTACCTGTAGATTTTGGCCTCTAGCTCAGCCGGCACCTAGGGAAACCTACCAAACCTGTGCATTTCTGAAAACTAGAGACCTAGGGGAATCCAAGGAGGGGTGACTTGCGGGGCTCGGACCAGGTTCTGCTACCCAGAATCCTTTGCAAACCTCAAAATTTGGCTAAAAAAACACATGTTCCTAACATTTCTTTGGCAGAAAGTTCTGGAATCTGAGAGGAGCCACAAATTTCCTTCCACCCAGCGTTCCCCCAAGTCTCCCGATAAAAATGATACCTCACTTGTGTGGGTAGGCCTAGCGCCCGCGACAGGAAACACCCCAAAGCGCAACGTGGACACATCCAAATTTTTGGAAGAAAACAGAGGTGTTTTTTGCGAAGTGCCTACCTGTAGATTTTGGCCTTTAGCTCAGCCAGCACCTAGGGAAACCTACCAAACCTGTGCATTTCTGAAAACTAGAGACGTAGGGGAATCTAAGGAGGGGTGACTTGCGGGGCTCGGACCAGGTTCTGTTACCCAGAATCCTTTGCAAACCTCAAAATGTGGTTAAAAAAACACATGTTACTCACATTTCTGTGGCAGAAAGTTCTGGAATCTGAGAGGAGCCACAAATTTCCATCCACCCAGCGTTCCCCCAAGTCTCCCGATAAAAATGATACCTCACTTGTGTGGGTAGGCCTAGCGCCCGAGACAGGAAACGCCCCAAAGCGCAACGTGGACACATCCAAATTTTTGGAAGAAAACAGAGGTGTTTTTTGCGAAGTGCCTACCTGTAGATTTTGGCCTCTAGCTCAGCCGGCACCTAGGGAAACCTACCAAACCTGTGCATTTCTGAAAACTAGAGACCTAGGGGAATCCAAGATGGGGTGACTTGCGGGGCTCGGACCAGGTTCTGTTACCCAGAATCCTTTGCAAATTTCAAAAATTTGGCTAAAAATACACATGTTACTCACATTTCTGTGGCAGAAAGTTCTGGAATCTGAGAGGAGCCACAAATTTCCTTCCACCCAGCGTTCCCCCAAGTCTCCTGATAAAAATGATACCTCACTTGTGTGGGTAGGCCTAGCGCCCGCGACAGGAAACGCCCCAAAGCGCAACGTGGACACATCCAAATTTTTGGAAGAAAACAGAGGTGTTTTTTGCGAAGTGCCTACCTGTAGATTTTGGCCTCTAGCTCAGCCGGCACCTAGGGAAACCTACCAAACCTGTGCATTTCTGAAAACTAGAGACCTAGGGGAATCCAAGATGGGGTGACTTGCGGGGCTCGGACCAGGTTCTGTTACCCAGAATCCTTTGCAAACCTCAAAATTTGGCTAAAAATACACGTTACTCACATTTCTGTGGCAGAAAGTTCTGGAATCTGAGAGGAGCCACAAATTTCCTTCCACCCAGCGTTCCCCCAAGTCTCCCGATAAAAATGATACCTCACTTGTGTGGGTAGGCCTAGCGCCCGCGACAGGAAACGCCCCAAAGCGCAACGTGGACACATCCAAATTTTTGGAAGAAAACAGAGGTGTTTTTTGCGAAGTGCCTACCTGTAGATTTTGGCCTTTAGCTCAGCCAGCACCTAGGGAAACCTACCAAACCTGTGCATTTCTGAAAACTAGAGACGTAGGGGAATCTAAGGAGGGGTGACTTGCGGGGCTCGGACCAGGTTCTGTTATCCAGAATCCTTTGCAAACCTCAAAATGTGGTTAAAAAAACACATGTTACTCACATTTCTGTGGCAGAAAGTTCTGGAATCTGAGAGGAGCCACAAATTTCCTTCTACCCAGCGTTCCCCCAAGTCTCCCGATAAAAATGATACCTCACTTGTGTGGGTAGGCCTAGCGCCCGCGACAGGAAACGCCCCAAAGCGCAACGTGGACACATCCAAATTTTTGGAAGAAAACAGAGGTGTTTTTTGCGAAGTGCCTACCTGTAGATTTTGGCCTCTAGCTCAGCCGGCACCTAGGGAAACCTACCAAACCTGTGCATTTCTGAAAACTAGAGACCTAGGGGAATCCAAGATGGGGTGACTTGCGGGGCTCGGACCAGGTTCTGTTACCCAGAATCCTTTGCAAACCTCAAAATTTGGCTAAAAATACACATGTTACTCACATTTCTGTGGCAGAAAGTTCTGGAATCTGAGAGGAGCCACAAATTTCCTTCCACCCAGCGTTCCCCCAAGTCTCCTGATAAAAATGATACCTCACTTGTGTGGGTAGGCCTAGCGCCCGCGACAGGAAACGCCCCAAAGTGCAACGTGGACACATCCAAATTTTTGGAAGAAAACAGAGGTGTTTTTTGCGAAGTGCCTACCTGTAGATTTTGGCCTCTAGCTCAGCCGGCACCTAGGGAAACCTACCAAACCTGTGCATTTCTGAAAACTAGAGACCTAGGGGAATCCAAGATGGGGTGACTTGCGGGGCTCGGACCAGCACCTAGGGAAACCTACCAAACCTGTGCATTTCTGAAAACTAGAGACGTAGGGGAATCTAAGGAGGGGTGACTTGCGGGGCTCGGACCAGGTTCTGTTACCCAGAATCCTTTGCAAACCTCAAAATGTGGTTAAAAAAACACATGTTACTCACATTTCTGTGGCAGAAAGTTCTGGAATCTGAGAGGAGCCACAAATTTCCTTCTACCCAGCGTTCCCCCAAGTCTCCCGATAAAAATGATACCTCACTTGTGTGGGTAGGCCTAGGGCCCGCGACAGGAAACACCCCAAAGCGCAACGTGGACACATCCAAATTTTTGGAAGAAAACAGAGGTGTTTTTTGCGAAGTGCCTACCTGTAGATTTTGGCCTTTAGCTCAGCCAGCACCTAGGGAAACCTACCAAACCTGTGCATTTCTGAAAACTAGAGACGTAGGGGAATCTAAGGAGGGGTGACTTGCGGGGCTCGGACCAGGTTCTGTTACCCAGAATCCTTTGCAAACCTCAAAATGTGGTTAAAAAAACACATGTTACTCACATTTCTGTGGCAGAAAGTTCTGGAATCTGAGAGGAGCCACAAATTTCCTTCCACCCAGCGTTCCCCCAAGTCTCCCGATAAAAATGATACCTCACTTGTGTGGGTAGGCCTAGCGCCCGAGACAGGAAACGCCCCAAAGCGCAACGTGGACACATCCAAATTTTTGGAAGAAAACAGAGGTGTTTTTTGCGAAGTGCCTACCTGTAGATTTTGGCCTCTAGCTCAGCCGGCACCTAGGGAAACCTACCAAACCTGTGCATTTCTGAAAACTAGAGACCTAGGGGAATCCAAGATGGGGTGACTTGCGGGGCTCGGACCAGGTTCTGTTACCCAGAATCCTTTGCAAACCTCAAAATTTGGCTAAAAATACACATGTTACTCACATTTCTGTGGCAGAAAGTTCTGGAATCTGAGAGGAGCCACAAATTTCCTTCCACCCAGCGTTCCCCCAAGTCTCCTGATAAAAATGATACCTCACTTGTGTGGGTAGGCCTAGCGCCCGCGACAGGAAACGCCCCAAAGCGCAACGTGGACACATCCAAATTTTTGGAAGAAAACAGAGGTGTTTTTTGCGAAGTGCCTACCTGTAGATTTTGGCCTCTAGCTCAGCCGGCACCTAGGGAAACCTACCAAACCTGTGCATTTCTGAAAACTAGAGACCTAGGGGAATCCAAGATGGGGTGACTTGCGGGGCTCGGACCAGGTTCTGTTACCCAGAATCCTTTGCAAACCTCAAAATTTGGCTAAAAATACACGTTACTCACATTTCTGTGGCAGAAAGTTCTGGAATCTGAGAGGAGCCACAAATTTCCTTCCACCCAGCGTTCCCCCAAGTCTCCCGATAAAAATGATACCTCACTTGTGTGGGTAGGCCTAGCGCCCGCGACAGGAAACGCCTCAAAGCGCAACGTGGACACATCCAAATTTTTGGAAGAAAACAGAGGTGTTTTTTGCGAAGTGCCTACCTGTAGATTTTGGCCTTTAGCTCAGCCAGCACCTAGGGAAACCTACCAAACCTGTGCATTTCTGAAAACTAGAGACGTAGGGGAATCTAAGGAGGGGTGACTTGCGGGGCTCGGACCAGGTTCTGTTACCCAGAATCCTTTGCAAACCTCAAAATGTGGTTAAAAAAACACATGTTACTCACATTTCTGTGGCAGAAAGTTCTGGAATCTGAGAGGAGCCACAAATTTCCTTCTACCCAGCGTTCCCCCAAGTCTCCCGATAAAAATGATACCTCACTTGTGTGGGTAGGCCTAGCGCCCGCGACAGGAAACGCCCCAAAGCGCAACGTGGACACATCCAAATTTTTGGAAGAAAACAGAGGTGTTTTTTGCGAAGTGCCTACCTGTAGATTTTGGCCTCTAGCTCAGCCGGCACCTAGGGAAACCTACCAAACCTGTGCATTTCTGAAAACTAGAGACCTAGGGGAATCCAAGATGGGGTGACTTGCGGGGCTCGGACCAGGTTCTGTTACCCAGAATCCTTTGCAAACCTCAAAATTTGGCTAAAAATACACATGTTACTCACATTTCTGTGGCAGAAAGTTCTGGAATCTGAGAGGAGCCACAAATTTCCTTCCACCCAGCGTTCCCCCAAGTCTCCTGATAAAAATGATACCTCACTTGTGTGGGTAGGCCTAGCGCCCGCGACAGGAAACGCCCCAAAGTGCAACGTGGACACATCCAAATTTTTGGAAGAAAACAGAGGTGTTTTTTGCGAAGTGCCTACCTGTAGATTTTGGCCTCTAGCTCAGCCGGCACCTAGGGAAACCTACCAAACCTGTGCATTTCTGAAAACTAGAGACCTAGGGGAATCCAAGATGGGGTGACTTGCGGGGCTCGGACCAGGTTCTGTTACCCAGAATCCTTTGCAAACCTCAAAATTTGGCTAAAAATACACATGTTACTCACATTTCTGTGGCAGAAAGTTCTGGAATCTGAGAGGAGCCACAAATTTCCTTCCACCCAGCGTTCCCCCAAGTCTCCCGATAAAAATGATACCTCACTTGTGTGGGTAGGTCTAGCGCCCGCGACAGGAAACGCCCCAAAGCGCAACGTGGACACATCCAAATTTTTGGAAGAAAACAGAGGTGTTTTTTGCGAAGTGCCTACCTGTAGATTTTGGCCTCTAGCTCAGCCGGCACCTAGGGAAACCTACCAAACCTGTGCATTTCTGAAAACTAGAGACCTAGGGGAATCCAAGATGGGGTGACTTGCGGGGCTCGGACCAGGTTCTGTTACCCAGAATCCTTTGCAAACCTCAAAATTTGGCTAAAAATACACATGTTACTCACATTTCTGTGGCAGAAAGTTCTGGAATCTGAGAGGAGCCACAAATTTCCTTCCACCCAGCGTTCCCCCAAGTCTCCCGATAAAAATGATACCTCACTTGTGTGGGTAGGCCTAGCGCCCACGACAGGAAACGCCCCAAAGCGCAACGTGGACACATCCACATTTTTGGAAGAAAACAGAGGTGTTTTTTGCGAAGTGCCTACCTGTAGATTTTGGCCTCTAGCTCAGCCGGCACCTAGGGAAACCTACCAAACCTGTGCATTTCTGAAAACTAGAGACCTAGGGGAATCCAAGATGGGGTGACTTGCGGGGCTCGGACCAGGTTCTGTTACCCAGAATCCTTTGCAAACCTCAAAATTTGGCTAAAAATACACATGTTACTCACATTTCTGTGGCAGAAAGTTCTGGAATCTGAGAGGAGCCACACATTTCCTTCCACCCAGCGTTCCCCCAAGTCTCCCGATAAAAATGATACCTCACTTGTGTGGGTAGGCCTAGCGCCCGCGACAGGAAACGCCCCAAAGCGCAACGTGGACACATCCAAATTTTTGGAAGAAAACAGAGGTGTTTTTTGAGAGGTGCCTACCTGTAGATTTTGGCCTCTAGCTCAGCCGGCACCTAGGGAAACCTACCAAACCTGTGCATTTCTGAAAACTAGAGACCTAGGGGAATCCAAGATGGGGTGACTTGCGGGGCTCGGACCAGGTTCTGTTACCCAGAATCCTTTGCAAACCTCAAAATTTGGCTAAAAATACACATGTTACTCACATTTCTGTGGCAGAAAGTTCCGGAATCTGAGAGGAGCCACAAATTTCCTTCCACCCAGCGTTCCCCCAAGTCTCCCGATAAAAAAGATACCTCACTTGTGTGGGTACGCCTAGCGCCCGCGACAGGAAACGCCCCAAAGCGCAACGTGGACACATCCAAATTTTTGGACGAAAACAGAGGTGTTTTTTGTGAAGTGCCTACCTGTAGATTTTGGCCTCTAGCTCAGCCGGCACCTAGGGAAACCTACCAAACCTGTGCATTTCTGAAAACTAGAGACCTAGGGGAATCCAAGGAGGGGTGACTTGCGGGGCTCGGACCAGGTTCTGCTACCCAGAATCCTTTGCAAACCTCAAAATTTGGCTAAAAAAACACATGTTCCTAACATTTCTTTGGCAGAAAGTTCTGGAATCTGAGAGGAGCCACAAATTTCCTTCCACCCAGCGTTCCCCCAAGTCTCCCGATAAAAATGATACCTCACTTGTGTGGGTAGGCCTAGCGCCCGCGACAGGAAACACCCCAAAGCGCAACGTGGACACATCCAAAGTTTTGGAAGAAAACAGAGGTGTTTTTTGCGAAGTGCCTACCTGTAGATTTTGGCCTTTAGCTCAGCCAGCACCTAGGGAAACCTACCAAACCTGTGCATTTCTGAAAACTAGAGACGTAGGGGAATCTAAGGAGGGGTGACTTGCGGGGCTCGGACCAGGTTCTGTTACCCAGAATCCTTTGCAAACCTCAAAATGTGGTTAAAAAAACACATGTTCCTCACATTTCTGTGGCAGAAAGTTCTGGAATCTGAGAGGAGCCACAAATTTCCTTCCACCCAGCGTTCCCCCAAGTCTCCCGATAAAAATGATACCTCACTTGTGTGGGTAGGCCTAGCGCCCGCGACAGGAAACGCCCCAAAGCGCAACGTGGACACATCCAAATTTTTGGAAGAAAACAGAGGTGTTTTTTGCGAAGTGCCTACCTGTAGATTTTGGCCTCTAGCTCAGCCGGCACCTAGGGAAACCTACCAAACCTGTGCATTTCTGAAAACTAGAGACCTAGGGAAATCCAAGATGGGGTGACTTGCGGGGCTCGGACCAGGTTCTGTTACCCAGAATCCTTTGCAAACCTCAAAATTTGGCTAAAAAAACACATGTTACTCACATTTCTGTGGCAGAAAGTTCTGGAATCTGAGAGGAGCCACAAATTTCCTTCCACCCAGCGTTCCCCCAAGTCTCCCGATAAAAATGATACCTCACTTGTGTGGGTAGGCCTAGCGCCCGCGACAGGAAACGCCCCAAAGCGCAACGTGGACACATCCAAATTTTTGGAAGAAAACAGAGGTGTTTTTTGCGAAGTGCCTACCTGTAGATTTTGGCCTCTAGCTCAGCCGGCACCTAGGGAAACCTACCAAACCTGTGCATTTCTGAAAACTAGAGACCTAGGGGAATCCAAGATGGGGTGACTTGCGGGGCTCGGACCAGGTTCTGTTACCCAGAATCCTTTGCAAACCTCAAAATTTGGCTAAAAATACACATGTTACTCACATTTCTGTGGCAGAAAGTTCTGGAATCTGAGAGGAGCCACAAATTTCCTTCCACCCAGCGTTCCCCCAAGTCTCCCGATAAAAATGATACCTCACTTGTGTGGGTAGGCCTAGCGCCCGCGACAGGAAACGCCCCAAAGCGCAACGTGGACACATCCAAATTTTTGGAAGAAAACAGAGGTGTTTTTTGTGAAGTGCCTACCTGTAGATTTTGGCCTCTAGCTCAGCCGGCACCTAGGGAAACCTACCAAACCTGTGCATTTCTGAAAACTAGAGACCTAGGGGAATCCAAGGAGGGGTGACTTGCAGGGCTCGGACCAGGTTCTGCTTCCCAGAATCCTTTGCAAACCTCAAAATTTGGCTAAAAAAACACATGTTCCTAACATTTCTTTGGCAGAAAGTTCTGGAATCTGAGAGGAGCCACAAATTTCCTTCCACCCAGCGTTCCCCCAAGTCTCCCGATAAAAATGATACCTCACTTGTGTGGGTAGGCCTAGCGCCCGCGACAGGAAACACCCCAAAGCGCAACGTGGACACATCCAAATTTTTGGAAGAAAACAGAGGTGTTTTTTGCGAAGTGCCTACCTGTAGATTTTGGCCTTTAGCTCAGCCAGCACCTAGGGAAACCTACCAAACCTGTGCATTTCTGAAAACTAGAGACGTAGGGGAATCTAAGGAGGGGTGACTTGCGGGGCTCGGACCAGGTTCTGTTACCCAGAATCCTTTGCAAACCTCAAAATGTGGTTAAAAAAACACATGTTCCTCACATTTCTGTGGCAGAAAGTTCTGGAATCTGAGAGGAGCCACAAATTTCCTTCCACCCAGCGTTCCCCCAAGTCTCCCGATAAAAATGATACCTCACTTGTGTGGGTAGGCCTAGCGCCCGCGACTGGAAACGCCCCAAAGCGCAACGTGGACACATCCAAATTTTTGGAAGAAAACAGAGGTGTTTTTTGCGAAGTGCCTACCTGTAGATTTTGGCCTCTAGCTCAGCCGGCACCTAGGGAAACCTACCAAACCTGTGCATTTCTGAAAACTAGAGACCTAGGGGAATCCAAGATGGGGTGACTTGCGGGGCTCGGACCAGGTTCTGTTACCCAGAATCCTTTGCAAACCTCAAAATTTGGCTAAAAAAACACATGTTACTCACATTTCTGTGGCAGAAAGTTCTGGAATCTGAGAGGAGCCACAAATTTCCTTCCACCCAGCGTTCCCCCAAGTCTCCCGATAAAAATGATACCTCACTTGTGTGGGTAGGCCTAGCGCCCGCGACAGGAAACGCCCCAAAGCGCAACGTGGACACATCCAAATTTTTTGAAGAAAACAGAGGTGTTTTTTGCGAAGTGCCTACCTGTAGATTTTGGCCTCTAGCTCAGCCGGCACCTAGGGAAACCTACCAAACCTGTGCATTTCTGAAAACTAGAGACCTAGGGGAATCCAAGATGGGGTGACTTGCGGGGCTCGGACCAGGTTCTGTTACCCAGAATCCTTTGCAAACCTCAAAATTTGGCTAAAAATACACATGTTACTCACATTTCTGTGGCAGAAAGTTCTGGAATCTGAGAGGAGCCACAAATTTCCTTCCACCCAGCGTTCCTCCAAGTCTCCCGATAAAAATGATACCTCACTTGTGTGGGTAGGCCTAGCGCCCGCGACAGGAAACGCCCCAAAGCGCAACGTGGACACATCCAAATTTTTGGAAGAAAACAGAGGTGTTTTTTGTGAAGTGCCTACCTGTAGATTTTGGCCTCTAGCTCAGCCGGCACCTAGGGAAACCTACCAAACCTGTGCATTTCTGAAAACTAGAGACCTAGGGGAATCCAAGGAGGGGTGACTTGCGGGGCTCGGACCAGGTTCTGCTACCCAGAATCCTTTGCAAACCTCAAAATTTGGCTAAAAAAACACATGTTCCTAACATTTCTTTGGCAGAAAGTTCTGGAATCTGAGAGGAGCCACAAATTTCCTTCCACCCAGCGTTCCCCCAAGTCTCCCGATAAAAATGATACCTCACTTGTGTGGGTAGGCCTAGCGCCCGCGACAGGAAACACCCCAAAGCGCAACGTGGACACATCCACATTTTTGGAAGAAAACAGAGGTGTTTTTTGCGAAGTGCCTACCTGTAGATTTTGGCCTTTAGCTCAGCCAGCACCTAGGGAAACCTACCAAACCTGTGCATTTCTGAAAACTAGAGATGTAGGGGAATCTAAGGAGGGGTGACTTGCGGGGCTCGGACCAGGTTCTGTTACCCAGAATCCTTTGCAAACCTCAAAATGTGGTTAAAAAAACACATGTTCCTCACATTTCTGTGGCAGAAAGTTCTGGAATCTGAGAGGAGCCACAAATTTCCTTCCACCCAGCGTTCCCCCAAGTCTCCCGATAAAAATGATACCTCACTTGTGTGGGTAGGCCTAGCGCCCGCTACAGGAAACGCCCCAAAGCGCAACATGGACACATCCAAATTTTTGGAAGAAAACAGAGGTGTTTTTTGCGAAGTGCCTACCTGTAGATTTTGGCCTCTAGCTCAGCCAGCACCTAGGGAAACCTACCAAACCTGTGCATTTCTGAAAACTAGAGACCTAGGGGAATCCAAGATGGGGTGACTTGCGGGGCTCGGACCAGGTTCTGTTACCCAGAATCCTTTGCAAACCTCAAAATTTGGCTAAAAATACACATGTTCCTCACATTTCTGTGGCAGAAAGTTCTGGAATCTGAGAGGAGCCACAAATTTCCTTCCACCCAGCGTTCCCCCAAGTCTCCCGATAAAAATGATACCTCACTTGTGTGGGTAGGCCTAGCGCCCGCGACAGGAAACGCCCCAAAGCGCAACGTGGACACATCCAAATTTTTGGAAGAAAACAGAGGTGTTTTTTGCGAAGTGCCTAC
This sequence comes from Pleurodeles waltl, assembly GCF_031143425.1. Lineage (NCBI taxonomy): Eukaryota > Metazoa > Chordata > Amphibia > Caudata > Salamandridae > Pleurodeles > Pleurodeles waltl. The sequence goes on from NC_090445.1 coordinate 723,084,080, forward strand.
CTGTAGATTTTGGCCTCTAGCTCAGCCGGCACCTAGGGAAACCTACCAAACCTGTGCATTTCTGAAAACTAGAGACCTAGGGGAATCCAAGATGGGGTGACTTGCGGGGCTCGGACCAGGTTCTGTTACCCAGAATCCTTTGCAAACCTCAAAATTTGGCTAAAAATACACATGTTACTCACATTTCTGTGGCAGAAAGTTCTGGAATCTGAGAGGAGCCACAAATTTCCTTCCACCCAGCGTTCCCCCAAGTCTCCCGATAAAAATGATACCTCACTTGTGTGGGTAGGCCTAGCGCCCGCGACAGGAAACGCCCCAAAGCGCAACGTGGACACATCCAAATTTTTGGAAGAAAACAGAGGAGTTTTTTGCGAAGTGCCTACCTGTAGATTTTGGCCTCTAGCTCAGCCGGCACCTAGGGAAACCTACCAAACCTGTGCATTTCTGAAAACTAGAGACCTAGGGGAATCCAAGATGGGGTGAGTTGCGGGGCTCGGACCAGCTTCTGTTACCCAGAATCCTTTGCAAACCTCAAAATTTGGCTAAAAATACACATGTTACTCACATTTCTGTGGCAGAAAGTTCTGGAATCTGAGAGGAGCCACAAATTTCCTTCCACCCAGCGTTCCCCCAAGTCTCCTGATAAAAATGATACCTCACTTGTGTGGGTAGGCCTAGCGCCCGCGACAGGAAATTCCCCAAAGCGCAACGTGGACACATCCAAATTTTTGGAAGAAAACAGAGGTGTTTTTTGCGAGGTGCCTACCTGTAGATTTTGGCCTCTAGCTCAGCCGGCACCTAGGGAAACCTACCAAACCTGTGCATTTCTGAAAACTAGAGACCTAGGGGAATCCAAGATGGGGTGACTTGCGGGGCTCGAACCAGGTTCTGTTACCCAGAATCCTTTGCACACCTCAAAATTTGGCTAAAAATACACATGTTACTCACATTTCTGTGGCAGAAAGTTCTGGAATCTGAGAGGAGCCACAAATTTCCATCCACCCAGCGTTCCCCCAAGTCTCCCGATAAAAAAGATACCTCACTTGTGTGGGTAGGCCTAGCGCCCGCGACAGGAAACGCCCCAAAGCGCAACGTGGACACATCCAAATTTTTGGAAGAAAACAGAGGTGTTTTTTGTGAAGTGCCTACCTGTAGATTTTGGCCTCTAGCTCAGCCGGCACCTAGGGAAACCTACCAAACCTGTGCATTTCTGAAAACTAGAGACCTAGGGGAATCCAAGGAGGGGTGACTTGCGGGGCTCGGACCAGGTTCTGCTACCCAGAATCCTTTGCAAACCTCAAAATGTGGTTAAAAAAACACATGTTCCTCACATTTCTGTGGCAGAAAGTTCTGGAATCTGAGAGGAGCCACAAATTTCCTTCCACCCAGCGTTCCCCCAAGTCTCCCGATAAAAATGATACCTCACTTGTGTGGGTAGGCCTAGCACCCGCGACAGGAAACGCCCCAAAGCGCAACGTGGACAAATCCAAATTTTTGGAAGAAAACAGAGGTGTTTTTTGCGAAGTGCCTACCTGTAGATTTTGGCCTCTAGCTCAGCCGGCACCTAGGGAAACCTACCAAACCTGTGCATTTCTGAAAACTAGAGACCTAGGGGAATCCAAGATGGGGTGACTTGCGGGGCTCGGACCAGGTTCTGTTACCCAGAATCCTTTGCAAATCTCAAAATTTGGCTAAAAATACACATGTTACTCACATTTCTGTGGCAGAAAGTTCTGGAATCTGAGAGGAGCCACAAATTTCCTTCCACCCAGCGTTCCCCCAAGTCTCCCGATAAAAATGATACCTCACTTGTGTGGGTAGGCCTAGCGCCCGCGACAGGAAACGCCCCAAAGCGCAACGTGGACACATCCAAATTTTTGGAAGAAAACAGAGGTGTTTTTTGCGAAGTGCCTACCTGTAGATTTTGGCCTCTAGCTCAGCCGGCACCTAGGGAAACCTACCAAACCTGTGCATTTCTGAAAACTAGAGACCAGGGGAATCCAAGATGGGGTGAGTTGCGGGGCTCGGACCAGGTTCTGTTACCCAGAATCCTTTGCAAACCTCAAAATTTGGCTAAAAATACACATGTTACTCACATTTCTGTGGCAGAAAGTTCTGGAATCTGAGAGGAGCCACAAATTTCCTTCCACCCAGCGTTCCCCCAAGTCTCCTGATAAAAATGATACCTCACTTGTGTGGGTAGGCCTAGCGCCCGCGACAGGAAATTCCCCAAAGCGCAACGTGGACACATCCAAATTTTTGGAAGAAAACAGAGGTGTTTTTTGCGAGGTGCCTACCTGTAGATTTTGGCCTCTAGCTCAGCCGGCACCTAGGGAAACCTACCAAACCTGTGCATTTCTGAAAACTAGAGACCTAGGGGAATCCAAGATGGGGTGACTTGCGGGGCTCGGACCAGGTTCTGTTACCCAGAATCCTTTGCACACCTCAAAATTTGGCTAAAAATACACATGTTACTCACATTTCTGTGGCAGAAAGTTCTGGAATCTGAGAGGAGCCACAAATTTCCATCCACCCAGCGTTCCCCCAAGTCTCCCGATAAAAAAGATACCTCACTTGTGTGGGTAGGCCTAGCGCCCGCGACAGGAAACGCCCCAAAGCGCAACGTGGACACATCCAAATTTTTGGAAGAAAACAGAGGTGTTTTTTGTGAAGTGCCTACCTGTAGATTTTGGCCTCTAGCTCAGCCGGCACCTAGGGAAACCTACCAAACCTGTGCATTTCTGAAAACTAGAGACCTAGGGGAATCCAAGGAGGGGTGACTTGCGGGGCTCGGACCAGGTTCTGCTACCCAGAATCCTTTGCAAACCTCAAAATGTGGTTAAAAAAACACATGTTCCTCACATTTCTGTGGCAAAAAGTTCTGGAATCTGAGAGGAGCCACAAATTTCCTTCCACCCAGCGTTCCCCCAAGTCTCCCGATAAAAATGATACCTCACTTGTGTGGGTAGGCCTAGCGCCCGCGACAGGAAACGCCCCAAAGCGCAACGTGGACACATCCAAATTTTTGGAAGAAAACAGAGGTGTTTTTTGCGAAGTGCCTACCTGTAGATTTTGGCCTCTAGCTCAGCCGGCACCTAGGGAAACCTACCAAACCTGTGCATTTCTGAAAACTAGAGACCTAGGGGAATCCATGATGGGGTGACTTGCGGGGCTCGGACCAGGTTCTGTTACCCAGAATCCTTTGCAAACCTCAAAATTTGGCTAAAAATACACATGTTACTCACATTTCTGTGGCAGAACGTTCTGGAATCTGAGAGGCGCCACAAATTTCCTTCCACCCAGCGTTCCCCCAAGTCTCCCGATAAAAATGATACCTCACTTGTGTGGGTAGGCAAAGCGCCCGCGACAGGAAACGCCCCAAAGCGCAACGAGGACACATTCAAATTTTTGGAAGAAAACAGAGGTGTTTTTTGCGAAGTGACTACCTGTAGATTTTGGCCTGTAGCTCAGCCGCCACCTAGGGAAACCTACCAAACCTGTGCATTTCTGAAAACTAGAGACCTAGAGGAATCCAAGATGGGGTGACTTGCGGGGCTCGGACCAGGTTCTGTTACCCAGAATCCTTTGCAAACCTCAAAATTTGGCTAAAAAAACACATGTTACTCACATTTCTGTGGCAGAAAGTTCTGGAATCTGAGAGGAGCAACAAATTTCCTTCCACCCAGTGTTCCCCCAAGTCTCCTGATAAAAAAGATACCTCACTTGTGTGGGTAGGCCTAGCGCCCGCGACAGGAAACAACCCAAAGCGCAATGTGGACACATCCAAATTTTTGGAAGAAAACAGAGGTGTTTTTTGCGAAGTGCCTACCTGTAGATTTTGGCCTTTAGCTCAGCCAGCACCCAGGGAAACCTACCAAACCTGTGCATTTCTGAAAACTAAAGACCTAGAGGAATCCAAGATGGGGTGACTTGCGGGGCTCGGACCAGGTTCTGTTACCCAGAATCCTTTGCAAACCTCAAAATGTGGCTAAAAAAACACATGTTCCTCACATTTCTGTGGCAGAAAGTTCTGGAATCTGAGAGGAGCCACAAATTTCCTTCCACCCAGCGTTCCCCCAAGTCTCCCGATAAAAATGATACCTCACTTGTGTGGGTAGGCCTAGCGCCCGCGACAGGAAACGCCCCAAAGCGCAACGTGGACACATCCAAATTTTTGGAAGAAAACAGTGGTGTTTTTTGCGAAGTGCCTACCTGTAGATTTTGGCCTCTAGCTCAGCCGGCACCTAGGGAAACCTACCAAACCTGTGCATTTCTGAAAACTAGAGACCTAGGGGAATCCAAGATGGGGTGACTTGCGGGGCTCGGACCAGGTTCTGTTACCCAGAATCCTTTGCAAACCTCAAAATTTGGCTAAAAATACACATGTTACTCACATTTCTGTGGCAGAAAGTTCTGGAATCTGAGAGGAGCCACAAATTTCCTTCCACCCAGCGTTCCCCCAAGTCTCCCGATAAAAATGATACCTCACTTGTGTGGGTAGGCCTAGCGCCCGCGACAGGAAACGCCCCAAAGCGCAACGTGGACACATCCAAATTTTTGGAAGAAAACAGAGGTGTTTTTTGCGAAGTGCCTACCTGTAGATTTTGGCCTCTAGCTCAGCCGGCACCTAGGGAAACCTACCAAACCTGTGCATTTCTGAAAACTAGAGACCTAGGGGAATCCAAGATGGGGTGACTTGCGGGGCTCGGACCAGGTTCTGTTACCCAGAATCCTTTGCAAACCTCAAAATTTGGCTAAAAATACACATGTTACTCACATTTCTGTGGCAGAAAGTTCTGGAATCTGAGAGGAGCCACAAATTTCCTTCCACCCAGCGTTCCCCAAAGTCTCCCGATAAAAATAATACCTCACTTGTGTGGGTAGGCCTAGCGCCCGCGACAGGAAACGCCCCAAAGCGCAACGTGGACACATCCAAATTTTTGGAAGAAAACAGAGGTGTTTTTTGCGAAGTGCCTACCTGTAGATTTTGGCCTCTAGCTCAGCCGGCACCTAGGGAAATCTACCAAACCTGTGCATTTCTGAAAACTAGAGACCTAGGGGAATCCAAGATGGGGTGACTTGCGGGGCTCGGGCCAGGTTCTGTTACCCAGAATCCTTTGCAAACCTCAAAATTTGGCTAAAAATACACATGTTACTCACATTTCTGTGGCAGAAAGTTCTGGAATCTGAGAGGAGCCACAAATTTCCTTCCACCCAGCGTTCCCCCAAGTCTCCCGATAAAAATGATACCTCACTTGTGTGGGTAGGCCTAGCGCCCGCGACAGGCCTAAAGCGCAACTTGGACACATCCAAATTTTTGGAAGAAAACAGAGGTGTTTTTTGCGAAGTGCCTACCTGTAGATTTTGGCCTCTAGCTCAGCCGGCACCTAGGGAAACCTACCAAAACTGTGCATTTCTGAAAACTAGAGACCTAGGGGAATCCAAGATGGGGTGAGTTGCGGGGCTCGGACCAGGTTCTGTTACCCAGAATCCTTTGCAAACCTCAAAATTTGGCTAAAAATACACATGTTACTCACATTTCTGTGGCAGAAAGTTCTGGAATCTGAGAGAAGCCACAAATTTCCTTCCACCCAGCGTTCCCCCAAGTCTCCTGATAAAAATGATACCTCACTTGTGTGGGTAGGCCTAGCGCCCGCGACAGGAAATTCCCCAAAGCGCAACGTGGACACATCCAAATTTTTGGAAGAAAACAGAGGTGTTTTTTGCGAGGTGCCTACCTGTAGATTTTGGCCTCTAGCTCAGCCGGCACCTAGGGAAACCTACCAAACCTGTGCATTTCTGAAAACTAGAGACCTAGGGGAATCCAAGGAGGGGTGACTTGCGGGGCTCGGACCAGGTTCTGTTACCCAGAATCCTTTGCAAACCTCAAAATATGGCTAAAAAAACACATGTTCCTAACATTTCTTTGGCAGAAAGTTCTGGAATCTGAGAGGAGCCACAAATTTCCTTCCACCCAGCGTTCCCCCAAGTCTCCCGATAAAAATGATACCTCACTTGTGTGGGTAGGCCTAGCGCCCGCGACAGGAAACACCCCAAAGCGCAACGTGGACACATCCAAATTTTTGGAAGAAAACAGAGGTGTTTTTTGCGAAGTGCCTACCTGTAGATTTTGGCCTTTAGCTCAGCCAGCACCTAGGGAAACCTACCAAACCTGTGCATTTCTGAAAACTAGAGACGTAGGGGAATCTAAGGAGGGGTGACTTGCGGGGCTCGGACCAGGTTCTGTTACCCAGAATCCTTTGCAAACCTCAAAATGTGGTTAAAAAAACACATGTTCCTCACATTTCTGTGGCAGAAAGTTCTGGAATCTGAGAGGAGCCACAAATTTCCTTCCACCCAGCGTTCCCCCAAGTCTCCCGATAAAAATGATACCTCACTTGTGTGGGTAGGCCTAGCGCCCGCGACAGGAAACGCCCCAAAGCGCAACGTGGACACATCCAAATTTTTGGAAGAAAACAGAGGTGTTTTTTGCGAAGTGCCTACCTGTAGATTTTGGCCTCTAGCTCAGCCGGCACCTAGGGAAACCTACCAAACCTGTGCATTTCTGAAAACTAGAGACCTAGGGGAATCCAAGATGGGGTGACTTGCGGGGCTCGGACCAGGTTCTGTTACCCAGAATCCTTTGCAAACCTCAAAATTTGGCTAAAAATACACATGTTACTCACATTTCTGTGGCAGAAAGTTCTGGAATCTGAGAGGAGCCACAAATTTCCTTCCACCCAGCATTCCCCCAAGTCTCCCGATAAAAATGATACCTCACTTGTGTGGGTAGGCCTAGCGCCCGCGACAGGAAACGCCCCAAAGCGCAACGTGGACACATCCAAATTTTTGGAAGAAAACAGAGGTGTTTTTTGCGAAGTGCCTACCTGTAGATTTTGGCCTCTAGCTCAGCCGGCACCTAGGGAAACCTACCAAACCTGTGCATTTCTGAAAACTAGAGACCTAGGGGAATCCAAGATGGGGTGACTTGCGGGGCTCGGACCAGGTTCTGTTACCCAGAATCCTTTGCAAACCTCAAAATTTGGGTAAAAATACACATGATACTCACATTTCTGTGGCAGAAAGTTCTGGAATCTGAGAGGAGCCACAAATTTCCTTCCACCCAGCGTTCCCCCAGGTCTCCCGATAAAAATGATACCTCACTTGTGTGGGTAGGCCTAGCGCCCGCGACAGGAAACGCCCCAAAGCGCAACGTGGACACATCCAAATTTTTGGAAGAAAACAGAGGTGTTTTTTGCGAGGTGCCTACCTGTAGATTTTGGCCTCTAGCTCAGCCGGCACCTAGGGAAACCTACCAAACCTGTGCATTTCTGAAAACTAGAGACCTAGGGGAATCCAAGATGGGATGATTTGCAGGGCTCGGACCAGGTTCTGTTACCCAGAATCCTTTGCAAACCTCAAAATTTGGCTAAAAATACACATGTTACTCACATTTCTGTGGCAGAAAGTTCTGGAATCTGAGAGGAGCCACAAATTTCCTTCCACCCAGCGTTCCCCCAAGTCTCCCGATAAAAAAGATACCTCACTTGTGTGGGTAGGCCTAGCGCCCGCGACAGGAAACGCCCCAAAGCGCAGCGTGGACACATCCAAATTTTTTGAAGAAAACAGAGGTGTTTTTTGTGAAGTGCCTACCTGTAGATTTTGGCCTCTAGCTCAGCCGACACCTAGGGAAACCTACCAAACCTGTGCATTTCTGAAAACTAGAGACCTAGGGGAATCCAAGGAGGGGTGACTTGCGGGGCTCGGACCAGGTTCTGCCACCCAGAATCCTTTGCAAACCTTAAAATTTGGCTAAAAAAACACATGTTCCTAACATTTCTTTGGCAGAAAGTTCTGGAATCTGAGAGGAGCCACAAATTTCCTTCCACCCAGCGTTCCCCCAAGTCTCCCGATAAAAATGATACCTCACTTGTGTGGGTAGGCCTAGCGCCCGCGACAGGAAACACCCCAAAGCGCAACGTGGACACATCCAAATTTTTGGAAGAAAACAGAGGTGTTTTTTGCGAAGTGCCTACCTGTAGATTTTGGCCTTTAGCTCAGCCAGCACCTAGGGAAACCTACCAAACCTGTGCATTTCTGAAAACTAGAGACGTAGGGGAATCTAAGGAGGGGTGACTTGCGGGGCTCGGACCAGGTTCTGTTACCCAGAATCCTTTGCAAACCTCAAAATGTGGCTAAAAAAACACATGTTCCTCACTTTTCTGTGGCAGAAAGTTCTGGAATCTGAGAGGAGCCACAAATTTCCTTCCACCCAGCGTTCCCCCAAGTCTCCCGATAAAAATGATACCTCACTTGTGTGGGTAGGCCTAGCGCCCGCGACAGGAAACGCCCCAAAGCGCAACGTGGACACATCCAAATTTTTGGAAGAAAACAGAGGTGTTTTTTGCGAAGTGCCTACCTGTAGATTTTGGCCTCTAGCTCAGCCGGCACCTAGGGAAACCTACCAAACCTGTGCATTTCTGAAAACTAGAGACCTAGGGGAATCCAAGATGGGGTGACTTGCGGGGCTCGGACCAGGTTCTGTTACCCAGAATCCTTTGCAAACCTCAAAATTTGGCTAAAAATACACATGTTACTCACATTTCTGTGGCAGAAAGTTCTGGAATCTGAGAGGAGCCACAAATTTCCTTCCACCCAGCGTTCCCCCAAGTCTCCCGATAAAAATGATACCTCACTTGTGTGGGTAGGCCTAGCGCCCGCGACAGGAAACGCCCCAAAGCGCAACGTGGACACATCCAAATTTTTGGAAGAAAACAGAGGAGTTTTTTGCGAAGTGCCTACCTGTAGATTTTGGCCTCTAGCTCAGCCGGCACCTAGGGAAACCTACCAAACCTGTGCATTTCTGAAAACTAGAGACCTAGGGGAATCCAAGATGGGGTGAGTTGCGGGGCTCGGACCAGGTTCTGTTACCCAGAATCCTTTGCAAACCTCAAAATTTGGCTAAAAATACACATGTTACTCACATTTCTGTGGCAGAAAGTTCTGGAATCTGAGAGGAGCCACAAATGTCCTTCCACCCAGCGTTCCCCCAAGTCTCCTGATAAAAATGATACCTCACTTGTGTGGGTAGGCCTAGCGCCCGCGACAGGAAATTCCCCAAAGCGCAACGTGGACACATCCAAATTTTTGGAAGAAAACAGAGGTGTTTTTTGCGAGGGGCCTACCTGTAGATTTTGGCCTCTAGCTCAGCCGGCACCTAGGGAAACCTACCAAACCTGTGCATTTCTGAAAACTAGAGACCTAGGGGAATCCAAGATGGGGTGACTTGCGGGGCTCGAACCAGGTTCTGTTACCCAGAATCCTTTGCACACCTCAAAATTTGGCTAAAAATACACATGTTACTCACATTTCTGTGGCAGAAAGTTCTGGAATCTGAGAGGAGCCACAAATTTCCATCCACCCAGCGTTCCCCCAAGTCTCCCGATAAAAAAGATACCTCACTTGTGTGGGTAGGCCTAGCGCCCGCGACAGGAAACGCCCCAAAGCGCAACGTGGACACATCCAAATTTTTGGAAGAAAACAGAGGTGTTTTTTGTGAAGTGCCTACCTGTAGATTTTGGCCTCTAGCTCAGCCGGCACCTAGGGAAACCTACCAAACCTGTGCATTTCTGAAAACTAGAGACCTAGGGGAATCCAAGGAGGGGTGACTTGCGGGGCTCGGACCAGGTTCTGCTACCCAGAATCCTTTGCAAACCTCAAAATGTGGTTAAAAAAACACATGTTCCTCACATTTCTGTGGCAGAAAGTTCTGGAATCTGAGAGGAGCCACAAATTTCCTTCCACCCAGCGTTCCCCCAAGTCTCCCGATAAAAATGATACCTCACTTGTGTGGGTAGGCCTAGCACCCGCGACAGGAAACGCCCCAAAGCGCAACGTGGACAAATCCAAATTTTTGGAAGAAAACAGAGGTGTTTTTTGCGAAGTGCCTACCTGTAGATTTTGGCCTCTAGCTCAGCCGGCACCTAGGGAAACCTACCAAACCTGTGCATTTCTGAAAACTAGAGACCTAGGGGAATCCAAGATGGGGTGACTTGCGGGGCTCGGACCAGGTTCTGTTACCCAGAATCCTTTGCAAATCTCAAAATTTGGCTAAAAATACACATGTTACTCACATTTCTGTGGCAGAAAGTTCTGGAATCTGAGAGGAGCCACAAATTTCCTTCCACCCAGCGTTCCCCCAAGTCTCCCGATAAAAATGATACCTCACTTGTGTGGGTAGGCCTAGCGCCCGCGACAGGAAACGCCCCAAAGCGCAACGTGGACACATCCAAATTTTTGGAAGAAAACAGAGGTGTTTTTTGCGAAGTGCCTACCTGTAGATTTTGGCCTCTAGCTCAGCCGGCACCTAGGGAAACCTACCAAACCTGTGCATTTCTGAAAACTAGAGACTAGGGGAATCCAAGATGGGGTGAGTTGCGGGGCTCGGACCAGGTTCTGTTACCCAGAATCCTTTGCAAACCTCAAAATTTGGCTAAAAATACACATGTTACTCACATTTCTGTGGCAGAAAGTTCTGGAATCTGAGAGGAGCCACAAATTTCCTTCCACCCAGCGTTCCCCCAAGTCTCCTGATAAAAATGATACCTCACTTGTGTGGGTAGGCCTAGCGCCCGCGACAGGAAATTCCCCAAAGCGCAACGTGGACACATCCAAATTTTTGGAAGAAAACAGAGGTGTTTTTTGCGAGGTGCCTACCTGTAGATTTTGGCCTCTAGCTCAGCCGGCACCTAGGGAAACCTACCAAACCTGTGCATTTCTGAAAACTAGAGACCTAGGGGAATCCAAGATGGGGTGACTTGCGGGGCTCGGACCAGGTTCTGTTACCCAGAATCCTTTGCACACCTCAAAATTTGGCTAAAAATACACATGTTACTCACATTTCTGTGGCAGAAAGTTCTGGAATCTGAGAGGAGCCACAAATTTCCATCCACCCAGCGTTCCCCCAAGTCTCCCGATAAAAAAGATACCTCACTTGTGTGGGTAGGCCTAGCGCCCGCAACAGGAAACGCCCCAAAGCGCAACGTGGACACATCCAAATTTTTGGAAGAAAACAGAGGTGTTTTTTGTGAAGTGCCTACCTGTAGATTTTGGCCTCTAGCTCAGCCGGCACCTAGGGAAACCTACCAAACCTGTGCATTTCTGAAAACTAGAGACCTAGGGGAATCCAAGGAGGGGTGACTTGCGGGGCTCGGACCAGGTTCTGCTACCCAGAATCCTTTGCAAACCTCAAAATGTGGTTAAAAAAACACATGTTCCTCACATTTCTGTGGCAGAAAGTTCTGGAATCTGAGAGGAGCCACAAATTTCCTTCCACCCAGCGTTCCCCCAAGTCTCCCGATAAAAATGATACCTCACTTGTGTGGGTAGGCCTAGCGCCCGCGACAGGAAACGCCCCAAAGCGCAACGTGGACACATCCAAATTTTTGGAAGAAAACAGAGGTGTTTTTTGCGAAGTGCCTACCTGTAGATTTTGGCCTCTAGCTCAGCCGGCACCTAGGGAAACCTACCAAACCTGTGCATTTCTGAAAACTAGAGACCTAGGGGAATCCATGATGGGGTGACTTGCGGGGCTCGGACCAGGTTCTGTTACCCAGAATCCTTTGCAAACCTCAAAATTTGGCTAAAAATACACATGTTACTCACATTTCTGTGGCAGAACGTTCTGGAATCTGAGAGGCGCCACAAATTTCCTTCCACCCAGCGTTCCCCCAAGTCTCCCGATAAAAATGATACCTCACTTGTGTGGGTAGGCAAAGCGCCCGCGACAGGAAACGCCCCAAAGCGCAACGAGGACACATTCAAATTTTTGGAAGAAAACAGAGGTGTTTTTTGCGAAGTGACTACCTGTAGATTTTGGCCTGTAGCTCAGCCGCCACCTAGGGAAACCTACCAAACCTGTGCATTTCTGAAAACTAGAGACCTAGAGGAATCCAAGATGGGGTGACTTGCGGGGCTCGGACCAGGTTCTGTTACCCAGAATCCTTTGCAAACCTCAAAATTTGGCTAAAAAAACACATGTTACTCACATTTCTGTGGCAGAAAGTTCTGGAATCTGAGAGGAGCAACAAATTTCCTTCCACCCAGTGTTCCCCCAAGTCTCCTGATAAAAAAGATACCTCACTTGTGTGGGTAGGCCTAGCGCCCGCGACAGGAAACAACCCAAAGCGCAATGTGGACACATCCAAATTTTTGGAAGAAAACAGAGGTGTTTTTTGCGAAGTGCCTACCTGTAGATTTTGGCCTTTAGCTCAGCCAGCACCCAGGGAAACCTACCAAACCTGTGCATTTCTGAAAACTAAAGACCTAGAGGAATCCAAGATGGGGTGACTTGCGGGGCTCGGACCAGGTTCTGTTACCCAGAATCCTTTGCAAACCTCAAAATGTGGCTAAAAAAACACATGTTCCTCACATTTCTGTGGCAGAAAGTTCTGGAATCTGAGAGGAGCCACAAATTTCCTTCCACCCAGCGTTCCCCCAAGTCTCCCGATAAAAATGATACCTCACTTGTGTGGGTAGGCCTAGCGCCCGCGACAGGAAACGCCCCAAAGCGCAACGTGGACACATCCAAATTTTTGGAAGAAAACAGTGGTGTTTTTTGCGAAGTGCCTACCTGTAGATTTTGGCCTCTAGCTCAGCCGGCACCTAGGGAAACCTACCAAACCTGTGCATTTCTGAAAACTAGAGACCTAGGGGAATCCAAGATGGGGTGACTTGCGGGGCTCGGACCAGGTTCTGTTACCCAGAATCCTTTGCAAACCTCAAAATTTGGCTAAAAATACACATGTTACTCACATTTCTGTGGCAGAAAGTTCTGGAATCTGAGAGGAGCCACAAATTTCCTTCCACCCAGCGTTCCCCCAAGTCTCCCGATAAAAATGATACCTCACTTGTGTGGGTAGGCCTAGCGCCCGCGACAGGAAACGCCCCAAAGCGCAACGTGGACACATCCAAATTTTTGGAAGAAAACAGAGGTGTTTTTTGCGAAGTGCCTACCTGTAGATTTTGGCCTCTAGCTCAGCCGGCACCTAGGGAAACCTACCAAACCTGTGCATTTCTGAAAACTAGAGACCTAGGGGAATCCAAGATGGGGTGACTTGCGGGGCTCGGACCAGGTTCTGTTACCCAGAATCCTTTGCAAACCTCAAAATTTGGCTAAAAATACACATGTTACTCACATTTCTGTGGCAGAAAGTTCTGGAATCTGAGAGGAGCCACAAATTTCCTTCCACCCAGCGTTCCCCCAAGTCTCCCGATAAAAATGATACCTCACTTGTGTGGGTAGGCCTAGCGCCCGCGACAGGCCTAAAGCGCAACGTGGACACATCCAAATTTTTGGAAGAAAACAGAGGTGTTTTTTGCGAAGTGCCTACCTGTAGATTTTGGCCTCTAGCTCAGCCGGCACCTAGGGAAACCTACCAAAACTGTGCATTTCTGAAAACTAGAGACCTAGGGGAATCCAAGATGGGGTGAGTTGCGGGGCTCGGACCAAGTTCTGTTACCCAGAATCCTCTGCAAACCTCAAAATTTGGCTAAAAATACACATGTTACTCACATTTCTGTGGCAGAAAGTTCTGGAATCTGAGAGAAGCCACAAATTTCCTTCCACCCAGCGTTCCCCCAAGTCTCCTGATAAAAATGATACCTCACTTGTGTGGGTAGGCCTAGCGCCCACGACAGGAAATTCCCCAAAGCGCAACGTGGACACATCCAAATTTTTGGAAGAAAACAGAGGTGTTTTTTGCGAGGTGCCTACCTGTAGATTTTGGCCTCTAGCTCAGCCGGCACCTAGGGAAACCTACCAAACCTGTGCATTTCTGAAAACTAGAGACCTAGGGGAATCCAAGGAGGGGTGACTTGCGGGGCTCGGACCAGGTTCTGTTACCCAGAATCCTTTGCAAACCTCAAAATATGGCTAAAAAAACACATGTTCCTAACATTTCTTTGGCAGAAAGTTCTGGAATCTGAGAGGAGCCACAAATTTCCTTCCACCCAGCGTTCCCCCAAGTCTCCCGATAAAAATGATACCTCACTTGTGTGGGTAGGCCTAGCGCCCGCGACAGGAAACACCCCAAAGCGCAACGTGGACACATCCAAATTTTTGGAAGAAAACAGAGGTGTTTTTTGCGAAGTGCCTACCTGTAGATTTTGGCCTTTAGCTCAGCCAGCACCTAGGGAAACCTACCAAACCTGTGCATTTCTGAAAACTAGAGACGTAGGGGAATCTAAGGAGGGGTGACTTGCGGGGCTCGGACCAGGTTCTGTTACCCAGAATCCTTTGCAAACCTCAAAATGTGGTTAAAAAAACACATGTTCCTCACATTTCTGTGGCAGAAAGTTCTGGAATCTGAGAGGAGCCACAAATTTCCTTCCACCCAGCGTTCCCCCAAGTCTCCCGATAAAAATGATACCTCACTTGTGTGGGTAGGCCTAGCGCCCGCGACAGGAAACGCCCCAAAGCGCAACGTGGACACATCCAAATTTTTGGAAGAAAACAGAGGTGTTTTTTGCGAAGTGCCTACCTGTAGATTTTGGCCTCTAGCTCAGCCGGCACCTAGGGAAACCTACCAAACCTGTGCATTTCTGAAAACTAGAGACCTAGGGGAATCCAAGATGGGGTGACTTGCGGGGCTCGGACCAGGTTCTGTTACCCAGAATCCTTTGCAAACCTCAAAATTTGGCTAAAAATACACATGTTACTCACATTTCTGTGGCAGAAAGTTCTGGAATCTGAGAGGAGCCACAAATTTCCTTCCACCCAGCATTCCCCCAAGTCTCCCGATAAAAATGATACCTCACTTGTGTGGGTAGGCCTAGCGCCCGCGACAGGAAACGCCCCAAAGCGCAACGTGGACACATCCAAATTTTTGGAAGAAAACAGAGGTGTTTTTTGCGAAGTGCCTACCTGTAGATTTTGGCCTCTAGCTCAGCCGGCACCTAGGGAAACCTACCAAACCTGTGCATTTCTGAAAACTAGAGACCTAGGGGAATCCAAGATGGGGTGACTTGCGGGGCTCGGACCAGGTTCTGTTACCCAGAATCCTTTGCAAACCTCAAAATTTGGGTAAAAATACACATGTTACTCACATTTCTGTGGCAGAAAGTTCTGGAATCTGAGAGGAGCCACAAATTTCCTTCCACCCAGCGTTCCCCCAGGTCTCCCGATAAAAATTATACCTCACTTGTGTGGGTAGGCCTAGCGCCCGCGACAGGAAACGCCCCAAAGCGCAACGTGGACACATCCAAATTTTTGGAAGAAAACAGAGGTGTTTTTTGCGAGGTGCCTACCTGTAGATTTTGGCCTCTAGCTCAGCCGGCACCTAGGGAAACCTACCAAACCTGTGCATTTCTGAAAACTAGAGACCTAGGGGAATCCAAGATGGGATGATTTGCAGGGCTCGGACCAGGTTCTGTTACCCAGAATCCTTTGCAAACCTCAAAATTTGGCTAAAAATACACATGTTACTCACATTTCTGTGGCAGAAAGTTCTGGAATCTGAGAGGAGCCACAAATTTCCTTCCACCCAGCGTTCCCCCAAGTCTCCCGATAAAAAAGATACCTCACTTGTGTGGGTAGGCCTAGCGCCCGCGACAGGAAACGCCCCAAAGCGCAGCGTGGACACATCCAAATTTTTTGAAGAAAACAGAGGTGTTTTTTGTGAAGTGCCTACCTGTAGATTTTGGCCTCTAGCTCAGCCGACACCTAGGGAAACCTACCAAACCTGTGCATTTCTGAAAACTAGAGACCTAGGGGAATCCAAGGAGGGGTGACTTGCGGGGCTCGGACCAGGTTCTGCCACCCAGAATCCTTTGCAAACCTTAAAATTTGGCTAAAAAAACACATGTTCCTAACATTTCTTTGGCAGAAAGTTCTGGAATCTGAGAGGAGCCACAAATTTCCTTCCACCCAGCGTTCCCCCAAGTCTCCCGATAAAAATGATACCTCACTTGTGTGGGTAGGCCTAGCGCCCGCGACAGGAAACACCCCAAAGCGCAACGTGGACACATCCAAATTTTTGGAAGAAAACAGAGGTGTTTTTTGCGAAGTGCCTACCTGTAGATTTTGGCCTTTAGCTCAGCCAGCACCTAGGGAAACCTACCAAACCTGTGCATTTCTGAAAACTAGAGACGTAGGGGAATCTAAGGAGGGGTGACTTGCGGGGCTCGGACCAGGTTCTGTTACCCAGAATCCTTTGCAAACCTCAAAATGTGGCTAAAAAAACACATGTTCCTCACTTTTCTGTGGCAGAAAGTTCTGGAATCTGAGAGGAGCCACAAATTTCCTTCCACCCAGCGTTCCCCCAAGTCTCCCGATAAAAATGATACCTCACTTGTGTGGGTAGGCCTAGCGCCCGCGACAGGAAACGCCCCAAAGCGCAACGTGGACACATCCAAATTTTTGGAAGAAAACAGAGGTGTTTTTTGCGAAGTGCCTACCTGTAGATTTTGGCCTCTAGCTCAGCCGGCACCTAGGGAAACCTACCAAACCTGTGCATTTCTGAAAACTAGAGACCTAGGGGAATCCAAGATGGGGTGACTTGCGGGGCTCGGACCAGGTTCTGTTACCCAGAATCCTTTGCAAACCTCAAAATTTGGCTAAAAATACACATGTTACTCACATTTCTGTGGCAGAAAGTTCTGGAATCTGAGAGGAGCCACAAATTTCCTTCCACCCAGCGTTCCCCCAAGTCTCCCGATAAAAAAGATACCTCACTTGTGTGGGTAGGCCTAGCGCCCGCGACAGGAAACGCCCCAAAGCGCAACGTGGACACATCCAAATTTTTGGAAGAAAACAGAGGTGTTTTTTCTGAAGTGCCTACCTGTAGATTTTGGCCTCTAGCTCAGCCGGCACCTAGGGAAACCTACCAAACCTGTGCATTTCTGAAAACTAGAGACCTAGGGGAATCCAAGGAGGGGTGACTTGCGGGGCTCGGACCAGGTTCTGTTACCCAGAATCCTTTGCAAACCTCAAAATGTGGTTAAAAAAACACATGTTCCTCACATTTCTGTGGCAGAAAGTTCTGGAATCTGAGAGGAGCCACAAATTTCCTTCCACCCAGCGTTCCCCCAAGTCTCCCGATAAAAATGATACCTCACTTGTGTGGGTAGGCCTAGCGCCCGCGACAGGAAACACCCCAAAGCGCAACGTGGACACATCCAAATTTTTGGAAGAAAACAGAGGTGTTTTTTGCGAAGTGCCTACCTGTAGATTTTGGCCTTTAGCTCAGCCAGCACCTAGGGAAACCTACCAAACCTGTGCATTTCTAAAAACTAGAGACGTAGGGGAATCTAAGGAGGGGTGACTTGCGGGGCTCGGACCAGGTTCTGTTACCCAGAATCCTTTGCAAACCTCAAAATGTGGCTAAAAAAACACATGTTCCTCACTTTTCTGTGGCAGAAAGTTCTGGAATCTGAGAGGAGCCACAAATTTCCTTCCACCCAGCGTTCCCCCAAGTCTCCCGATAAAAATGATACCTCACTTGTGTGGGTAGGCCTAGCGCCCGCGACAGGAAACGCCCCAAAGCGCAACGTGGACACATCCAAATTTTTTGAAGAAAACAGAGGTGTTTTTTGCGAAGTGCCTACCTGTAGATTTTGGCCTCTAGCTCAGCCGGCACCTAGGGAAACCTACCAAACCTGTGCATTTCTGAAAACTAGAGACCTAGGGGAATCCAAGATGGTGTGACTTGCGGGGCTCGGACCAGGTTCTGTTACCCAGAATCCTTTGCAAACCTCAAAATTTGGCTAAAAATACACATGTTACTCACATTTCTGTGGCAGAAAGTTCTGGAATCTGAGAGGAGCCACAAATTTCCTTCCACCCAGCGTTCCCCCAAGTCTCCCGATAAAAAAGATACCTCACTTGTGTGGGTAGGACTAGCGCCCGCGACAGGAAACGCCCCAAAGCGCAACGTGGACACATCCAAATTTTTGGAAGAAAACAGAGGTGTTTTTTGTGAAGTGCCTACCTGTAGATTTTGGCCTCTAGCTCAGCCGGCACCTAGGGAAACCTACCAAACCTGTGCATTTCTGAAAACTAGAGACCTAGGGGAATCCAAGGAGGGGTGACTTGCGGGGCTCGGACGAGGTTCTGCTACCCAGAATCCTTTGCAAACCTCAAAATTTGGCTAAAAAAACACATGTTCCTAACATTTCTTTGGCAGAAAGTTCTGGAATCTGAGAGGAGCCACAAATTTCCTTCCACCCAGCGTTCCCCCAAGTCTCCCGATAAAAATGATACCTCACTTGTGTGGGTAGGCCTAGCGCCCGCGACAGGAAACACCCCAAAGCGCAACGTGGACACATCCAAATTTTGGGAAGAAAACAGAGGTGTTTTTTGCGAAGTGCCTACCTGTAGATTTTGGCCTTTAGCTCAGCCAGCACCTAGGGAAACCTACCAAACCTGTGCATTTCTGAAAACTAGAGACGTAGGGGAATCTAAGGAGGGGTGACTTGCGGGGCTCGGACCAGGTTCTGTTACCCAGAATCCTTTGCAAACCTCAAAATGTGGCTAAAAAAACACATGTTCCTCACTTTTCTGTGGCAGAAAGTTCTGGAATCTGAGAGGAGCCACAAATTTCCTTCCACCCAGCGTTCCCCCAAGTCTCCCGATAAAAATGATACCTCACTTGTGTGGGTAGGCCTAGCGCCCGCGACAGGAGACGCCCCAAAGCGCAACGTGGACACATCCAAATTTTTGGAAGAAAACAGAGGTGTTTTTTGCGAAGTGCCGACCTGTAGATTTTGGCCTCTAGCTCAGCCGGCACCTAGGGAAACCTACCAAACCTGTGCATTTCTGAAAACTAGAGACCTAGGGGAATCCAAGATGGGGTGACTTGCGGGGCTCGGACCAGGTTCTGTTACCCAGAATCCTTTGCAAACCTCAAAATTTGGCTAAAAATACACATGTTACTCACATTTCTGTGGCAGAAAGTTCTGGAATCTGAGAGGAGCCACAAATTTCCTTCCACCCAGCGTTCCCCCAAGTCTCCCGATAAAAAAGATACCTCACTTGTGTGGGTAGGCCTAGCGCCCGCGACAGGAAACGCCCCAAAGCGCAACGTGGACACATCCAAATTTTTGGAAGAAAACAGAGGTGTTTTTTGTGAAGTGCCTACCTGTAGATTTTGGCCTCTAGCTCAGCCGGCACCTAGGGAAACCTAACAAACCTGTGCATTTCTGAAAACTAGAGACCTAGGGGAATCCAAGGAGGGGTGACTTGCGGGGCTCGGACCAGGTTCTGCTACCCAGAATCCTTTGCAAACCTCAAAATTTGGCTAAAAAAACACATGTTCCTAACATTTCTTTGGCAGAAAGTTCTGGAATCTGAGAGGAGCCACAAATTTCCTTCCACCCAGCGTTCCCCCAAGTCTCCCGATAAAAATGATACCTCACTTGTGTGGGTAGGCCTAGCGCCCGCGACAGGAAACACCCCAAAGCGCAACGTGGACACATCCAAATTTTTGGAAGAAAACAGAGGTGTTTTTTGCGAAGTGCCTACCTGTAGATTTTGTCCTTTAGCTCAGCCAGCACCTAGGGAAACCTACCAAACCTGTGCATCTCTGAAAACTAGAGACGTAGGGGAATCTAAGGAGGGGTGACTTGCGGGGCTCGGACCTGGTTCTGTTACCCAGAATCCTTTGCAAACCTCAAAATGTGGTTAAAAAAACACATGTTCCTCACATTTCTGTGGCAGAAAGTTCTGGAATCTGAGAGGAGCCACAAATTTCCTTCCACCCAGCGTTCCCCCAAGTCTCCCGATAAAAATGATACCTCACTTGTGTGGGTAGGCCTAGCGCCCGCGACAGGAAACGCCCCAAAGCGCAACGTGGACACATCCAAATTTTTGGAAGAAAACAGAGGTGTTTTTTGCGAAGTGCCTACCTGTAGATTTTGGCCTCTAGCTCAGCCGGCACCTAGGGAAACATACCAAACCTGTGCATTTCTGAAAACTAGAGACCTAGGGGAATCCAAGATGGGGTGACTTGCGGGGCTCGGACCAGGTTCTGTTACCCAGAATCCTTTGCAAACCTCAAAATTTGGCTAAAAATACACATGTTACTCACATTTCTGTGGCAGAAAGTTCTGGAATCTGAGAGGAGCCACAAATTTCCTTCCACCCAGCGTTCCCCCAAGTCTCCCGATAAAAAAGATACCTCACTTGTGTGGGTAGGCCTAGCGCCCGCGACAGGAAACACCCCAAAGCGCAATGTGGACACATCCAAATTTTTGGAAGAAAACAGAGGTGTTTTTTGCGAAGTGCCTACCTGTAGAGTTTGGCCTTTAGCTCAGCCAGCACCCAGGGAAACCTACCAAACCTGTGCATTTCTGAAAACTAAAGACCTAGAGGAATCCAAGATGGGGTGACTTGCGGGGCTCGGACCAGGTTCTGTTACCCAGAATCCTTTGCAAACCTCAAAATGTGGCTAAAAAAACACATGTTCCTCACATTTCTGTGGCAGAAAGTTCTGGAATCTGAGAGGAGCCACAAATTTCCTTCCACCCAGCGTTCCCCCAAGTCTCCCGATAAAAAAGATACCTCACTTGTGTGGGTAGGCCTAGCGCCCGCGACAGGAAACGCCCCAAAGCGCAACGTGGACACATCCAAATTTTTGGAAGAAAACAGAGGTGTTTTTTGCGAAGTGCCTACCTGTAGATTTTGGCCTCTAGCTCAGCCGGCACCTAGGGAAACCTACCAAACCTGTGCATTTTTGAAAACTAGAGACCTAGGGGAATCCAAGATGGGGTGACTTGCGGGGCTCGGACCAGGTTCTGTTACCCAGAATCCTTTGCAAACCTCAAAATTTGGCTAAAAATACACATGTTACTCACATTTCTGTGGCAGAAAGTTCTGGAATCTGAGAGGAGCCACAAATTTCCTTCCACCCAGCGTTCCCCCAAGTCTCCCGATAAAAATGATACCTCACTTGTGTGGGTAGGCCTAGCGCCCGCGACAGGAAACGCCCCAAAGCGCAACGTGGACACATCCAAATTTTTGGAAGAAAACAGAGGTGTTTTTTGCGAAGTGCCTACCTGTAGATTTTGGCCTCTAGCTCAGCCGGCACCTAGGGAAACCTACCAAACCTGTGCATTTCTGAAAACTAGAGACCTAGGGGAATCCAAGATGGGGTGACTTGCGGGGCTCGGACCAGGTTCTGTTACCCAGAATCCTTTGCAAACCTCAAAATTTGGCTAAAAATACACATGTTACTCACATTTCTGTGGCAGAAAGTTCTGAAATCTGAGAGGAGCCACAAATTTCCTTCCACCCAGCGTTCCCCCAAGTCTCCCGATAAAAAAGATACCTCACTTGTGTGGGTAGGCCTAGCGCCCGCGACAGGAAACGCCCCAAAGCGCAATGTGGACACATCCAAATTTTTGGAAGAAAACAGAGGTGTTTTTTGTGAAGTGCCTACCTGTAGATTTTGACCTCTAGCTCAGCCGGCACCTAGGGAAACCTACCAAACCTGTGCATTTCTGAAAACTAGAGACCTAGGGGAATCCAAGGAGGGGTGACTTGCGGGGCTCGGACCAGGTTCTGCTACCCAGAATCCTTTGCAAACCTCAAAATTTGGCTAAAAAAACACATGTTCCTAACATTTCTTTGGCAGAAAGTTCTGGAATCTGGGAGGAGCCACAAATTTCCTTCCACCCAGCGTTCCCCCAAGTCTCCCGATAAAAATGATACCTCACTTGTGTGGGTAGGCCTAGCGCCCGCGACAGGAAACACCCCAAAGCGCAACGTGGACACATCCAAATTTTTGGAAGAAAACAGAGGTGTTTTTTGCGAAGTGCCTACCTGTAGATTTTGGCCTTTAGCTCAGCCAGCACCTAGGGAAACCTACCAAACCTGTGCATTTCTGAAAACTAGAGACCTAGGGGAATCCAAGATGGGGTGACTTGCGGGGCTCGGACCAGGTTCTGTTACCCAGAATCCTTTGCAAACCTCAAAATTTGGCTAAAAAAACACATGTTACTCACATTTCTGTGGCAGAAAGTTCTGGAATCTGAGAGGAGCCACAAATTTCCTTCCACCCAGCGTTCCCCCAAGTCTCCCGATAAAAATGATACCTCACTTGTGTGGGTAGGCCTAGCGCCCGCGACAGGAAACGCCCCAAAGCGCAACGTGGACACATCCAAATTTTTGGAAGAAAACAGAGGTGTTTTTTGCGAAGTGCCTACCTGTAGATTTTGGCCTCTAGCTCAGCCGGCACCTAGGGAAACCTACCAAACCTGTGCATTTCTGAAAACTAGAGACCTAGGGGAATCCAAGATGGGGTGACTTGCGGGGCTCGGACCAGGTTCTGTTACCCAGAATCCTTTGCAAACCTCAAAATTTGGCTAAAAATACACATGTTACTCACATTTCTGTGGCAGAAAGTTCTGGAATCTGAGAGGAGCCACAAATTTCCTTCCACCCAGCGTTCCCCCAAGTCTCCCGATAAAAATGATACCTCACTTGTGTGGGTAGGCCTAGCGCCCACAACAGGAAACGCCCCAAAGCGCAACGTGGACACATCCAAATTTTTGGAAGAAAACAGAGGTGTTTTTTGCGAAGTGCCTACCTGTAGATTTTGGCCTCTAGCTCAGCCGGCACCTAGGGAAACCTACCAAACCTGTGCATTTCTGAAAACTAGAGACCTAGGGGAATCCAAGATGGGGTGACTTGCGGGGCTCGGACCAGGTTCTGTTACCCAGAATCCTTTGCAAACCTCAAAATTTGGCTAAAAATACACATGTTACTCACATTTCTGTGGCAGAAAGTTCTGGAATCTGAGAGGAGCCACAAATTTCCTTCCACCCAGCGTTCCCCCAAGTCTCCCGATAAAAAAGATACCTCACTTGTGTGGGTAGGCCTAGCGCCCGCGACAGGAAACACCCCAAAGCGCAATGTGGACACATCCAAATTTTTGGAAGAAAACAGAGGTGTTTTTTGCGAAGTGCCTACCTGTAGATTTTGGCCTTTAGCTCAGCCAGCACCCAGGGAAACCTACCAAACCTGTGCATTTCTGAAAACTAAAGACCTAGAGGAATCCAAGATGGGGTGACTTGCGGGGCTCGGACCAGGTTCTGTTACCCAGAATCCTTTGCAAACCTCAAAATGTGGCTAAAAAAACACATGTTCCTCACATTTCTGTGGCAGAAAGTTCTGGAATCTGAGAGGAGCCACAAATTTCCTTCCACCCAGCGTTCCCCCAAGTCTCCCGATAAAAATGATACCTCACTTGTGTGGGTAGGCCTAGCGCCCGCGACAGGAAACGCCCCAAAGCGCAACGTGGACACATCCAAATTTTTGGAAGAAAACAGAGGTGTTTTTTGCGAAGTGCCTACCTGTAGATTTTGGCCTCTAGCTCAGCCGGCACCTAGGGAAACCTACCAAACCTGTGCATTTCTGAAAACTAGAGACCTAGGGGAATCCAAGATGGGGTGACTTGCGGGGCTCGGACCAGGTTCTGTTACCCAGAATCCTTTGCAAACCTCAAAATTTGGCTAAAAATACACATGTTACTCACATTTCTGTGGCAGAAAGTTCTGGAATCTGAGAGGAGCCACAAATTTCCTTCCACCCAGCGTTCCCCCAAGTCTCCCGATAAAAATGATACCTCACTTGTGTAGGTAGGCCTAGCGCCCGCGACAGGAAACGCCCCAAAGCGCAACGTGGACACATCCAAATTTTTGGAAGAAAACAGAGGTGTTTTTTGCGAAGTGCCTACCTGTAGATTTTGGCCTCTAGCTCAGCCGGCACCTAGGGAAACCTACCAAACCTGTGCATTTCTGAAAACTAGAGACCTAGGGGAATCCAAGATGGGGTGACTTGCGGGGCTCGGACCAGGTTCTGTTACCCAGAATCCTTTGCAAACCTCAAAATTTGGCTAAAAATACACATGTTACTCACATTTCTGTGGCAGAAAGTTCTGGAATCTGAGAGGAGCCACAAATTTCCTTCCACCCAGCGTTCCCCCAAGTCTCCCGATAAAAAAGATACCTCACTTGTGTGGGTAGGCCTAGCGCCCGCGACAGGAAACGCCCCAAAGCGCAACGTGGACACATCCAAATTTTTGGAAGAAAACAGAGGTGTTTTTTGTGAAGTGCCTACCTGTAGATTTTGGCCTCTAGCTCAGCCGGCACCTAGGGAAACCTACCAAACCTGTGCATTTCTGAAAACTAGAGACCTAGGGGAATCCAAGGAGGGGTGACTTGCGGGGCTCGGACCAGGTTCTGCTACCCAGAATCCTTTGCAAACCTCAAAATTTGGCTAAAAAAACACATGTTCCTAACATTTCTTTGGCAGAAAGTTCTGGAATCTGAGAGGAGCCACAAATTTCCTTCCACCCAGCGTTCCCCCAAGTCTCCCGATAAAAATGATACCTCACTTGTGTGGGTAGGCCTAGCGCACGCGACAGGAAACACCCCAAAGCGCAACGTGGACACATCCAAATTTTTGGAAGAAAACAGAGGTGTTTTTTGCGAAGTGCCTACCTGTAGATTTTGGCCTTTAGCTCAGCCAGCACCTAGGGAAACCTACCAAACCTGTGCATTTCTGAAAACTAGAGACGTAGGGGAATCTAAGGAGGGGTGACTTGCGGGGCTCGGACCAGGTTCTGTTACCCAGAATCCTTTGCAAACCTCAAAATGTGGTTAAAAAAACACATGTTCCTCACATTTCTGTGGCAGAAAGTTCTGGAATCTGAGAGGAGCCACAAATTTCCTTCCACCCAGCGTTCCCCCAAGTCTCCCGATAAAAATGATACCTCACTTGTGTGGGTAGGCCTAGCGCTCGCGACAGGAAACGCCCCAAAGCGCAACGTGGACACATCCAAATTTTTGGAAGAAAACAGAGGTGTTTTTTGCGAAGTGACTACCTGTAGATTTTGGCCTGTAGCTCAGCCGCCACCTAGGGAAACCTACCAAACCTGTGCATTTCTGAAAACTAGAGACCTAAAGGAATCCAAGATGGGGTGACTTGCGGGGCTCGGACCAGGTTCTGTTACCCAGAATCCTTTGCAAACCTCAAAATTTGGCTAAAAAAACACATGTTACTCACATTTCTGTGGCAGAAAGTTCTGGAATCTGAGAGGAGCCACAAATTTCCTTCCACCCAGCGTTCCCCCAAGTCTCCCGATAAAAATGATACCTCACTTGTGTGGGTAGGCCTAGCGCCCGCGACAGGAAACGCCCCAAAGCGCAACGTGGACACATCCACATTTTTGGAAGAAAACAGAGGTGTTTTTTGCGAAGTGCCTACCTGTAGATTTTGGCCTCTAGCTCAGCCGGCACCTAGGGAAACCTACCAAACCTGTGCATTTCTGAAAACTAGAGACCTAGAGGAATCCAAGATGGGGTGACTTGCAGGGCTCGGACCAGGTTCTGTTACCCAGAATCCTTTGCAAACCTCAAAATTTGGCTAAAAAAACACATGTTCCTCACATTTCTGTGGCAGAAAGTTCTGGAATCTGAGAGGAGCCACAAATTTCCTTCCACCCAGCGTTCCCCCAAGTCTCCCGATAAAAATGATACCTCACTTGTGTGGGTAGGCCTAGCGCCCGCGACAGGAAATGCCCCAAAGCGCAACGTGGACACATCCAAATTTTTGGAAGAAAACAGAGGTGTTTTTTGCGAAGTGCCTACCTGTAGATTTTGGCCTCTAGCTCAGCCGGCACCTAGGGAAACCTACCAAACCTGTGCATTTCTGAAAACTAGAGACTTAGGGGAATCCAAGGAGGGGTGACTTGCGGGGCTCGGACCAGGTTCTGTTACCCAGAATCCTTTGCAAACCTCAAAATTTGGCTAAAAAAACACATGTTCCTAACATTTCTTTGGCAGAAAGTTCTGGAATCTGAGAGGAGCCACAAATTTCCTTCCACCCAGCATTCCCCCAAGTCTCCCGATAAAAATGATACCTCACTTGTGTGGGTAGGCCTAGCGCCCGCGACAGGAAACACCCCAAAGTGCAACGTGGACACATCCAAATTTTTGGAAGAAAACAGAGGTGTTTTTTGCGAAGTGCCTACCTGTAGATTTTGGCCTTTAGCTCAGCCAGCACCTAGGGAAACCTACCAAACCTGTGCATTTCTGAAAACTAGAGACCTAGGGGAATCTAAGGAGGGGTGACTTGCGGGGCTCGGACCAGGTTCTGTTACCCAGAATCCTTTGCAAACCTCAAAATGTGGCTAAAAAAACAAATGTTCCTCACATTTCTGTGGCAGAAAGTTCTGGAATCTGAGAGGAGCCACAAATTTCCTTCCACCCAGCGTTCCCCCAAGTCTCCCGATAAAAATGATACCTCACTTGTGTGGGTAGGCCTAGCGCCCGCGACAGGAAACGCCCCAAAGCGCAACGTGGACACATCCAAATTTTTGGAAGAAAACAGAGGTGTTTTTTGCGAAGTGCCTACCTGTAGATTTTGGCCTTTAGCTCAGCCGGCACCTAGGGAAACCTACCAAACCTGTGCATTTCTGAAAACTAGAGACCTAGGGGAATCCAAGATGGGGTGACTTGCGGGGCTCGGACCAGGTTCTGTTACCCAGAATCCTTTGCAAACCTCAAAATTTGGCTAAAAATACACATGTTACTCACATTTCTGTGGCAGAAAGTTCTGGAATCTGAGAGGAGCCACAAATTTCCTTCCACCCAGCGTTCCCCCAAGTCTCCCGATAAAAATGATACCTCACTTGTGTGGGTAGGCAAAGCGCCCGCGACAGGAAACGCCCCAAAGCGCAACGTGGACACATTCAAATTTTTGTAAGAAAACAGAGGTGTTTTTTGCGAAGTGACTACCTGTAGATTTTGGCCTCTAGCTCAGCCGCCACCTAGGGAAACCTACCAAACCTGTGCATTTCTGAAAACTAGAGACCTAGAGGAATCCAAGATGGGGTGACCTGCGGGGCTCGGACCAGGTTCTGTTACCCAGAATCCTTTGCAAACCTCAAAATTTGGCTAAAAAAACACATGTTACTCACATTTCTGTGGCAGAAAGTTCTGGAATCTGAGAGGAGCCACAAATTTCCTTCTACCCAGCGTTCCCCCAAGTCTCCCGATAAAAATGATACCTCACTTGTGTGGGTAGGCAAAGCGCCCGCGACAGGAAACGCCCCAAAGCGCAACGTGGACACATTCAAATTTTTGTAAGAAAACAGAGGTGTTTTTTGCGAAGTGACTACCTGTAGATTTTGGCCTCTAGCTCAGCCGCCACCTAGGGAAACCTACCAAACCTGTGCATTTCTGAAAACTAGAGACCTAGAGGAATCCAAGATGGGGTGACCTGCGGCGCTCGGACCAGGTTCTGTTACCCAGAATCCTTTGCAAACCTCAAAATTTGGCTAAAAAAACACATGTTACTCACATTTCTGTGGCAGAAAGTTCTGGAATCTGAGAGGAGCCACAAATTTCCTTCCACCCAGCGTTCCCCCAAGTCTCCCGATAAAAATGATACCTCACTTGTGTGGGTAGGCCTAGCGCCCGCGACAGGAAACGCCCGAAAGCGCAACGTGGACACATCCACATTTTTGGAAGAAAACAGAGGTGTTTTTTGCGAAGTGCCTACCTGTAGATTTTGGCCTCTAGCTCAGCCGGCACCTAGGGAAACCTACCAAACCTGTGCATTTCTGAAAACTAGAGACCTAGGGGAATCTAAGGAGGGGTGACTTGCGGGGCTCGGACCAGGTTCTGTTACCCAGAATCCTTTGCAAACCTCAAAATGTGGCTAAAAAAACAAATGTTACTCACATTTCTGTGGCAGAAAGTTCTGGAATCTGAGAGGAGCCACAAATTTCCTTCCACCCAGCGTTCCCCCAAGTCTCCCGATAAAAATGATACCTCACTTGTGTGGGTAGGCAAAGCGCCCGCGACAGGAAACGCCCCAAAGCGCAACGTGGACACATTCAAATTTTTGTAAGAAAACAGAGGTGTTTTTTGCGAAGTGACTACCTGTAGATTTTGGCCTCTAGCTCAGCCGCCACCTAGGGAAACCTACCAAACCTGTGCATTTCTGAAAACTAGAGACCTAGAGGAATCCAAGATGGGGTGACCTGCGGGGCTCGGACCAGGTTCTGTTACCCAGAATCCTTTGCAAACCTCAAAATTTGGCTAAAAAAACACATGTTACTCACATTTCTGTGGCAGAAAGTTCTGGAATCTGAGAGGAGCCACAAATTTCCTTCCACCAGGCGTTCCCCCAAGTCTCCCGATAAAAATGATACCTCACTTGTGTGGGTAGGCCTAGCGCCCGCGACAGGAAACGCCCGAAAGCGCAACGTGGACACATCCACATTTTTGGAAGAAAACAGAGGTGTTTTTTGCGAAGTGCCTACCTGTAGATTTTGGCCTCTAGCTCAGCCGGCACCTAGGGAAACCTACCAAACCTGTGCATTTCTGAAAACTAGAGACCTAGGGGAATCCAAGATGGGGTGACTTGCGGGGCTCGGACCAGGTTCTGTTACCCAGAATCCTTTGCAAACCTCAAAATTTGGCTAAAAATACACATGTTACTCACATTTCTGTGGCAGAAAGTTCTGGAATCTGAGAGGAGCCACAAATTTCCTTCCACCCAGCGTTCCCCCAAGTCTCCCGATAAAAAAGATACCTCACTTGTGTGGGTAGGCCTAGCGGCCGCGACAGGAAACGCCCCAAAGCGCAACGTGGACACATCCAAATTTTTTGAAGAAAACAGAGGTGTTTTTTGTGAAGTGCCTACCTGTAGATTTTGGCCTCTAGCTCAGCTGGCACCTAGGGAAACCTACCAAACCTGTGCATTTCTGAAAACTAGAGACCTAGGGGAATCCAAGGAGGGGTGACTTGCGGGGGTCGGACCAGGTTCTGTTACCCAGAATCCTTTGCAAACCTCAAAATTTGGCTAAAAAAACACATGTTCATAACATTTCTTTGGCAGAAAGTTCTGGAATCTGAGAGGAGCCACAAATTTCCTTCCACCCAGCGTTCCCCCAAGTCTCCCGATAAAAATGATACCTCACTTGTGTGGGTAGGCCTAGCGCCCGCGACAGGAAACGCCCCAAAGCGCAACGTGGACACATCCAAATTTTTGGAAGAAAACAGAGGTGTTTTTTGCAAAGTGCCTACCTGTAGATTTTGGCCTCTAGCTCAGCCGGCACCTAGGGAAACCTACCAAACCTGTGCATTTCTGAAAACTAGAGACCTAGGGGAATCCAAGATGGGGTGACTTGCGGGGCTCGGACCAGGTTCTGTTACCCAGAATCCTTTGCAAACCGCAAAATTTGGCTAAAAATACACATGTTACTCACATTTCTGTGGCAGAAAGTTCTGGAATCTGAGAGGAGCCACAAATTTCCTTCCACCCAGCGTTCCCCCAAGTCTCCCGATAAAAATGATACCTCACTTGTGTGGGTAGGCCTAGCGCCCACAACAGGAAACGCCCCAAAGCGCAACGTGGACACATCCAAATTTTTGGAAGAAAACAGAGGTGTTTTTTGCGAAGTGCCTACCTGTAGATTTTGGCCTCTAGCTCAGCCGGCACCTAGGGAAACCTACCAAACCTGTGCATTTCTGAAAACTAGAGACCTAGGGGAATCCAAGATGGGGTGACTTGCGGGGCTCGGACCAGGTTCTGTTACCCAGAATCCTTTGCAAACCTCAAAATTTGGCTAAAAATACACATGTTACTCACATTTCTGTGGCAGAAAGTTCTGGAATCTGAGAGGAGCCACAAATTTCCTTCCACCCAGCGTTCCCCCAAGTCTCCCGATAAAAAAGATACCTCACTTGTGTGGGTAGGCCTAGCGCCCGCGACAGGAAACGCCCCAAAGCGCAATGTGGACACATCCAAATTTTTGGAAGAAAACAGAGGTGTTTTTTGCGAAGTGCCTACCTGTAGATTTTGGCCTTTAGCTCAGCCAG
The DNA here is from genome assembly GCF_031143425.1 of Pleurodeles waltl. NCBI lineage: Eukaryota > Metazoa > Chordata > Amphibia > Caudata > Salamandridae > Pleurodeles > Pleurodeles waltl. The sequence goes on from NC_090445.1 coordinate 723,113,969, forward strand.
CACCCAGGGAAACCTACCAAACCTGTGCATTTCTGAAAACTAAAGACCTAGAGGAATCCAAGATGGGGTGACTTGCGGGGCTCGGACCAGGTTCTGTTACCCAGAATCCTTTGCAAACCTCAAAATGTGGCTAAAAAAACACATGTTCCTCACATTTCTGTGGCAGAAAGTTCTGGAATCTGAGAGGAGCCACAAATTTCCTTCCACCCAGCGTTCCCCCAAGTCTCCCGATAAAAATGATACCTCACTTGTGTGGGTAGGCCTAGCGCCCGCGACAGGAAACGCCCCAAAGCGCAACGTGGACACATCCAAATTTTTGGAAGAAAACAGAGGTGTTTTTTGCGAAGTGCCTACCTGTAGATTTTGGCCTCTAGCTCAGCCGGCACCTAGGGAAACCTACCAAACCTGTGCATTTCTGAAAACTAGAGACCTAGGGGAATCCAAGATGGGGTGACTTGCGGGGCTCGGACCAGGTTCTGTTACCCAGAATCCTTTGCAAACCTCAAAATTTGGCTAAAAATACACATGTTACTCACATTTCTGTGGCAGAAAGTTCTGGAATCTGAGAGGAGCCACAAATTTCCTTCCACCCAGCGTTCCCCCAAGTCTCCCGATAAAAATGATACCTCACTTGTGTAGGTAGGCCTAGCGCCCGCGACAGGAAACGCCCCAAAGCGCAACGTGGACACATCCAAATTTTTGGAAGAAAACAGAGGTGTTTTTTGCGAAGTGCCTACCTGTAGATTTTGGCCTCTAGCTCAGCCGGCACCTAGGGAAACCTACCAAACCTGTGCATTTCTGAAAACTAGAGACCTAGGGGAATCCAAGATGGGGTGACTTGCGGGGCTCGGACCAGGTTCTGTTACCCAGAATCCTTTGCAAACCTCAAAATTTGGCTAAAAATACACATGTTACTCACATTTCTGTGGCAGAAAGTTCTGGAATCTGAGAGGAGCCACAAATTTCCTTCCACCCAGCGTTCCCCCAAGTCTCCCGATAAAAAAGATACCTCACTTGTGTGGGTAGGCCTAGCGCCCGCGACAGGAAACGCCCCAAAGCGCAACGTGGACACATCCAAATTTTTGGAAGAAAACAGAGGTGTTTTTTGTGAAGTGCCTACCTGTAGATTTTGGCCTCTAGCTCAGCCGGCACCTAGGGAAACCTACCAAACCTGTGCATTTCTGAAAACTAGAGACCTAGGGGAATCCAAGGAGGGGTGACTTGCGGGGCTCGGACCAGGTTCTGCTACCCAGAATCCTTTGCAAACCTCAAAATTTGGCTAAAAAAACACATGTTCCTAACATTTCTTTGGCAGAAAGTTCTGGAATCTGAGAGGAGCCACAAATTTCCTTCCACCCAGCGTTCCCCCAAGTCTCCCGATAAAAATGATACCTCACTTGTGTGGGTAGGCCTAGCGCACGCGACAGGAAACACCCCAAAGCGCAACGTGGACACATCCAAATTTTTGGAAGAAAACAGAGGTGTTTTTTGCGAAGTGCCTACCTGTAGATTTTGGCCTTTAGCTCAGCCAGCACCTAGGGAAACCTACCAAACCTGTGCATTTCTGAAAACTAGAGACGTAGGGGAATCTAAGGAGGGGTGACTTGCGGGGCTCGGACCAGGTTCTGTTACCCAGAATCCTTTGCAAACCTCAAAATGTGGTTAAAAAAACACATGTTCCTCACATTTCTGTGGCAGAAAGTTCTGGAATCTGAGAGGAGCCACAAATTTCCTTCCACCCAGCGTTCCCCCAAGTCTCCCGATAAAAATGATACCTCACTTGTGTGGGTAGGCCTAGCGCTCGCGACAGGAAACGCCCCAAAGCGCAACGTGGACACATCCAAATTTTTGGAAGAAAACAGAGGTGTTTTTTGCGAAGTGACTACCTGTAGATTTTGGCCTGTAGCTCAGCCGCCACCTAGGGAAACCTACCAAACCTGTGCATTTCTGAAAACTAGAGACCTAAAGGAATCCAAGATGGGGTGACTTGCGGGGCTCGGACCAGGTTCTGTTACCCAGAATCCTTTGCAAACCTCAAAATTTGGCTAAAAAAACACATGTTACTCACATTTCTGTGGCAGAAAGTTCTGGAATCTGAGAGGAGCCACAAATTTCCTTCCACCCAGCGTTCCCCCAAGTCTCCCGATAAAAATGATACCTCACTTGTGTGGGTAGGCCTAGCGCCCGCGACAGGAAACGCCCCAAAGCGCAACGTGGACACATCCACATTTTTGGAAGAAAACAGAGGTGTTTTTTGCGAAGTGCCTACCTGTAGATTTTGGCCTCTAGCTCAGCCGGCACCTAGGGAAACCTACCAAACCTGTGCATTTCTGAAAACTAGAGACCTAGAGGAATCCAAGATGGGGTGACTTGCAGGGCTCGGACCAGGTTCTGTTACCCAGAATCCTTTGCAAACCTCAAAATTTGGCTAAAAAAACACATGTTCCTCACATTTCTGTGGCAGAAAGTTCTGGAATCTGAGAGGAGCCACAAATTTCCTTCCACCCAGCGTTCCCCCAAGTCTCCCGATAAAAATGATACCTCACTTGTGTGGGTAGGCCTAGCGCCCGCGACAGGAAATGCCCCAAAGCGCAACGTGGACACATCCAAATTTTTGGAAGAAAACAGAGGTGTTTTTTGCGAAGTGCCTACCTGTAGATTTTGGCCTCTAGCTCAGCCGGCACCTAGGGAAACCTACCAAACCTGTGCATTTCTGAAAACTAGAGACTTAGGGGAATCCAAGGAGGGGTGACTTGCGGGGCTCGGACCAGGTTCTGTTACCCAGAATCCTTTGCAAACCTCAAAATTTGGCTAAAAAAACACATGTTCCTAACATTTCTTTGGCAGAAAGTTCTGGAATCTGAGAGGAGCCACAAATTTCCTTCCACCCAGCATTCCCCCAAGTCTCCCGATAAAAATGATACCTCACTTGTGTGGGTAGGCCTAGCGCCCGCGACAGGAAACACCCCAAAGTGCAACGTGGACACATCCAAATTTTTGGAAGAAAACAGAGGTGTTTTTTGCGAAGTGCCTACCTGTAGATTTTGGCCTTTAGCTCAGCCAGCACCTAGGGAAACCTACCAAACCTGTGCATTTCTGAAAACTAGAGACCTAGGGGAATCTAAGGAGGGGTGACTTGCGGGGCTCGGACCAGGTTCTGTTACCCAGAATCCTTTGCAAACCTCAAAATGTGGCTAAAAAAACAAATGTTCCTCACATTTCTGTGGCAGAAAGTTCTGGAATCTGAGAGGAGCCACAAATTTCCTTCCACCCAGCGTTCCCCCAAGTCTCCCGATAAAAATGATACCTCACTTGTGTGGGTAGGCCTAGCGCCCGCGACAGGAAACGCCCCAAAGCGCAACGTGGACACATCCAAATTTTTGGAAGAAAACAGAGGTGTTTTTTGCGAAGTGCCTACCTGTAGATTTTGGCCTTTAGCTCAGCCGGCACCTAGGGAAACCTACCAAACCTGTGCATTTCTGAAAACTAGAGACCTAGGGGAATCCAAGATGGGGTGACTTGCGGGGCTCGGACCAGGTTCTGTTACCCAGAATCCTTTGCAAACCTCAAAATTTGGCTAAAAATACACATGTTACTCACATTTCTGTGGCAGAAAGTTCTTGAATCTGAGAGGAGCCACAAATTTCCTTCCACCCAGCGTTCCCCCAAGTCTCCCGATAAAAATGATACCTCACTTGTGTGGGTAGGCAAAGCGCCCGCGACAGGAAACGCCCCAAAGCGCAACGTGGACACATTCAAATTTTTGTAAGAAAACAGAGGTGTTTTTTGCGAAGTGACTACCTGTAGATTTTGGCCTCTAGCTCAGCCGCCACCTAGGGAAACCTACCAAACCTGTGCATTTCTGAAAACTAGAGACCTAGAGGAATCCAAGATGGGGTGACCTGCGGGGCTCGGACCAGGTTCTGTTACCCAGAATCCTTTGCAAACCTCAAAATTTGGCTAAAAAAACACATGTTACTCACATTTCTGTGGCAGAAAGTTCTGGAATCTGAGAGGAGCCACAAATTTCCTTCTACCCAGCGTTCCCCCAAGTCTCCCGATAAAAATGATACCTCACTTGTGTGGGTAGGCAAAGCGCCCGCGACAGGAAACGCCCCAAAGCGCAACGTGGACACATTCAAATTTTTGTAAGAAAACAGAGGTGTTTTTTGCGAAGTGACTACCTGTAGATTTTGGCCTCTAGCTCAGCCGCCACCTAGGGAAACCTACCAAACCTGTGCATTTCTGAAAACTAGAGACCTAGAGGAATCCAAGATGGGGTGACCTGCGGCGCTCGGACCAGGTTCTGTTACCCAGAATCCTTTGCAAACCTCAAAATTTGGCTAAAAAAACACATGTTACTCACATTTCTGTGGCAGAAAGTTCTGGAATCTGAGAGGAGCCACAAATTTCCTTCCACCCAGCGTTCCCCCAAGTCTCCCGATAAAAATGATACCTCACTTGTGTGGGTAGGCCTAGCGCCCGCGACAGGAAACGCCCGAAAGCGCAACGTGGACACATCCACATTTTTGGAAGAAAACAGAGGTGTTTTTTGCGAAGTGCCTACCTGTAGATTTTGGCCTCTAGCTCAGCCGGCACCTAGGGAAACCTACCAAACCTGTGCATTTCTGAAAACTAGAGACCTAGGGGAATCTAAGGAGGGGTGACTTGCGGGGCTCGGACCAGGTTCTGTTACCCAGAATCCTTTGCAAACCTCAAAATGTGGCTAAAAAAACAAATGTTACTCACATTTCTGTGGCAGAAAGTTCTGGAATCTGAGAGGAGCCACAAATTTCCTTCCACCCAGCGTTCCCCCAAGTCTCCCGATAAAAATGATACCTCACTTGTGTGGGTAGGCAAAGCGCCCGCGACAGGAAACGCCCCAAAGCGCAACGTGGACACATTCAAATTTTTGTAAGAAAACAGAGGTGTTTTTTGCGAAGTGACTACCTGTAGATTTTGGCCTCTAGCTCAGCCGCCACCTAGGGAAACCTACCAAACCTGTGCATTTCTGAAAACTAGAGACCTAGAGGAATCCAAGATGGGGTGACCTGCGGGGCTCGGACCAGGTTCTGTTACCCAGAATCCTTTGCAAACCTCAAAATTTGGCTAAAAAAACACATGTTACTCACATTTCTGTGGCAGAAAGTTCTGGAATCTGAGAGGAGCCACAAATTTCCTTCCACCCAGCGTTCCCCCAAGTCTCCCGATAAAAATGATACCTCACTTGTGTGGGTAGGCCTAGCGCCCGCGACAGGAAACGCCCGAAAGCGCAACGTGGACACATCCACATTTTTGGAAGAAAACAGAGGTGTTTTTTGCGAAGTGCCTACCTGTAGATTTTGGCCTCTAGCTCAGCCGGCACCTAGGGAAACCTACCAAACCTGTGCATTTCTGAAAACTAGAGACCTAGGGGAATCCAAGATGGGGTGACTTGCGGGGCTCGGACCAGGTTCTGTTACCCAGAATCCTTTGCAAACCTCAAAATTTGGCTAAAAATACACATGTTACTCACATTTCTGTGGCAGAAAGTTCTGGAATCTGAGAGGAGCCACAAATTTCCTTCCACCCAGCGTTCCCCCAAGTCTCCCGATAAAAAAGATACCTCACTTGTGTGGGTAGGCCTAGCGGCCGCGACAGGAAACGCCCCAAAGCGCAACGTGGACACATCCAAATTTTTTGAAGAAAACAGAGGTGTTTTTTGTGAAGTGCCTACCTGTAGATTTTGGCCTCTAGCTCAGCCGGCACCTAGGGAAACCTACCAAACCTGTGCATTTCTGAAAACTAGAGACCTAGGGGAATCCAAGGAGGGGTGACTTGCGGGGGTCGGACCAGGTTCTGTTACCCAGAATCCTTTGCAAACCTCAAAATTTGGCTAAAAAAACACATGTTCATAACATTTCTTTGGCAGAAAGTTCTGGAATCTGAGAGGAGCCACAAATTTCCTTCCACCCAGCGTTCCCCCAAGTCTCCCGATAAAAATGATACCTCACTTGTGTGGGTAGGCCTAGCGCCCGCGACAGGAAACGCCCCAAAGCGCAACGTGGACACATCCAAATTTTTGGAAGAAAACAGAGGTGTTTTTTGCAAAGTGCCTACCTGTAGATTTTGGCCTCTAGCTCAGCCGGCACCTAGGGAAACCTACCAAACCTGTGCATTTCTGAAAACTAGAGACCTAGGGGAATCCAAGATGGGGTGACTTGCGGGGCTCGGACCAGGTTCTGTTACCCAGAATCCTTTGCAAACCTCAAAATTTGGCTAAAAATACACATGTTACTCACATTTCTGTGGCAGAAAGTTCTGGAATCTGAGAGGAGCCACAAATTTCCTTCCACCCAGCGTTCCCCCAAGTCTCCCGATAAAAATGATACCTCACTTGTGTGGGTAGGCAAAGCGCCCGCGACAGGAAACGCCCCAAAGCGCAACGTGGACACATTCAAATTTTTGGAAGAAAACAGAGGTGTCTTTTGCGAAGTGACTACCTGTAGATTTTGGCCTGTAGCTCAGCCGCCACCTAGGGAAACCTACCAAACCTGTGCATTTCTGAAAACTAGAGACCTAGAGGAATCCAAGATGGGGTGACCTGCGGGGCTCGGACCAGGTTCTGTTACCCAGAATCCTTTGCAAACCTCAAAATTTGGCTAAAAAAACACATGTTACTCACATTTCTGTGGCAGAAAGTTCTGGAATCTGAGAGGACCCACAAATTTCCTTCCACCCAGCGTTCCCCCAAGTCTCCCGATAAAAATGATACCTCACTTGTGTGGGTAGGCCTAGCGCCCGCGACAGGAAACGCCCCAAAGCGCAACGTGGACACATCCAAATTTTTGGAAGAAAACAGAGGTGTTTTTTGCGAAGTGCCTACCTGTAGATTTTGGCCTTTAGCTCAGCCGGCACCTAGGGAAACCTACCAAACCTGTGCATTTCTGAAAACTAGAGACCTAGGGGAATCCAAGATGGGGTGAGTTGCGGGGCTCGGACCAGGTTCTGTTACCCAGAATGCTTTGCAAACCTCAAAATTTGGCTAAAAATACACATGTTACTCACATTTCTGTGGCAGAAAGTTCTGGAATCTGAGAGGAGCCACAAATTTCCTTCCACCCAGCGTTCCCCCAAGTCTCCCGATAAAAATGATACCTCACTTGTGTGGGTAGGCCTAGCGCCCGCGACAGGAAACGCCCCAAAGCTCAACGTGGACACATCCAAATTTTTGGAAGAAAACAGAGGTGTTTTTTGCGAAGTGCCTACCTGTAGATTTTGGCCTCTAGCTCAGCCGGCACCTAGGGAAACCTACCAAACCTGTGCATTTCTGAAAACTAGAGACCTAGGGGAATCCAAGATGGGGTGAGTTGCGGGGCTCGGACCAGGTTCTGTTACCCAGAATCCTTTGCAAACCTCAAAATTTGGCTAAAAATACACATGTTACTCACATTTCTGTGGCAGAAAGTTCTGGAATCTGAGAGGAGCCACAAATTTCCTTCCACCCAGCGTTCCCTCAAGTCTCCCGATAAAAAAGATACCTCACTTGTGTGGGTAGGCCTAGCGCCCGCGACAGGAAACGCCCCAAAGCGCAACGTGGACACATCCAAATTTTTGGAAGAAAACAGGTGTTTTTTGCGAAGTGCCTACCTGTAGAGTTTGGCCTCTAGCTCAGCCGGCACCTAGGGAAACCTACCAAACCTGTGCATTTCTGAAAACTAGAGATCTAGGGGAATCCAAGATGGGGTGACTTGCGGGGCTCGGACCAGGTTCTGTTACCCAGAATCCTTTGCAAACCTCAAAATTTGGCTAAAAATACACATGTTACTCACATTTCTGTGGCAGAAAGTTCTGGAATCTGAGAGGAGCCACAAATTTCCTTCCAACCAGCGTTCCCCCAAGTCTCCCGATAAAAATGATACCTCACTTGTGTGGGTAGGCCTAGCGCCCGCGACAGGCCTAAAGCGCAACGTGGACACATCCAAATTTTTGGAAGAAAACAGAGGTGTTTTTTGCGAAGTGCCTACCTGTAGATTTTGGCCTCTAGCTCAGCTGGCACCTAGGGAAACCTACCAAACCTGTGCATTTCTGAAAACTAGAGACCTAGGGGAATCCAAGATGGGGTGAGTTGCGGGGCTCGGACCAGGTTCTGTTACCCAGAATCCTTTGCAAACCTCAAAATTTGGCTAAAAATACACATGTTACTCACATTTCTGTGGCAGAAAGTTCTGGAATCTGAGAGGAGCCACAAATTTCCTTCCACCCAGCGTTCCCCCAAGTCTCCCGATAAAAATGATACCTCACTTGTGTGGGTAGGCCTAGCGCCCGCGACAGGAAATTCCCCAGGGCGCAACGTGGACACATCCAAATTTTTGGAAGAAAACAGAGGTGTTTTTTGCGAGGTGCCTACCTGTAGATTTTGGCCTCTAGCTCAGCCAGCACCTAGGGAAACCTACCAAACCTGTGCATTTCTGAAAACTAGAGACCTAGGGGAATCCAAGATGGGGTGAGTTGCGGGGCTCGGACCAGGTTCTGTTACCCAGAATCCTTTGCAAACCTCAAAATTTGGCTAAAAATACACATGTTACTCACATTTCTGTGGCAGAAAGTTCTGGAATCTGAGAGGAGCCACAAATTTCCTTCCACCCAGCGTTCCCCCAAGTCTCCCGATAAAAAAGATACCTCACTTGTGTGGGTAGGCCTAGCGCCCGCGACAGGAAACGCCCCAAAGCGCAACGTGGACACATCCAAATTTTTGGAAGAAAACAGAGGTGTTTTTTGTGAAGTGCCTACCTGTAGATTTTGGCCTCTAGCTCAGCCGGCACCTAGGGAAACCTACCAAACCTGTGCATTTCTGAAAACTAGAGACCTAGGGGAATCCAAGGAGGGGTGACTTGCGGGGCTCGGACCAGGTTCTGTTACCCAGAATCCTTTGCAAACCTCAAAATTTGGCTAAAAAAACACATGTTCCTAACATTTCTTTGGCAGAAAGTTCTGGAATCTGAGAGGAGCCACAAATTTCCTTCCACCCAGCGTTCCCCCAAGTCTCCCGATAAAAATGATACCTCACTTGTGTGGGTAGGCCTAGCGCCCGCGACAGGAAACGCCCCAAAGCGCAACGTGGACACATCCAAATTTTTGGAAGAAAACAGAGGTGTTTTTTGCGAAGTGCCTACCTGTAGATTTTGGCCTCTAGCTCAGCCGGCACCTAGGGAAACCTACCAAACCTGTGCATTTCTGAAAACTAGAGACCTAGGGGAATCCAAGATGGGGTGACTTGCGGGGCTCGGACCAGGTTCTGTTACCCAGAATCCTTTGCAAACCTCAAAATTTGGCTAAAAATACACGTTACTCACATTTCTGTGGCAGAAAGTTCTGGAATCTGAGAGGAGCCACAAATTTCCTTCCACCCAGCGTTCCCCCAAGTCTCCCGATAAAAATGATACCTCGCTTGTGTGGGTAGGCCTAGCGCCCGCGACAGGAAACGCCCCAAAGCGCAACGTGGACACATCCAAATTTTTGGAAGAAAACAGAGGTGTTTTTTGCGAAGTGCCTACCTGTAGATTTTGGCCTCTAGCTCAGCCGGCACCTAGGGAAACCTACCAAACCTGTGCATTTCTGAAAACTAGAGACCTAGGGGAATCCAAGATGGGGTGACTTGCGGGGCTCGGACCAGGTTCTGTTACCCAGAATCCTTTGCAAACCTCAAAATTTGGCTAAAAATACACATGTTCCTCACATTTCTGTGGCAGAAAGTTCTGGAATCTGAGAGGAGCCACAAATTTCCTTCCACCCAGCGTTCCCCCAAGTCTCCCGATAAAAATGATACCTCACTTGTGTGGGTAGGCAAAGCGCCCGCGACAGGAAACGCCCCAAAGCGCAACGAGGACACATTCAAATTTTTGGAAGAAAACAGAGGTGTTTTTTGCGAAGTGACTACCTGTAGATTTTGGCCTGTAGCTCAGCCGCCACCTAGGGAAACCTACCAAACCTGTGCATTTCTGAAAACTAGAGACCTAGAGGAATCCAAGATGGGGTGACTTGCGGGGCTCGGACCAGGTTCTGTTACCCAGAATCCTTTGCAAACCTCAAAATTTGGCTAAAAAAACACATGTTACTCACATTTCTGTGGCAGAAAGTTCTGGAATCTGAGAGGAGCCACAAATTTCCTTCCACCCAGCGTTCCCCCATGTCTCCCGATAAAAATGATACCTCACTTGTGTGGGTAGGCCTAGCGCCCGCGACAGGAAACGCCCCAAAGCGCAACGTGAACACATCCAAATTTTTGGAAGAAAACAGAGGTGTTTTTTGCGAAGTGCCTACCTGTAGATTTTGGCCTCTAGCTCAGCCGGCACCTAGGGAAACCTACCAAACCTGTGCATTTCTGAAAACTAGAGACCTAGGGTAATCCAAGATGGGGTGACTTGCGGGGCTCGGACCAGGTTCTGTTACCCAGAATCCTTTGCAAACCTCAAAATTTGGCTAAAAATACACATGTTACTCACATTTCTGTGGCAGAAAGTTCTGGAATCTGAGAGGAGCCACAAATTTCCTTCCACCCAGCGTTCCCCCAAGTCTCCCGATAAAAATGATACCTCGCTTGTGTGGGTAGGCCTAGCGCCCGCGACAGGAAACGCCCCAAAGCGCAACGTGGACACATCCAAATTTTTGGAAGAAAACAGAGGTGTTTTTTGCGAAGTGCCCACCTGTAGATTTTGGCCTCTAGCTCAGCCGGCACCTAGGGAAACCTACCAAACCTGTGCATTTCTGAAAACTAGAGACCTAGGGGAATCCAAGATGGGGTGACTTGCGGGGCTCGGACCAGGTTCTGTTACCCAGAATCCTTTGCAAACCTCAAAATTTGGCTAAAAATACACATGTTCCTCACATTTCTGTGGCAGAAAGTTCTGGAATCTGAGAGGAGCCACAAATTTCCTTCCACCCAGCGTTCCCCCAAGTCTCCTGATAAAAATGATACCTCACTTGTGTGGGTAGGCCTAGCGCCCGCGACAGGACACGCCCCAAAGCGCAACGTGGACACATCCAAATTTTTGGAAGAAAACAGAGGTGTTTTTTGCGAAGTGCCTACCTGTAGATTTTGGCCTCTAGCTCAGCCGGCACCTAGGGAAACCTACCAAACCTGTGCATTTCTGAAAACTAGAGACCTAGGGGAATCCAAGATGGGGTGACTTGCGGGGCTCGGACTAGGTTCTGTTACCCAGAATCCTTTGCAAACCTCAAAATTTGGCTAAAAATACACATGTTACTCACATTTCTGTGGCAGAAAGTTCTGGAATCTGAGAGGAGCCACAAATTTCCTTCCACCCAGCGTTCCCCCAAGTCTCCCGATAAAAATGATACCTCACTTGTGTGGGTAGGCAAAGCGCCCGCGACAGGAAACGCCCCAAAGCGCAACGTGGACACATTCAAATTTTTGGAAGAAAACAGAGGTGTTTTTTGCGAAGTGACTACCTGTAGATTTTGGCCTGTAGCTCAGCCGCCACCTAGGGAAACCTACCAAACCTGTGCATTTCTGAAAACTAGAGACCTAGAGGAATCCAAGATGGGGTGACCTGCGGGGCTCGGACCAGGTTCTGTTACCCAGAATCCTTTGCAAACCTCAAAATTTGGCTAAAAAAACACATGTTACTCACATTTCTGTGGCAGAAAGTTCTGGAATCTGAGAGGAGCCACAAATTTCCTTCCACCCAGCGTTCCCCCAAGTCTCCCGATAAAAATGATACCTCACTTGTGTGGGTAGGCCTAGCGCCCGCGACAGGAAACGCCCCAAAGCGCAACGTGGACACATCCAAATTTTTGGAAGAAAACAGAGGTGTTTTTTGCGAAGTGCCTACCTGTAGATTTTGGCCTCTAGCTCAGCCGGCACCTAGGGAAACCTACCAAACCTGTGCATTTCTGAAAACTAGAGACCTAGGGGAATCCAAGATGGGGTGAGCTGCGGGGCTCGGACCAGGTTCTGTTACCCAGAATGCTTTGCAAACCTCAAAATTTGGCTAAAAATACACATGTTACTCACATTTCTGTGGCAGAAAGTTCTGGAATCTGAGAGGAGCCACAAATTTCCTTCCACCCAGCATTCCCCCAAGTCTCCCGATAAAAATGATACCTCACTTGTGTGGGTAGGCCTAGCGCCCGCGACAGGAAACGCCCCAAAGCGCAACGTGGACACATCCAAATTTTTGGAAGAAAACAGAGGTGTTTTTTGCGAAGTGCCTACCTGTAGATTTTGGCCTCTAGCTCAGCCGGCACCTAGGGAAACCTACCAAACCTGTGCATTTCTGAAAACTAGAGACCTAGGGGAATCCAAGATGGGGTGAGTTGCGGGGCTCGGACCAGGTTCTGTTACCCAGAATGCTTTGCAAACCTCAAAATTTGGCTAAAAATACACATGTTACTCACATTTCTGTGGCAGAAAGTTCTGGAATCTGAGAGGAGCCACAAATTTCCTTCCACCCAGCGTTCCCCCAAGTCTCCCGATAAAAATGATAGCTCACTTGTGTGGGTAGGCCTAGCGCCCGCGACAGGAAACGCCCCAAAGCGCAACGTGGACACATCCAAATTTTTGGAAGAAAACAGAGGTGTTTTTTGCGAAGTGCCTACCTGTAGATTTTGGCCTCTAGCTCAGCCGGCACCTAGGGAAACCTACCAAACCTGTGCATTTCTGAAAACTAGAGACCTAGGGGAATCCAAGATGGGGTGAGTTGCGGGGCTCGGACCAGGTTCTGTTACCCAGAATCCTTTGCAAACCTCAAAATTTGGCTAAAAATACACATGTTACTCACATTTCTGTGGCAGAAAGTTCTGGAATCTGAGAGGAGCCACAAATTTCCTTCCACCCAGCGTTCCCCCAAGTCTCCCGATAAAAATGATACCTCACTTGTGTGGGTAGGCCTAGCGCCCGCGACAGGAAATTCCCCAAAGCGCAACGTGGACACATCCAAATTTTTGGAAGAAAACAGAGGTGTTTTTTGCGAAGTGCCTACCTGTAGATTTTGGCCTCTAGCTCAGCCGGCACCTAGGGAAACCTACCAAACCTGTGCATTTCTGAAAACTAGAGACCTAGGGGAATCCAAGATGGGGTGAGTTGCGGGGCTCGGACCAGGTTCTGTTACCCAGAATCCTTTGCAAACCTCAAAATTTGGCTAAAAATACACATGTTACTCACATTTCTGTGGCAGAAAGTTCTGGAATCTGAGAGGAGCCACAAATTTCCTTCCACCCAGCGTTCCCCCAAGTCTCCCGATAAAAATGATACCTCACTTGTGTGGGTAGGCCTAGCGCCCGCGACAGGAAATTCCCCAAAGCGCAACGTGGACACATCCAAATTTTTGGAAGAAAACAGAGGTGTTTTTTGCGAAGTGCCTACCTGTAGATTTTGGCCTCTAGCTCAGCCGGCACCTAGGGAAACCTACCAAACCTGTGCATTTCTGAAAACTAGAGACCTAGGGGAATCCAAGATGGGGTGAGTTGCGGGGCTCGGACCAGGTTCTGTTACCCAGAATCCTTTGCAAACCTCAAAATTTGGCTAAAAATACACATGTTACTCACATTTCTGTGGCAGAAAGTTCTGGAATCTGAGAGGAGCCACAAATTTCCTTCCACCCAGCGTTCCCCCAAGTCTCCCGATAAAAATGATACCTCACTTGTGTGGGTAGGCAAAGCGCCCGCGACAGGAAACGCCCCAAAGCGCAACGTGGACACATTCAAATTTTTGGAAGAAAACAGAGGTGTTTTTTGCGAAGTGACTACCTGTAGATTTTGGCCTGTAGCTCAGCCGCCACCTAGGGAAACCTACCAAACCTGTGCATTTCTGAAAACTAGAGACCTAGAGGAATCCAAGATGGGGTGACCTGCGGGGCTCGGACCAGGTTCTGTTACCCAGAATCCTTTGCAAACCTCAAAATTTGGCTAAAAAAACACATGTTACTCACATTTCTGTGGCAGAAAGTTCTGGAATCTGAGAGGAGCCACAAATTTCCTTCCACCCAGCGTTCCCCCAAGTCTCCCGATAAAAATGATACCTCACTTGTGTGGGTAGGCCTAGCGCCCGCGACAGGAAACGCCCCAAAGCGCAACGTGGACACATCCAAATTTTTGGAAGAAAACAGAGGTGTTTTTTGCGAAGTGCCTACCTGTAGATTTTGGCCTCTAGCTCAGCCGGCACCTAGGGAAACCTACCAAACCTGTGCATTTCTGAAAACTAGAGACCTAGGGGAATCCAAGATGGGGTGAGCTGCGGGGCTCGGACCAGGTTCTGTTACCCAGAATGCTTTGCAAACCTCAAAATTTGGCTAAAAATACACATGTTACTCACATTTCTGTGGCAGAAAGTTCTGGAATCTGAGAGGAGCCACAAATTTCCTTCCACCCAGCATTCCCCCAAGTCTCCCGATAAAAATGATACCTCACTTGTGTGGGTAGGCCTAGCGCCCGCGACAGGAAACGCCCCAAAGCGCAACGTGGACACATCCAAATTTTTGGAAGAAAACAGAGGTGTTTTTTGCGAAGTGCCTACCTGTAGATTTTGGCCTCTAGCTCAGCCGGCACCTAGGGAAACCTACCAAACCTGTGCATTTCTGAAAACTAGAGACCTAGGGGAATCCAAGATGGGGTGAGTTGCGGGGCTCGGACCAGGTTCTGTTACCCAGAATGCTTTGCAAACCTCAAAATTTGGCTAAAAATACACATGTTACTCACATTTCTGTGGCAGAAAGTTCTGGAATCTGAGAGGAGCCACAAATTTCCTTCCACCCAGCGTTCCCCCAAGTCTCCCGATAAAAATGATAGCTCACTTGTGTGGGTAGGCCTAGCGCCCGCGACAGGAAACGCCCCAAAGCGCAACGTGGACACATCCAAATTTTTGGAAGAAAACAGAGGTGTTTTTTGCGAAGTGCCTACCTGTAGATTTTGGCCTCTAGCTCAGCCGGCACCTAGGGAAACCTACCAAACCTGTGCATTTCTGAAAACTAGAGACCTAGGGGAATCCAAGATGGGGTGAGTTGCGGGGCTCGGACCAGGTTCTGTTACCCAGAATCCTTTGCAAACCTCAAAATTTGGCTAAAAATACACATGTTACTCACATTTCTGTGGCAGAAAGTTCTGGAATCTGAGAGGAGCCACAAATTTCCTTCCACCCAGCGTTCCCCCAAGTCTCCCGATAAAAATGATACCTCACTTGTGTGGGTAGGCCTAGCGCCCGCGACAGGAAATTCCCCAAAGCGCAACGTGGACACATCCAAATTTTTGGAAGAAAACAGAGGTGTTTTTTGCGAGGTGCCTACCTGTAGATTTTGGCCTCTAGCTCAGCCGGCACCTAGGGAAACCTACCAAGCCTGTGCATTTCTGAAAACTAGAGACCTAGAGGAATCCAAGATGGGGTGACCTGCGGGGCTCGGACCAGGTTCTGTTACCCAGAATCCTTTGCAAACCTCAAAATTTGGCTAAAAATACACATGTTACTCACATTTCTGTGGCAGAAAGTTCTGGAATCTGAGAGGAGCCACAAATTTCCTTCCACCCAGCGTTCCCTCAAGTCTCCCGATAAAAAAGATACCTCACTTGTGTGGGTAGGCCTAGCGCCCGCGACAGGAAACGCCCCAAAGCGCAACGTGGACACATCCAAATTTTTGGAAGAAAACAGGTGTTTTTTGCGAAGTGCCTACCTGTAGAGTTTGGCCTCTAGCTCAGCCGGCACCTAGGGAAACCTACCAAACCTGTGCATTTCTGAAAACTAGAGACCTAGGGGAATCCAAGGAGGGGTGACTTGCGGGGCTCGGACCAGGTTCTGTTACCCAGAATCCTTTGCAAACCTCAAAATTTGGCTAAAAAAACACATGTTCCTAACATTTCTTTGGCAGAAAGTTCTGGAATCTGAGAGGAGCCACAAATTTCCTTCCACCCAGCGTTCCCCCAAGTCTCCCGATAAAAATGATACCTCACTTGTGTGGGTAGGCCTAGCGCCCGCGACAGGAAACGCCCCAAAGCGCAACGTGGACACATCCAAATTTTTGGAAGAAAACAGAGGTGTTTTTTGCGAAGTGCCTACCTGTAGATTTTGGCCTCTAGCTCAGCCGGCACCTAGGGAAACCTACCAAACCTGTGCATTTCTGAAAACTAGAGACCTAGGGGAATCCAAGATGGGGTGACTTGCGGGGCTCGGACCAGGTTCTGTTACCCAGAATCCTTTGCAAACCTCAAAATTTGGCTAAAAATACACATGTTACTCACATTTCTGTGGCAGAAAGTTCTGGAATCTGAGAGGAGCCACAAATTTCCTTCCACCCAGCGTTCCCCCAAGTCTCCCGATAAAAATGATACCTCGCTTGTGTGGGTAGGCCTAGCGCCCGCGACAGGAAACGCCCCAAAGCGCAACGTGGACACATCCAAATTTTTGGAAGAAAACAGAGGTGTTTTTTGCGAAGTGCCTACCTGTAGATTTTGGCCTCTAGCTCAGCCGGCACCTAGGGAAACCTACCAAACCTGTGCATTTCTGAAAACTAGAGACCTAGGGGAATCCAAGATGGGGTGACTTGCGGGGCTCGGACCAGGTTCTGTTACCCAGAATCCTTTGCAAACCTCAAAATTTGGCTAAAAATACACATGTTCCTCACATTTCTGTGGCAGAAAGTTCTGGAATCTGAGAGGAGCCACAAATTTCCTTCCACCCAGCGTTCCCCCAAGTCTCCCGATAAAAATGATACCTCACTTGTGTGGGTAGGCAAAGCGCCCGCGACAGGAAACGCCCCAAAGCGCAACGAGGACACATTCAAATTTTTGGAAGAAAACAGAGGTGTTTTTTGCGAAGTGACTACCTGTAGATTTTGGCCTGTAGCTCAGCCGCCACCTAGGGAAACCTACCAAACCTGTGCATTTCTGAAAACTAGAGACCTAGAGGAATGCAAGATGGGGTGACTTGCGGGGCTCGGACCAGGTTCTGTTACCCAGAATCCTTTGCAAACCTCAAAATTTGGCTAAAAAAAAACATGTTACTCACATTTCTGTGGCAGAAAGTTCTGGAATCTGAGAGGAGCCACAAATTTCCTTCCACCCAGCGTTCCCCCAAGTCTCCCGATAAAAATGATACCTCACTTGTGTGGGTAGGCCTAGCGCCCGCGACAGGAAACGCCCCAAAGCGCAACGTGGACACATCCAAATTTTTGGAAGAAAACAGAGGTGTTTTTTGCGAAGTGCCTACCTGTAGATTTTGGCCTCTAGCTCAGCCGGCACCTAGGGAAACCTACCAAACCTGTGCATTTCTGAAAACTAGAGACCTAGGGTAATCCAAGATGGGGTGACTTGCGGGGCTCGGACCAGGTTCTGTTACCCAGAATCCTTTGCAAACCTCAAAATTTGGCTAAAAATACACATGTTACTCACATTTCTGTGGCAGAAAGTTCTGGAATCTGAGAGGAGCCACAAATTTCCTTCCACCCAGCGTTCCCCCAAGTCTCCCGATAAAAATGATACCTCGCTTGTGTGGGTAGGCCTAGCGCCCGCGACAGGAAACGCCCCAAAGCGCAACGTGGACACATCCAAATTTTTGGAAGAAAACAGAGGTGTTTTTTGCGAAGTGCCCACCTGTAGATTTTGGCCTCTAGCTCAGCCGGCACCTAGGGAAACCTACCAAACCTGTGCATTTCTGAAAACTAGAGACCTAGGGGAATCCAAGATGGGGTGACTTGCGGGGCTCGGACCAGGTTCTGTTACCCAGAATCCTTTGCAAACCTCAAAATTTGGCTAAAAATACACATGTTCCTCACATTTCTGTGGCAGAAAGTTCTGGAATCTGAGAGGAGCCACAAATTTCCTTCCACCCAGCGTTCCCCCAAGTCTCCCGATAAAAATGATACCTCACTTGTGTGGGAAGGCAAAGCGCCCGCGACAGGAAACGCCCCAAAGCGCAACGAGGACACATTCAAATTTTTGGAAGAAAACAGAGGTGTTTTTTGCGAAGTGACTACCTGTAGATTTTGGCCTGTAGCTCAGCCGCCACCTAGGGAAACCTACCAAACCTGTGCATTTCTGAAAACTAGAGACCTAGAGGAATCCAAGATGGGGTGACTTACGGGGCTCGGACCAGGTTCTGTTACCCAGAATCCTTTGCAAACCTCAAAATTTGGCTAAAAAAACACATGTTACTCACATTTCTGTGGCAGAAAGTTCTGGAATCTGAGAGGAGCCACAAATTTCCTTCCACCCAGCGTTCCCCCAAGTCTCCTGATAAAAATGATACCTCACTTGTGTGGGTAGGCCTAGCGCCCGCGACAGGAAACGCCCCAAACCGCAACGTGGACACATCCAAATTTTTGGAAGAAAACAGAGGTGTTTTTTGCGAAGTGCCTACCTGTAGATTTTGGCCTCTAGCTCAGCCGGCACCTAGGGAAACCTACCAAACCTGTGCATTTCTGAAAACTAGAGACCTAGGGGAATCCAAGATGGGGTGACTTGCGGGGCTCGGACCAGGTTCTGTTACCCAGAATCCTTTGCAAACCTCAAAATTTGGCTAAAAATACACATGTTACTCACATTTCTGTGGCAGAAAGTTCTGGAATCTGAGAGGAGCCACAAATTTCCTTCCACCCAGCGTTCCCCCAAGTCTCCCGATAAAAATGATACCTCACTTGTGTGGGTAGGCAAAGCGCCCGCGACAGGAAACGCCCCAAAGCGCAACGTGGACACATTCAAATTTTTGGAAGAAAACAGAGGTGTTTTTTGCGAAGTGACTACCTGTAGATTTTGGCCTGTAGCTCAGCCGCCACCTAGGGAAACCTACCAAACCTGTGCATTTCTGAAAACTAGAGACCTAGAGGAATCCAAGATGGGGTGACCTGCGGGGCTCGGACCAGGTTCTGTTACCCAGAATCCTTTGCAAACCTCAAAATTTGGCTAAAAAAACACATGTTACTCACATTTCTGTGGCAGAAAGTTCTGGAATCTGAGAGGAGCCACAAATTTCCTTCCACCCAGCGTTCCCCCAAGTCTCCCGATAAAAATGATACCTCACTTGTGTGGGTAGGCCTAGCGCCCGCGACAGGAAACGCCCCAAAGCGCAACGTGGACACATCCAAATTTTTGGAAGAAAACAGAGGTGTTTTTTGCGAAGTGCCTACCTGTAGATTTTGGCCTCTAGCTCAGCCGGCACCTAGGGAAACCTACCAAACCTGTGCATTTCTGAAAACTAGAGACCTAGGGGAATCCAAGATGGGGTGAGCTGCGGGGCTCGGACCAGGTTCTGTTACCCAGAATGCTTTGCAAACCTCAAAATTTGGCTAAAAATACACATGTTACTCACATTTCTGTGGCAGAAAGTTCTGGAATCTGAGAGGAGCCACAAATTTCCTTCCACCCAGCGTTCCCCCAAGTCTCCCGATAAAAATGATACCTCACTTGTGTGGGTAGGCCTAGCGCCCGCGACAGGAAACGCCCCAAAGCGCAACGTGGACACATCCAAATTTTTGGAAGAAAACAGAGGTGTTTTTTGCGAAGTGCCTACCTGTAGATTTTGGCCTCTAGCTCAGCCGGCACCTAGGGAAACCTACCAAACCTGTGCATTTCTGAAAACTAGAGACCTAGGGGAATCCAAGATGGGGTGAGTTGCGGGGCTCGGACCAGGTTCTGTTACCCAGAATGCTTTGCAAATCTCAAAATTTGGCTAAAAATACACATGTTACTCACATTTCTGTGGCAGAAAGTTCTGGAATCTGAGAGGAGCCACAAATTTCCTTCCACCCAGCGTTCCCCCAAGTCTCCCGATAAAAATGATACCTCACTTGTGTAGGTAGGCCTAGCGCCCGCGACAGGAAACGCCCCAAAGCGCAACGTGGACACATCCAAATTTTTGGAAGAAAACAGAGGTGTTTTTTGCGAAGTGCCTACCTGTAGATTTTGGCCTCTAGCTCAGCCGGCACCTAGGGAAACCTACCAAACCTGTGCATTTCTGAAAACTAGAGACCTAGGGGAATCCAAGATGGGGTGACTTGCGGGGCTCGGACCAGGTTCTGTTACCCAGAATCCTTTGCAAACCTTAAAATTTGGCTAAAAATACACATGTTACTCACATTTCTGTGGCAGAAAGTTCTGGAATCTGAGAGGAGCCACAAATTTCCTTCCACCCAGCGTTCCCCCAAGTCTCCCGATAAAAAAGATACCTCACTTGTGTGGGTAGGCCTAGCGCCCGCGACAGGAAACGCCCCAAAGCGCAACGTGGACACATCCAAATTTTTGGAAGAAAACAGAGGTGTTTTTTGTGAAGTGCCTACCTGTAGATTTTGGCCTCTAGCTCAGCCGGCACCTAGGGAAACCTACCAAACCTGTGCATTTCTGAAAACTAGAGACCTAGAGGAATCCAAGATGGGGTGACTTGCAGGGCTCGGACCAGGTTCTGCTACCCAGAATCCTTTGCAAACCTCAAAATTTGGCTAAAAAAACACATGTTCCTCACATTTCTGTGGCAGAAAGTTCTGGAATCTGAGAGGAGCCACAAATTTCCTTCCACCCAGCGTTCCCCCAAGTCTCCCGATAAAAATGATACCTCACTTGTGTGGGTAGGCCTAGCGCCCGCGACAGGAAATGCCCCAAAGCGCAACGTGGACACATCCACATTTTTGGAAGAAAACAGAGGTGTTTTTTGCGAAGTGCCTACCTGTAGATTTTGGCCTCTAGCTCAGCTGGCACCTAGGGAAACCTACCAAACCTGTGCATTTCTGAAAACTAGAGACCTAGGGGAATCCAAGATGGGGTGAGTTGCGGGGCTCGGACCAGGTTCTGTTACCCAGAATCCTTTGCAAACCTCAAAATTTGGCTAAAAATACACATGTTACTCACATTTCTGTGGCAGAAAGTTCTGGAATCTGAGAGGAGCCACAAATTTCCTTCCACCCAGCGTTCCCCCAAGTCTCCCGATAAAAATGATACCTCACTTGTGTGGGTAGGCCTAGCGCCCGCGACAGGAAATTCCCCAAAGCGCAACGTGGACACATCCAAATTTTTGGAAGAAAACAGAGGTGTTTTTTGCGAGGTGCCTACCTGTAGATTTTGGCCTCTAGCTCAGCCAGCACCTAGGGAAACCTACCAAACCTGTGCATTTCTGAAAACTAGAGACCTAGGGGAATCCAAGATGGGGTGAGCTGCGGGGCTCGGACCAGGTTCTGTTACCCAGAATGCTTTGCAAACCTCAAAATTTGGCTAAAAATACACATGTTACTCACATTTCTGTGGCAGAAAGTTCTGGAATCTGAGAGGAGCCACAAATTTCCTTCCACCCAGCATTCCCCCAAGTCTCCCGATAAAAATGATACCTCACTTGTGTGGGTAGGCCTAGCGCCCGCGACAGGAAACGCCCCAAAGCGCAACGTGGACACATCCAAATTTTTGGAAGAAAACAGAGGTGTTTTTTGCGAAGTGCCTACCTGTAGATTTTGGCCTCTAGCTCAGCCGGCACCTAGGGAAACCTACCAAACCTGTGCATTTCTGAAAACTAGAGACCTAGGGGAATCCAAGATGGGGTGAGTTGCGGGGCTCGGACCAGGTTCTGTTACCCAGAATGCTTTGCAAACCTCAAAATTTGGCTAAAAATACACATGTTACTCACATTTCTGTGGCAGAAAGTTCTGGAATCTGAGAGGAGCCACAAATTTCCTTCCACCCAGCGTTCCCCCAAGTCTCCCGATAAAAATGATAGCTCACTTGTGTGGGTAGGCCTAGCGCCCGCGACAGGAAACGCCCCAAAGCGCAACGTGGACACATCCACATTTTTGGAAGAAAACAGAGGTGTTTTTTGCGAAGTGCCTACCTGTAGATTTTCGCCTCTAGCTCAGCCGGCACCTAGGGAAACCTACCAAACCTGTGCATTTCTGAAAACTAGAGACCTAGGGGAATCCAAGATGGGGTGAGTTGCGGGGCTCGGACCAGGTTCTGTTACCCAGAATCCTTTGCAAACCTCAAAATTTGGCTAAAAATACACATGTTACTCACATTTCTGTGGCAGAAAGTTCTGGAATCTGAGAGGAGCCACAAATTTCCTTCCACCCAGCGTTCCCCCAAGTCTCCCGATAAAAATGATACCTCACTTGTGTGGGTAGGCCTAGCGCCCGCGACAGGAAATTCCCCAAAGCGCAACGTGGACACATCCAAATTTTTGGAAGAAAACAGAGGTGTTTTTTGCGAGGTGCCTACCTGTAGATTTTGGCCTCTAGCTCAGCCGGCACCTAGGGAAACCTACCAAACCTGTGCATTTCTGAAAACTAGAGACCTAGAGGAATCCAAGATGGGGTGACCTGCGGGGCTCGGACCAGGTTCTGTTACCCAGAATCCTTTGCAAACCTCAAAATTTGGCTAAAAATACACATGTTACTCACATTTCTGTGGCAGAAAGTTCTGGAATCTGAGAGGAGCCACAAATTTCCTTCCACCCAGCGTTCCCTCAAGTCTCCCGATAAAAAAGATACCTCACTTGTGTGGGTAGGCCTAGCGCCCGCGACAGGAAACGCCCCAAAGCGCAACGTGGACACATCCAAATTTTTGGAAGAAAACAGGTGTTTTTTGCGAAGTGCCTACCTGTAGAGTTTGGCCTCTAGCTCAGCCGGCACCTAGGGAAACCTACCAAACCTGTGCATTTCTGAAAACTAGAGACCTAGGGGAATCCAAGGAGGGGTGACTTGCGGGGCTCGGACCAGGTTCTGTTACCCAGAATCCTTTGCAAACCTCAAAATTTGGCTAAAAAAACACATGTTCCTAACATTTCTTTGGCAGAAAGTTCTGGAATCTGAGAGGAGCCACAAATTTCCTTCCACCCAGCGTTCCCCCAAGTCTCCCGATAAAAATGATACCTCACTTGTGTGGGTAGGCCTAGCGCCCGCGACAGGAAACGCCCCAAAGCGCAACGTGGACACATCCAAATTTTTGGAAGAAAACAGAGGTGTTTTTTGCGAAGTGCCTACCTGTAGATTTTGGCCTCTAGCTCAGCCGGCACCTAGGGAAACCTACCAAACCTGTGCATTTCTGAAAACTAGAGACCTAGGGGAATCCAAGATGGGGTGACTTGCGGGGCTCGGACCAGGTTCTGTTACCCAGAATCCTTTGCAAACCTCAAAATTTGGCTAAAAATACACATGTTACTCACATTTCTGTGGCAGAAAGTTCTGGAATCTGAGAGGAGCCACAAATTTCCTTCCACCCAGCGTTCCCCCAAGTCTCCCGATAAAAATGATACCTCGCTTGTGTGGGTAGGCCTAGCGCCCGCGACAGGAAACGCCCCAAAGCGCAACGTGGACACATCCAAATTTTTGGAAGAAAACAGAGGTGTTTTTTGCGAAGTGCCTACCTGTAGATTTTGGCCTCTAGCTCAGCCGGCACCTAGAGAAACCTACCAAACCTGTGCATTTCTGAAAACTAGAGACCTAGGGGAATCCAAGATGGGGTGACTTGCGGGGCTCGGACCAGGTTCTGTTACCCAGAATCCTTTGCAAACCTCAAAATTTGGCTAAAAATACACATGTTCCTCACATTTCTGTGGCAGAAAGTTCTGGAATCTGAGAGGAGCCACAAATTTCCTTCCACCCAGCGTTCCCCCAAGTCTCCCGATAAAAATGATACCTCACTTGTGTGGGTAGGCAAAGCGCCCGCGACAGGAAACGCCCCAAAGCGCAACGAGGACACATTCAAATTTTTGGAAGAAAACAGAGGTGTTTTTTGCGAAGTGACTACCTGTAGATTTTGGCCTGTAGCTCAGCCGCCACCTAGGGAAACCTACCAAACCTGTGCATTTCTGAAAACTAGAGACCTAGAGGAATCCAAGATGGGGTGACTTGCGGGGCTCGGACCAGGTTCTGTTACCCAGAATCCTTTGCAAACCTCAAAATTTGGCTAAAAAAACACATGTTACTCACATTTCTGTGGCAGAAAGTTCTGGAATCTGAGAGGAGCCACAAATTTCCTTCCACCCAGCGTTCCCCCAAGTCTCCCGATAAAAATGATACCTCACTTGTGTGGGTAGGCCTAGCGCCCGCGACAGGAAACGCCCCAAAGCGCAACGTGGACACATCCAAATTTTTGGAAGAAAACAGAGGTGTTTTTTGCGAAGTGCCTACCTGTAGATTTTGGCCTCTAGCTCAGCCGGCACCTAGGGAAACCTACCAAACCTGTGCATTTCTGAAAACTAGAGACCTAGGGTAATCCAAGATGGGGTGACTTGCGGGGCTCGGACCAGGTTCTGTTACCCAGAATCCTTTGCAAACCTCAAAATTTGGCTAAAAATACACATGTTACTCACATTTCTGTGGCAGAAAGTTCTGGAATCTGAGAGGAGCCACAAATTTCCTTCCACCCAGCGTTCCCCCAAGTCTCCCGATAAAAATGATACCTCGCTTGTGTGGGTAGGCCTAGCGCCCGCGACAGGAAACGCCCCAAAGCGCAACGTGGACACATCCAAATTTTTGGAAGAAAACAGAGGTGTTTTTTGCGAAGTGCCCACCTGTAGATTTTGGCCTCTAGCTCAGCCGGCACCTAGGGAAACCTACCAAACCTGTGCATTTCTGAAAACTAGAGACCTAGGGGAATCCAAGATGGGGTGACCTGCGGGGCTCGGACCAGGTTCTGTTACCCAGAATCCTTTGCAAACCTCAAAATTTGGCTAAAAATACACATGTTCCTCACATTTCTGTGGCAGAAAGTTCTGGAATCTGAGAGGAGCCACAAATTTCCTTCCACCCAGCGTTCCCCCAAGTCTCCCGATAAAAATGATACCTCACTTGTGTGGGTAGGCAAAGCGCCCGCGACAGGAAACGCCCCAAAGCGCAACGAGGACACATTCAAATTTTTGGAAGAAAACAGAGGTGTTTTTTGCGAAGTGACTACCTGTAGATTTTGGCCTGTAGCTCAGCCGCCATCTAGGGAAACCTACCAAACCTGTGCATTTCTGAAAACTAGAGACCTAGAGGAATCCAAGATGGGGTGACTTACGGGGCTCGGACCAGGTTCTGTTACCCAGAATCCTTTGCAAACCTCAAAATTTGGCTAAAAAAACACATGTTACTCACATTTCTGTGGCAGAAAGTTCTGGAATCTGAGAGGAGCCACAAATTTCCTTCCACCCAGCGTTCCCCCAAGTCTCCTGATAAAAATGATACCTCACTTGTGTGGGTAGGCCTAGCGCCCGCGACAGGAAACGCCCCAAAGCGCAACGTGGACACATCCAAATTTTTGGAAGAAAACAGAGGTGTTTTTTGCGAAGTGCCTACCTGTAGATTTTGGCCTCTAGCTCAGCCGGCACCTAGGGAAACCTACCAAACCTGTGCATTTCTGAAAACTAGAGACCTAGGGGAATCCAAGATGGGGTGACTTGCGGGGCTCGGACCAGGTTCTGTTACCCAGAATCCTTTGCAAACCTCAAAATTTGGCTAAAAATACACATGTTCCTCACATTTCTGTGGCAGAAAGTTCTGGAATCTGAGAGGAGCCACAAATTTCCTTCCACCCAGCGTTCCCCCAAGTCTCCCGATAAAAATGATACCTCACTTGTGTGGGTAGGCAAAGCGCCCGCGACAGGAAACGCCCCAAAGCGCAACGAGGACACATTCAAATTTTTGGAAGAAAACAGAGGTGTTTTTTGCGAAGTGACTACCTGTAGATTTTGGCCTGTAGCTCAGCCGCCACCTAGGGAAACCTACCAAACCTGTGCATTTCTGAAAACTAGAGACCTAGAGGAATGCAAGATGGGGTGACTTGCGGGGCTCGGACCAGGTTCTGTTACCCAGAATCCTTTGCAAACCTCAAAATTTGGCTAAAAAAAAACATGTTACTCACATTTCTGTGGCAGAAAGTTCTGGAATCTGAGAGGAGCCACAAATTTCCTTCCACCCAGCGTTCCCCCAAGTCTCCCGATAAAAATGATACCTCACTTGTGTGGGTAGGCCTAGCGCCCGCGACAGGAATCGCCCCAAAGCGCAACGTGGACACATCCAAATTTTTGGAAGAAAACAGAGGTGTTTTTTGCGAAGTGCCTACCTGTAGATTTTGGCCTCTAGCTCAGCCGGCACCTAGGGAAACCTACCAAACCTGTGCATTTCTGAAAACTAGAGACCTAGGGTAATCCAAGATGGGGTGACTTGCGGGGCTCGGACCAGGTTCTGTTACCCAGAATCCTTTGCAAACCTCAAAATTTGGCTAAAAATACACATGTTACTCACATTTCTGTGGCAGAAAGTTCTGGAATCTGAGAGGAGCCACAAATTTCCTTCCACCCAGCGTTCCCCCAAGTCTCCCGATAAAAATGATACCTCGCTTGTGTGGGTAGGCCTAGCGCCCGCGACAGGAAACGCCCCAAAGCGCAACGTGGACACATCCAAATTTTTGGAAGAAAACAGAGGTGTTTTTTGCGAAGTGCCCACCTGTAGATTTTGGCCTCTAGCTCAGCCGGCACCTAGGGAAACCTACCAAACCTGTGCATTTCTGAAAACTAGAGACCTAGGGGAATCCAAGATGGGGTGACTTGCGGGGCTCGGACCAGGTTCTGTTACCCAGAATCCTTTGCAAACCTCAAAATTTGGCTAAAAATACACATGTTCCTCACATTTCTGTGGCAGAAAGTTCTGGAATCTGAGAGGAGCCACAAATTTCCTTCCACCCAGCGTTCCCCCAAGTCTCCCGATAAAAACGATACCTCACTTGTGTGGGAAGGCAAAGCGCCCGCGACAGGAAACGCCCCAAAGCGCAACGAGGACACATTCAAATTTTTGGAAGAAAACAGAGGTGTTTTTTGCGAAGTGACTACCTGTAGATTTTGGCCTGTAGCTCAGCCGCCACCTAGGGAAACCTACCAAACCTGTGCATTTCTGAAAACTAGAGACCTAGAGGAATCCAAGATGGGGTGACTTACGGGGCTCGGACCAGGTTCTGTTACCCAGAATCCTTTGCAAACCTCAAAATTTGGCTAAAAAAACACATGTTACTCACATTTCTGTGGCAGAAAGTTCTGGAATCTGAGAGGAGCCACAAATTTCCTTCCACCCAGCGTTCCCCCAAGTCTCCTGATAAAAATGATACCTCACTTGTGTGGGTAGGCCTAGCGCCCGCGACAGGAAACGCCCCAAACCGCAACGTGGACACATCCAAATTTTTGGAAGAAAACAGAGGTGTTTTTTGCGAAGTGCCTACCTGTAGATTTTGGCCTCTAGCTCAGCCGGCACCTAGGGAAACCTACCAAACCTGTGCATTTCTGAAAACTAGAGACCTAGGGGAATCCAAGATGGGGTGACTTGCGGGGCTCGGACCAGGTTCTGTTACCCAGAATCCTTTGCAAACCTCAAAATTTGGCTAAAAATACACATGTTACTCACATTTCTGTGGCAGAAAGTTCTGGAATCTGAGAGGAGCCACAAATTTCCTTCCACCCAGCGTTCCCCCAAGTCTCCCGATAAAAATGATACCTCACTTGTGTGGGTAGGCAAAGCGCCCGCGACAGGAAACGCCCCAAAGCGCAACGTGGACACATTCAAATTTTTGGAAGAAAACAGAGGTGTTTTTTGCGAAGTGACTACCTGTAGATTTTGGCCTGTAGCTCAGCCGCCACCTAGGGAAACCTACCAAACCTGTGCATTTCTGAAAACTAGAGACCTAGAGGAATCCAAGATGGGGTGACCTGCGGGGCTCGGACCAGGTTCTGTTACCCAGAATCCTTTGCAAACCTCAAAATTTGGCTAAAAAAACACATGTTACTCACATTTCTGTGGCAGAAAGTTCTGGAATCTGAGAGGAGCCACAAATTTCCTTCCACCCAGCGTTCCCCCAAGTCTCCCGATAAAAATGATACCTCACTTGTGTGGGTAGGCCTAGCGCCCGCGACAGGAAACGCCCCAAAGCGCAACGTGGACACATCCAAATTTTTGGAAGAAAACAGAGGTGTTTTTTGCGAAGTGCCTACCTGTAGATTTTGGCCTCTAGCTCAGCCGGCACCTAGGGAAACCTACCAAACCTGTGCATTTCTGAAAACTAGAGACCTAGGGGAATCCAAGATGGGGTGAGCTGCGGGGCTCGGACCAGGTTCTGTTACCCAGAATGCTTTGCAAACCTCAAAATTTGGCTAAAAATACACATGTTACTCACATTTCTGTGGCAGAAAGTTCTGGAATCTGAGAGGAGCCACAAATTTCCTTCCACCCAGCGTTCCCCCAAGTCTCCCGATAAAAATGATACCTCACTTGTGTGGGTAGGCCTAGCGCCCGCGACAGGAAACGCCCCAAAGCGCAACGTGGACACATCCAAATTTTTGGAAGAAAACAGAGGTGTTTTTTGCGAAGTGCCTACCTGTAGATTTTGGCCTCTAGCTCAGCCGGCACCTAGGGAAACCTACCAAACCTGTGCATTTCTGAAAACTAGAGACCTAGGGGAATCCAAGATGGGGTGAGTTGCGGGGCTCGGACCAGGTTCTGTTACCCAGAATGCTTTGCAAATCTCAAAATTTGGCTAAAAATACACATGTTACTCACATTTCTGTGGCAGAAAGTTCTGGAATCTGAGAGGAGCCACAAATTTCCTTCCACCCAGCGTTCCCCCAAGTCTCCCGATAAAAATGATACCTCACTTGTGTAGGTAGGCCTAGCGCCCGCGACAGGAAACGCCCCAAAGCGCAACGTGGACACATCCAAATTTTTGGAAGAAAACAGAGGTGTTTTTTGCGAAGTGCCTACCTGTAGATTTTGGCCTCTAGCTCAGCCGGCACCTAGGGAAACCTACCAAACCTGTGCATTTCTGAAAACTAGAGACCTAGGGGAATCCAAGATGGGGTGACTTGCGGGGCTCGGACCAGGTTCTGTTACCCAGAATCCTTTGCAAACCTTAAAATTTGGCTAAAAATACACATGTTACTCACATTTCTGTGGCAGAAAGTTCTGGAATCTGAGAGGAGCCACAAATTTCCTTCCACCCAGCGTTCCCCCAAGTCTCCCGATAAAAAAGATACCTCACTTGTGTGGGTAGGCCTAGCGCCCGCGACAGGAAACGCCCCAAAGCGCAACGTGGACACATCCAAATTTTTGGAAGAAAACAGAGGTGTTTTTTGTGAAGTGCCTACCTGTAGATTTTGGCCTCTAGCTCAGCCGGCACCTAGGGAAACCTACCAAACCTGTGCATTTCTGAAAACTAGAGACCTAGAGGAATCCAAGATGGGGTGACTTGCAGGGCTCGGACCAGGTTCTGCTACCCAGAATCCTTTGCAAACCTCAAAATTTGGCTAAAAAAACACATGTTCCTCACATTTCTGTGGCAGAAAGTTCTGGAATCTGAGAGGAGCCACAAATTTCCTTCCACCCAGCGTTCCCCCAAGTCTCCCGATAAAAATGATACCTCACTTGTGTGGGTAGGCCTAGCGCCCGCGACAGGAAATGCCCCAAAGCGCAACGTGGACACATCCACATTTTTGGAAGAAAACAGAGGTGTTTTTTGCGAAGTGCCTACCTGTAGATTTTGGCCTCTAGCTCAGCTGGCACCTAGGGAAACCTACCAAACCTGTGCATTTCTGAAAACTAGAGACCTAGGGGAATCCAAGATGGGGTGAGTTGCGGGGCTCGGACCAGGTTCTGTTACCCAGAATCCTTTGCAAACCTCAAAATTTGGCTAAAAATACACATGTTACTCACATTTCTGTGGCAGAAAGTTCTGGAATCTGAGAGGAGCCACAAATTTCCTTCCACCCAGCGTTCCCCCAAGTCTCCCGATAAAAATGATACCTCACTTGTGTGGGTAGGCCTAGCGCCCGCGACAGGAAATTCCCCAAAGCGCAACGTGGACACATCCAAATTTTTGGAAGAAAACAGAGGTGTTTTTTGCGAGGTGCCTACCTGTAGATTTTGGCCTCTAGCTCAGCCAGCACCTAGGGAAACCTACCAAACCTGTGCATTTCTGAAAACTAGAGACCTAGGGGAATCCAAGATGGGGTGAGCTGCGGGGCTCGGACCAGGTTCTGTTACCCAGAATGCTTTGCAAACCTCAAAATTTGGCTAAAAATACACATGTTACTCACATTTCTGTGGCAGAAAGTTCTGGAATCTGAGAGGAGCCACAAATTTCCTTCCACC
This sequence comes from Pleurodeles waltl, assembly GCF_031143425.1. Lineage (NCBI taxonomy): Eukaryota > Metazoa > Chordata > Amphibia > Caudata > Salamandridae > Pleurodeles > Pleurodeles waltl. The sequence goes on from NC_090445.1 coordinate 723,144,037, forward strand.
CAGCATTCCCCCAAGTCTCCCGATAAAAATGATACCTCACTTGTGTGGGTAGGCCTAGCGCCCGCGACAGGAAACGCCCCAAAGCGCAACGTGGACACATCCAAATTTTTGGAAGAAAACAGAGGTGTTTTTTGCGAAGTGCCTACCTGTAGATTTTGGCCTCTAGCTCAGCCGGCACCTAGGGAAACCTACCAAACCTGTGCATTTCTGAAAACTAGAGACCTAGGGGAATCCAAGATGGGGTGAGTTGCGGGGCTCGGACCAGGTTCTGTTACCCAGAATGCTTTGCAAACCTCAAAATTTGGCTAAAAATACACATGTTACTCACATTTCTGTGGCAGAAAGTTCTGGAATCTGAGAGGAGCCACAAATTTCCTTCCACCCAGCGTTCCCCCAAGTCTCCCGATAAAAATGATAGCTCACTTGTGTGGGTAGGCCTAGCGCCCGCGACAGGAAACGCCCCAAAGCGCAACGTGGACACATCCACATTTTTGGAAGAAAACAGAGGTGTTTTTTGCGAAGTGCCTACCTGTAGATTTTCGCCTCTAGCTCAGCCGGCACCTAGGGAAACCTACCAAACCTGTGCATTTCTGAAAACTAGAGACCTAGGGGAATCCAAGATGGGGTGAGTTGCGGGGCTCGGACCAGGTTCTGTTACCCAGAATCCTTTGCAAACCTCAAAATTTGGCTAAAAATACACATGTTACTCACATTTCTGTGGCAGAAAGTTCTGGAATCTGAGAGGAGCCACAAATTTCCTTCCACCCAGCGTTCCCCCAAGTCTCCCGATAAAAATGATACCTCACTTGTGTGGGTAGGCCTAGCGCCCGCGACAGGAAATTCCCCAAAGCGCAACGTGGACACATCCAAATTTTTGGAAGAAAACAGAGGTGTTTTTTGCGAGGTGCCTACCTGTAGATTTTGGCCTCTAGCTCAGCCGGCACCTAGGAAACCTACCAAACCTGTGCATTTCTGAAAACTAGAGACCTAGAGGAATCCAAGATGGGGTGACCTGCGGGGCTCGGACCAGGTTCTGTTACCCCAGAATCCTTTGCAAACCTCAAAATTTGGCTAAAAATACACATGTTACTCACATTTCTGTGGCAGAAAGTTCTGGAATCTGAGAGGAGCCACAAATTTCCTTCCACCCAGCGTTCCCTCAAGTCTCCCGATAAAAAAGATACCTCACTTGTGTGGGTAGGCCTAGCGCCCGCGACAGGAAACGCCCCAAAAGCGCAACGTGGACACATCCAAATTTTTGGAAGAAAACAGGTGTTTTTTGCGAAGTGCCTACCTGTAGAGTTTGGCCTCTAGCTCAGCCGGCACCTAGGGAAACCTACCAAACCTGTGCATTTCTGAAAACTAGAGACCTAGGGGAATCCAAGGAGGGGTGACTTGCGGGGCTCGGACCGGTTCTGTTACCCAGAATCCTTTGCAAACCTCAAAATTTGGCTAAAAAAACACATGTTCCTAACATTTCTTTGGCAGAAAGTTCTGGAATCTGAGAGGAGCCACAAATTTCCTTCCACCCAGCGTTCCCCCAAGTCTCCCGATAAAAATGATACCTCACTTGTGTGGGTAGGCCTAGCGCCCGCGACAGGAAACGCCCCAAAGCGCAACGTGGACACATCCAAATTTTTGGAAGAAAACAGAGGTGTTTTTTGCGAAGTGCCTACCTGTAGATTTTGGCCTCTAGCTCAGCCGGCACCTAGGGAAACCTACCAAACCTGTGCATTTCTGAAAACTAGAGACCTAGGGGAATCCAAGATGGGGTGACTTGCGGGGCTCGGACCAGGTTCTGTTACCCAGAATCCTTTGCAAACCTCAAAATTTGGCTAAAAATACACATGTTACTCACATTTCTGTGGCAGAAAGTTCTGGAATCTGAGAGGAGCCACAAATTTCCTTCCACCCAGCGTTCCCCCAAGTCTCCCGATAAAAATGATACCTCGCTTGTGTGGGTAGGCCTAGCGCCCGCGACAGGAAACGCCCCAAAGCGCAACGTGGACACATCCAAATTTTTGGAAGAAAACAGAGGTGTTTTTTGCGAAGTGCCTACCTGTAGATTTTGGCCTCTAGCTCAGCCGGCACCTAGAGAAACCTACCAAACCTGTGCATTTCTGAAAACTAGAGACCTAGGGGAATCCAAGATGGGGTGACTTGCGGGGCTCGGACCAGGTTCTGTTACCCAGAATCCTTTGCAAACCTCAAAATTTGGCTAAAAATACACATGTTCCTCACATTTCTGTGGCAGAAAGTTCTGGAATCTGAGAGGAGCCACAAATTTCCTTCCACCCAGCGTTCCCCCAAGTCTCCCGATAAAAATGATACCTCACTTGTGTGGGTAGGCAAAGCGCCCGCGACAGGAAACGCCCCAAAGCGCAACGAGGACACATTCAAATTTTTGGAAGAAAACAGAGGTGTTTTTTGCGAAGTGACTACCTGTAGATTTTGGCCTGTAGCTCAGCCGCCACCTAGGGAAACCTACCAAACCTGTGCATTTCTGAAAACTAGAGACCTAGAGGAATCCAAGATGGGGTGACTTGCGGGGCTCGGACCAGGTTCTGTTACCCAGAATCCTTTGCAAACCTCAAAATTTGGCTAAAAAAACACATGTTACTCACATTTCTGTGGCAGAAAGTTCTGGAATCTGAGAGGAGCCACAAATTTCCTTCCACCCAGCGTTCCCCCAAGTCTCCCGATAAAAATGATACCTCACTTGTGTGGGTAGGCCTAGCGCCCGCGACAGGAAACGCCCCAAAGCGCAACGTGGACACATCCAAATTTTTGGAAGAAAACAGAGGTGTTTTTTGCGAAGTGCCTACCTGTAGATTTTGGCCTCTAGCTCAGCCGGCACCTAGGGAAACCTACCAAACCTGTGCATTTCTGAAAACTAGAGACCTAGGGTAATCCAAGATGGGGTGACTTGCGGGGCTCGGACCAGGTTCTGTTACCCAGAATCCTTTGCAAACCTCAAAATTTGGCTAAAAATACACATGTTACTCACATTTCTGTGGCAGAAAGTTCTGGAATCTGAGAGGAGCCACAAATTTCCTTCCACCCAGCGTTCCCCCAAGTCTCCCGATAAAAATGATACCTCGCTTGTGTGGGTAGGCCTAGCGCCCGCGACAGGAAACGCCCCAAAGCGCAACGTGGACACATCCAAATTTTTGGAAGAAAACAGAGGTGTTTTTTGCGAAGTGCCCACCTGTAGATTTTGGCCTCTAGCTCAGCCGGCACCTAGGGAAACCTACCAAACCTGTGCATTTCTGAAAACTAGAGACCTAGGGGAATCCAAGATGGGGTGACCTGCGGGGCTCGGACCAGGTTCTGTTACCCAGAATCCTTTGCAAACCTCAAAATTTGGCTAAAAATACACATGTTCCTCACATTTCTGTGGCAGAAAGTTCTGGAATCTGAGAGGAGCCACAAATTTCCTTCCACCCAGCGTTCCCCCAAGTCTCCCGATAAAAATGATACCTCACTTGTGTGGGTAGGCAAAGCGCCCGCGACAGGAAACGCCCCAAAGCGCAACGAGGACACATTCAAATTTTTGGAAGAAAACAGAGGTGTTTTTTGCGAAGTGACTACCTGTAGATTTTGGCCTGTAGCTCAGCCGCCATCTAGGGAAACCTACCAAACCTGTGCATTTCTGAAAACTAGAGACCTAGAGGAATCCAAGATGGGGTGACTTACGGGGCTCGGACCAGGTTCTGTTACCCAGAATCCTTTGCAAACCTCAAAATTTGGCTAAAAAAACACATGTTACTCACATTTCTGTGGCAGAAAGTTCTGGAATCTGAGAGGAGCCACAAATTTCCTTCCACCCAGCGTTCCCCCAAGTCTCCTGATAAAAATGATACCTCACTTGTGTGGGTAGGCCTAGCGCCCGCGACAGGAAACGCCCCAAAGCGCAACGTGGACACATCCAAATTTTTGGAAGAAAACAGAGGTGTTTTTTGCGAAGTGCCTACCTGTAGATTTTGGCCTCTAGCTCAGCCGGCACCTAGGGAAACCTACCAAACCTGTGCATTTCTGAAAACTAGAGACCTAGGGGAATCCAAGATGGGGTGACTTGCGGGGCTCGGACCAGGTTCTGTTACCCAGAATCCTTTGCAAACCTCAAAATTTGGCTAAAAATACACATGTTACTCACATTTCTGTGGCAGAAAGTTCTGGAATCTGAGAGGAGCCACAAATTTCCTTCCACCCAGCGTTCCCCCAAGTCTCCCGATAAAAATGATACCTCACTTGTGTGGGTAGGCAAAGCGCCCGCGACAGGAAACGCCCCAAAGCGCAACGTGGACACATTCAAATTTTTGGAAGAAAACAGAGGTGTTTTTTGCGAAGTGACTACCTGTAGATTTTGGCCTGTAGCTCAGCCGCCACCTAGGGAAACCTACCAAACCTGTGCATTTCTGAAAACTAGAGACCTAGAGGAATCCAAGATGGGGTGACCTGCGGGGCTCGGACCAGGTTCTGTTACCCAGAATCCTTTGCAAACCTCAAAATTTGGCTAAAAAAACACATGTTACTCACATTTCTGTGGCAGAAAGTTCTGGAATCTGAGAGGAGCCACAAATTTCCTTCCACCCAGCGTTCCCCCAAGTCTCCCGATAAAAATGATACCTCACTTGTGTGGGTAGGCCTAGCGCCCGCGACAGGAAACGCCCCAAAGCGCAACGTGGACACATCCAAATTTTTGGAAGAAAACAGAGTTGTTTTTTGCGAAGTGCCTACCTGTAGATTTTGGCCTCTAGCTCAGCCGGCACCTAGGGAAACCTACCAAACCTGTGCATTTCTGAAAACTAGAGACCTAGGGGAATCCAAGATGGGGTGAGCTGCGGGGCTCGGACCAGGTTCTGTTACCCAGAATGCTTTGCAAACCTCAAAATTTGGCTAAAAATACACATGTTACTCACATTTCTGTGGCAGAAAGTTCTGGAATCTGAGAGGAGCCACAAATTTCCTTCCACCCAGCGTTCCCCCAAGTCTCCCGATAAAAATGATACCTCACTTGTGTGGGTAGGCCTAGCGCCCGCGACAGGAAACGCCCCAAAGCGCAACGTGGACACATCCAAATTTTTGGAAGAAAACAGAGGTGTTTTTTGCGAAGTGCCTACCTGTAGATTTTGGCCTCTAGCTCAGCCGGCACCTAGGGAAACCTACCAAACCTGTGCATTTCTGAAAACTAGAGACCTAGGGGAATCCAAGATGGGGTGAGTTGCGGGGCTCGGACCAGGTTCTGTTACCCAGAATGCTTTGCAAACCTCAAAATTTGGCTAAAAATACACATGTTACTCACATTTCTGTGGCAGAAAGTTCTGGAATCTGAGAGGAGCCACAAATTTCCTTCCACCCAGCGTTCCCCCAAGTCTCCCGATAAAAATGATAGCTCACTTGTGTGGGTAGGCCTAGCGCCCGCGACAGGAAACGCCCCAAAGCGCAACGTGGACACATCCAAATTTTTGGAAGAAAACAGAGGTGTTTTTTGCGAAGTGCCTACCTGTAGATTTTGGCCTCTAGCTCAGCCGGCACCTAGGGAAACCTACCAAACCTGTGCATTTCTGAAAACTAGAGACCTAGGGGAATCCAAGATGGGGTGAGTTGCGGGGCTCGGACCAGGTTCTGTTACCCAGAATCCTTTGCAAACCTCAAAATTTGGCTAAAAATACACATGTTACTCACATTTCTGTGGCAGAAAGTTCTGGAATCTGAGAGGAGCCACAAATTTCCTTCCACCCAGCGTTCCCCCAAGTCTCCCGATAAAAATGATACCTCACTTGTGTGGGTAGGCCTAGCGCCCGCGACAGGAAATTCCCCAAAGCGCAACGTGGACACATCCAAATTTTTGGAAGAAAACAGAGGTGTTTTTTGCGAGGTGCCTACCTGTAGATTTTGGCCTCTAGCTCAGCCGGCACCTAGGGAAACCTACCAAACCTGTGCATTTCTGAAAACTAGAGACCTAGAGGAATCCAAGATGGGGTGACCTGCGGGGCTCGGACCAGGTTCTGTTACCCAGAATCCTTTGCAAACCTCAAAATTTGGCTAAAAATACACATGTTACTCACATTTCTGTGGCAGAAAGTTCTGGAATCTGAGAGGAGCCACAAATTTCCTTCCACCCAGCGTTCCCTCAAGTCTCCCGATAAAAAAGATACCTCACTTGTGTGGGTAGGCCTAGCGCCCGCGACAGGAAACGCCCCAAAGCGCAACGTGGACACATCCAAATTTTTGGAAGAAAACAGGTGTTTTTTGCGAAGTGCCTACCTGTAGAGTTTGGCCTCTAGCTCAGCCGGCACCTAGGGAAACCTACCAAACCTGTGCATTTCTGAAAACTAGAGATCTAGGGGAATCCAAGATGGGGTGACTTGCGGGGCTCGGACCAGGTTCTGTTACCCAGAATCCTTTGCAAACCTCCAAATTTGGCTAAAAATACACATGTTACTCACATTTCTGTGGCAGAAAGTTCTGGAATCTGAGAGGAGCCACAAATTTCCTTCCAACCAGCGTTCCCCCAAGTCTCCCGATAAAAATGATACCTCACTTGTGTGGGTAGGCCTAGCGCCCGCGACAGGCCTAAAGCGCAACGTGGACACATCCAAATTTTTGGAAGAAAACAGAGGTGTTTTTTGCGAAGTGCCTACCTGTAGATTTTGGCCTCTAGCTCAGCCGGCACCTAGGGAAACCTACCAAACCTGTGCATTTCTGAAAACTAGAGACCTAGGGGAATCCAAGATGGGGTGAGTTGCGGGGCTCGGACCAGGTTCTGTTACCCAGAATCCTTTGCAAACCTCAAAATTTGGCTAAAAATACACATGTTACTCACATTTCTGTGGCAGAAAGTTCTGGAATCTGAGAGGAGCCACAAATTTCCTTCCACCCAGCGTTCCCCCAAGTCTCCCGATAAAAATGATACCTCACTTGTGTGGGTAGGCCTAGCGCCCGCGACAGGAAATTCCCCAAAGCGCAACGTGGACACATCAAAATTTTTGGAAGAAAACAGAGGTGTTTTTTGCGAGGTGCCTACCTGTAGATTTTGGCCTCTAGCTCAGCCGGCACCTAGGGAAACCTACCAAACCTGTGCATTTCTGAAAACTAGAGACCTAGGGGAATCCAAGATGGGGTGACTTGCGGGGCTCGGACCAGGTTCTGTTACCCAGAATCCTTTGCAAACCTCCAAATTTGGCTAAAAATACACATGTTACTCACATTTCTGTGGCAGAAAGTTCTGGAATCTGAGAGGAGCCACAAATTTCCTTCCACCCAGCGTTCCCTCAAGTCTCCCGATAAAAAAGATACCTCACTTGTGTGGGTAGGCCTAGCGCCCGCGACAGGAAACGCCCCAAAGCGCAACGTGGACACATCCAAATTTTTGGAAGAAAACAGGTGTTTTTTGCGAAGTGCCTACCTGTAGAGTTTGGCCTCTAGCTCAGCCGGCACCTAGGGAAACCTACCAAACCTGTGCATTTCTGAAAACTAGAGATCTAGGGGAATCCAAGATGGGGTGACTTGCGGGGCTCGGACCAGGTTCTGTTACCCAGAATCCTTTGCAAACCTCCAAATTTGGCTAAAAATACACATGTTACTCACATTTCTGTGGCAGAAAGTTCTGGAATCTGAGAGGAGCCACAAATTTCCTTCCAACCAGCGTTCCCCCAAGTCTCCCGATAAAAATGATACCTCACTTGTGTGGGTAGGCCTAGCGCCCGCGACAGGCCTAAAGCGCAACGTGGACACATCCAAATTTTTGGAAGAAAACAGAGGTGTTTTTTGCGAAGTGCCTACCTGTAGATTTTGGCCTCTAGCTCAGCCGGCACCTAGGGAAACCTACCAAACCTGTGCATTTCTGAAAACTAGAGACCTAGGGGAATCCAAGATGGGGTGAGTTGCGGGGCTCGGACCAGGTTCTGTTACCCAGAATCCTTTGCAAACCTCAAAATTTGGCTAAAAATACACATGTTACTCACATTTCTGTGGCAGAAAGTTCTGGAATCTGAGAGGAGCCACAAATTTCCTTCCACCCAGCGTTCCCCCAAGTCTCCCGATAAAAATGATACCTCACTTGTGTGGGTAGGCCTAGCGCCCGCGACAGGAAATTCCCCAAAGCGCAACGTGGACACATCCAAATTTTTGGAAGAAAACAGAGGTGTTTTTTGCGAGGTGCCTACCTGTAGATTTTGGCCTCTAGCTCAGCCGGCACCTAGGGAAACCTACCAAACCTGTGCATTTCTGAAAACTAGAGACCTAGGGGAATCCAAGATGGGGTGACTTGCGGGGCTCGGACCAGGTTCTGTTACCCAGAATCCTTTGCAAACCTCCAAATTTGGCTAAAAATACACATGTTACTCACATTTCTGTGGCAGAAAGTTCTGGAATCTGAGAGGAGCCACAAATTTCCTTCCACCCAGCGTTCCCCCAAGTCTCCCGATAAAAAAGATACCTCACTTGTGTGGGTAGGCCTAGCGCCCGCGACAGGAAACGCCCCAAAGCGCAACGTGGACACATCCAAATTTTTGGAAGAAAACAGAGGTGTTTTTTGTGAAGTGCCTACCTGTAGATTTTGGCCTCTAGCTCAGCCGGCACCTAGGGAAACCTACCAAACCTGTGCATTTCTGAAAACTAGAGACCTAGGGGAATCCAAGGAGGGGTGACTTGCGGGGCTCGGACCAGGTTCTGTTACCCAGAATCCTTTGCAAACCTCAAAATTTGGCTAAAAAAACACATGTTCCTAACATTTCTTTGGCAGAAAGTTCTGGAATCTGAGAGGAGCCACAAATTTCCTTCCACCCAGCGTTCCCCCAAGTCTCCCGATAAAAATGATACCTCACTTGTGTGGGTAGGCCTAGCGCCCGCGACAGGAAACGCCCCAAAGCGCAACGTGGACACATCCAAATTTTTGGAAGAAAACAGAGGTGTTTTTTGCGAAGTGCCTACCTGTAGATTTTGGCCTCTAGCTCAGCCGGCACCTAGGGAAACCTACCAAACCTGTGCATTTCTGAAAACTAGAGACCTAGGGGAATCCAAGATGGGGTGACTTGCGGGGCTCGGACCAGGTTCTGTTACCCAGAATCCTTTGCAAACCTCAAAATTTGGCTAAAAATACACATGTTACTCACATTTCTGTGGCAGAAAGTTCTGGAATCTGAGAGGAGCCACAAATTTCCTTCCACCCAGCGTTCCCCCAAGTCTCCCGATAAAAATGATACCTCACTTGTGTGGGTAGGCCTAGCGCCCGCGACAGGAAACACCCCAAAGCGCAACGTGGACACATCCAAATTTTTGGAAGAAAACAGAGGTTTTTTTTGCGAAGTGCCTACCTGTAGATTTTGGCCTTTAGCTCAGCCAGCACCTAGGGAAACCTACCAAACCTGTGCATTTCTGAAAACTAGAGACCTAGGGGAATCTAAGGAGGGGTGACTTGCGGGGCTCGGACCAGGTTCTGTTACCCAGAATCCTTTGCAAACCTCAAAATGTGGCTAAAAAAACACATGTTCCTCACATTTCTGTGGCAGAAAGTTCTGGAATCTGAGAGGACCCACAAATTTCCTTCCACCCAGCGTTCCCCCAAGTCTCCCGATAAAAATGATACCTCACTTGTGTGGGTAGGCCTAGCGCCCGCGACAGGAAACACCCCAAAGCGCAACGTGGACACATCCAAATTTTTGGAAGAAAACAGAGGTGTTTTTTGCGAAGTGCCAACCTGTAGATTTTGGCCTCTAGCTCAGCCGGCACCTAGGGAAACCTACCAAACCTGTGCATTTCTGAAAACTAGAGACCTAGGGGAATCCAAGATGGGGTGACTTGCGGGGCTCGGACCAGGTTCTGTTACCCAGAATCCTTTGCAAACCTCAAAATTTGGCTAAAAATACACATGTTACTCACATTTCTGTGGCAGAAAGTTCTGGAATCTGAGAGGAGCCACAAATTTCCTTCCACCCAGCGTTCCCCCAAGTCTCCCGATAAAAATGATACCTCACTTGTGTGGGTAGGCCTAGCGCCCGCGACAGGAAATTCCCCAAAGCGCAACGTGGACACATCCAAATTTTTGGAAGAAAACAGAGGTGTTTTTTGCGAGGTGCCTACCTGTAGATTTTGGCCTCTAGCTCAGCCGGCACCTAGGGAAACCTACCAAACCTGTGCATTTCTGAAAACTAGAGACCTAGGGGAATCCAAGATGGGGTGACTTGCGGGGCTCGGACCAGGTTCTGTTACCCAGAATCCTTTGCAAACCTCAAAATTTGGCTAAAAATACACATGTTACTCACATTTCTGTGGCAGAAAGTTCTGGAATCTGAGAGGAGCCACAAATTTCCTTCCACCCAGCGTTCCCCCAAGTCTCCCGATAAAAAAGATACCTCACTTGTGTGGGTAGGCCTAGCGCCCGCGACAGGAAACGCCCCAAAGCGCAACGTGGACACATCCAAATTTTTGGAAGAAAACAGAGGTGTTTTTTGTGAAGTGCCTACCTGTAGATTTTGGCCTCTAGCTCAGCCGGCACCTAGGGAAACCTACCAAACCTGTGCATTTCTGAAAACTAGAGACCTAGGGGAATCCAAGGAGGGGTGACTTGCGGGGCTCGGACCAGGTTCTGTTACCCAGAATCCTTTGCAAACCTCAAAATTTGGCTAAAAAAACACATGTTCCTAACATTTCTTTGGCAGAAAGTTCTGGAATCTGAGAGGAGCCACAAATTTCCTTCCACCCAGCGTTCCCCCAAGTCTCCCGATAAAAATGATACCTCACTTGTGTGGGTAGGCCTAGCGCCCGCGACAGGAAACGCCCCAAAGCGCAACGTGGACACATCCAAATTTTTGGAAGAAAACAGAGGTGTTTTTTGCGAAGTGCCTACCTGTAGATTTTGGCCTCTAGCTCAGCCGGCACCTAGGGAAACCTACCAAACCTGTGCATTTCTGAAAACTAGAGACCTAGGGGAATCCAAGATGGGGTGACTTGCGGGGCTCGGACCAGGTTCTGTTACCCAGAATCCTTTGCAAACCTCAAAATTTGGCTAAAAATACACGTTACTCACATTTCTGTGGCAGAAAGTTCTGGAATCTGAGAGGAGCCACAAATTTCCTTCCACCCAGCGTTCCCCCAAGTCTCCCGATAAAAATGATACCTCGCTTGTGTGGGTAGGCCTGGCGCCCGCGACAGGAAACGCCCCAAAGCGCAACGTGGACACATCCAAATTTTTGGAAGAAAACAGAGGTGTTTTTTGCGAAGTGCCTACCTGTAGATTTTGGCCTCTAGCGCAGCCGGCACCTAGGGAAACCTACCAAACCTGTGCATTTCTGAAAACTAGAGACCTAGGGGAATCCAAGATGGGGTGACTTGCGGGGCTCGGACCAGGTTCTGTTACCCAGAATCCTTTGCAAACCTCAAAATTTGGCTAAAAATACACATGTTCCTCACATTTCTGTGGCAGAAAGTTCTGGAATCTGAGAGGAGCCACAAATTTCCTTCCACCCAGCGTTCCCCCAAGTCTCCCGATAAAAATGATACCTCACTTGTGTGGGTAGGCAAAGCGCCCGCGACAGGAAACGCCCCAAAGCGCAACGAGGACACATTCAAATTTTTGGAAGAAAACAGAGGTGTTTTTTGCGAAGTGACTACCTGTAGATTTTGGCCTCTAGCTCAGCCGGCACCTAGGGAAACCTACCAAACCTGTGCATTTCTGAAAACTAGAGACCTAGGGTAATCCAAGATGGGGTGACTTGCGGGGCTCGGACCAGGTTCTGTTACCCAGAATCCTTTGCAAACCTCAAAATTTGGCTAAAAATACACATGTTACTCACATTTCTGTGGCAGAAAGTTCTGGAATCTGAGAGGAGCCACAAATTTCCTTCCACCCAGCGTTCCCCCAAGTCTCCCGATAAAAATGATACCTCGCTTGTGTGGGTAGGCCTAGCGCCCGCGACAGGAAACGCCCCAAAGCGCAACGTGGACACATCCAAATTTTTGGAAGAAAACAGAGGTGTTTTTTGCGAAGTGCCCACCTGTAGATTTTGGCCTCTAGCTCAGCCGGCACCTAGGGAAACCTACCAAACCTGTGCATTTCTGAAAACTAGAGACCTAGGGGAATCCAAGATGGGGTGACTTGCGGGGCTCGGACCAGGTTCTGTTACCCAGAATCCTTTGCAAACCTCAAAATTTGGCTAAAAATACACATGTTCCTCACATTTCTGTGGCAGAAAGTTCTGGAATCTGAGAGGAGCCACAAATTTCCTTCCACCCAGCGTTCCCCCAAGTCTCCCGATAAAAATGATACCTCACTTGTGTGGGTAGGCAAAGCGCCCGCGACAGGAAACGCCCCAAAGCGCAACGAGGACACATTCAAATTTTTGGAAGAAAACAGAGGTGTTTTTTGCGAAGTGACTACCTGTAGATTTTGGCCTGTAGCTCAGCCGCCACCTAGGGAAACCTACCAAACCTGTGCATTTCTGAAAACTAGAGACCTAGAGGAATCCAAGATGGGGTGACTTACGGGGCTCGGACCAGGTTCTGTTACCCAGAATCCTTTGCAAACCTCAAAATTTGGCTAAAAAAACACATGTTACTCACATTTCTGTGGCAGAAAGTTCTGGAATCTGAGAGGAGCCACAAATTTCCTTCCACCCAGCGTTCCCCCAAGTCTCCCGATAAAAATGATACCTCACTTGTGTGGGTAGGCCTAGCGCCCGCGACAGGAAACGCCCCAAAGCGCAACGTGGACACATCCAAATTTTTGGAAGAAAACAGAGGTGTTTTTTGCGAAGTGCCTACCTGTAGATTTTGGCCTCTAGCTCAGCCGGCACCTAGGGAAACCTACCAAACCTGTGCATTTCTGAAAACTAGAGACCTAGGGGAATCCAAGATGGGGTGACTTGCGGGGCTCGGACCAGGTTCTGTTACCCAGAATCCTTTGCAAACCTCAAAATTTGGCTAAAAATACACGTTACTCACATTTCTGTGGCAGAAAGTTCTGGAATCTGAGAGGAGCCACAAATTTCCTTGCACCCAGCGTTCCCCCAAGTCTCCCGATAAAAATGATACCTCGCTTGTGTGGGTAGGCCTAGCGCCCGCGACAGGAAACGCCCCAAAGCGCAACGTGGACACATCCAAATTTTTGGAAGAAAACAGAGGTGTTTTTTGCGAAGTGCCTACCTGTAGATTTTGGCCTCTAGCGCAGCCGGCACCTAGGGAAACCTACCAAACCTGTGCATTTCTGAAAACTAGAGACCTAGGGGAATCCAAGATGGGGTGACTTGCGGGGCTCGGACCAGGTTCTGTTACCCAGAATCCTTTGCAAACCTCAAAATTTGGCTAAAAATACACATGTTCCTCACATTTCTGTGGCAGAAAGTTCTGGAATCTGAGAGGAGCCACAAATTTCCTTCCACCCAGCGTTCCCCCAAGTCTCCCGATAAAAATGATACCTCACTTGTGTGGGTAGGCAAAGCGCCCGCGACAGGAAACGCCCCAAAGCGCAACGAGGACACATTCAAATTTTTGGAAGAAAACAGAGGTGTTTTTTGCGAAGTGACTACCTGTAGATTTTGGCCTCTAGCTCAGCCGGCACCTAGGGAAACCTACCAAACCTGTGCATTTCTGAAAACTAGAGACCTAGGGGAATCCAAGATGGGGTGACTTGCGGGGCTCGGACCAGGTTCTGTTACCCAGAATCCTTTGCAAACCTCAAAATTTGGCTAAAAATACACATGTTACTCACATTTCTGTGGCAGAAAGTTCTGGAATCTGAGAGGAGCCACAAATTTCCTTCCACCCAGCGTTCCCCCAAGTCTCCCGATAAAAATGATACCTCGCTTGTGTGGGTAGGCCTAGCGCCCGCGACAGGAAACGCCCCAAAGCGCAACGTGGACACATCCAAATTTTTGGAAGAAAACAGAGGTGTTTTTTGCGAAGTGCCCACCTGTAGATTTTGGCCTCTAGCTCAGCCGGCACCTAGGGAAACCTACCAAACCTGTGCATTTCTGAAAACTAGAGACCTAGGGGAATCCAAGATGGGGTGACTTGCGGGGCTCGGACCAGGTTCTGTTACCCAGAATCCTTTGCAAATCTCAAAATTTGGCTAAAAATACACATGTTCCTCACATTTCTGTGGCAGAAAGTTCTGGAATCTGAGAGGAGCCACAAATTTCCTTCCACCCAGCGTTCCCCCAAGTCTCCCGATAAAAATGATACCTCACTTGTGTGGGTAGGCAAAGCGCCCGCGACAGGAAACGACCCAAAGCGCAACGAGGACACATTCAAATTTTTGGAAGAAAACAGAGGTGTTTTTTGCGAAGTGACTACCTGTAGATTTTGGCCTGTAGCTCAGCCGCCACCTAGGGAAACCTACCAAACCTGTGCATTTCTGAAAACTAGAGACCTAGAGGAATCCAAGATGGGGTGACTTACGGGGCTCGGACCAGGTTCTGTTACCCAGAATCCTTTGCAAACCTCAAAATTTGGCTAAAAAAACACATGTTACTCACATTTCTGTGGCAGAAAGTTCTGGAATCTGAGAGGAGCCACAAATTTCCTTCCACCCAGCGTTCCCCCAAGTCTCCTGATAAAAATGATACCTCACTTGTGTGGGTAGGCCTAGCGCCCGCGACAGGAAACGCCCCAAAGCGCAACGTGGACACATCCAAATTTTTGGAAGAAAACAGAGGTGTTTTTTGCGAAGTGCCTACCTGTAGATTTTGGCCTCTAGCTCAGCCGGCACCTAGGGAAACCTACCAAACCTGTGCATTTCTGAAAACTAGAGACCTAGGGGAATCCAAGATGGGGTGACTTGCGGGGCTCGGACCAGGTTCTGTTACCCAGAATCCTTTGCAAACCTCAAAATTTGGCTAAAAATACACATGTTACTCACATTTCTGTGGCAGAAAGTTCTGGAATCTGAGAGGAGCCACAAATTTCCTTCCACCCAGCGTTCCCCCAAGTCTCCCGATAAAAATGATACCTCACTTGTGTGGGTAGGCAAAGCGCCCGCGACAGGAAACGCCCCAAAGCGCAACGTGGACACATTCAAATTTTTGGAAGAAAACAGAGGTGTTTTTTGCGAAGTGACTACCTGTAGATTTTGGCCTGTAGCTCAGCCGCCACCTAGGGAAACCTACCAAACCTGTGCATTTCTGAAAACTAGAGACCTAGAGGAATCCAAGATGGGGTGACCTGCGGGGCTCGGACCAGGTTCTGTTACCCAGAATCCTTTGCAAACCTCAAAATTTGGCTAAAAATACACATGTTACTCACATTTCTGTGGCAGAAAGTTCTGGAATCTGAGAGGAGCCACAAATTTCCTTCCACCCAGCGTTCCCCCAAGTCTCCCGATAAAAATGATACCTCACTTGTGTGGGTAGGCCTAGCGCCCGCGACAGGAAACGCCACAAAGCGCAACGTGGACACATCCAAATTTTTGGAAGAAAACAGAGGTGTTTTTTGCGAAGTGCCTACCTGTAGATTTTGGCCTCTAGCTCAGCCGGCACCTAGGGAAACCTACCAAACCTGTGCATTTCTGAAAACTAGAGACCTAGGGGAATCCAAGATGGGGTGAGTTGCGGGGCTCGGACCAGGTTCTGTTACCCAGAATGCTTTGCAAACCTCAAAATTTGGCTAAAAATACACATGTTACTCACATTTCTGTGGCAGAAAGTTCTGGAATCTGAGAGGAGCCACAAATTTCCTTCCACCCAGCGTTCCCCCAAGTCTCCCGATAAAAATGATAGCTCACTTGTGTGGGTAGGCCTAGCGCCCGCGACAGGAAACGCCCCAAAGCGCAACGTGGACACATCCAAATTTTTGGAAGAAAACAGAGGTGTTTTTTGCGAAGTGCCTACCTGTAGATTTTGGCCTCTAGCTCAGCCGGCACCTAGGAAAACCTACCAAACCTGTGCATTTCTGAAAACTAGAGACCTAGGGGAATCCAAGATGGGGTGAGTTGCGGGGCTCGGACCAGGTTCTGTTACCCAGAATCCTTTGCAAACCTCAAAATTTGGCTAAAAATACACATGTTACTCACATTTCTGTGGCAGAAAGTTCTGGAATCTGAGAGGAGCCACAAATTTCCTTCCACCCAGCGTTCCCCCAAGTCTCCCGATAAAAATGATACCTCACTTGTGTGGGTAGGCCTAGCGCCCGCGACAGGAAATTCCCCAAAGCGCAACGTGGACACATCCAAATTTTTGGAAGAAAACAGAGGTGTTTTTTGCGAGGTGCCTACCTGTAGATTTTGGCCTCTAGCTCAGCCGGCACCTAGGGAAACCTACCAAACCTGTGCATTTCTGAAAACTAGAGACCTAGAGGAATCCAAGATGGGGTGACCTGCGGGGCTCGGACCAGGTTCTGTTACCCAGAATCCTTTGCAAACCTCAAAATTTGGCTAAAAATACACATGTTACTCACATTTCTGTGGCAGAAAGTTCTGGAATCTGAGAGGAGCCACAAATTTCCTTCCACCCAGCGTTCCCTCAAGTCTCCCGATAAAAAAGATACCTCACTTGTGTGGGTAGGCCTAGCGCCCGCGACAGGAAACGCCCCAAAGCGCAACGTGGACACATCCAAATTTTTGGAAGAAAACAGGTGTTTTTTGCGAAGTGCCTACCTGTAGAGTTTGGCCTCTAGCTCAGCCGGCACCTAGGGAAACCTACCAAACCTGTGCATTTCTGAAAACTAGAGATCTAGGGGAATCCAAGATGGGGTGACTTGCGGGGCTCGGACCAGGTTCTGTTACCCAGAATCCTTTGCAAACCTCCAAATTTGGCTAAAAATACACATGTTACTCACATTTCTGTGGCAGAAAGTTCTGGAATCTGAGAGGAGCCACAAATTTCCTTCCAACCAGCGTTCCCCCAAGTCTCCCGATAAAAATGATACCTCACTTGTGTGGGTAGGCCTAGCGCCCGCGACAGGCCTAAAGCGCAACGTGGACACATCCAAATTTTTGGAAGAAAACAGAGGTGTTTTTTGCGAAGTGCCTACCTGTAGATTTTGGCCTCTAGCTCAGCCGGCACCTAGGGAAACCTACCAAACCTGTGCATTTCTGAAAACTAGAGACCTAGGGGAATCCAAGATGGGGTGAGTTGCGGGGCTCGGACCAGGTTCTGTTACCCAGAATCCTTTGCAAACCTCAAAATTTGGCTAAAAATACACATGTTACTCACATTTCTGTGGCAGAAAGTTCTGGAATCTGAGAGGAGCCACAAATTTCCTTCCACCCAGCGTTCCCCCAAGTCTCCCGATAAAAATGATACCTCACTTGTGTGGGTAGGCCTAGCGCCCGCGACAGGAAATTCCCCAAAGCGCAACGTGGACACATCCAAATTTTTGGAAGAAAACAGAGGTGTTTTTTGCGAGGTGCCTACCTGTAGATTTTGGCCTCTAGCTCAGCCGGCACCTACGGAAACCTACCAAACCTGTGCATTTCTGAAAACTAGAGACCTAGGGGAATCCAAGATGGGGTGACTTGCGGGGCTCGGACCAGGTTCTGTTACCCAGAATCCTTTGCAAACCTCAAAATTTGGCTAAAAATACACATGTTACTCACATTTCTGTGGCAGAAAGTTCTGGAATCTGAGAGGAGCCACAAATTTCCTTCCACCCAGCGTTCCCCCAAGTCTCCCGATAAAAAAGATACCTCACTTGTGTGGGTAGGCCTAGCGCCCGCGACAGGAAACGCCCCAAAGCGCAACGTGGACACATCCAAATTTTTGGAAGAAAACAGAGGTGTTTTTTGTGAAGTGCCTACCTGTAGATTTTGGCCTCTAGCTCAGCCGGCACCTAGGGAAACCTACCAAACCTGTGCATTTCTGAAAACTAGAGACCTAGGGGAATCCAAGGAGGGGTGACTTGCGGGGCTCGGACCAGGTTCTGTTACCCAGAATCCTTTGCAAACCTCAAAATTTGGCTAAAAAAACACATGTTCCTAACATTTCTTTGGCAGAAAGTTCTGGAATCTGAGAGGAGCCACAAATTTCCTTCCACCCAGCGTTCCCCCAAGTCTCCCGATAAAAATGATACCTCACTTGTGTGGGTAGGCCTAGCGCCCGCGACAGGAAACGCCCCAAAGCGCAACGTGGACACATCCAAATTTTTGGAAGAAAACAGAGGTGTTTTTTGCGAAGTGCCTACCTGTAGATTTTGGCCTCTAGCTCAGCCGGCACCTAGGGAAACCTACCAAACCTGTGCATTTCTGAAAACTAGAGACCTAGGGGAATCCAAGATGGGGTGACTTGCGGGGCTCGGACCAGGTTCTGTTACCCAGAATCCTTTGCAAACCTCAAAATTTGGCTAAAAATACACATGTTACTCACATTTCTGTGGCAGAAAGTTCTGGAATCTGAGAGGAGCCACAAATTTCCTTCCACCCAGCGTTCCCCCAAGTCTCCCGATAAAAATGATACCTCACTTGTGTGGGTAGGCCTAGCGCCCGCGACAGGAAACACCCCAAAGCGCAACGTGGACACATCCAAATTTTTGGAAGAAAACAGAGGTGTTTTTTGCGAAGTGCCTACCTGTAGATTTTGGCCTTTAGCTCAGCCAGCACCTAGGGAAACCTACCAAACCTGTGCATTTCTGAAAACTAGAGACCTAGGGGAATCTAAGGAGGGGTGACTTGCGGGGCTCGGACCAGGTTCTGTTACCCAGAATCCTTTGCAAACCTCAAAATGTGGCTAAAAAAACACATGTTCCTCACATTTCTGTGGCAGAAAGTTCTGGAATCTGAGAGGACCCACAAATTTCCTTCCACCCAGCGTTCCCCCAAGTCTCCCGATAAAAATGATACCTCACTTGTGTGGGTAGGCCTAGCGCCCGCGACAGGAAACACCCCAAAGCGCAACGTGGACACATCCAAATTTTTGGAAGAAAACAGAGGTGTTTTTTGCGAAGTGCCAACCTGTAGATTTTGGCCTCTAGCTCAGCCGGCACCTAGGGAAACCTACCAAACCTGTGCATTTCTGAAAACTAGAGACCTAGGGGAATCCAAGATGGGGTGACTTGCGGGGCTCGGACCAGGTTCTGTTACCCAGAATCCTTTGCAAACCTCAAAATTTGGCTAAAAATACACATGTTACTCACATTTCTGTGGCAGAAAGTTCTGGAATCTGAGAGGAGCCACAAATTTCCTTCCACCCAGCGTTCCCCCAAGTCTCCCGATAAAAATGATACCTCACTTGTGTGGGTAGGCCTAGCGCCCGCGACAGGAAATTCCCCAAAGCGCAACGTGGACACATCCAAATTTTTGGAAGAAAACAGAGGTGTTTTTTGCGAGGTGCCTACCTGTAGATTTTGGCCTCTAGCTCAGCCGGCACCTAGGGAAACCTACCAAACCTGTGCATTTCTGAAAACTAGAGACCTAGGGGAATCCAAGATGGGGTGACTTGCGGGGCTCGGACCAGGTTCTGTTACCCAGAATCCTTTGCAAACCTCAAAATTTGGCTAAAAATACACATGTTACTCACATTTCTGTGGCAGAAAGTTCTGGAATCTGAGAGGAGCCACAAATTTCCTTCCACCCAGCGTTCCCCCAAGTCTCCCGATAAAAAAGATACCTCACTTGTGTGGGTAGGCCTAGCGCCCGCGACAGGAAACGCCCCAAAGCGCAACGTGGACACATCCAAATTTTTGGAAGAAAACAGAGGTGTTTTTTGTGAAGTGCCTACCTGTAGATTTTGGCCTCTAGCTCAGCCGGCACCTAGGGAAACCTACCAAACCTGTGCATTTCTGAAAACTAGAGACCTAGGGGAATCCAAGGAGGGGTGACTTGCGGGGCTCGGACCAGGTTCTGTTACCCAGAATCCTTTGCAAACCTCAAAATTTGGCTAAAAAAACACATGTTCCTAACATTTCTTTGGCAGAAAGTTCTGGAATCTGAGAGGAGCCACAAATTTCCTTCCACCCAGCGTTCCCCCAAGTCTCCCGATAAAAATGATACCTCACTTGTGTGGGTAGGCCTAGCGCCCGCGACAGGAAACGCCCCAAAGCGCAACGTGGACACATCCAAATTTTTGGAAGAAAACAGAGGTGTTTTTTGCGAAGTGCCTACCTGTAGATTTTGGCCTCTAGCTCAGCCGGCACCTAGGGAAACCTACCAAACCTGTGCATTTCTGAAAACTAGAGACCTAGGGGAATCCAAGATGGGGTGACTTGCGGGGCTCGGACCAGGTTCTGTTACCCAGAATCCTTTGCAAACCTCAAAATTTGGCTAAAAATACACGTTACTCACATTTCTGTGGCAGAAAGTTCTGGAATCTGAGAGGAGCCACAAATTTCCTTCCACCCAGCGTTCCCCCAAGTCTCCCGATAAAAATGATACCTCGCTTGTGTGGGTAGGCCTAGCGCCCGCGACAGGAAACGCCCCAAAGCGCAACGTGGACACATCCAAATTTTTGGAAGAAAACAGAGGTGTTTTTTGCGAAGTGCCTACCTGTAGATTTTGGCCTCTAGCTCAGCCGCCACCTAGGGAAACCTACCAAACCTGTGCATTTCTGAAAACTAGAGACCTAGAGGAATACAAGATGGGGTGACTTGCGGGGCTCGGACCAGGTTCTGTTACCCAGAATCCTTTGCAAACCTCAAAATTTGGCTAAAAAAACACATGTTACTCACATTTCTGTGGCAGAAAGTTCTGGAATCTGAGAGGAGCCACAAATTTCCTTCCACCCAGCGTTCCCCCAAGTCTCCCGATAAAAATGATACCTCACTTGTGTGGGTAGGCCTAGCGCCCGCGACAGGAAACGCCCCAAAGCGCAACGTGGACACATCCAAATTTTTGGAAGAAAACAGAGGTGTTTTTTGCGAAGTGCCTACCTGTAGATTTTGGCCTCTAGCTCAGCCGGCACCTAGGGAAACCTACCAAACCTGTGCATTTCTGAAAACTAGAGACCTAGGGTAATCCAAGATGGGGTGACTTGCGGGGCTCGGACCAGGTTCTGTTACCCAGAATCCTTTGCAAACCTCAAAATTTGGCTAAAAATACACATGTTACTCACATTTCTGTGGCAGAAAGTTCTGGAATCTGAGAGGAGCCACAAATTTCCTTCCACCCAGCGTTCCCCCAAGTCTCCCGATAAAAATGATACCTCGCTTGTGTGGGTAGGCCTAGCGCCCGCGACAGGAAACGCCCCAAAGCGCAACGTGGACACATCCAAATTTTTGGAAGAAAACAGAGGTGTTTTTTGCGAAGTGCCCACCTGTAGATTTTGGCCTCTAGCTCAGCCGGCACCTAGGGAAACCTACCAAACCTGTGCATTTCTGAAAACTAGAGACCTAGGGGAATCCAAGATGGGGTGACTTGCGGGGCTCGGACCAGGTTCTGTTACCCAGAATCCTTTGCAAACCTCAAAATTTGGCTAAAAATACACATGTTCCTCACATTTCTGTGGCAGAAAGTTCTGGAATCTGAGAGGAGCCACAAATTTCCTTCCACCCAGCGTTCCCCCAAGTCTCCCGATAAAAATGATACCTCACTTGTGTGGGTAGGCAAAGCGCCCGCGACAGGAAACGCCCCAAAGCGCAACGAGGACACATTCAAATTTTTGGAAGAAAACAGAGGTGTTTTTTGCGAAGTGACTACCTGTAGATTTTGGCCTGTAGCTCAGCCGCCACCTAGGGAAACCTACCAAACCTGTGCATTTCTGAAAACTAGAGACCTAGAGGAATCCAAGATGGGGTGACTTACGGGGCTCGGACCAGGTTCTGTTACCCAGAATCCTTTGCAAACCTCAAAATTTGGCTAAAAAAACACATGTTACTCACATTTCTGTGGCAGAAAGTTCTGGAATCTGAGAGGAGCCACAAATTTCCTTCCACCCAGCGTTCCCCCAAGTCTCCTGATAAAAATGATACCTCACTTGTGTGGGTAGGCCTAGCGCCCGCGACAGGAAACGCCCCAAAGCGCAACGTGGACACATCCAAATTTTTGGAAGAAAACAGAGGTGTTTTTTGCGAAGTGCCTACCTGTAGATTTTGGCCTCTAGCTCAGCCGGCACCTAGGGAAACCTACCAAACCTGTGCATTTCTGAAAACTAGAGACCTAGGGGAATCCAAGATGGGGTGACTTGCGGGGCTCGGACCAGGTTCTGTTACCCAGAATCCTTTGCAAACCTCAAAATTTGGCTAAAAATACACATGTTACTCACATTTCTGTGGCAGAAAGTTCTGGAATCTGAGAGGAGCCACAAATTTCCTTCCACCCAGCGTTCCCCCAAGTCTCCCGATAAAAATGATACCTCACTTGTGTGGGTAGGCAAAGCGCCCGCGACAGGAAACGCCCCAAAGCGCAACGTGGACACATTCAAATTTTTGGAAGAAAACAGAGGTGTTTTTTGCGAAGTGACTACCTGTAGATTTTGGCCTGTAGCTCAGCCGCCACCTAGGGAAACCTACCAAACCTGTGCATTTCTGAAAACTAGAGACCTAGAGGAATCCAAGATGGGGTGACCTGCGGGGCTCGGACCAGGTTCTGTTACCCAGAATCCTTTGCAAACCTCAAAATTTGGCTAAAAAAACACATGTTACTCACATTTCTGTGGCAGAAAGTTCTGGAATCTGAGAGGAGCCACAAATTTCCTTCCACCCAGCGTTCCCCCAAGTCTCCCGATAAAAATGATACCTCACTTGTGTGGGTAGGCCTAGCGCCCGCGACAGGAAACGCCCCAAAGCGCAACGTGGACACATCCAAATTTTTGGAAGAAAACAGAGGTGTTTTTTGCGAAGTGCCTACCTGTAGATTTTGGCCTCTAGCTCAGCCGGCACCTAGGGAAACCTACCAAACCTGTGCATTTCTGAAAACTAGAGACCTAGGGGAATCCAAGATGGGGTGAGCTGCGGGGCTCGGACCAGGTTCTGTTACCCAGAATGCTTTGCAAACCTCAAAATTTGGCTAAAAATACACATGTTACTCACATTTCTGTGGCAGAAAGTTCTGGAATCTGAGAGGAGCCACAAATTTCCTTCCACCCAGCGTTCCCCCAAGTCTCCCGATAAAAATGATACCTCACTTGTGTGGGTAGGCCTAGCGCCCGCGACAGGAAACGCCCCAAAGCGCAACGTGGACACATCCAAATTTTTGGAAGAAAACAGAGGTGTTTTTTGCGAAGTGCCCACCTGTAGATTTTGGCCTCTAGCTCAGCCGGCACCTAGGGAAACCTACCAAACCTGTGCATTTCTGAAAACTAGAGACCTAGGGGAATCCAAGATGGGGTGAGTTGCGGGGCTCGGACCAGGTTCTGTTACCCAGAATGCTTTGCAAACCTCAAAATTTGGCTAAAAATACACATGTTACTCACATTTCTGTGGCAGAAAGTTCTGGAATCTGAGAGGAGCCACAAATTTCCTTCCACCCAGCGTTCCCCCAAGTCTCCCGATAAAAATGATACCTCACTTGTGTGGGTAGGCCTAGCGCCCGCGACAGGAAACGCCCCAAAGCGCAACGTGGACACATCCAAATTTTTGGAAGAAAACAGAGGTGTTTTTTGCGAAGTGCCTACCTGTAGATTTTGGCCTCTAGCTCAGCCGGCACCTAGGGAAACCTACCAAACCTGTGCATTTCTGAAAACTAGAGACCTAGGGGAATCCAAGGAGGGGTGACTTGCGGGGCTCGGACCAGGTTCTGCCACCCAGAATCCTTTGCAAACCTTAAAATTTGGCTAAAAAAACACATGTTCCTAACATTTCTTTGGCAGAAAGTTCTGGAATCTGAGAGGAGCCACAAATTTCCTTCCACCCAGCGTTCCCCCAAGTCTCCCGATAAAAATGATACCTCACTTGTGTGGGTAGGCCTAGCGCCCGCGACAGGAAACGCCCCAAAGCGCAACGTGGACACATCCAAATTTTTGGAAGAAAACAGAGGTGTTTTTTGCGAAGTGCCTACCTGTAGATTTTGGCCTCTAGCTCAGCCGGCACCTAGGGAAACCTACCAAACCTGTGCATTTCTGAAAACTAGAGACCTAGGGGAATCCAAGATGGGGTGACTTGCGGGGCTCGGACCAGGTTCTGTTACCCAGAATCCTTTGCAAACCTCAAAATTTGGCTAAAAATACACGTTACTCACATTTCTGTGGCAGAAAGTTCTGGAATCTGAGAGGAGCCACAAATTTCCTTCCACCCAGCGTTCCCCCAAGTCTCCCGATAAAAATGATACCTCGCTTGTGTGGGTAGGCCTAGCGCCCGCGACAGGAAACGCCCCAAAGCGCAACGTGGACACATCCAAATTTTTGGAAGAAAACAGAGGTGTTTTTTGCGAAGTGCCTACCTGTAGATTTTGGCCTCTAGCTCAGCCGGCACCTAGGGAAACCTACCAAACCTGTGCATTTCTGAAAACTAGAGACCTAGGGGAATCCAAGATGGGGTGACTTGCGGCGCTCGGACCAGGTTCTGTTACCCAGAATCCTTTGCAAACCTCAAAATTTGGCTAAAAATACACATGTTCCTCACATTTCTGTGGCAGAAAGTTCTGGAATCTGAGAGGAGCCACAAATTTCCTTCCACCCAGCGTTCCCCCAAGTCTCCCGATAAAAATGATACCTCACTTGTGTGGGTAGGCAAAGCGCCCGCGTCAGGAAACGCCCCAAAGCGCAACGAGGACACATTCAAATTTTTGGAAGAAAACAGAGGTGTTTTTTGCGAAGTGACTACCTGTAGATTGTGGCCTGTAGCTCAGCCGCCACCTAGGGAAACCTACCAAACCTGTGCATTTCTGAAAACTAGAGACCTAGAGGAATCCAAGATGGGGTGACTTGCGGGGCTCGGACCAGGTTCTGTTACCCAGAATCCTTTGCAAACCTCAAAATTTGGCTAAAAAAACACATGTTACTCACATTTCTGTGGCAGAAAGTTCTGGAATCTGAGAGGAGCCACAAATTTCCTTCCACCCAGCGTTCCCCCAAGTCTCCCGATAAAAATGATACCTCACTTGTGTGGGTAGGCCTAGCGCCCGCGACAGGAAACGCCCCAAAGCGCAACGTGGACACATCCAAATTTTTGGAAGAAAACAGAGGTGTTTTTTGCGAAGTGCCTACCTGTAGATTTTGGCCTCTAGCTCAGCCGGCACCTAGGGAAACCTACCAAACCTGTGCATTTCTGAAAACTAGAGACCTAGGGGAATCCAAGATGGGGTGACTTGCGGGGCTCGGACCAGGTTCTGTTACCCAGAATCCTTTGCAAACCTCAAAATTTGGCTAAAAATACACATGTTACTCACATTTCTGTGGCAGAAAGTTCTGGAATCTGAGAGGAGCCACAAATTTCCTTCCACCCAGCGTTCCCCCAAGTCTCCCGATAAAAATGATACCTCGCTTGTGTGGGTAGGCAAAGCGCCCGCGACAGGAAACGCCCCAAAGCGCAACGTGGACACATCCAAATTTTTGGAAGAAAACAGAGGTGTTTTTTGCGAAGTGCCCACCTGTAGATTTTGGCCTCTAGCTCAGCCGGCACCTAGGGAAACCTACCAAACCTGTGCATTTCTGAAAACTAGAGACCAAGGGGAATCCAAGATGGGGTGACTTGCGGGGCTCGGACCAGGTTCTGTTACCCAGAATCCTTTGCAAACCTCAAAATTTGGCTAAAAATACACATGTTCCTCACATTTCTGTGGCAGAAAGTTCTGGAATCTGAGAGGAGCCACAAATTTCCTTCCACCCAGCGTTCCCCCAAGTCTCCCGATAAAAATGATACCTCACTTGTGTGGGTAGGCAAAGCGCCCGCGACAGGAAACGCCCCAAAGCGCAACGAGGACACATTCAAATTTTTGGAAGAAAACAGAGGTGTTTTTTGCGAAGTGACTACCTGTAGATTTTGGCCTGTAGCTCAGCCGCCACCTAGGGAAACCTACCAAACCTGTGCATTTCTGAAAACTAGAGACCTAGAGGAATCCAAGATGGGGTGACTTACGGGGCTCGGACCAGGTTCTGTTACCCAGAATGCTTTGCAAACCTCAAAATTTGGCTAAAAATACACATGTTACTCACATTTCTGTGGCAGAAAGTTCTGGAATCTGAGAGGAGCCACAAATTTCCTTCCACCCAGCGTTCCCCCAAGTCTCCCGATAAAAATGATACCTCACTTGTGTGGGTAGGCCTAGCGCCCGCGACAGGAAACGCCCCAAAGCGCAACGTGGACACATCCAAATTTTTGGAAGAAAACAGAGGTGTTTTTTGCGAAGTGCCTACCTGTAGATTTTGGCCTCTAGCTCAGCCGGCACCTAGGGAAACCTACCAAACCTGTGCATTTCTGAAAACTAGAGACCTAGGGGAATCCAAGGAGGGGTGACTTGCGGGGCTCGGACCAGGTTCTGCCACCCAGAATCCTTTGCAAACCTTAAAATTTGGCTAAAAAAACACATGTTCCTAACATTTCTTTGGCAGAAAGTTCTGGAATCTGAGAGGAGCCACAAATTTCCTTCCACCCAGCGTTCCCCCAAGTCTCCCGATAAAAATGATACCTCACTTGTGTGGGTAGGCCTAGCGCCCGCGACAGGAAACGCCCCAAAGCGCAACGTGGACACATCCAAATTTTTGGAAGAAAACAGAGGTGTTTTTTGCGAAGTGCCTACCTGTAGATTTTGGCCTCTAGCTCAGCCGGCACCTAGGGAAACCTACCAAACCTGTGCATTTCTGAAAACTAGAGACCTAGGGGAATCCAAGATGGGGTGACTTGCGGCGCTCGGACCAGGTTCTGTTACCCAGAATCCTTTGCAAACCTCAAAATTTGGCTAAAAATACACGTTACTCACATTTCTGTGGCAGAAAGTTCTGGAATCTGAGAGGAGCCACAAATTTCCTTCCACCCAGCGTTCCCCCAAGTCTCCCGATAAAAATGATACCTCGCTTGTGTGGGTAGGCCTAGCGCCCGCGACAGGAAACGCCCCAAAGCGCAACGTGGACACATCCAAATTTTTGGAAGAAAACAGAGGTGTTTTTTGCGAAGTGCCTACCTGTAGATTGTGGCCTGTAGCTCAGCCGCCACCTAGGGAAACCTACCAAACCTGTGCATTTCTGAAAACTAGAGACCTAGAGGAATCCAAGATGGGGTGACTTGCGGGGCTCGGACCAGGTTCTGTTACCCAGAATCCTTTGCAAACCTCAAAATTTGGCTAAAAAAACACATGTTACTCACATTTCTGTGGCAGAAAGTTCTGGAATCTGAGAGGAGCCACAAATTTCCTTCCACCCAGCGTTCCCCCAAGTCTCCCGATAAAAATGATACCTCACTTGTGTGGGTAGGCCTAGCGCCCGCGACAGGAAACGCCCCAAAGCGCAACGTGGACACATCCAAATTTTTGGAAGAAAACAGAGGTGTTTTTTGCGAAGTGCCTACCTGTAGATTTTGGCCTCTAGCTCAGCCGGCACCTAGGGAAACCTACCAAACCTGTGCATTTCTGAAAACTAGAGACCTAGGGTAATCCAAGATGGGGTGACTTGCGGGGCTCGGACCAGGTTCTGTTACCCAGAATCCTTTGCAAACCTCAAAATTTGGCTAAAAATACACATGTTACTCACATTTCTGTGGCAGAAAGTTCTGGAATCTGAGAGGAGCCACAAATTTCCTTCCACCCAGCGTTCCCCCAAGTCTCCCGATAAAAATGATACCTCGCTTGTGTGGGTAGGCCTAGCGCCCGCGACAGGAAACGCCCCAAAGCGCAACGTGGACACATCCAAATTTTTGGAAGAAAACAGAGGTGTTTTTTGCGAAGTGCCCACCTGTAGATTTTGGCCTCTAGCTCAGCCGGCACCTAGGGAAACCTACCAAACCTGTGCATTTCTGAAAACTAGAGACCTAGGGGAATCCAAGATGGGGTGACTTGCGGGGCTCGGACCAGGTTCTGTTACCCAGAATCCTTTGCAAACCTCAAAATTTGGCTAAAAATACACATGTTCCTCACATTTCTGTGGCAGAAAGTTCTGGAATCTGAGAGGAGCCACAAATTTCCTTCCACCCAGCGTTCCCCCAAGTCTCCCGATAAAAATGATACCTCACTTGTGTGGGTAGGCAAAGCGCCCGCGACAGGAAACGCCCCAAAGCGCAACGAGGACACATTCAAATTTTTGGAAGAAAACAGAGGTGTTTTTTGCGAAGTGACTACCTGTAGATTTTGGCCTGTAGCTCAGCCGCCACCTAGGGAAACCTACCAAACCTGTGCATTTCTGAAAACTAGAGACCTAGAGGAATCCAAGATGGGGTGACTTACGGGGCTCGGACCAGGTTCTGTTACCCAGAATCCTTTGCAAACCTCAAAATTTGGCTAAAAAAACACATGTTACTCACATTTCTGTGGCAGAAAGTTCTGGAATCTGAGAGGAGCCACAAATTTCCTTCCACCCAGCGTTCCCCCAAGTCTCCTGATAAAAATGATACCTCACTTGTGTGGGTAGGCCTAGCGCCCGCGACAGGAAACGCCCCAAAGCGCAACGTGGACACATCCAAATTTTTGGAAGAAAACAGAGGTGTTTTTTGCGAAGTGCCTACCTGTAGATTTTGGCCTCTAGCTCAGCCGGCACCTAGGGAAACCTACCAAACCTGTGCATTTCTGAAAACTAGAGACCTAGGGGAATCCAAGATGGGGTGACTTGCGGGGCTCGGACCAGGTTCTGTTACCCAGAATCCTTTGCAAACCTCAAAATTTGGCTAAAAATACACATGTTACTCACATTTCTGTGGCAGAAAGTTCTGGAATCTGAGAGGAGCCACAAATTTCCTTCCACCCAGCGTTCCCCCAAGTCTCCCGATAAAAATGATACCTCACTTGTGTGGGTAGGCAAAGCGCCCGCGACAGGAAACGCCCCAAAGCGCAACGTGGACACATTCAAATTTTTGGAAGAAAACAGAGGTGTTTTTTGCGAAGTGACTACCTGTAGATTTTGGCCTGTAGCTCAGCCGCCACCTAGGGAAACCTACCAAACCTGTGCATTTCTGAAAACTAGAGACCTAGAGGAATCCAAGATGGGGTGACCTGCGGGGCTCGGACCAGGTTCTGTTACCCAGAATCCTTTGCAAACCTCAAAATTTGGCTAAAAAAACACATGTTACTCACATTTCTGTGGCAGAAAGTTCTGGAATCTGAGAGGAGCCACAAATTTCCTTCCACCCAGCGTTCCCCCAAGTCTCCCGATAAAAATGATACCTCACTTGTGTGGGTAGGCCTAGCGCCCGCGACAGGAAACGCCCCAAAGCGCAACGTGGACACATCCAAATTTTTGGAAGAAAACAGAGGTGTTTTTTGCGAAGTGCCTACCTGTAGATTTTGGCCTCTAGCTCAGCCGGCACCTAGGGAAACCTACCAAACCTGTGCATTTCTGAAAACTAGAGACCTAGGGGAATCCAAGATGGGGTGAGCTGCGGGGCTCGGACCAGGTTCTGTTACCCAGAATGCTTTGCAAACCTCAAAATTTGGCTAAAAATACACATGTTACTCACATTTCTGTGGCAGAAAGTTCTGGAATCTGAGAGGAGCCACAAATTTCCTTCCACCCAGCGTTCCCCCAAGTCTCCCGATAAAAATGATACCTCACTTGTGTGGGTAGGCCTAGCGCCCGCGACAGGAAACGCCCCAAAGCGCAACGTGGACACATCCAAATTTTTGGAAGAAAACAGAGGTGTTTTTTGCGAAGTGCCTACCTGTAGATTTTGGCCTCTAGCTCAGCCGGCACCTAGGGAAACCTACCAAACCTGTGCATTTCTGAAAACTAGAGACCTAGGGGAATCCAAGATGGGGTGAGTTGCGGGGCTCGGACCAGGTTCTGTTACCCAGAATGCTTTGCAAACCTCAAAATTTGGCTAAAAATACACATGTTACTCACATTTCTGTGGCAGAAAGTTCTGGAATCTGAGAGGAGCCACAAATTTCCTTCCACCCAGCGTTCCCCCAAGTCTCCCGATAAAAATGATACCTCACTTGTGTGGGTAGGCCTAGCGCCCGCGACAGGAAACGCCCCAAAGCGCAACGTGGACACATCCAAATTTTTGGAAGAAAACAGGTGTTTTTTGCGAAGTGCCTACCTGTAGAGTTTGGCCTCTAGCTCAGCCGGCACCTAGGGAAACCTACCAAACCTGTGCATTTCTGAAAACTAAAGATCTAGGGGAATCCAAGATGGGGTGACTTGCGGGGCTCGGACCAGGTTCTGTTACCCAGAATCCTTTGCAAACCTCAAAATTTGGCTAAAAATACACATGTTACTCACATTTCTGTGGCAGAAAGTTCTGGAATCTGAGAGGAGCCACAAATTTCCTTCCACCCAGCGTTCCCCCAAGTCTCCCGATAAAAATGATACCTCACTTGTGTGGGTAGGCCTAGCGCCCGCGACAGGCCTAAAGCGCAACGTGGACACATCCAAATTTTTGGAAGAAAACAGAGGTGTTTTTTGCGAAGTGCCTACCTGTAGATTTTGGCCTCTAGCTCAGCCGGCACCTAGGGAAACCTACCAAACCTGTGCATTTCTGAAAACTAGAGACCTAGGGGAATCCAAGATGGGGTGAGTTGCGGGGCTCGGACCAGGTTCTGTTACCCAGAATCCTTTGCAAACCTCAAAATTTGGCTAAAAATACACATGTTACTCACATTTCTGTGGCAGAAAGTTCTGGAATCTGAGAGGAGCCACAAATTTCCTTCCACCCAGCGTTCCCCCAAGTCTCCCGATAAAAATGATACCTCACTTGTGTGGGTAGGCCTAGCGCCCGCGACAGGAAATTCCCCAAAGCGCAACGTGGACACATCCAAATTTTTGGAAGAAAACAGAGGTGTTTTTTGCGAGGTGCCTACCTGTAGATTTTGGCCTCTAGCTCAGCCGGCACCTAGGGAAACCTACCAAACCTGTGCATTTCTGAAAACTAGAGACCTAGGGGAATCCAAGATGGGGTGACTTGCGGGGCTCGGACCAGGTTCTGTTACCCAGAATCCTTTGCAAACCTCAAAATTTGGCTAAAAATACACATGTTACTCACATTTCTGTGGCAGAAAGTTCTGGAATCTGAGAGGAGCCACAAATTTCCTTCCACCCAGCGTTCCCCCAAGTCTCCCGATAAAAAAGATACCTCACTTGTGTGGGTAGGCCTAGCGCCCGCGACAGGAAACGCCCCAAAGCGCAACGTGGACACATCCAAATTTTTGGAAGAAAACAGAGGTGTTTTTTGTGAAGTGCCTACCTGTAGATTTTGGCCTCTAGCTCAGCCGGCACCTAGGGAAACCTACCAAACCTGTGCATTTCTGAAAACTAGAGACCTAGGGGAATCCAAGGAGGGGTGACTTGCGGGGCTCGGACCAGGTTCTGTTACCCAGAATCCTTTGCAAACCTCAAAATTTGGCTAAAAAAACACATGTTCCTAACATTTCTTTGGCAGAAAGTTCTGGAATCTGAGAGGAGCCACAAATTTCCTTCCACCCAGCGTTCCCCCAAGTCTCCCGATAAAAATGATACCTCACTTGTGTGGGTAGGCCTAGCGCCCGCGACAGGAAACGCCCCAAAGCGCAACGTGGACACATCCAAATTTTTGGAAGAAAACAGAGGTGTTTTTTGCGAAGTGCCTACCTGTAGATTTTGGCCTCTAGCTCAGCCGGCACCTAGGGAAACCTACCAAACCTGTGCATTTCTGAAAACTAGAGACCTAGGGGAATCCAAGATGGGGTGACTTGCGGGGCTCGGACCAGGTTCTGTTACCCAGAATCCTTTGCAAACCTCAAAATGTGGCTATTTCTGTGGCAGAAAGTTCTGGAATCTGAGAGGAGCCACAAATTTCCTTCCACCCAGCGTTCCCCCAAGTCTCCCGATAAAAATGATACCTCGCTTGTGTGGGTAGGCCTAGCGCCCGCGACAGGAAACGCCCCAAAGCGCAACGTGGACACATCCAAATTTTTGGAAGAAAACAGAGGTGTTTTTTGCGAAGTGCCTACCTGTAGATTTTGGCCTCTAGCTCAGCCGGCACCTAGGGAAACCTACCAAACCTGTGCATTTCTGAAAACTAGAGACCTAGGGGAATCCAAGATGGGGTGACTTGCGGGGCTCGGACCAGGTTCTGTTACCCAGAATCCTTTGCAAACCTCAAAATTTGGCTAAAAATACACATGTTCCTCACATTTCTGTGGCAGAAAGTTCTGGAATCTGAGAGGAGCCACAAATTTCCTTCCACCCAGCGTTCCCCCAAGTCTCCCGATAAAAATGATACCTCACTTGTGTGGGTAGGCAAAGCGCCCGCGACAGGAAACGCCCCAAAGCGCAACGAGGACACATTCAAATTTTTGGAAGAAAACAGAGGTGTTTTTTGCGAAGTGACTACCTGTAGATTTTGGCCTCTAGCTCAGCCGGCACCTAGGGAAACCTACCAAACCTGTGCATTTCTGAAAACTAGAGACCTAGGGTAATCCAAGATGGGGTGACTTGCGGGGCTCGGACCAGGTTCTGTTACCCAGAATCCTTTGCAAACCTCAAAATTTGGCTAAAAATACACATGTTACTCACATTTCTGTGGCAGAAAGTTCTGGAATCTGAGAGGAGCCACAAATTTCCTTCCACCCAGCGTTCCCCCAAGTCTCCCGATAAAAATGATACCTCGCTTGTGTGGGTAGGCCTAGCGCCCGCGACAGGAAACGCCCCAAAGCGCAACGTGGACACATCCACATTTTTGGAAGAAAACAGAGGTGTTTTTTGCGAAGTGCCCACCTGTAGATTTTGGCCTCTAGCTCAGCCGGCACCTAGGGAAACCTACCAAACCTGTGCATTTCTGAAAACTAGAGACCTAGGGGAATCCAAGATGGGGTGACTTGCGGGGCTCGGACCAGGTTCTGTTACCCAGAATCCTTTGCAAACCTCAAAATTTGGCTAAAAATACACATGTTCCTCACATTTCTGTGGCAGAAAGTTCTGGAATCTGAGAGGAGCCACAAATTTCCTTCCACCCAGCGTTCCCCCAAGTCTCCCGATAAAAATGATACCTCACTTGTGTGGGTAGGCAAAGCGCCCGCGACAGGAAACGCCCCAAAGCGCAACGAGGACACATTCAAATTTTTGGAAGAAAACAGAGGTGTTTTTTGCGAAGTGACTACCTGTAGATTTTGGCCTGTAGCTCAGCCGCCACCTAGGGAAACCTACCAAACCTGTGCATTTCTGAAAACTAGAGACCTAGAGGAATCCAAGATGGGGTGACTTACGGGGCTCGGACCAGGTTCTGTTACCCAGAATCCTTTGCAAACCTCAAAATTTGGCTAAAAAAACACATGTTACTCACATTTCTGTGGCAGAAAGTTCTGGAATCTGAGAGGAGCCACAAATTTCCTTCCACCCAGCGTTCCCCCAAGTCTCCTGATAAAAATGATACCTCACTTGTGTGGGTAGGCCTAGCGCCCGCGACAGGAAACGCCCCAAAGCGCAACGTGGACACATCCAAATTTTTGGAAGAAAACAGAGGTGTTTTTTGCGAAGTGCCTACCTGTAGATTTTGGCCTCTAGCTCAGCCGGCACCTAGGGAAACCTACCAAACCTGTGCATTTCTGAAAACTAGAGACCTAGAGGAATCCAAGATGGGGTGACTTGCGGGGCTCGGACCAGGTTCTGTTACCCAGAATCCTTTGCAAACCTCAAAATTTGGCTAAAAAAACACATGTTACTCACATTTCTGTGGCAGAAAGTTCTGGAATCTGAGAGGAGCCACAAATTTCCTTCCACCCAGCGTTCCCCCAAGTCTCCCGATAAAAATGATACCTCACTTGTGTGGGTAGGCCTAGCGCCCGCGACAGGAAACGCCCCAAAGCGCAACGTGGACACATCCAAATTTTTGGAAGAAAACAGAGGTGTTTTTTGCGAAGTGCCTACCTGTAGATTTTGGCCTCTAGCTCAGCCGGCACCTAGGGAAACCTACCAAACCTGTGCATTTCTGAAAACTAGAGACCTAGGGGAATCCAAGATGGGGTGACTTGCGGGGCTCGGACCAGGTTCTGTTACCCAGAATCCTTTGCAAACCTCAAAATTTGGCTAAAAATACACATGTTACTCACATTTCTGTGGCAGAAAGTTCTGGAATCTGAGAGGAGCCACAAATTTCCTTCCACCCAGCGTTCCCCCAAGTCTCCTGATAAAAATGATACCTCACTTGTGTGGGTAGGCCTAGCGCCCGCGACAGGAAACGCCCCAAAGCGCAACGTGGACACATCCAAATTTTTGGAAGAAAACAGAGGTGTTTTTTGCGAAGTGCCTACCTGTAGATTTTGGCCTCTAGCTCAGCCGGCACCTAGGGAAACCTACCAAACCTGTGCATTTCTGAAAACTAGAGACCTAGGGGAATCCAAGATGGGGTGACTTGCGGGGCTCGGACCAGGTTCTGTTACCCAGAATCCTTTGCAAACCTCAAAATTTGGCTAAAAATACACATGTTACTCACATTTCTGTGGCAGAAAGTTCTGGAATCTGAGAGGAGCCACAAATTTCCTTCCACCCAGCGTTCCCCCAAGTCTCCCGATAAAAATGATACCTCACTTGTGTGGGTAGGCAAAGCGCCCGCGACAGGAAACGCCCCAAAGCGCAACGTGGACACATTCAAATTTTTGGAAGAAAACAGAGGTGTTTTTTGCGAAGTGACTACCTGTAGATTTTGGCCTGTAGCTCAGCCGCCACCTAGGGAAACCTACCAAACCTGTGCATTTCTGAAAACTAGAGACCTAGAGGAATCCAAGATGGGGTGACCTGCGGGGCTCGGACCAGGTTCTGTTACCCAGAATCCTTTGCAAACCTCAAAATTTGGCTAAAAATACACATGTTACTCACATTTCTGTGGCAGAAAGTTCTGGAATCTGAGAGGAGCCACAAATTTCCTTCCACCCAGCGTTCCCCCAAGTCTCCCGATAAAAATGATACCTCACTTGTGTGGGTAGGCCTAGCGCCCGCGACAGGAAACGCCCCAAAGCGCAACGTGGACACATCAAAATTTTTGGAAGAAAACAGAGGTGTTTTTTGCGAAGTGCCTACCTGTAGATTTTGGCCTCTAGCTCAGCCGGCACCTAGGGAAACCTACCAAACCTGTGCATTTCTGAAAACTAGAGATCTAGGGGAATCCAAGATGGGGTGACTTGCGGGGCTCGGACCAGGTTCTGTTACCCAGAATCCTTTGCAAACCTCCAAATTTGGCTAAAAATACACATGTTACTCACATTTCTGTGGCAGAAAGTTCTGGAATCTGAGAGGAGCCACAAATTTCCTTCCAACCAGCGTTCCCCCAAGTCTCCCGATAAAAATGATACCTCACTTGTGTGGGTAGGCCTAGCGCCCGCGACAGGCCTAAAGCGCAACGTGGACACATCCAAATTTTTGGAAGAAAACAGAGGTGTTTTTTGCGAAGTGCCTACCTGTAGATTTTGGCCTCTAGCTCAGCCGGCTCCTAGGGAAACCTACCAAACCTGTGCATTTCTGAAAACTAGAGACCTAGGGGAATCCAAGATGGGGTGAGTTGCGGGGCTCGGACCAGGTTCTGTTACCCAGAATCCTTTGCAAACCTCAAAATTTGGCTAAAAATACACATGTTACTCACATTTCTGTGGCAGAAAGTTCTGGAATCTGAGAGGAGCCACAAATTTCCTTCCACCCAGCGTTCCCCCAAGTCTCCCGATAAAAATGATACCTCACTTGTGTGGGTAGGCCTAGCGCCCGCGACAGGAAATTCCCCAAAGCGCAACGTGGACACATCCAAATTTTTGGAAGAAAACAGAGGTGTTTTTTGCGAGGTGCCTACCTGTAGATTTTGGCCTCTAGCTCAGCCGGCACCTAGGGAAACCTACCAAACCTGTGCATTTCTGAAAACTAGAGACCTAGGGGAATCCAAGATGGGGTGACTTGCGGGGCTCGGACCAGGTTCTGTTACCCAGAATCCTTTGCAAACCTCAAAATTTGGCTAAAAATACACATGTTACTCACATTTCTGTGGCAGAAAGTTCTGGAATCTGAGAGGAGCCACAAATTTCCTTCCACCCAGCGTTCCCCCATGTCTCCCGATAAAAAAGATACCTCACTTGTGTGGGTAGGCCTAGCGCCCGCGACAGGAAACGCCCCAAAGCGCAACGTGGACACATCCAAATTTTTGGAAGAAAACAGAGGTGTTTTTTGTGAAGTGCCTACCTGTAGATTTTGGCCTCTAGCTCAGCCGGCACCTAAGGAAACCTACCAAACCTGTGCATTTCTGAAAACTAGAGACCTAGGGGAATCCAAGGAGGGGTGACTTGCGGGGCTCGGACCAGGTTCTGTTACCCAGAATCCTTTGCAAACCTCAAAATTTGGCTAAAAAAACACATGTTCCTAACATTTCTTTGGCAGAAAGTTCTGGAATCTGAGAGGAGCCACAAATTTCCTTCCACCCAGCGTTCCCCCAAGTCTCCCGATAAAAATGATACCTCACTTGTGTGGGTAGGCCTAGCGCCCGCGACAGGAAACGCCCCAAAGCGCAACGTGGACACATCCAAATTTTTGGAAGAAAACAGAGGTGTTTTTTGCGAAGTGCCTACCTGTAGATTTTGGCCTCTAGCTCAGCCGGCACCTAGGGAAACCTACCAAACCTGTGCATTTCTGAAAACTAGAGACCTAGGGGAATCCAAGATGGGGTGACTTGCGGGGCTCGGACCAGGTTCTGTTACCCAGAATCCTTTGCAAACCTCAAAATTTGGCTAAAAATACACATGTTACTCACATTTCTGTGGCAGAAAGTTCTGGAATCTGAGAGGAGCCACAAATTTCCTTCCACCCAGCGTTCCCCCAAGTCTCCCGATAAAAATGATACCTCACTTGTGTGGGTAGGCCTAGCGCCCGCGACAGGAAACACCCCAAAGCGCAACGTGGACACATCCAAATTTTTGGAAGAAAACAGAGGTGTTTTTTGCGAAGTGCCTACCTGTAGATTTTGGCCTTTAGCTCAGCCAGCACCTAGGGAAACCTACCAAACCTGTGCATTTCTGAAAACTAGAGACCTAGGGGAATCTAAGGAGGGGTGACTTGCGGGGCTCGGACCAGGTTCTGTTACCCAGAATCCTTTGCAAACCTCAAAATGTGGCTAAAAAAACACATGTTCCTCACATTTCTGTGGCAGAAAGTTCTGGAATCTGAGAGGACCCACAAATTTCCTTCCACCCAGCGTTCCCCCAAGTCTCCCGATAAAAATGATACCTCACTTGTGTGGGTAGGCCTAGCGCCCGCGACAGGAAACACCCCAAAGCGCAACGTGGACACATCCAAATTTTTGGAAGAAAACAGAGGTGTTTTTTGCGAAGTGCCAACCTGTAGATTTTGGCCTCTAGCTCAGCCGGCACCTAGGGAAACCTACCAAACCTGTGCATTTCTGAAAACTAGAGACCTAGGGGAATCCAAGATGGGGTGACTTGCGGGGCTCGGACCAGGTTCTGTTACCCAGAATCCTTTGCAAACCTCAAAATTTGGCTAAAAATACACATGTTACTCACATTTCTGTGGCAGAAAGTTCTGGAATCTGAGAGGAGCCACAAATTTCCTTCCACCCAGCGTTCCCCCAAGTCTCCCGATAAAAATGATACCTCACTTGTGTGGGTAGGCCTAGCGCCCGCGACAGGAAATTCCCCAAAGCGCAACGTGGACACATCCAAATTTTTGGAAGAAAACAGAGGTGTTTTTTGCGAGGTGCCTACCTGTAGATTTTGGCCTCTAGCTCAGCCGGCACCTAGGGAAACCTACCAAACCTGTGCATTTCTGAAAACTAGAGACCTAGGGGAATCCAAGATGGGGTGACTTGCGGGGCTCGGACCAGGTTCTGTTACCCAGAATCCTTTGCAAACCTCAAAATTTGGCTAAAAATACACATGTTACTCACATTTCTGTGGCAGAAAGTTCTGGAATCTGAGAGGAGCCACAAATTTCCTTCCACCCAGCGTTCCCCCAAGTCTCCCGATAAAAAAGATACCTCACTTGTGTGGGTAGGCCTAGCGCCCGCGACAGGAAACGCCCCAAAGCGCAACGTGGACACATCCAAATTTTTGGAAGAAAACAGAGGTGTTTTTTGTGAAGTGCCTACCTGTAGATTTTGGCCTCTAGCTCAGCCGGCACCTAGGGAAACCTACCAAACCTGTGCATTTCTGAAAACTAGAGACCTAGGGGAATCCAAGGAGGGGTGACTTGCGGGGCTCGGACCAGGTTCTGTTACCCAGAATCCTTTGCAAACCTCAAAATTTGGCTAAAAAAACACATGTTCCTAACATTTCTTTGGCAGAAAGTTCTGGAATCTGAGAGGAGCCACAAATTTCCTTCCACCCAGCGTTCCCCCAAGTCTCCCGATAAAAATGATACCTCACTTGTGTGGGTAGGCCTAGCGCCCGCGACAGGAAACGCCCCAAAGCGCAACGTGGACACATCCAAATTTTTGGAAGAAAACAGAGGTGTTTTTTGCGAAGTGCCTACCTGTAGATTTTGGCCTCTAGCTCAGCCGGCACCTAGGGAAACCTACCAAACCTGTGCATTTCTGAAAACTAGAGACCTAGGGGAATCCAAGATGGGGTGACTTGCGGGGCTCGGACCAAGTTCTGTTACCCAGAATCCTTTGCAAACCTCAAAATTTGGCTAAAAATACACGTTACTCACATTTCTGTGGCAGAAAGTTCTGGAATCTGAGAGGAGCCACAAATTTCCTTCCACCCAGCATTCCCCCAAGTCTCCCGATAAAAATGATACCTCGCTTGTGTGGGTAGGCCTAGCGCCCGCGACAGGAAACGCCCCAAAGCGCAACGTGGACACATCCAAATTTTTGGAAGAAAACAGAGGTGTTTTTTGCGAAGTGCCTACCTGTAGATTTTGGCCTCTAGCTCAGCCGCCACCTAGGGAAACCTACCAAACCTGTGCATTTCTGAAAACTAGAGACCTAGAGGAATCCAAGATGGGGTGACTTGCGGGGCTCGGACCAGGTTCTGTTACCCAGAATCCTTTGCAAACCTCAAAATTTGGCTAAAAAAACACATGTTACTCACATTTCTGTGGCAGAAAGTTCTGGAATCTGAGAGGAGCCACAAATTTCCTTCCACCCAGCGTTCCCCCAAGTCTCCCGATAAAAATGATACCTCACTTGTGTGGGTAGGCCTAGCGCCCGCGACAGGAAACGCCCCAAAGCGCAACGTGGACACATCCAAATTTTTGGAAGAAAACAGAGGTGTTTTTTGCGAAGTGCCTACCTGTAGATTTTGGCCTCTAGCTCAGCCGACACCTAGGGAAACCTACCAAACCTGTGCATTTCTGAAAACTAGAGACCTAGGGGAATCCAAGATGGGGTGACTTGCGGGGCTCGGACCAGGTTCTGTTACCCAGAATCCTTTGCAAACCTCAAAATTTGGCTAAAAATACACATGTTACTCACATTTCTGTGGCAGAAAGTTCTGGAATCTGAGAGGAGCCACAAATTTCCTTCCACCCAGCGTTCCCCCAAGTCTCCCGATAAAAATGATACCTCGCTTGTGTGGGTAGGCCTAGCGCCCGCGACAGGAAACGCCCCAAAGCGCAACGTGGACACATCCAAATTTTTGGAAGAAAACAGAGGTGTTTTTTGCGAAGTGCCCACCTGTAGATTTTGGCCTCTAGCTCAGCCGGCACCTAGGGAAACCTACCAAACCTGTGCATTTCTGAAAACTAGAGACCTAGGGGAATCCAAGATGGGGTGACTTGCGGGGCTCGGACCAGGTTCTGTTACCCAGAATCCTTTGCAAACCTCAAAATTTGGCTAAAAATACACATGTTCCTCACATTTCTGTGGCAGAAAGTTCTGGAATCTGAGAGGAGCCACAAATTTCCTTCCACCCAGCGTTCCCCCAAGTCTCCCGATAAAAATGATGCCTCACTTGTGTGGGTAGGCAAAGCGCCCGCGACAGGAAACGCCCCAAAGCGCAACGAGGACACATTCAAATTTTTGGAAGAAAACAGAGGTGTTTTTTGCGAAGTGACTACCTGTAGATTTTGGCCTGTAGCTCAGCCGCCACCTAGGGAAACCTACCAAACCTGTGCATTTCTGAAAACTAGAGACCTAGAGGAATCCAAGATGGGGTGACTTACGGGGCTCGGACCAGGTTCTGTTACCCAGAATCCTTTGCAAACCTCAAAATTTGGCTAAAAAAACACATGTTACTCACATTTCTGTGGCAGAAAGTTCTGGAATCTGAGAGCAGCCACAAATTTCCTTCCACCCAGCGTTCCCCCAAGTCTCCTGATAAAAATGATACCTCACTTGTGTGGGTAGGCCTAGCGCCCGCGACAGGAAACGCCCCAAAGCGCAACGTGGACACATCCAAATTTTTGGAAGAAAACAGAGGTGTTTTTTGCGAAGTGCCTACCTGTAGATTTTGGCCTCTAGCTCAGCCGGCACCTAGGGAAACCTACCAAACCTGTGCATTTCTGAAAACTAGAGACCTAGGGGAATCCAAGATGGGGTGACTTGCGGGGCTCGGACCAGGTTCTGTTACCCAGAATCCTTTGCAAACCTCAAAATTTGGCTAAAAATACACATGTTACTCACATTTCTGTGGCAGAAAGTTCTGGAATCTGAGAGGAGCCACAAATTTCCTTCCACCCAGCGTTCCCCCAAGTCTCCCGATAAAAATGATACCTCACTTGTGTGGGTAGGCAAAGCGCCCGCGACAGGAAACGCCCCAAAGCGCAACGTGGACACATTCAAATTTTTGGAAGAAAACAGAGGTGTTTTTTGCGAAGTGACTACCTGTAGATTTTGGCCTGTAGCTCAGCCGCCACCTAGGGAAACCTACCAAACCTGTGCATTTCTGAAAACTAGAGACCTAGAGGAATCCAAGATGGGGTGACCTGCGGGGCTCGGACCAGGTTCTGTTACCCAGAATCCTTTGCAAACCTCAAAATTTGGCTAAAAAAACACATGTTACTCACATTTCTGTGGCAGAAAGTTCTGGAATCTGAGAGGAGCCACAAATTTCCTTCCACCCAGCGTTCCCCCAAGTCTCCCGATAAAAATGATACCTCACTTGTGTGGGTAGGCCTAGCGCCCGCGACAGGAAACGCCCCAAAGCGCAACGTGGACACATCCAAATTTTTGGAAGAAAACAGAGGAGTTTTTTGCGAAGTGCCTACCTGTAGATTTTGGCCTCTAGCTCAGCCGGCACCTAGGGAAACCTACCAAACCTGTGCATTTCTGAAAACTAGAGACCTAGCGGAATCCAAGATGGGGTGAGCTGCGGGGCTCGGGCCAGGTTCTGTTACCCAGAATGCTTTGCAAACCTCAAAATTTGGCTAAAAATACACATGTTACTCACATTTCTGTGGCAGAAAGTTCTGGAATCTGAGAGGAGCCACAAATTTCCTTCCACCCAGCGTTCCCCCAAGTCTCCCGATAAAAATGATACCTCACTTGTGTGGGTAGGCCTAGCGCCCGCGACAGGAAACGCCCCAAAGCGCAACGTGGACACATCCAAATTTTTGGAAGAAAACAGAGGTGTTTTTTGCGAAGTGCCTACCTGTAGATTTTGGCCTCTAGCTCAGCCGGCACCTAGGGAAACCTACCAAACCTGTGCATTTCTGAAAACTAGAGACCTAGGGGAATCCAAGATGGGGTGAGTTGCGGGGCTCGGACCAGGTTCTGTTACCCAGAATGCTTTGCAAACCTCAAAATTTGGCTAAAAATACACATGTTACTCACATTTCTGTGGCAGAAAGTTCTGGAATCTGAGAGGAGCCACAAATTTCCTTCCACCCAGCGTTCCCCCAAGTCTCCCGATAAAAATGATACCTCACTTGTGTGGGTAGGCCTAGCGCCCGCGACAGGAAACGCCCCAAAGCACAACGTGGACACATCCAAATTTTTGGAAGAAAACAGAGGTGTTTTTTGCGAAGTGCCTACCTGTAGATTTTGGCCTCTAGCTCAGCCGGCACCTAGGGAAACCTACCAAACCTGTGCATTTCTGAAAACTAGAGACCTAGGGGAATCCAAGGAGGGGTGACTTGCGGGGCTCGGACCAGGTTCTGCCACCCAGAATCCTTTGCAAACCTTAAAATTTGGCTAAAAAAACACATGTTCCTAACATTTCTTTGGCAGAAAGTTCTGGAATCTGAGAGGAGCCACAAATTTCCTTCCACCCAGCGTTCCCCCAAGTCTCCCGATAAAAATGATACCTCACTTGTGTGGGTAGGCCTAGCGCCCGCGACAGGAAACGCCCCAAAGCGCAACGTGGACACATCCAAATTTTTGGAAGAAAACAGAGGTGTTTTTTGCGAAGTGCCTACCTGTAGATTTTGGCCTCTAGCTCAGCCGGCACCTAGGGAAACCTACCAAACCTGTGCATTTCTGAAAACTAGAGACCTAGGGGAATCCAAGATGGGGTGACTTGCGGGGCTCGGACCAGGTTCTGTTACCCAGAATCCTTTGCAAACCTCAAAATTTGGCTAAAAATACACGTTACTCACATTTCTGTGGCAGAAAGTTCTGGAATCTGAGAGGAGCCACAAATTTCCTTCCACCCAGCGTTCCCCCAAGTCTCCCGATAAAAATGATACCTCGCTTGTGTGGGTAGGCCTAGCGCCCGCGACAGGAAACGCCCCAAAGCGCAACGTGGACACATCCAAATTTTTGGAAGAAAACAGAGGTGTTTTTTGCGAAGTGCCTACCTGTAGATTTTGGCCTCTAGCTCAGCCGGCACCTAGGGAAACCTACCAAACCTGTGCATTTCTGAAAACTAGAGACCTAGGGGAATCCAAGATGGGGTGACTTGCGGGGCTCGGACCAGGTTCTGTTACCCAGAATCCTTTGCAAACCTCAAAATTTGGCTAAAAATACACATGTTCCTCACATTTCTGTGGCAGAAAGTTCTGGAATCTGAGAGGAGCCACAAATTTCCTTCCACCCAGCGTTCCCCCAAGTCTCCCGATAAAAATGATACCTCACTTGTGTGGGTAGGCAAAGCGCCCGCGACAGGAAACGCCCCAAAGCGCA
Organism: Pleurodeles waltl; assembly: GCF_031143425.1. Lineage (NCBI taxonomy): Eukaryota > Metazoa > Chordata > Amphibia > Caudata > Salamandridae > Pleurodeles > Pleurodeles waltl. The sequence goes on from NC_090445.1 coordinate 723,186,946, forward strand.
ACGAGGACACATTCAAATTTTTGGAAGAAAACAGAGGTGTTTTTTGCGAAGTGACTACCTGTAGATTTTGGCCTGTAGCTCAGCCGCCACCTAGGGAAACCTACCAAACCTGTGCATTTCTGAAAACTAGAGACCTAGAGGAATCCAAGATGGGGTGACTTGCGGGGCTCGGACCAGGTTCTGTTACCCAGAATCCTTTGCAAACCTCAAAATTTGGCTTAAAAAACACATGTTACTCACATTTCTGTGGCAGAAAGTTCTGGAATCTGAGAGGAGCCACAAATTTCCTTCCACCCAGCGTTCCCCCAAGTCTCCCGATAAAAATGATACCTCACTTGTGTGGGTAGGCCTAGCGCCCGCGACAGGAAACGCCCCAAAGCGCAACGTGGACACATCCAAATTTTTGGAAGAAAACAGAGGTGTTTTTTGCGAAGTGCCTACCTGTAGATTTTGGCCTCTAGCTCAGCCGGCACCTAGGGAAACCTACCAAACCTGTGCATTTCTGAAAACTAGAGACCTAGGGTAATCCAAGATGGGGTGACTTGCGGGGCTCGGACCAGGTTCTGTTACCCAGAATCCTTTGCAAACCTCAAAATTTGGCTAAAAATACACATGTTACTCACATTTCTGTGGCAGAAAGTTCTGGAATCTGAGAGGAGCCACAAATTTCCTTCCACCCAGCGTTCCCCCAAGTCTCCCGATAAAAATGATACCTCGCTTGTGTGGGTAGGCCTAGCGCCCGCGACAGGAAACGCCCCAAAGCGCAACGTGGACACATCCAAATTTTTGGAAGAAAACAGAGGTGTTTTTTGCGAAGTGCCCACCTGTAGATTTTGGCCTCTAGCTCAGCCGGCACCTAGGGAAACCTACCAAACCTGTGCATTTCTGAAAACTAGAGACCTAGGGGAATCCAAGATGGGGTGACTTGCGGGGCTCGGACCAGGTTCTGTTACCCAGAATCCTTTGCAAACCTCAAAATTTGGCTAAAAATACACATGTTCCTCACATTTCTGTGGCAGAAAGTTCTGGAATCTGAGAGGAGCCACAAATTTCCTTCCACCCAGCGTTCCCCCAAGTCTCCCGATAAAAATGATACCTCACTTGTGTGGGTAGGCAAAGCGCCCGCGACAGGAAACGCCCCAAAGCGCAACGAGGACACATTCAAATTTTTGGAAGAAAACAGAGGTGTTTTTTGCGAAGTGACTACCTGTAGATTTTGGCCTGTAGCTCAGCCGCCACCTAGGGAAACCTACCAAACCTGTGCATTTCTGAAAACTAGAGACCTAGAGGAATCCAAGATGGGGTGACTTACGGGGCTCGGACCAGGTTCTGTTACCCAGAATCCTTTGCAAACCTCAAAATTTGGCTAAAAAAACACATGTTACTCACATTTCTGTGGCAGAAAGTTCTGGAATCTGAGAGGAGCCACAAATTTCCTTCCACCCAGCGTTCCCCCAAGTCTCCTGATAAAAATGATACCTCACTTGTGTGGGTAGGCCTAGCGCCCGCGACAGGAAACGCCCCAAAGCGCAACGTGGACACATCCAAATTTTTGGAAGAAAACAGAGGTGTTTTTTGCGAAGTGCCTACCTGTAGATTTTGGCCTCTAGCTCAGCCGGCACCTAGGGAAACCTACCAAACCTGTGCATTTCTGAAAACTAGAGACCTAGGGGAATCCAAGATGGGGTGACTTGCGGGGCTCGGACCAGGTTCTGTTACCCAGAATCCTTTGCAAACCTCAAAATTTGGCTAAAAATACACATGTTACTCACATTTCTGTGGCAGAAAGTTCTGGAATCTGAGAGGAGCCACAAATTTCCTTCCACCCAGCGTTCCCCCAAGTCTCCCGATAAAAATGATACCTCACTTGTGTGGGTAGGCAAAGCGCCCGCGACAGGAAACGCCCCAAAGAGCAACGTGGACACATTCAAATTTTTGGAAGAAAACAGAGGTGTTTTTTGCGAAGTGACTACCTGTAGATTTTGGCCTGTAGCTCAGCCGCCACCTAGGGAAACCTACCAAACCTGTGCATTTCTGAAAACTAGAGACCGAGAGGAATCCAAGATGGGGTGACCTGCGGGGCTCGGACCAGGTTCTGTTACCCAGAATCCTTTGCAAACCTCAAAATTTGGCTAAAAAAACACATGTTACTCACATTTCTGTGGCAGAAAGTTCTGGAATCTGAGAGGAGCCACAAATTTCCTTCCACCCAGCGTTCCCCCAAGTCTCCCGATAAAAATGATACCTCACTTGTGTGGGTAGGCCTAGCGCCCGCGACAGGAAACGCCCCAAAGCGCAACGTGGACACATCCAAATTTTTGGAAGAAAACAGAGGTGTTTTTTGCGAAGTGCCTACCTGTAGATTTTGGCCTCTAGCTCAGCCGGCACCTAGGGAAACCTACCAAACCTGTGCATTTCTGAAAACTAGAGACCTAGGGTAATCTGGGGTGACTTGCGGGGCTCGGACCAGGTTCTGTTACCCAGAATCCTTTGCAAACCTCAAAATTTGGCTAAAAATACACATGTTCCTCACATTTCTGTGGCAGAAAGTTCTGGAATCTGAGAGGAGCCACAAATTTCCTTCCACCCAGCGTTCCCCCAAGTCTCCCGATAAAAATGATACCTCACTTGTGTGGGTAGGCAAAGCGCCCGCGACAGGAAACGCCCCAAAGCGCAACGAGGACACATTCAAATTTTTGGAAGAAAACAGAGGTGTTTTTTGCGAAGTGACTACCTGTAGATTTTGGCCTGTAGCTCAGCCGCCACCTAGGGAAACCTACCAAACCTGTGCATTTCTGAAAACTAGAGACCTAGAGGAATCCAAGATGGGGTGACTTGCGGGGCTCGGACCAGGTTCTGTTACCCAGAATCCTTTGCAAACCTCAAAATTTGGCTTAAAAAACACATGTTACTCACATTTCTGTGGCAGAAAGTTCTGGAATCTGAGAGGAGCCACAAATTTCCTTCCACCCAGCGTTCCCCCAAGTCTCCCGATAAAAATGATACCTCACTTGTGTGGGTAGGCCTAGCGCCCGCGACAGGAAACGCCCCAAAGCGCAACGTGGACACATCCAAATTTTTGGAAGAAAACAGAGGTGTTTTTTGCGAAGTGCCTACCTGTAGATTTTGGCCTCTAGCTCAGCCGGCACCTAGGGAAACCTACCAAACCTGTGCATTTCTGAAAACTAGAGACCTAGGGTAATCCAAGATGGGGTGACTTGCGGGGCTCGGACCAGGTTCTGTTACCCAGAATCCTTTGCAAACCTCAAAATTTGGCTAAAAATACACATGTTACTCACATTTCTGTGGCAGAAAGTTCTGGAATCTGAGAGGAGCCACAAATTTCCTTCCACCCAGCGTTCCCCCAAGTCTCCCGATAAAAATGATACCTCGCTTGTGTGGGTAGGCCTAGCGCCCGCGACAGGAAACGCCCCAAAGCGCAACGTGGACACATCCAAATTTTTGGAAGAAAACAGAGGTGTTTTTTGCGAAGTGCCCACCTGTAGATTTTGGCCTCTAGCTCAGCCGGCACCTAGGGAAACCTACCAAACCTGTGCATTTCTGAAAACTAGAGACCTAGGGGAATCCAAGATGGGGTGACTTGCGGGGCTCGGACCAGGTTCTGTTACCCAGAATCCTTTGCAAACCTCAAAATTTGGCTAAAAATACACATGTTCCTCACATTTCTGTGGCAGAAAGTTCTGGAATCTGAGAGGAGCCACAAATTTCCTTCCACCCAGCGTTCCCCCAAGTCTCCCGATAAAAATGATACCTCACTTGTGTGGGTAGGCAAAGCGCCCGCGACAGGAAACGCCCCAAAGCGCAACGAGGACACATTCAAATTTTTGGAAGAAAACAGAGGTGTTTTTTGCGAAGTGACTACCTGTAGATTTTGGCCTGTAGCTCAGCCGCCACCTAGGGAAACCTACCAAACCTGTGCATTTCTGAAAACTAGAGACCTAGAGGAATCCAAGATGGGGTGACTTACGGGGCTCGGACCAGGTTCTGTTACCCAGAATCCTTTGCAAACCTCAAAATTTGGCTAAAAAAACACATGTTACTCACATTTCTGTGGCAGAAAGTTCTGGAATCTGAGAGGAGCCACAAATTTCCTTCCACCCAGCGTTCCCCCAAGTCTCCTGATAAAAATGATACCTCACTTGTGTGGGTAGGCCTAGCGCCCGCGACAGGAAACGCCCCAAAGCGCAACGTGGACACATCCAAATTTTTGGAAGAAAACAGAGGTGTTTTTTGCGAAGTGCCTACCTGTAGATTTTGGCCTCTAGCTCAGCCGGCACCTAGGGAAACCTACCAAACCTGTGCATTTCTGAAAACTAGAGACCTAGGGGAATCCAAGATGGGGTGAGTTGCGGGGCTCGGACCAGGTTCTGTTACCCAGAATCCTTTGCAAACCTCAAAATTTGGCTAAAAATACACATGTTACTCACATTTCTGTGGCAGAAAGTTCTGGAATCTGAGAGGAGCCACAAATTTCCTTCCACCCAGCGTTCCCCCAAGTCTCCCGATAAAAATGATACCTCACTTGTGTGGGTAGGCAAAGCGCCCGCGACAGGAAACGCCCCAAAGAGCAACGTGGACACATTCAAATTTTTGGAAGAAAACAGAGGTGTTTTTTGCGAAGTGACTACCTGTAGATTTTGGCCTGTAGCTCAGCCGCCACCTAGGGAAACCTACCAAACCTGTGCATTTCTGAAAACTAGAGACCGAGAGGAATCCAAGATGGGGTGACCTGCGGGGCTCGGACCAGGTTCTGTTACCCAGAATCCTTTGCAAACCTCAAAATTTGGCTAAAAAAACACATGTTACTCACATTTCTGTGGCAGAAAGTTCTGGAATCTGAGAGGAGCCACAAATTTCCTTCCACCCAGCGTTCCCCCAAGTCTCCCGATAAAAATGATACCTCACTTGTGTGGGTAGGCCTAGCGCCCGCGACAGGAAACGCCCCAAAGCGCAACGTGGACACATCCAAATTTTTGGAAGAAAACAGAGGTGTTTTTTGCGAAGTGCCTACCTGTAGATTTTGGCCTCTAGCTCAGCCGGCACCTAGGGAAACCTACCAAACCTGTGCATTTCTGAAAACTAGAGACCTAGGGGAATCCAAGATGGGGTGAGCTGCGGGGCTCGGACCAGGTTCTGTTACCCAGAATGCTTTGCAAACCTCAAAATTTGGCTAAAAATACACATGTTACTCACATTTCTGTGGCAGAAAGTTCTGGAATCTGAGAGGAGCCACAAATTTCCTTCCACCCAGCGTTCCCCCAAGTCTCCCGATAAAAATGATACCTCACTTGTGTGGGTAGGCCTAGCGCCCGCGACAGGAAACGCCCCAAAGCGCAACGTGGACACATCCAAATTTTTTGGAAGAAAACAGAGGTGTTTTTTGCGAAGTGCCTACCTGTAGATTTTGGCCTCTAGCTCAGCCGGCACCTAGGGAAACCTACCAAACCTGTGCATTTCTGAAAACTAGAGACCTAGGGGAATCCAAGATGGGGTGAGTTGCGGGGCTCGGACCAGGTTCTGTTACCCAGAATGCTTTGCAAACCTCAAAATTTGGCTAAAAATACACATGTTACTCACATTTCTGTGGCAGAAAGTTCTGGAATCTGAGAGGAGCCACAAATTTCCTTCCACCCAGCGTTCCCCCAAGTCTCCCGATAAAAATGATACCTCACTTGTGTGGGTAGGCCTAGTGCCCGCGACAGGAAACGCCCCAAAGCGCAACGTGGACACATCCAAATTTTTGGAAGAAAACAGAGGTGTTTTTTGCGAAGTGCCTACCTGTAGATTTTGGCCTCTAGCTCAGCCGGCACCTAGGGAAACCTACCAAACCTGTGCATTTCTGAAAACTAGAGACCTAGGGGAATCCAAGATGGGGTGAGTTGCGGGGCTCGGACCAGGTTCTGTTACCCAGAATCCTTTGCAAACCTCAAAATTTGGCTAAAAATACACATGTTACTCACATTTCTGTGGCAGAAAGTTCTGGAATCTGAGAGGAGCCACAAATTTCCTTCCACCCAGCGTTCCCCCAAGTCTCCCGATAAAAATGATACCTCACTTGTGTGGGTAGGCCTAGCGCCCGCGACAGGAAATTCCCCAAAGCGCAACGTGGACACATCCAAATTTTTGGAAGAAAACAGAGGTGTTTTTTGCGAGGTGCCTACCTGTAGATTTTGGCCTCTAGCTCAGCCGGCACCTAGGGAAACCTACCAAACCTGTGCATTTCTGAAAACTAGAGACCTAGAGGAATCCAAGATGGGGTGACCTGCGGGGCTCGGACCAGGTTCTGTTACCCAGAATCCTTTGCAAACCTCAAAATTTGGCTAAAAATACACATGTTACTCACATTTCTGTGGCAGAAAGTTCTGGAATCTGAGAGGAGCCACAAATTTCCTTCCACCAGCGTTCCCTCAAGTCTCCCGATAAAAAAGATACCTCACTTGTGTGGGTAGGCCTAGCGCCCGCGACAGGAAACGCCCCAAAGCGCAACGTGGACACATCCAAATTTTTGGAAGAAAACAGGTGTTTTTTGCGAAGTGCCTACCTGTAGAGTTTGGCCTCTAGCTCAGCCGGCACCTAGGGAAACCTACCAGACCTGTGCATTTCTGAAAACTAGAGATCTAGGGGAATCCAAGATGGGGTGACTTGCGGGGCTCGGACCAGGTTCTGTTACCCAGAATCCTTTGCAAACCTCAAAATTTGGCTAAAAATACACATGTTACTCACATTTCTGTGGCAGAAAGTTCTGGAATCTGAGAGGAGCCACAAATTTCCTTCCAACCAGCGTTCCCCCAAGTCTCCCGATAAAAATGATACCTCACTTGTGTGGGTAGGCCTAGCGCCCGCGACAGGCCTAAAGCGCAACGTGGACACATCCAAATTTTTGGAAGAAAACAGAGGTGTTTTTTGCGAAGTGCCTACCTGTAGATTTTGGCCTCTAGCTCAGCCGGCACCTAGGGAAACCTACCAAACCTGTGCATTTCTGAAAACTAGAGACCTAGGGGAATCCAAGATGGGGTGAGTTGCGGGGCTCGGACCAGGTTCTGTTACCCAGAATCCTTTGCAAACCTCAAAATTTGGCTAAAAATACACATGTTACTCACATTTCTGTGGCAGAAAGTTCTGGAATCTGAGAGGAGCCACAAATTTCCTTCCACCCAGCGTTCCCCCAAGTCTCCCGATAAAAATGATACCTCACTTGTGTGGGTAGGCCTAGCGCCCGCGACAGGAAATTCCCCAAAGCGCAACGTGGACACATCCAAATTTTTGGAAGAAAACAGAGGTGTTTTTTGCGAGGTGCCTACCTGTAGATTTTGGCCTCTAGCTCAGCCGGCACCTAGGGAAACCTACCAAACCTGTGCATTTCTGAAAACTAGAGACCTAGAGGAATCCAAGATGGGGTGACCTGCGGGGCTCGGACCAGGTTCTGTTACCCAGAATCCTTTGCAAACCTCAAAATTTGGCTAAAAATACACATGTTACTCACATTTCTGTGGCAGAAAGTTCTGGAATCTGAGAGGAGCCACAAATTTCCTTCCACCAGCGTTCCCTCAAGTCTCCCGATAAAAAAGATACCTCACTTGTGTGGGTAGGCCTAGCGCCCGCGACAGGAAACGCCCCAAAGCGCAACGTGGACACATCCAAATTTTTGGAAGAAAACAGGTGTTTTTTGCGAAGTGCCTACCTGTAGAGTTTGGCCTCTAGCTCAGCCGGCACCTAGGGAAACCTACCAAACCTGTGCATTTCTGAAAACTAGAGATCTAGGGGAATCCAAGATGGGGTGACTTGCGGGGCTCGGACCAGGTTCTGTTACCCAGAATCCTTTGCAAACCTCAAAATTTGGCTAAAAATACACATGTTACTCACATTTCTGTGGCAGAAAGTTCTGGAATCTGAGAGGAGCCACAAATTTCCTTCCAACCAGCGTTCCCCCAAGTCTCCCGATAAAAATGATACCTCACTTGTGTGGGTAGGCCTAGCGCCCGCGACAGGCCTAAAGCGCAACGTGGACACATCCAAATTTTTGGAAGAAAACAGAGGTGTTTTTTGCGAAGTGCCTACCTGTAGATTTTGGCCTCTAGCTCAGCCGGCACCTAGGGAAACCTACCAAACCTGTGCATTTCTGAAAACTAGAGACCTAGGGGAATCCAAGATGGGGTGAGTTGCGGGGCTCGGACCAGGTTCTGTTACCCAGAATCCTTTGCAAACCTCAAAATTTGGCTAAAAATACACATGTTACTCACATTTCTGTGGCAGAAAGTTCTGGAATCTGAGAGGAGCCACAAATTTCCTTCCACCCAGCGTTCCCCCAAGTCTCCCGATAAAAATGATACCTCACTTGTGTGGGTAGGCCTAGCGCCCGCGACAGGAAATTCCCCAAAGCGCAACGTGGACACATCCAAATTTTTGGAAGAAAACAGAGGTGTTTTTTGCGAGGTGCCTACCTGTAGATTTTGGCCTCTAGCTCAGCCGGCACCTAGGGAAACCTACCAAACCTGTGCATTTCTGAAAACTAGAGACCTAGGGGAATCCAAGATGGGGTGACTTGCGGGGCTCGGTCCAGGTTCTGTTACCCAGAATCCTTTGCAAACCTCAAAATTTGGCTAAAAATACACATGTTACTCACATTTCTGTGGCAGAAAGTTCTGGAATCTGAGAGGAGCCACAAATTTCCTTCCACCCAGCGTTCCCCCAAGTCTCCCGATAAAAAAGATACCTCACTTGTGTGGGTAGGCCTAGCGCCCGCGACAGGAAACGCCCCAAAGCGCAACGTGGACACATCCAAATTTTTGGAAGAAAACAGAGGTGTTTTTTGTGAAGTGCCTACCTGTAGATTTTGGCCTCTAGCTCAGCCGGCACCTAGGGAAACCTACCAAACCTGTGCATTTCTGAAAACTAGAGACCTAGGGGAATCCAAGGAGGGGTGACTTGCGGGGCTCGGACCAGGTTCTGCCACCCAGAATCCTTTGCAAACCTTAAAATTTGGCTAAAAAAACACATGTTCCTAACATTTCTTTGGCAGAAAGTTCTGGAATCTGAGAGGAGCCACAAATTTCCTTCCACCCAGCGTTCCCCCAAGTCTCCCGATAAAAATGATACCTCACTTGTGTGGGTAGGCCTAGCGCCCGCGACAGGAAACGCCCCAAAGCGCAACGTGGACACATCCAAATTTTTGGAAGAAAACAGAGGTGTTTTTTGCGAAGTGCCTACCTGTAGATTTTGGCCTCTAGCTCAGCCGGCACCTAGGGAAACCTACCAAACCTGTGCATTTCTGAAAACTAGAGACCTAGGGGAATCCAAGATGGGGTGACTTGCGGGGCTCGGACCAGGTTCTGTTACCCAGAATCCTTTGCAAACCTCAAAATTTGGCTAAAAATACACGTTACTCACATTTCTGTGGCAGAAAGTTCTGGAATCTGAGAGGAGCCACAAATTTCCTTCCACCCAGCGTTCCCCCAAGTCTCCCGATAAAAATGATACCTCGCTTGTGTGGGTAGGCCTAGCGCCCGCGACAGGAAACGCCCCAAAGCGCAACGTGGACACATCCAAATTTTTGGAAGAAAACAGAGGTGTTTTTTGCGAAGTGCCTACCTGTAGATTTTGGCCTCTAGCTCAGCCGGCACCTAGGGAAACCTACCAAACCTGTGCATTTCTGAAAACTAGAGACCTAGGGGAATCCAAGATGGGGTGACTTGCGGGGCTCGGACCAGGTTCTGTTACCCAGAATCCTTTGCAAACCTCAAAATTTGGCTAAAAATACACATGTTCCTCACATTTCTGTGGCAGAAAGTTCTGGAATCTGAGAGGAGCCACAAATTTCCTTCCACCCAGCGTTCCCCCAAGTCTCCCGATAAAAATGATACCTCACTTGTGTGGGTAGGCAAAGCGCCCGCGACAGGAAACGCCCCAAAGCGCAACGAGGACACATTCAAATTTTTGGAAGAAAACAGAGGTGTTTTTTGCGAAGTGACTACCTGTAGATTTTGGCCTGTAGCTCAGCCGCCACCTAGGGAAACCTACCAAACCTGTGCATTTCTGAAAACTAGAGACCTAGAGGAATCCAAGATGGGGTGACTTGCGGGGCTCGGACCAGGTTCTGTTACCCAGAATCCTTTGCAAACCTCAAAATTTGGCTAAAAAAACACATGTTACTCACATTTCTGTGGCAGAAAGTTCTGGAATCTGAGAGGAGCCACAAATTTCCTTCCACCCAGCGTTCCCCCAAGTCTCCCGATAAAAATGATACCTCACTTGAGTGGGTAGGCCTAGCGCCCGCGACAGGAAACGCCCCAAAGCGCAACGTGGACACATCCAAATTTTTGGAAGAAAACAGAGGTGTTTTTTGCGAAGTGCCTACCTGTAGATTTTGGCCTCTAGCTCAGCCGGCACCTAGGGAAACCTACCAAACCTGTGCATTTCTGAAAACTAGAGACCTAGGGGAATCCAAGATGGGGTGACTTGCGGGGCTCGGACCAGGTTCTGTTACCCAGAATCCTTTGCAAACCTCAAAATTTGGCTAAAAATACACATGTTCCTCACATTTCTGTGGCAGAAAGTTCTGGAATCTGAGAGGAGCCACAAATTTCCTTCCACCCAGCGTTCCCCCAAGTCTCCCGATAAAAATGATACCTCACTTGTGTGGGTAGGCAAAGCGCCCGCGACAGGAAACGCCCCAAAGCGCAACGAGGACACATTCAAATTTTTGGAAGAAAACAGAGGTGTTTTTTGCGAAGTGACTACCTGTAGATTTTGGCCTGTAGCTCAGCCGCCACCTAGGGAAACCTACCAAACCTGTGCATTTCTGAAAACTAGAGACCTAGAGGAATCCAAGATGGGGTGACTTGCGGGGCTCGGACCAGGTTCTGTTACCCAGAATCCTTTGCAAACCTCAAAATTTGGCTTAAAAAACACATGTTACTCACATTTCTGTGGCAGAAAATTCTGGAATCTGAGAGGAGCCACAAATTTCCTTCCACCCAGCGTTCCCCCAAGTCTCCCGATAAAAATGATACCTCACTTGTGTGGGTAGGCCTAGCGCCCGCGACAGGAAACGCCCCAAAGCGCAACGTGGACACATCCAAATTTTTGGAAGAAAACAGAGGTGTTTTTTGCGAAGTGCCTACCTGTAGATTTTGGCCTCTAGCTCAGCCGGCACCTAGGGAAACCTACCAAACCTGTGCATTTCTGAAAACTAGAGACCTAGGGTAATCCAAGATGGGGTGACTTGCGGGGCTCGGACCAGGTTCTGTTACCCAGAATCCTTTGCAAACCTCAAAATTTGGCTAAAAATACACATGTTACTCACATTTCTGTGGCAGAAAGTTCTGGAATCTGAGAGGAGCCACAAATTTCCTTCCACCCAGCGTTCCCCCAAGTCTCCCGATAAAAATGATACCTCGCTTGTGTGGGTAGGCCTAGCGCCCGCGACAGGAAACGCCCCAAAGCGCAACGTGGACACATCCAAATTTTTGGAAGAAAACAGAGGTGTTTTTTGCGAAGTGCCCACCTGTAGATTTTGGCCTCTAGCTCAGCCGGCACCTAGGGAAACCTACCAAACCTGTGCATTTCTGAAAACTAGAGACCTAGGGGAATCCAAGATGGGGTGACTTGCGGGGCTCGGACCAGGTTCTGTTACCCAGAATCCTTTGCAAACCTCAAAATTTGGCTAAAAATACACATGTTCCTCACATTTCTGTGGCAGAAAGTTCTGGAATCTGAGAGGAGCCACAAATTTCCTTCCACCCAGCGTTCCCCCAAGTCTCCCGATAAAAATGATACCTCACTTGTGTGGGTAGGCAAAGCGCCCGCGACAGGAAACGCCCCAAAGCGCAACGAGGACACATTCAAATTTTTGGAAGAAAACAGAGGTGTTTTTTGCGAAGTGACTACCTGTAGATTTTGGCCTGTAGCTCAGCCGCCACCTAGGGAAACCTACCAAACCTGTGCATTTCTGAAAACTAGAGACCTAGAGGAATCCAAGATGGGGTGACTTACGGGGCTCGGACCAGGTTCTGTTACCCAGAATCCTTTGCAAACCTCAAAATTTGGCTAAAAAAACACATGTTACTCACATTTCTGTGGCAGAAAGTTCTGGAATCTGAGAGGAGCCACAAATTTCCTTCCACCCAGCGTTCCCCCAAGTCTCCTGATAAAAATGATACCTCACTTGTGTGGGTAGGCCTAGCGCCCGCGACAGGAAACGCCCCAAAGCGCAACGTGGACACATCCAAATTTTTGGAAGAAAACAGAGGTGTTTTTTGCGAAGTGCCTACCTGTAGATTTTGGCCTCTAGCTCAGCCGGCACCTAGGGAAACCTACCAAACCTGTGCATTTCTGAAAACTAGAGACCTAGGGGAATCCAAGATGGGGTGACTTGCGGGGCTCGGACCAGGTTCTGTTACCCAGAATCCTTTGCAAACCTCAAAATTTGGCTAAAAATACACATGTTACTCACATTTCTGTGGCAGAAAGTTCTGGAATCTGAGAGGAGCCACAAATTTCCTTCAACCCAGCGTTCCCCCAAGTCTCCCGATAAAAATGATACCTCACTTGTGTGGGTAGGCAAAGCGCCCGCGACAGGAAACGCCCCAAAGAGCAACGTGGACACATTCAAATTTTTGGAAGAAAACAGAGGTGTTTTTTGCGAAGTGACTACCTGTAGATTTTGGCCTGTAGCTCAGCCGCCACCTAGGGAAACCTACCAAACCTGTGCATTTCTGAAAACTAGAGACCGAGAGGAATCCAAGATGGGGTGACCTGCGGGGCTCGGACCAGGTTCTGTTACCCAGAATCCTTTGCAAACCTCAAAATTTGGCTAAAAAAACACATGTTACTCACATTTCTGTGGCAGAAAGTTCTGGAATCTGAGAGGAGCCACAAATTTCCTTCCACCCAGCGTTCCCCCAAGTCTCCCGATAAAAATGATACCTCACTTGTGTGGGTAGGCCTAGCGCCCGCGACAGGAAACGCCCCAAAGCGCAACGTGGACACATCCAAATTTTTGGAAGAAAACAGAGGTGTTTTTTGCGAAGTGCCTACCTGTAGATTTTGGCCTCTAGCTCAGCCGGCACCTAGGGAAACCTACCAAACCTGTGCATTTCTGAAAACTAGAGACCTAGGGTAATCTGGGGTGACTTGCGGGGCTCGGACCAGGTTCTGTTACCCAGAATCCTTTGCAAACCTCAAAATTTGGCTAAAAATACACATGTTCCTCACATTTCTGTGGCAGAAAGTTCTGGAATCTGAGAGGAGCCACAAATTTCCTTCCACCCAGCGTTCCCCCAAGTCTCCCGATAAAAATGATACCTCACTTGTGTGGGTAGGCAAAGCGCCCGCGACAGGAAACGCCCCAAAGCGCAACGAGGACACATTCAAATTTTTGGAAGAAAACAGAGGTGTTTTTTGCGAAGTGACTACCTGTAGATTTTGGCCTGTAGCTCAGCCGCCACCTAGGGAAACCTACCAAACCTGTGCATTTCTGAAAACTAGAGACCTAGAGGAATCCAAGATGGGGTGACTTGCGGGGCTCGGACCAGGTTCTGTTACCCAGAATCCTTTGCAAACCTCAAAATTTGGCTTAAAAAACACATGTTACTCACATTTCTGTGGCAGAAAGTTCTGGAATCTGAGAGGAGCCACAAATTTCCTTCCACCCAGCGTTCCCCCAAGTCTCCCGATAAAAATGATACCTCACTTGTGTGGGTAGGCCTAGCGCCCGCGACAGGAAACGCCCCAAAGCGCAACGTGGACACATCCAAATTTTTGGAAGAAAACAGAGGTGTTTTTTGCGAAGTGCCTACCTGTAGATTTTGGCCTCTAGCTCAGCCGGCACCTAGGGAAACCTACCAAACCTGTGCATTTCTGAAAACTAGAGACCTAGGGTAATCCAAGATGGGGTGACTTGCGGGGCTCGGACCAGGTTCTGTTACCCAGAATCCTTTGCAAACCTCAAAATTTGGCTAAAAATACACATGTTACTCACATTTCTGTGGCAGAAAGTTCTGGAATCTGAGAGGAGCCACAAATTTCCTTCCACCCAGCGTTCCCCCAAGTCTCCCGATAAAAATGATACCTCGCTTGTGTGGGTAGGCCTAGCGCCCGCGACAGGAAACGCCCCAAAGCGCAACGTGGACACATCCAAATTTTTGGAAGAAAACAGAGGTGTTTTTTGCGAAGTGCCCACCTGTAGATTTTGGCCTCTAGCTCAGCCGGCACCTAGGGAAACCTACCAAACCTGTGCATTTCTGAAAACTAGAGACCTAGGGGAATCCAAGATGGGGTGACTTGCGGGGCTCGGACCAGGTTCTGTTACCCAGAATCCTTTGCAAACCTCAAAATTTGGCTAAAAATACACATGTTCCTCACATTTCTGTGGCAGAAAGTTCTGGAATCTGAGAGGAGCCACAAATTTCCTTCCACCCAGCGTTCCCCCAAGTCTCCCGATAAAAATGATACCTCACTTGTGTGGGTAGGCAAAGCGCCCGCGACAGGAAACGCCCCAAAGCGCAACGAGGACACATTCAAATTTTTGGAAGAAAACAGAGGTGTTTTTTGCGAAGTGACTACCTGTAGATTTTGGCCTGTAGCTCAGCCGCCACCTAGGGAAACCTACCAAACCTGTGCATTTCTGAAAACTAGAGACCTAGAGGAATCCAAGATGGGGTGACTTACGGGGCTCGGACCAGGTTCTGTTACCCAGAATCCTTTGCAAACCTCAAAATTTGGCTAAAAAAACACATGTTACTCACATTTCTGTGGCAGAAAGTTCTGGAATCTGAGAGGAGCCACAAATTTCCTTCCACCCAGCGTTCCCCCAAGTCTCCTGATAAAAATGATACCTCACTTGTGTGGGTAGGCCTAGCGCCCGCGACAGGAAACGCCCCAAAGCGCAACGTGGACACATCCAAATTTTTGGAAGAAAACAGAGGTGTTTTTTGCGAAGTGCCTACCTGTAGATTTTGGCCTCTAGCTCAGCCGGCACCTAGGGAAACCTACCAAACCTGTGCATTTCTGAAAACTAGAGACCTAGGGGAATCCAAGATGGGGTGACTTGCGGGGCTCGGACCAGGTTCTGTTACCCAGAATCCTTTGCAAACCTCAAAATTTGGCTAAAAATACACATGTTACTCACATTTCTGTGGCAGAAAGTTCTGGAATCTGAGAGGAGCCACAAATTTCCTTCCACCCAGCGTTCCCCCAAGTCTCCCGATAAAAATGATACCTCACTTGTGTGGGTAGGCAAAGCGCCCGCGACAGGAAACGCCCCAAAGAGCAACGTGGACACATTCAAATTTTTGGAAGAAAACAGAGGTGTTTTTTGCGAAGTGACTACCTGTAGATTTTGGCCTGTAGCTCAGCCGCCACCTAGGGAAACCTACCAAACCTGTGCATTTCTGAAAACTAGAGACCGAGAGGAATCCAAGATGGGGTGACCTGCGGGGCTCGGACCAGGTTCTGTTACCCAGAATCCTTTGCAAACCTCAAAATTTGGCTAAAAAAACACATGTTACTCACATTTCTGTGGCAGAAAGTTCTGGAATCTGAGAGGAGCCACAAATTTCCTTCCACCCAGCGTTCCCCCAAGTCTCCCGATAAAAATGATACCTCACTTGTGTGGGTAGGCCTAGCGCCCGCGACAGGAAACGCCCCAAAGCGCAACGTGGACACATCCAAATTTTTGGAAGAAAACAGAGGTGTTTTTTGCGAAGTGCCTACCTGTAGATTTTGGCCTCTAGCTCAGCCGGCACCTAGGGAAACCTACCAAACCTGTGCATTTCTGAAAACTAGAGACCTAGGGGAATCCAAGATGGGGTGAGCTGCGGGGCTCGGACCAGGTTCTGTTACCCAGAATGCTTTGCAAACCTCAAAATTTGGCTAAAAATACACATGTTACTCACATTTCTGTGGCAGAAAGTTCTGGAATCTGAGAGGAGCCACAAATTTCCTTCCACCCAGCGTTCCCCCAAGTCTCCCGATAAAAATGATACCTCACTTGTGTGGGTAGGCCTAGCGCCCGCGACAGGAAACGCCCCAAAGCGCAACGTGGACACATCCAAATTTTTGGAAGAAAACAGAGGTGTTTTTTGCGAAGTGCCTACCTGTAGATTTTGGCCTCTAGCTCAGCCGGCACCTAGGGAAACCTACCAAACCTGTGCATTTCTGAAAACTAGAGACCTAGGGGAATCCAAGATGGGGTGAGTTGCGGGGCTCGGACCAGGTTCTGTTACCCAGAATCCTTTGCAAACCTCAAAATTTGGCTAAAAATACACATGTTACTCACATTTCTGTGGCAGAAAGTTCTGGAATCTGAGAGGAGCCACAAATTTCCTTCCACCCAGCGTTCCCCCAAGTCTCCCGATAAAAATGATACCTCACTTGTGTGGGTAGGCCTAGCGCCCGCGACAGGAAATTCCCCAAAGCGCAACGTGGACACATCCAAATTTTTGGAAGAAAACAGAGGTGTTTTTTGCGAGGTGCCTACCTGTAGATTTTGGCCTCTAGCTCAGCCGGCACCTAGGGAAACCTACCAAACCTGTGCATTTCTGAAAACTAGAGACCTAGAGGAATCCAAGATGGGGTGACCTGCGGGGCTCGGACCAGGTTCTGTTACCCAGAATCCTTTGCAAACCTCAAAATTTGGCTAAAAATACACATGTTACTCACATTTCTGTGGCAGAAAGTTCTGGAATCTGAGAGGAGCCACAAATTTCCTTCCACCAGCGTTCCCTCAAGTCTCCCGATAAAAAAGATACCTCACTTGTGTGGGTAGGCCTAGCGCCCGCGACAGGAAACGCCCCAAAGCGCAACGTGGACACATCCAAATTTTTGGAAGAAAACAGGTGTTTTTTGCGAAGTGCCTACCTGTAGAGTTTGGCCTCTAGCTCAGCCGGCACCTAGGGAAACCTACCAAACCTGTGCATTTCTGAAAACTAGAGATCTAGGGGAATCCAAGATGGGGTGACTTGCGGGGCTCGGACCAGGTTCTGTTACCCAGAATCCTTTGCAAACCTCAAAATTTGGCTAAAAATACACATGTTACTCACATTTCTGTGGCAGAAAGTTCTGGAATCTGAGAGGAGCCACAAATTTCCTTCCAACCAGCGTTCCCCCAAGTCTCCCGATAAAAATGATACCTCACTTGTGTGGGTAGGCCTAGCGCCCGCGACAGGCCTAAAGCGCAACGTGGACACATCCAAATTTTTGGAAGAAAACAGAGGTGTTTTTTGCGAAGTGCCTACCTGTAGATTTTGGCCTCTAGCTCAGCCGGCACCTAGGGAAACCTACCAAACCTGTGCATTTCTGAAAACTAGAGACCTAGGGGAATCCAAGATGGGGTGAGTTGCGGGGCTCGGACCAGGTTCTGTTACCCAGAATCCTTTGCAAACCTCAAAATTTGGCTAAAAATACACATGTTACTCACATTTCTGTGGCAGAAAGTTCTGGAATCTGAGAGGAGCCACAAATTTCCTTCCACCCAGCGTTCCCCCAAGTCTCCCGATAAAAATGATACCTCACTTGTGTGGGTAGGCCTAGCGCCCGCGACAGGAAATTCCCCAAAGCGCAACGTGGACACATCCAAATTTTTGGAAGAAAACAGAGGTGTTTTTTGCGAGGTGCCTACCTGTAGATTTTGGCCTCTAGCTCAGCCGGCACCTAGGGAAACCTACCAAACCTGTGCATTTCTGAAAACTAGAGACCTAGGGGAATCCAAGATGGGGTGACTTGCGGGGCTCGGTCCAGGTTCTGTTACCCAGAATCCTTTGCAAACCTCAAAATTTGGCTAAAAATACACATGTTACTCACATTTCTGTGGCAGAAAGTTCTGGAATCTGAGAGGAGCCACAAATTTCCTTCCACCCAGCGTTCCCCCAAGTCTCCCGATAAAAAAGATACCTCACTTGTGTGGGTAGGCCTAGCGCCCGCGACAGGAAACGCCCCAAAGCGCAACGTGGACACATCCAAATTTTTGGAAGAAAACAGAGGTGTTTTTTGTGAAGTGCCTACCTGTAGATTTTGGCCTCTAGCTCAGCCGGCACCTAGGGAAACCTACCAAACCTGTGCATTTCTGAAAACTAGAGACCTAGGGGAATCCAAGGAGGGGTGACTTGCGGGGCTCGGACCAGGTTCTGCCACCCAGAATCCTTTGCAAACCTTAAAATTTGGCTAAAAAAACACATGTTCCTAACATTTCTTTGGCAGAAAGTTCTGGAATCTGAGAGGAGCCACAAATTTCCTTCCACCCAGCGTTCCCCCAAGTCTCCCGATAAAAATGATACCTCACTTGTGTGGGTAGGCCTAGCGCCCGCGACAGGAAACGCCCCAAAGCGCAACGTGGACACATCCAAATTTTTGGAAGAAAACAGAGGTGTTTTTTGCGAAGTGCCTACCTGTAGATTTTGGCCTCTAGCTCAGCCGGCACCTAGGGAAACCTACCAAACCTGTGCATTTCTGAAAACTAGAGACCTAGGGGAATCCAAGATGGGGTGACTTGCGGGGCTCGGACCAGGTTCTGTTACCCAGAATCCTTTGCAAACCTCAAAATTTGGCTAAAAATACACGTTACTCACATTTCTGTGGCAGAAAGTTCTGGAATCTGAGAGGAGCCACAAATTTCCTTCCACCCAGCGTTCCCCCAAGTCTCCCGATAAAAATGATACCTCGCTTGTGTGGGTAGGCCTAGCGCCCGCGACAGGAAACGCCCCAAAGCGCAACGTGGACACATCCAAATTTTTGGAAGAAAACAGAGGTGTTTTTTGCGAAGTGCCTACCTGTAGATTTTGGCCTCTAGCTCAGCCGGCACCTAGGGAAACCTACCAAACCTGTGCATTTCTGAAAACTAGAGACCTAGGGGAATCCAAGATGGGGTGACTTGCGGGGCTCGGACCAGGTTCTGTTACCCAGAATCCTTTGCAAACCTCAAAATTTGGCTAAAAATACACATGTTCCTCACATTTCTGTGGCAGAAAGTTCTGGAATCTGAGAGGAGCCACAAATTTCCTTCCACCCAGCGTTCCCCCAAGTCTCCCGATAAAAATGATACCTCACTTGTGTGGGTAGGCAAAGCGCCCGCGACAGGAAACGCCCCAAAGCGCAACGAGGACACATTCAAATTTTTGGAAGAAAACAGAGGTGTTTTTTGCGAAGTGACTACCTGTAGATTTTGGCCTGTAGCTCAGCCGCCACCTAGGGAAACCTACCAAACCTGTGCATTTCTGAAAACTAGAGACCTAGAGGAATCCAAGATGGGGTGACTTGCGGGGCTCGGACCAGGTTCTGTTACCCAGAATCCTTTGCAAACCTCAAAATTTGGCTAAAAAAACACATGTTACTCACATTTCTGTGGCAGAAAGTTCTGGAATCTGAGAGGAGCCACAAATTTCCTTCCACCCAGCGTTCCCCCAAGTCTCCCGATAAAAATGATACCTCACTTGAGTGGGTAGGCCTAGCGCCCGCGACAGGAAACGCCCCAAAGCGCAACGTGGACACATCCAAATTTTTGGAAGAAAACAGAGGTGTTTTTTGCGAAGTGCCTACCTGTAGATTTTGGCCTCTAGCTCAGCCGGCACCTAGGGAAACCTACCAAACCTGTGCATTTCTGAAAACTAGAGACCTAGGGGAATCCAAGATGGGGTGACTTGCGGGGCTCGGACCAGGTTCTGTTACCCAGAATCCTTTGCAAACCTCAAAATTTGGCTAAAAATACACATGTTCCTCACATTTCTGTGGCAGAAAGTTCTGGAATCTGAGAGGAGCCACAAATTTCCTTCCACCCAGCGTTCCCCCAAGTCTCCCGATAAAAATGATACCTCACTTGTGTGGGTAGGCAAAGCGCCCGCGACAGGAAACGCCCCAAAGCGCAACGAGGACACATTCAAATTTTTGGAAGAAAACAGAGGTGTTTTTTGCGAAGTGACTACCTGTAGATTTTGGCCTGTAGCTCAGCCGCCACCTAGGGAAACCTACCAAACCTGTGCATTTCTGAAAACTAGAGACCTAGAGGAATCCAAGATGGGGTGACTTGCGGGGCTCGGACCAGGTTCTGTTACCCAGAATCCTTTGCAAACCTCAAAATTTGGCTTAAAAAACACATGTTACTCACATTTCTGTGGCAGAAAGTTCTGGAATCTGAGAGGAGCCACAAATTTCCTTCCACCCAGCGTTCCCCCAAGTCTCCCGATAAAAATGATACCTCACTTGTGTGGGTAGGCCTAGCGCCCGCGACAGGAAACGCCCCAAAGCGCAACGTGGACACATCCAAATTTTTGGAAGAAAACAGAGGTGTTTTTTGCGAAGTGCCTACCTGTAGATTTTGGCCTCTAGCTCAGCCGGCACCTAGGGAAACCTACCAAACCTGTGCATTTCTGAAAACTAGAGACCTAGGGTAATCCAAGATGGGGTGACTTGCGGGGCTCGGACCAGGTTCTGTTACCCAGAATCCTTTGCAAACCTCAAAATTTGGCTAAAAATACACATGTTACTCACATTTCTGTGGCAGAAAGTTCTGGAATCTGAGGGGAGCCACAAATTTCCTTCCACCCAGCGTTCCCCCAAGTCTCCCGATAAAAATGATACCTCGCTTGTGTGGGTAGGCCTAGCGCCCGCGACAGGAAACGCCCCAAAGCGCAACGTGGACACATCCAAATTTTTGGAAGAAAACAGAGGTGTTTTTTGCGAAGTGCCCACCTGTAGATTTTGGCCTCTAGCTCAGCCGGCACCTAGGGAAACCTACCAAACCTGTGCATTTCTGAAAACTAGAGACCTAGGGGAATCCAAGATGGGGTGACTTGCGGGGCTCGGACCAGGTTCTGTTACCCAGAATCCTTTGCAAACCTCAAAATTTGGCTAAAAATACACATGTTCCTCACATTTCTGTGGCAGAAAGTTCTGGAATCTGAGAGGAGCCACAAATTTCCTTCCACCCAGCGTTCCCCCAAGTCTCCCGATAAAAATGATACCTCACTTGTGTGGGTAGGCAAAGCGCCCGCGACAGGAAACGCCCCAAAGCGCAACGAGGACACATTCAAATTTTTGGAAGAAAACAGAGGTGTTTTTTGCGAAGTGACTACCTGTAGATTTTGGCCTGTAGCTCAGCCGCCACCTAGGGAAACCTACCAAACCTGTGCATTTCTGAAAACTAGAGACCTAGAGGAATCCAAGATGGGGTGACTTACGGGGCTCGGACCAGGTTCTGTTACCCAGAATCCTTTGCAAACCTCAAAATTTGGCTAAAAAAACACATGTTACTCACATTTCTGTGGCAGAAAGTTCTGGAATCTGAGAGGAGCCACAAATTTCCTTCCACCCAGCGTTCCCCCAAGTCTCCTGATAAAAATGATACCTCACTTGTGTGGGTAGGCCTAGCGCCCGCGACAGGAAACGCCCCAAAGCGCAACGTGGACACATCCAAATTTTTGGAAGAAAACAGAGGTGTTTTTTGCGAAGTGCCTACCTGTAGATTTTGGCCTCTAGCTCAGCCGGCACCTAGGGAAACCTACCAAACCTGTGCATTTCTGAAAACTAGAGACCTAGGGGAATCCAAGATGGGGTGACTTGCGGGGCTCGGACCAGGTTCTGTTACCCAGAATCCTTTGCAAACCTCAAAATTTGGCTAAAAATACACATGTTACTCACATTTCTGTGGCAGAAAGTTCTGGAATCTGAGAGGAGCCACAAATTTCCTTCCACCCAGCGTTCCCCCAAGTCTCCCGATAAAAATGATACCTCACTTGTGTGGGTAGGCAAAGCGCCCGCGACAGGAAACGCCCCAAAGAGCAACGTGGACACATTCAAATTTTTGGAAGAAAACAGAGGTGTTTTTTGCGAAGTGACTACCTGTAGATTTTGGCCTGTAGCTCAGCCGCCACCTAGGGAAACCTACCAAACCTGTGCATTTCTGAAAACTAGAGACCGAGAGGAATCCAAGATGGGGTGACCTGCGGGGCTCGGACCAGGTTCTGTTACCCAGAATCCTTTGCAAACCTCAAAATTTGGCTAAAAAAACACATGTTACTCACATTTCTGTGGCAGAAAGTTCTGGAATCTGAGAGGAGCCACAAATTTCCTTCCACCCAGCGTTCCCCCAAGTCTCCCGATAAAAATGATACCTCACTTGTGTGGGTAGGCCTAGCGCCCGCGACAGGAAACGCCCCAAAGCGCAACGTGGACACATCCAAATTTTTGGAAGAAAACAGAGGTGTTTTTTGCGAAGTGCCTACCTGTAGATTTTGGCCTCTAGCTCAGCCGGCACCTAGGGAAACCTACCAAACCTGTGCATTTCTGAAAACTAGAGACCTAGGGTAATCTGGGGTGACTTGCGGGGCTCGGACCAGGTTCTGTTACCCAGAATCCTTTGCAAACCTCAAAATTTGGCTAAAAATACACATGTTCCTCACATTTCTGTGGCAGAAAGTTCTGGAATCTGAGAGGAGCCACAAATTTCCTTCCACCCAGCGTTCCCCCAAGTCTCCCGATAAAAATGATACCTCACTTGTGTGGGTAGGCAAAGCGCCCGCGACAGGAAACGCCCCAAAGCGCAACGAGGACACATTCAAATTTTTGGAAGAAAACAGAGGTGTTTTTTGCGAAGTGACTACCTGTAGATTTTGGCCTGTAGCTCAGCCGCCACCTAGGGAAACCTACCAAACCTGTGCATTTCTGAAAACTAGAGACCTAGAGGAATCCAAGATGGGGTGACTTGCGGGGCTCGGACCAGGTTCTGTTACCCAGAATCCTTTGCAAACCTCAAAATTTGGCTTAAAAAACACATGTTACTCACATTTCTGTGGCAGAAAGTTCTGGAATCTGAGAGGAGCCACAAATTTCCTTCCACCCAGCGTTCCCCCAAGTCTCCCGATAAAAATGATACCTCACTTGTGTGGGTAGGCCTAGCGCCCGCGACAGGAAACGCCCCAAAGCGCAACGTGGACACATCCAAATTTTTGGAAGAAAACAGAGGTGTTTTTTGCGAAGTGCCTACCTGTAGATTTTGGCCTCTAGCTCAGCCGGCACCTAGGGAAACCTACCAAACCTGTGCATTTCTGAAAACTAGAGACCTAGGGGAATCCAAGATGGGGTGACTTGCGGGGCTCGGACCAGGTTCTGTTACCCAGAATCCTTTGCAAACCTCAAAATTTGGCTAAAAATACACATGTTCCTCACATTTCTGTGGCAGAAAGTTCTGGAATCTGAGAGGAGCCACAAATTTCCTTCCACCCAGCGTTCCCCCAAGTCTCCCGATAAAAATGATACCTCACTTGTGTGGGTAGGCAAAGCGCCCGCGACAGGAAACGCCCCAAAGCGCAACGAGGACACATTCAAATTTTTGGAAGAAAACAGAGGTGTTTTTTGCGAAGTGACTACCTGTAGATTTTGGCCTGTAGCTCAGCCGCCACCTAGGGAAACCTACCAAACCTGTGCATTTCTGAAAACTAGAGACCTAGAGGAATCCAAGATGGGGTGACTTACGGGGCTCGGACCAGGTTCTGTTACCCAGAATCCTTTGCAAACCTCAAAATTTGGCTAAAAAAACACATGTTACTCACATTTCTGTGGCAGAAAGTTCTGGAATCTGAGAGGAGCCACAAATTTCCTTCCACCCAGCGTTCCCCCAAGTCTCCTGATAAAAATGATACCTCACTTGTGTGGGTAGGCCTAGCGCCCGCGACAGGAAACGCCCCAAAGCGCAACGTGGACACATCCAAATTTTTGGAAGAAAACAGAGGTGTTTTTTGCGAAGTGCCTACCTGTAGATTTTGGCCTCTAGCTCAGCCGGCACCTAGGGAAACCTACCAAACCTGTGCATTTCTGAAAACTAGAGACCTAGGGGAATCCAAGATGGGGTGACTTGCGGGGCTCGGACCAGGTTCTGTTACCCAGAATCCTTTGCAAACCTCAAAATTTGGCTAAAAATACACATGTTACTCACATTTCTGTGGCAGAAAGTTCTGGAATCTGAGAGGAGCCACAAATTTCCTTCCACCCAGCGTTCCCCCAAGTCTCCCGATAAAAATGATACCTCACTTGTGTGGGTAGGCAAAGCGCCCGCGACAGGAAACGCCCCAAAGAGCAACGTGGACACATTCAAATTTTTGGAAGAAAACAGAGGTGTTTTTTGCGAAGTGACTACCTGTAGATTTTGGCCTGTAGCTCAGCCGCCACCTAGGGAAACCTACCAAACCTGTGCATTTCTGAAAACTAGAGACCGAGAGGAATCCAAGATGGGGTGACCTGCGGGGCTCGGACCAGGTTCTGTTACCCAGAATCCTTTGCAAACCTCAAAATTTGGCTAAAAAAACACATGTTACTCACATTTCTGTGGCAGAAAGTTCTGGAATCTGAGAGGAGCCACAAATTTCCTTCCACCCAGCGTTCCCCCAAGTCTCCCGATAAAAATGATACCTCACTTGTGTGGGTAGGCCTAGCGCCCGCGACAGGAAACGCCCCAAAGCGCAACGTGGACACATCCAAATTTTTGGAAGAAAACAGAGGTGTTTTTTGCGAAGTGCCTACCTGTAGATTTTGGCCTCTAGCTCAGCCGGCACCTAGGGAAACCTACCAAACCTGTGCATTTCTAAAAACTAGAGACCTAGGGGAATCCAAGATGGGGTGAGCTGCGGGGCTCGGACCAGGTTCTGTTACCCAGAATGCTTTGCAAACCTCAAAATTTGGCTAAAAATACACATGTTACTCACATTTCTGTGGCAGAAAGTTCTGGAATCTGAGAGGAGCCACAAATTTCCTTCCACCCAGCGTTCCCCCAAGTCTCCCGATAAAAATGATACCTCACTTGTGTGGGTAGGCCTAGCGCCCGCGACAGGAAACGCCCCAAAGCGCAACGTGGACACATCCAAATTTTTGGAAGAAAACAGAGGTGTTTTTTGCGAAGTGCCTACCTGTAGATTTTGGCCTCTAGCTCAGCCGGCACCTAGGGAAACCTACCAAACCTGTGCATTTCTGAAAACTAGAGACCTAGGGGAATCCAAGATGGGGTGAGTTGCGGGGCTCGGACCAGGTTCTGTTACCCAGAATGCTTTGCAAACCTCAAAATTTGGCTAAAAATACACATGTTACTCACATTTCTGTGGCAGAAAGTTCTGGAATCTGAGAGGAGCCACAAATTTCCTTCCACCCAGCGTTCCCCCAAGTCTCCCGATAAAAATGATACCTCACTTGTGTGGGTAGGCCTAGTGCCCGCGACAGGAAACGCCCCAAAGCGCAACGTGGACACATCCAAATTTTTGGAAGAAAACAGAGGTGTTTTTTGCGAAGTGCCTACCTGTAGATTTTGGCCTCTAGCTCAGCCGGCACCTAGGGAAACCTACCAAACCTGTGCATTTCTGAAAACTAGAGACCTAGGGGAATCCAAGATGGGGTGAGTTGCGGGGCTCGGACCAGGTTCTGTTACCCAGAATCCTTTGCAAACCTCAAAATTTGGCTAAAAATACACATGTTACTCACATTTCTGTGGCAGAAAGTTCTGGAATCTGAGAGGAGCCACAAATTTCCTTCCACCCAGCGTTCCCCCAAGTCTCCCGATAAAAATGATACCTCACTTGTGTGGGTAGGCCTAGCGCCCGCGACAGGAAATTCCCCAAAGCGCAACGTGGACACATCCAAATTTTTGGAAGAAAACAGAGGTGTTTTTTGCGAGGTGCCTACCTGTAGATTTTGGCCTCTAGCTCAGCCGGCACCTAGGGAAACCTACCAAACCTGTGCATTTCTGAAAACTAGAGACCTAGAGGAATCCAAGATGGGGTGACCTGCGGGGCTCGGACCAGGTTCTGTTACCCAGAATCCTTTGCAAACCTCAAAATTTGGCTAAAAATACACATGTTACTCACATTTCTGTGGCAGAAAGTTCTGGAATCTGAGAGGAGCCACAAATTTCCTTCCACCAGCGTTCCCTCAAGTCTCCCGATAAAAAAGATACCTCACTTGTGTGGGTAGGCCTAGCGCCCGCGACAGGAAACGCCCCAAAGCGCAACGTGGACACATCCAAATTTTTGGAAGAAAACAGGTGTTTTTTGCGAAGTGCCTACCTGTAGAGTTTGGCCTCTAGCTCAGCCGGCACCTAGGGAAACCTACCAAACCTGTGCATTTCTGAAAACTAGAGATCTAGGGGAATCCAAGATGGGGTGACTTGCGGGGCTCGGACCAGGTTCTGTTACCCAGAATCCTTTGCAAACCTCAAAATTTGGCTAAAAATACACATGTTACTCACATTTCTGTGGCAGAAAGTTCTGGAATCTGAGAGGAGCCACAAATTTCCTTCCAACCAGCGTTCCCCCAAGTCTCCCGATAAAAATGATACCTCACTTGTGTGGGTAGGCCTAGCGCCCGCGACAGGCCTAAAGCGCAACGTGGACACATCCAAATTTTTGGAAGAAAACAGAGGTGTTTTTTGCGAAGTGCCTACCTGTAGATTTTGGCCTCTAGCTCAGCCGGCACCTAGGGAAACCTACCAAACCTGTGCATTTCTGAAAACTAGAGACCTAGGGGAATCCAAGATGGGGTGAGTTGCGGGGCTCGGACCAGGTTCTGTTACCCAGAATCCTTTGCAAACCTCAAAATTTGGCTAAAAATACACATGTTACTCACATTTCTGTGGCAGAAAGTTCTGGAATCTGAGAGGAGCCACAAATTTCCTTCCACCCAGCGTTCCCCCAAGTCTCCCGATAAAAATGATACCTCACTTGTGTGGGTAGGCCTAGCGCCCGCGACAGGAAATTCCCCAAAGCGCAACGTGGACACATCCAAATTTTTGGAAGAAAACAGAGGTGTTTTTTGCGAGGTGCCTACCTGTAGATTTTGGCCTCTAGCTCAGCCGGCACCTAGGGAAACCTACCAAACCTGTGCATTTCTGAAAACTAGAGACCTAGGGGAATCCAAGATGGGGTGACTTGCGGGGCTCGGTCCAGGTTCTGTTACCCAGAATCCTTTGCAAACCTCAAAATTTGGCTAAAAATACACATGTTACTCACATTTCTGTGGCAGAAAGTTCTGGAATCTGAGAGGAGCCACAAATTTCCTTCCACCCAGCGTTCCCCCAAGTCTCCCGATAAAAAAGATACCTCACTTGTGTGGGTAGGCCTAGCGCCCGCGACAGGAAACGCCCCAAAGCGCAACGTGGACACATCCAAATTTTTGGAAGAAAACAGAGGTGTTTTTTGTGAAGTGCCTACCTGTAGATTTTGGCCTCTAGCTCAGCCGGCACCTAGGGAAACCTACCAAACCTGTGCATTTCTGAAAACTAGAGACCTAGGGGAATCCAAGGAGGGGTGACTTGCGGGGCTCGGACCAGGTTCTGCCACCCAGAATCCTTTGCAAACCTTAAAATTTGGCTAAAAAAACACATGTTCCTAACATTTCTTTGGCAGAAAGTTCTGGAATCTGAGAGGAGCCACAAATTTCCTTCCACCCAGCGTTCCCCCAAGTCTCCCGATAAAAATGATACCTCACTTGTGTGGGTAGGCCTAGCGCCCGCGACAGGAAACGCCCCAAAGCGCAACGTGGACACATCCAAATTTTTGGAAGAAAACAGAGGTGTTTTTTGCGAAGTGCCTACCTGTAGATTTTGGCCTCTAGCTCAGCCGGCACCTAGGGAAACCTACCAAACCTGTGCATTTCTGAAAACTAGAGACCTAGGGGAATCCAAGATGGGGTGACTTGCGGGGCTCGGACCAGGTTCTGTTACCCAGAATCCTTTGCTAACCTCAAAATTTGGATAAAAATACACGTTACTCACATTTCTGTGGCAGAAAGTTCTGGAATCTGAGAGGAGCCACAAATTTCCTTCCACCCAGCGTTCCCCCAAGTCTCCCGATAAAAATGATACCTCGCTTGTGTGGGTACGCCTAGCGCCCGCGACAGGAAACGCCCCAAAGCGCAACGTGGACACATCCAAATTTTTGGAAGAAAACAGAGGTGTTTTTTGCGAAGTGCCTACCTGTAGATTTTGGCCTCTAGCTCAGCCGGCACCTAGGGAAACCTACCAAACCTGTGCATTTCTGAAAACTAGAGACCTAGGGGAATCCAAGATGGGGTGACTTGCGGGGCTCGGACCAGGTTCTGTTACCCAGAATCCTTTGCAAACCTCAAAATTTGGCTAAAAATACACATGTTCCTCACATTTCTGTGGCAGAAAGTTCTGGAATCTGAGAGGAGCCACAAATTTCCTTCCACCCAGCGTTCCCCCAAGTCTCCCGATAAAAATGATACCTCACTTGTGTGGGTAGGCAAAGCGCCCGCGACAGGAAACGCCCCAAAGCGCAACGAGGACACATTCAAATTTTTGGAAGAAAACAGAGGTGTTTTTTGCGAAGTGACTACCTGTAGATTTTGGCCTGTAGCTCAGCCGCCACCTAGGGAAACCTACCAAACCTGTGCATTTCTGAAAACTAGAGACCTAGAGGAATCCAAGATGGGGTGACTTGCGGGGCTCGGACCAGGTTCTGTTACCCAGAATCCTTTGCAAACCTCAAAATTTGGCTAAAAAAACACATGTTACTCACATTTCTGTGGCAGAAAGTTCTGGAATCTGAGAGGAGCCACAAATTTCCTTCCACCCAGCGTTCCCCCAAGTCTCCCGATAAAAATGATACCTCGCTTGTGTGGGTAGGCCTAGCGCCCGCGACAGGAAACGCCCCAAAGCGCAACGTGGACACATCCAAATTTTTGGAAGAAAACAGAGGTGTTTTTTGCGAAGTGCCCACCTGTAGATTTTGGCCTCTAGCTCAGCCGGCACCTAGGGAAACCTACCAAACCTGTGCATTTCTGAAAACTAGAGACCTAGGGGAATCCAAGATGGGGTGACTTGCGGGGCTCGGACCAGGTTCTGTTACCCAGAATCCTTTGCAAACCTCAAAATTTGGCTAAAAATACACATGTTCCTCACATTTCTGTGGCAGAAAGTTCTGGAATCTGAGAGGAGCCACAAATTTCCTTCCACCCAGCGTTCCCCCAAGTCTCCCGATAAAAATGATACCTCACTTGTGTGGGTAGGCAAAGCGCCCGCGACAGGAAACGCCCCAAAGCGCAACGAGGACACATTCAAATTTTTGGAAGAAAACAGAGGTGTTTTTTGCGAAGTGACTACCTGTAGATTTTGGCCTGTAGCTCAGCCGCCACCTAGGGAAACCTACCAAACCTGTGCATTTCTGAAAACTAGAGACCTAGAGGAATCCAAGATGGGGTGACTTACGGGGCTCGGACCAGGTTCTGTTACCCAGAATCCTTTGCAAACCTCAAAATTTGGCTAAAAAAATACATGTTACTCACATTTCTGTGGCAGAAAGTTCTGGAATCTGAGAGGAGCCACAAATTTCCTTCCACCCAGCGTTCCACCAAGTCTCCTGATAAAAATGATACCTCACTTGTGTGGGTAGGCCTAGCGCCCGCGACAGGAAACGCCCCAAAGCGCAACGTGGACACATCCAAATTTTTGGAAGAAAACAGAGGTGTTTTTTGCGAAGTGCCTATCTGTAGATTTTGGCCTCTAGCTCAGCCGGCACCTAGGGAAACCTACCAAACCTGTGCATTTCTGAAAACTAGAGACCTAGGGGAATCCAAGATGGGGTGACTTGCGGGGCTCGGACCAGGTTCTGTTACCCAGAATCCTTTGCAAACCTCAAAATTTGGCTAAAAATACACATGTTACTCACATTTCTGTGGCAGAAAGTTCTGGAATCTGAGAGGAGCCACAAATTTCCTTCCACCCAGCGTTCCCCCAAGTCTCCCGATAAAAATGATACCTCACTTGTGTGGGTAGGCAAAGCGCCCGCGACAGGAAACGCCCCAAAGCGCAACGTGGACACATTCAAATTTTTGGAAGAAAACAGAGGTGTTTTTTGCGAAGTGACTACCTGTAGATTTTGGCCTGTAGCTCAGCCGCCACCTAGGGAAACCTACCAAACCTGTGCATTTCTGAAAACTAGAGACCTAGAGGAATCCAAGATGGGGTGACCTGCGGGGCTCGGACCAGGTTCTGTTACCCAGAATCCTTTGCAAACCTCAAAATTTGGCTAAAAAAACACATGTTACTCACATTTCTGTGGCAGAAAGTTCTGGAATCTGAGAGGAGCCACAAATTTCCTTCCACCCAGCGTTCCCCCAAGTCTCCCGATAAAAATGATACCTCACTTGTGTGGGTAGGCCTAGCGCCCGCGACAGGAAACGCCCCAAAGCGCAACGTGGACACATCCAAATTTTTGGAAGAAAACAGAGGTGTTTTTTGCGAAGTGCCTACCTGTAGATTTTGGCCTCTAGCTCAGCCTGCACCTAGGGAAACCTACCAAACCTGTGCATTTCTGAAAACTAGAGACCTAGGGGAATCCAAGATGGGGTGAGCTGCGGGGCTCGGACCAGGTTCTGTTACCCAGAATGCTTTGCAAACCTCAAAATTTGGCTAAAAATACACATGTTACTCACATTTCTGTGGCAGAAAGTTCTGGAATCTGAGAGGAGCCACAAATTTCCTTCCACCCAGCGTTCCCCCAAGTCTCCCGATAAAAATGATACCTCACTTGTGTGGGTAGGCCTAGCGCCCGCGACAGGAAACGCCCCAAAGCGCAACGTGGACACATCCAAATTTTTGGAAGAAAACAGAGGTGTTTTTTGCGAAGTGCCTACCTGTAGATTTTGGCCTCTAGCTCAGCCGGCACCTAGGGAAACCTACCAAACCTGTGCATTTCCGAAAATTAGAGACCTAGGGGAATCCAAGATGGGGTGAGTTGCGGGGCTCGGACCAGGTTCTGTTACCCAGAATGCTTTGCAAACCTCAAAATTTGGCTAAAAATACACATGTTACTCACATTTCTGTGGCAGAAAGTTCTGGAATCTGAGAGGAGCCACAAATTTCCTTCTACCCAGCGTTCCCCCAAGTCTCCCGATAAAAATGATACCTCACTTGTGTGGGTAGGCCTAGCGCCCGCGACAGGAAACGCCCCAAAGCGCAACGTGGACACATCCAAATTTTTGGAAGAAAACAGAGGTGTTTTTTGCGAAGTGCCTACCTGTAGATTTTGGCCTCTAGCTCAGCCGGCACCTAGGGAAACCTACCAAACCTGTGCATTTCTGAAAACTAGAGACCTAGGGGAATCCAAGATGGGGTGAGTTGCGGGGCTCGGACCAGGTTCTGTTACCCAGAATCCTTTGCAAACCTCAAAATTTGGCTATAAATACACATGTTACTCACATTTCTGTGGCAGAAAGTTCTGGAATCTGAGAGGAGCCACAAATTTCCTTCCACCCAGCGTTCCCCCAAGTCTCCCGATAAAAATGATACCTCACTTGTGTGGGTAGGCCTAGCGCCCGCGACAGGAAATTCGCCAAAGCGCAACGTGGACACATCCAAATTTTTGGAAGAAAACAGAGGTGTTTTTTGCGAGGTGCCTACCTGTAGATTTTGGCCTCTAGCTCAGCCGGCACCTAGGGAAACCTACCAAACCTGTGCATTTCTGAAAACTAGAGACCTAGAGGAATCCAAGATGGGGTGACCTGCGGGGCTCGGACCAGGTTCTGTTACCCAGAATCCTTTGCAAACCTCAAAATTTGGCTAAAAATACACATGTTACTCACATTTCTGTGGCAGAAAGTTCTGGAATCTGAGAGGAGCCACAAATTTCCTTCCACCAGCGTTCCCTCAAGTCTCCCGATAAAAAAGATACCTCACTTGTGTGGGTAGGCCTAGCGCCCGCGACAGGAAACGCCCCAAAGCGCAACGTGGACACATCCAAATTTTTGGAAGAAAACAGGTGTTTTTTGCGAAGTGCCTACCTGTAGAGTTTGGCCTCTAGCTCAGCCGGCACCTAGGGAAACCTACCAAACCTGTGCATTTCTGAAAACTAGAGATCTAGGGGAATCCAAGATGGGGTGACTTGCGGGGCTCGGACCAGGTTCTGTTACCCAGAATCCTTTGCAAACCTCAAAATTTGGCTAAAAATACACATGTTACTCACATTTCTGTGGCAGAAAGTTCTGGAATCTGAGAGGAGCCACAAATTTCCATCCAACCAGCGTTCCCCCAAGTCTCCCGATAAAAATGATACCTCACTTGTGTGGGTAGGCCTAGCGCCCGCGACAGGCCTAAAGCGCAACGTGGACACATCCAAATTTTTGGAAGAAAACAGAGGTGTTTTTTGCGAAGTGCCTACCTGTAGATTTTGGCCTCTAGCTC